>NC_091821.1:212950405-213687905 GCF_038994185.2 Dermacentor albipictus | reverse complement strand
TTTTTAACCAATCGCATAGGACTGATTGCAGAATCGGAAGAGAAAAGTTTGGAACAGTTTTACGTTATAGCGCCCCTTGTCTTGAATAATACTAACAAATTACGGCCCCTGGGCTCGGCCACGCTACTGGCCACGCTACTGGAACGCAGGCTGATGGCGAGTGTGCGGTGCGTGCGGGCTAACCATTTTGCAGCCCATCGCCAATCGCTCCTGTAATGACGGCATCTAACCTGCGATAAGACAAGTCAATGTCTAAACTCTTTTCATGCCGTGCTGCTGCTGTTGGCCGCGCATGCGCCAACAGATTCTCAGTGTACGCTCACTACGTACGTAGGGAGTATTCATGTGACGACACGTACGCCAGTACGTTCTATTCCCAGCTTCCACTGTGCTAGGAGCCGGCACTGTTGACGGCGGCTGGGCGTAGGCGCGAACAGAGGTCCTGCAATGTGTCCCTTCAGCCTTCCCCCTCCCCCCTCCCAACTTGCCATGGCACGCATCGCAGCCCATTCGGCGAGAGCTCGCAGCCACTCAGCCATCAACACACCAGCACGAGGTTCAATGTCGTCGCCGGGGAGACTTTGATTGAAACACGGCCCCCGGGAAAACGGGGACGTTCCGACCGCGGATGACCCTGCCATCATGTCCACCAAAACACAGCGCGCGAGTGGGGACAGCTATCTTGCGCGTCTCCTCCCACATTTCTTGTTTCCAGCCGCCGGCGCCCCCCTTCCAGCCTCTCTCCTTAGCAGACACTTCTCTCCTCATCGCCCCTTTTTTTTTGCCTTCCTTCGCTGTTCCGCCCCTTTGTGAGATACGGACCATTATTTCCTCTTCTACTTTTGTTTCTTCTGGCTTTCCCCGCTAGCTTTCCTGTGGAAGATGAATGTTCGTCCTTTCGATCCAGTGCTCCGGAGGTCCTCGTTCGCGACCCCGATAACTGCACGAAAGAAGCGGGGCCAAACGCAAGCGCGCTCTGCGCCCTCGCGCATGCAGAAAAGCCAGCACACACACTGCAGACGGATTGCAATTGGGAAATGCCCCCTGACGCTGTTCATTCCCCCCCACCCAAACGTAACCGACTGAAGAATGACAGGGACGCTCGCTCTTCAAACACCGCGACTGCTTGCATCGGCTTCCCATCTTTCTCAAAAGCCTGAAAGAGCTAAAAACACTCATATGGAGCAGCAAAGTACTTACAAATATATCCGGCCTAGGAGAGCACATTGCCTTTTCCTTCATCTGTTGCACCTGCAAAGAAAATGTGAATTCGCTGTTAGCACATCAACATTCAATTACGCGTCACGTGATTATACACAGGGGAGAGAGAGAGTTGACGTTAGAGAGTTGCTACGCAGGCTCATCTCAACTGGCTGATTTACGTGCGGGTATTATTTCTAATTTTCCCAGCTTCACTGTAAGTGGCTGTGCACGGCATCAAAAACGAAAAAAGAAAAAAAAAGAACGAAGGAAAGGAGAAAAATAAAAAAGGAACCACTGCCAGTTGACCCATTGTGGTAGCAGCAAGAATTGTTAGCATTTGTGGTAGCAGCACGCCTCAATGTCTTGGCTGCTTATGTCACTCCAGGGGCAAGTGAGAAGAATCTGGTATAAAGGTCAATGGGGTAATGTGTCCACAACGCACTAAAGGAATCGATCCTGGCAGGCACTGGTATATTGCGTCAGCTTCTCAGTAAAACCAACAGACAAATATAATTAGTGATGGAAACACTAGCTCAGACCAGGAAAGAGTGTGCAAAGCCCTTGCTATCGCATCCCCCAATCCTTCCCCCCCCCCCTTCTTGTGCGGATCAAAACTTCACACGTGCGACCAATACCAAAAATACTAAGCACTCCTTCTTTAGCGTTTACATTTGCTTCAAGGAGTGGAGCTCCAGAATTGCAGCAGACGCTTAAAACTCAGTGAAGACCCATACTTGCGGGAGCTACAGTTGCAAAGCGAGCAGAATCAATTGGCAGCTGGTGGTGAACGTTCAAGCCGCATCATTTTTCTTTCTCCGCTTCCTAAGGCATCTCTGGGCATTTTCCGGAACCCAAGTACCAGGACCAGCGTAGAGAGAGGAAAAGAAAAACACTTCGGCGTCCGCGGCATCCCAGCTCGCTGCATCGTGTGCACAGGAAAGAGATAAAACCTCGGGGACCATTCAGAAGGTCTTGCCATAAGCAATCGCGCAAATAATTTTTTTCCCTTGCTCCACCCCAGGCATCAAGACATCAAGACAATCTTGAAAGGAACCCATAGGGCACACAAATCATAAGATCGTTGAGCGCTTGGTTTTTATTTCTCTCGCGCTCGGTTTCTTTTTCCCTCTTTACGTGGCTTGCCATCGCAGAAGCAAGAGACGATAGTGGTCGGCTGTTGGTCGCAATTAATTTCAAGCGAGTCGCCCCAAGCGATTAATAGCGCCATCATGTGCACGTTCCGAGTGGAACTGCCCCCTGTTGGCCAATTAGACGCCAGAGCGGCGATTCTATCGGGCCGATGAAATGACTGATTGAAGCAAGCCGGCTGCGGCTGAGGAGGGACGATGAGGCCGAGTAATCACTCTCCGCATGCAGGATAAACTACACGCGCGCAGCATTGTCCGAATCGAGATCCAGAAGGAAACAATTCGCGCGGCGCGCGAGGCAGGGGAGGGGGTGCGGCCTAGTCGCACGGAGTGAGCAATCCTTATCGCCGTCAGCCATCTTGCTGTAAGGACTAAGGAGAGCATAAGTGCACGCATGCGACTCCGGATTGCGCCGTGGTGGAGCCCGAGCACTGCGGAGGCAGTGGCGGCAACCTCCTTCGGGTCCCCTTTCCCACAGGCTGCATTCTTTTGGAGCGATGTCTTCCGCCAACAAGGTTGCCGGACGATGACCTGGGAAACGGAGACGCTTTGGCGAGAAACATTTGCAAGAGAATTGAGAACGAGACCAGAAAGCGACTCAACCATGTCGAAGCGGTTGTGGTGGTGGAGGAGGAGGCGGCGCTGGCCGTAGGCGCGCGAACGCGCGCACCACAAACTGGCCGTCAGCCAACGCGGAGATGCGGGGCCGAGGAATTAAAAGTGTGGCCACAAGGAGCCCCTTGTCTTCTGTCGAGATTGCAGTAGCGCAGCCAGACGGCGCGGCTTCCAGGTTACGAAAACACCAGCGCGACGACGACAGGCCGCGACGCGCGGTGCACGCGTGTGTTCGGAAGTGGCGAGAAAAAGAAATCAATCCGCGGTGCGGGAGGCTGACGCAGCGAGCGTGTATCTGCAGAGTTTGATAACCGAAGATAAATGCTTCTTCCGCTGACGCGCCATTTATTATCTGCAGCAAGCAAAGTACAGCAGCTTTTAAACACGCCTCGAGAACAGCGCAGACGCGCATACTCAGGATCGCTGCTAGATTTTAATCTTTCGTTTTGGCACATCTTGCAGTGTGCTGCTCGCCCTGGAAGCTCATTTAATGTAGCACGCGCATCTTAACGTTTGTAAAGGTAGGTCTTTCGTTGCTCTAGTAAATGCATTGTCTTGGCCCCGCTCGGCTCGTGAAATGGCGGCTGTCACCTGAATGCTTCAAGATTGACTAATTATGCCCTAATTTGTTCATTTAACTGATTAACGTTCTCAGCCAGAAGTAATGATGCATGAGTGCAGAAGGCCGATACAGATATGTAAAAAAAGTTAAATGAGAGGTTGGGTGAACAAGCTGGAAGCACCCGCTGGGAGCTGCTCCTTTTTCACTTGTGAATGGACACGGAGGTTTCTTCTACGGAGATGAACTTCTACCGTATACGAATAAATTGGCCTGAGCACAAACTCTCGTCTCCTTAGCCGGTTAAATCGCTGTTCTTTAGTTATTTCTCTCTACACTCCAATAAAGATAATATATATATAAAGCTACGTAATAAAGTATCGATGAATTACCTGCAGATGGCTGTTAAGAAAAACATACTCTGGCACTGTCAAGCGACACTGACTACTTGTTATGTCTTCGCACCACGAGAATCACTAAAGGCGTCAGATACATCCTTGGATAGTTTGACATTTACCTTGCACTCTTTCTATTCCACCAGTGGCGTCAAACCTTGGCGTTGTTTCAAATCGAAAGCGTATTCTGCGATAGTGGTTAATCAAAGGGCCGCTGGAAAACTATAGCTGTAGATGCACAATGAAAACTTAAAAACGAGGCAGTACTGAGAGATATGGGCTCGGGTGTCTTTCAAAGTTATGGGAGGTTCCGAGCGAAATCTGCTCCAGAAAAAGACTCGCGAATAAAAAGGAAAATAGATGGGGAGCTACAGGGTACTTAGGTGCCTGCATATGAAACAATTTGGTTCACAAAAAAATCTAGAGAACAGGACCAAGAAACTAATCAACAAATATTACGTTCCCGGTAGCGGCAACAACAGAGAAAACGGTGTTAAACTTAAAGTTAGAGATGCAGAAGCAGCAGACTGGATAGGAGCGGTGGAAAAGAAGCCAGCTATAGAACTACGAGTTTATCAAGCAGCAAACAATGAAATGAAAACAGTAAAGTTTCAGGACATTTCCAAAGGGCAGTGTGCTGCTCTTCGAAACAAGATGAGAATATTTGAAGGCGCGGTGTTATAGGAGAAAATTTGTCGACGACATGATTGTCATGTCTTCGACAAATGACATGTAGCGAGTGGAAATATCGCAAAAACCATTCAGAATGTTTTGAAAGCATGGGGCAGTATCCATTTTGACATAAATCAGGAGGTGGTCACCGTTCCTGAGGCATTGGGCTTTAGATATACATATATAAGAGGAAAGGTGAATGAACCTGGGCAGTGAAGAACAGCAAAAGAAGGATGAAGTACTCATGGCGTAAAAGTAGGGAACACATCGAATGAATAGACAACACTTTTTAGGGCAGTAAATTTCTTTAATGCTCAATTTTGTTTTTAAACACGAATCACAGATCTTAACAGTCGAGAATAAACGCAGAAGAAACGTGAAAATAACGAGCTTGGTTGCGCTAGCCAGCTCCTCGTTTCAAAGAAAGTGCTAATAAAATCTATCCATCCATACAATCCAATCGGCTGCAACGTCATTGTATGGCCAAGACGTCTGTTCCGAAGCAGACATCACGGCATGGTGGGAAGAAGCTTCGCGAAAGCTGGCCCATGCATTCTCCGCAAACGGCAGCGCTTACCTCGATGCGCAGATAAAACAAGCAAGCAAGCAAGTAAGTATAAGCAAGCAACTTATTGGTTGTTGGCCACGGGAGCTATCGCGGGCTATCGGCCTGTCGCTAGCAATGCCTTCCGTGTGCGGCGCATACAGCGAATATGATTAGGTCTTAGTCTGGGCATCATCCTACGAGCATCCGGAAACGCGATACACACTGCGGCCCACAGACGGTACAACCGGTCACAAATATTACACGAAGCCCCAAACTGGTAATTTGCGAACATGCGCCGATGAGCACGATTCCGTTGATGTATGGCATTCGCCACTCATCGCAAGCATCCAGGAGGCGCATCGAGATACTTTTACTCTTCGGTTTTCTCGGCAATCGCTTCGCCTGAGCTCGGCATTGCGACACGCGGCCGCAGCTGCACCAACCACACGTTGTCGCTCTCACCGCCGCGCTCGAACGCAGGGCTAAGCCGGGTTGAGAGCACGCTCAGGGCTCAGCACAGCTCTGTTCGTGGTACTGGCCATTTCTCGGTAGCGATGTTGGGTTGCTCGCAAAAGTAATCGTAGCACCGGGAAGAAGGTGCTACGAGGCGTCGTAAATGGAAGCTATGATTTAGACGGTGCCCATGACACAAGCGGCTGTTAATGGTGGCAAAGGGTGCTCAATGACAAGATGCCGAGCTAGTGAAGTTTTCCCCTCGCAACTCGCGGAACCACTGAGCGAAAGGCTGTTAACATTGTAGAAGATAAAAGCAATGGCTATTACGTTTTGGCCGTTCCTTCCTCCTCACTTGGTGCTGTAACATGCTGAATCTCTTGCAAAATTTCGACAGCAGTTGCGAACCCGGTTAGAGAGTTGTAAGCTAACTGTATGGAAAATGAAAAGAGCGCGCCGCCGCATATTTAGCCCCACCAAGACAGCCCGCAGAAGCTAGCTGCCATTCAAGGTAAAGCATAAACGCTGAAGGGAGTGCATGCGAGTGTACGTAGGATTACTTTAGAGTTTCAAACCCCTGCCGCACATGCAGTCACTCGCCTAGCGACTGCACGCAATTGAACTGTTTCGGATGGCTTTCTGGTTAGTAAAAGCGTAAACACAAATCAGACACTGTAACACATCAATATCAAGAGCGGGCGGGAGAAAGAAAGAAAACGAAAGGCAGGGAGGTTAACCAGATTACGGAAGTCCGCTTGTTGTAGTAAGTGCGAATAAACTCGGGTCAGAGAGCACGCACTGTTGTAAAAGCATGGGCAGCGTCATTAACACGAGGTGTATGACTCTGTGGCCGTCATACCTGCGTGCAGGGTCAATGCAGGGTGAACTAAATTGACAAGTGATCAAAAGTGGTCGAACAAGAGATGACATCAGACTGGAACCAATGTTTCGACAAGAGGAATTCCCTCGTCGAAGCATTGGCTCAAGCCTGATGACATCTCTTGCTCGACCATTTTTGATAATCTTCAAGCATTTCTTCGTCTTCTTTATTGATTAAATGTGACAAATCTCTCCCCAGCAGACTATCCCGAAAATACGTTTTCAGCAGCTGAATTCTCCCGCTAACATTCTCCCTTTGTCATTATTTATTTTGTTTTATTTGTCGAAGCTCAAAGTTTCTTCAGAAGAGATCTGCAGATTCGGAGCATAACGGAATAACGATGAATCGATGAATAAAAAAAATCGAGTAAAGGAGAATTGGAATGTTCACCGCTCATGTTTACGTACGAGAATCATGTCCGCAAAAAGGTTTGTCTTTACTCGTGACCTTGATATCATTGAAGAACAAACCAGATCTCCCAGGTCGTACATGACTGAGGGGTTACTGCCAACGGCAATTGCATATAATGCAGCACAGAGACATCACAGCGATATTGCCGTGGTTGATTGGGAGGAGGAGACGCCGTCGAAACCCACAGCGTCAGGAAGAGGGAAGTGGACTATCACAGGCCGATACAGGAAGATATAGAGCTTGTTGTAATTGGATCCAAGAAGAGTCATTAACGATCGCGGAGCAACCGGGTAGAATTAAGCGAGGATTGCACGGAAAACGCGAATGGTCTCTTCACTCCCGTCTTTTGCTCCCTCGAAGGTCGGTAATGAAAGTCGCCAATGAAGAAGATGGCACTTCACTATCTTGGCAATCCCACGTAATTGCCCCTCTCCCCCCCCCCCCTTTTTTTTTCTTTCTGGCCACCAAACGCTCTTGGAAGTCGCTTAATATTTCGAAAAAAAGCGGGCTCATTAGCGACCACGCTTCGCCGCTATACAAATGTGCGGCCCCGTGACCTGATTGACGCCAAGCGTCTAGATAGCGTTAACGCCTCTGATGCGCTTATTTTTGCCTGCAGTTTTATGCCCTCTTGAATGCAACGCAATTGCATAGTGAACCCTTTACTCGGTTGTTTTGTATTTCTCGGGGACACGTGCGACGGCCGTCGAAACAACGTGAACGTGTATACGTACGTATACACGCACATGGTGAGAATTCACATTCGCAGTCCAGATTGCGCGAAGAGATCTTGTCGCGGGCAGAAAATGAGAGTGCGCTAGAAGCAAGGTGGCTACACGGGATCGCAGTGTGCCCGAGAAGCAACGCTTTTATAGGGAGCGCAACGCTGTACGACACCCCAAGGGCACCACCAACTACTGGTGGCTACAACAATGCACGTACGTCGTTTGATTGTTTGTTAATCTGTCCATTTATTTATCAAGTCAACAAATGAGTGCTTGAATAACTCTGATGCACTGCAGACGCAGCGATTAGGTCCTGATATGGAAGCCAGAACAACCCATTCATCCCTGCAGAAGTACCGCGGGACTGAGCGGTTTCGCTGTAATCTAGACAGCGCGCAAAACATAAAAGACCAAGCGCGGCGACTGTCCCAGGCAGGGCATTAAGTGACCGGCAGAGGCCGAAACGACAAACAGCGCGCCGCATTACACTTGCGCATCTTGATGCATGACGAACATTAGGAAAGTGGCAACAACATACAAAAGCCGCGGCTATGAGCCGGCGAGCACGCGCTATTTTTGCGAGCACTTGAATATGATACCGGTACCAGATAGCCACGAAAAAATAGAACAGCTTCTCTCGAAACTGGACCGCTGATGGTATCGTTTCTCTGGGGCAACGCCGCGCACTCCGCCGCGAAGGGCGCAAGTTCACTCCGAGTCTTCTACACATGCGGCTCAACAAGACGCACTGAATCGCGCAGCATTACCCGCAGGGGCCGCGGGCATCGGAGAGGAGGGGGCGTGCTGGAGAAGAATACATTACATTAGCGAGACAGGCGCGTCGATCAGGGCCACACGTAACGCACCGCCGAGAGGGCCTCGCCCGTTCCACGCTTGCGGGGCTCTGCGCGCCACTTGCTCGCGCCGCCGCCCATTTTCACTCACGGCCGACGCTCCGGGTGCTGAGCGTCTCGAAATAACAACGAGAACTGCAGCGTGACGGTCAACAGAGCGACGCCACTGAGAGACAAATCCACGGGCTGCTTTGTTCGATCACCTTACCCGCATCAGCGCCAAAAGGACCTACACCTTTCATTTTAGCGGCTGCGTGTCACTGACTGACTTGATTATTTCTCCTTCGTTGGCTACAGCCCTTCCCGGAAACAGAAGCCGACGAGTGCACACGAGCCCTTTTCCGCAGTCAGGCGTACCTGTAGTCTCTGTAGACAGTCTCCCGTTTAAGCCAACGGCGCAAGGTAAACATCCAACGTAATTTGAGCTGGCAGTTTCTGTAAGAAGGAAGGAAGAAAAACAAGAGGTGAAAGGCAGAGAAGGTTAACCAGATAGTGTCCGGTTGTCTACTCTGCACAGGGGCATGAGGTAAGGGCAGAAAAGATAATATTAAAAAGAGAAAAAAACAGAAAAAAAGGAAGGCATCAGTTCGCACACCGGGGCGCAACTATGGGCTGTCCAGAGGGCCCACGATGCGGCGGTCGGGCAAGGCCTGACTGTCCCAACGTGGGAGCGGCCCGCAGCGCGCTGAGTCGCGTACCTCAGGACCTTATTAAAGTTTTGCATCCATCCATCCATCCATCCATCAGTTCGCACATCCTATAGTTTTCCAATGAATCCCGTTTCCTTTAAAAAGCACACTAACGCTTTTAAAGCAGTTCGTGCAGACGTCGGCTGGGACCAGAGTCCAAGAATTCGGCCTTCCGTAAGGGGACGGTTGTCAGTCCTGTCGAGCGTGGTGCTGAGGACCTTTCTTTGTGCATCGAAACGACAACAATTACACATATGGCGCGCTGTCATCTCTTTGCACCCGCAAACTTCACAATCTGGACTTGTGGCCATTCCGATGAGGTAAGAGTACGCACTGGTAAAAGCTACACCAACCCATATATGTGACAGATGAGTGTTACCTCTCGTCATGGTAAGCCATGTGGAAGGCGGAGCTTCAGACCAGAATCCAGGAAACGAAGGCGCTGGTTCTTAACGTCTGCCGAATTCCACTGGGACAACGTAAGCTCGCAAGCAAGCGCACGGAGCTTTCGCACTACGTCTGTTCTTGACAGCGGGACAATCTCTATAATACGGGCTAGTAACTTTACCACCACCACCACCACCATTACCACCACCGCCACCATCATCATCATCATCATCATTATCTTCATCATCGTCATCATCATTTATTTCCACTGCAGGACGAAGGACTCTCGCTGCGATCTCCAATTACCCCTGTCCTACGCCAACCGATCCCAGCGCCTGCGAATTTCCTAATTTTATCGCTCCACCTAGTCTTCTGCCGTCCTCGACTGCGCTTCCCTTCTCCTGGCACCCATTCTGTAACTCTATAGTGGGCCACCGCTTATCTAACCTACGCATTACATGACCTGCCCAGCTTCATTTCCTTCTCTTAATGTTAATCAGAATATCCGCTATGCCTGTTTGCTATCTGATCCACCCCGCTCTCTTCCTGTCTCCTTAACGTTACGCCTAACATTCTTCGTTCCATAGTTTTTTGCGCGGTCCTTAACTTGTTTTCGAGCTTCTTTGTCAGTCTCCAAGTTTCTGCCGCATATGTCAGCGCCAGTAGAATGCGTCGATTGTACAGTTTTCTTTTTAATGATAATGGTAAGCTCCCACTAAGGATATGACAATGTCTGCCGAATGCGCTCCAACCCATTTTTACCATGGCATGGCAATTTGCGAAGCACACCCACATGTTATATATATATATATATATATATATATATATATATATATATATATATATATATAGACGCTGTGGCTTCTTCTCTAAATACATCGAACCTCAGAGGATCCCCGAGTGCAGTTTCTTGCTTTCAGTTTCTGCACTGTACGATCTGGCTTTCGGTCTGCGTCTAAAGTTCATGCATGGGAATCCCGTACGCGAGGCACAGGTGTTTTCCTTCCTCCTTTCATCTCGCACTTGCTCTCTGAGCGAGCGCAAAGTTCGATTCATTGCTTCCTTGTTCTACAGGGGCCGACCGTGCTGCAGATAGCGATAGCGAAAAGAGAAAAAAAAAGACAAGAGAAAGAAGAAATGAAAGAAAAATAAGAGAAAGAGGAGGATAATCTTGCAAAGAATAGAAAGAAAGAAAGATAGCGAGAGGAGCCGGAAGCTTAGTGTAAGAAACAACCTGCGCTGTATGCGTCTCATGCAGCATAATACCCTTCAGGCTAACGTGTTGATCAAGTGTGGGGGGCGCGAGATAAAAACAGCAAGTGTGCCAGCGCGCCGTCCCGAGTAATTAGGCAACTCGCCTCGCGCGCTGGCCGCCACTGATCTCTCGAACTGTCCGTGCCATACTGGGCCCTGTTCCGTCACTTCCAATTATGTTCGCGCTATCGCGGCTGCTCCAAATCACCACGAGCCGTCTTCGGCGGCTCTCTGCTCTGTCCCGCTGACGCCCAGCCGGGCGGGCAAGGCTGCATTCGCTCGTCACAGCTTAATAAACACGCGCTAACAGGAACGCTGACCGGCGGCAGCGAAGAACCCGCTACTCGATTCGCAGCACTGATATTCCCCGCCACCAGGCATCGATTCCCACTGCAGTAAAGACCCAGACGCGAGAACGTTACTCCGCCGCAGCCTGTATATCATCCATCTTTTTTTTTTTTGCTTCTTTCATGGTATGACGCGTGATAACGCAAGCAGTAGCCACCTCCGAAGTGCCTATAGCACATATATTTATATTTCACCTCGTTTAGCTTCATTTAGGGCATGTTGAACATGACGCTGTGAAGCGTCGAGCCTACAAGACTCAATTTTAGAAAGACTTAATTAAAAAAAATTGGGGGGGGGGGATATGAGTTATACACAGATTGTGTTCCATTCACAGATATCTATACAGAAGGCTTTGCGCTGCTAAGCACGAGGTCGCCGGATCAATTCCCGGCCAAGGCGGCCGCATTTCGATAGGAGCGAAATGCAAAAACACCCGTGTACTTAGACTTAGGCGCGCGTTAAAGAACACCAGGTGGTCAAAATTAAGCCGAAGTCCACCCCCCCCCCCCCCCTCTACGGCGTGCCTCATAATCAGATGGTCGGTTTGGCACGTAAAACCCCATTATTAAGAAAAAAATATGAAGAAGGCTCATGTTTGAAAACTAAGAGTGGTTGCGATGCGGAACGAGCTAGTTTTTTGTGATGGTCACAAAGAGCAGCCCTATACAATGAATCTACACGGCTTTACTGTTCGCCGTTTCAAGTTGATAATATTCAGCGTCAAGCTTCTGAAAACCACCCCCAATGCATTGCAAAGGAAACTGTTATTAAACATATTAAACAACGCTCCTTCCCCGGCTTGCTCCTGTGGCCACGACGATGAGGATGTACGCCATCTACTCCTCGAATGCGCCATATACGCGATGCAAAGACGGCAGCTACAACAAGAGCTTCACTACACTGATCCTGACCGGCCTTTCTCATTCGCAAAATTGCTGGGCCTATGGCCATTGAAAATAGCACAGCGAGAAGCATTGGACGCACTTTTTTTGCGAAGAGACAGGCATCCTTAACAAGTACTAGATATTGTACTGAGTAGTCACACGATGTTAATACTATAACTTGCTTCTATTATTTGTAATTATCAGTGCTTGTATATTACGTGTTACACTTTCTTTTTGGATTCTGTGGGTGCATTATTTTAACTCTGTGTAATTCCTAATCTGTTTATATGTTCATCGCAGTCTACATCACGGCCGTTTGTGTGTGTTTGTGGCTTTGTTTAGAAACTCAGTGCGATACAACTTGCATTTGACTTTTATATTGTTATGTTCATGCGTGTATAGGACCTTGGCTGTGGATTTATGACCCTAAGACGTGGTTTCTTTTGATTTTCTTGCATATATATTTTACATTGTTGTTTCCGCTATGCGAAAAGGAGTATAGCCATCACCATTATAAGGTGACTGCGTATCTTTCTTTTATTTTCATTTCAATAAAAAACATGCGGCAATAAGTAGGATGGCACCGCACCTTCATGCAGGCACATTTTTGTAAACTGTTCGTACTCCATTCTTCGGCTTTTCGCTATCGGCTCGCACGAACGCGGGCCTCCGATATCACTGGGATCGGTCTATCTCTCCGCGGGACAGATCGCAAAAAGAGAACAACGGGAGAATGGTTCGTAAGCGCCTTTTGCTATTGGCTGGCCGCCGTCGCTAATAATATGTCCAGTATCCGAATTCACTGCAGTTTCCTCTATAATGAACAATACTAGCGTAAGAGGTTTTTTGCGAATAAAGAACCAGAATCGGAAGAAAAGAATCCTAACGAAACACGGCCCCTCGGTGCGTATTCGCTTCTTTTCCTCTTCTTTCTTCAAGCGTATCGTATACCTAAAAGAAGCGTATCAGCCAAACATGATGAGAAACTTTAGCAATATTCGCCATTCGGTTAGTCATGTTGCATGTTTCGGCTTCGTGTAAGAACCGCGCAGGTACCTACCTGCCTTAGCGTTCACCGATAATAACATGCGCAATTTGCCGAGACGAATGTTCGGATGGTAATGCATCCACGCGCTACGCCCGTCCGATAGAATACGGCATCCGGCTGAACTATCGAGCAGCGCGCGCGTTCTGGTGTTGGTGCCTGACACCTTGTGCGCTCTGAATGCTCCAACAAATATGTTCTGCCAACCTAGGCCCCTCGCCGTGCCAAAAACAGCGAGCTTTAAGGCCTTTGCTCTTTTTTTTTTTCCACCGACGCGAAAGCTCCCAGCAAACAAAACTATCTTGGTAAAGGCAGCGACGAGGGAGAGCGGGCGTCTACTGTCACTCAGTGACGTCGCTCGCTGCCTGGAGGCCAGCCAGGAACGCGCGCAGCTTTGAAGCTCATTGTGAGAAGACTTGCGCGGATCGGCGAGCGCCTCGCACCAGATCGAGTTGCCCGAAAGGAACGCGGTGGCCAACACATGTTTCATGCCCGCACACACAAAAATGCAGTCCTCGCTGCGTTCACGATATGCATTGAGGACCTCTCGAAATCTGCAGCGCAGGAATCCGTCGTACGATCGGCGTGCTAGCTGTGTCCGCGGTATCCTGTGTGTAGTGAAAAGTACGCCGCTTCAATTCAGTCTTTATCCAGTAAAGCAATCCATGTAAACTGTTGTTGCTTTAAGTGACGAGCGGGCGCTCGAAACAAAACATAATTCCAAGCTTACGAAAGAAAAGCGAACGCATACAGTGTAGATTCGAAGTTCTGCAGATCTACACGAATACGCAAGGTAAATAAGCGGAACTAAGGAGAAAACCTGGGCATGGATTCAATTAACCACTCGTTGCTGCTTTATCCGCGGCCGCATTCTAACACTACATTCATGGTTCTAGCTCCACAAACCAACGCAGGAAGGGAATGTAACAAATCAGAAATATACCACTTAAAAAAAAAAAGAAGACCGTGCGTCTTTGTTGTTATGGCACAGTCTTTGAGTCGAACGCACGATTTCTACTCTGTGATGACTGCTGGAACAACTGAGGAGTTATGTGGGTAGGTAAAGAAGCATTTTATTTTCTTTCTGCCTACACGGAATGCGTGCTCCAGAAGACTTCAATATGATGAAAAGCAGCAGAACACTAAGCGGCGCCGTAGGCAGGGCTCACGGTAATCGGTGTCGAACATGGAGAGAGGCTGATGGGGAGCCGCAGCTGCATGGCCGGGGCGCCGTGATCGGCGCCGACACGACGCGAGACACGGCGAGACACGACATAACGAACAGGGAGAGCAGCAGTAGTTGGCGATGCGCCAGTGACGCCCCGGTCGCGTTGATCAGCTGACAGTCGCCCACACTGGGTCTTCCCGGGAAGGTCCGATTGTCCTCACCCGGAAATGATCCCCCTCCCCGCCGCAAGCAGCAGGTGCAAGTGGAAAAGGAGCCCATCTATTTTAGAGCGCTCGCGAGCCTCACAGAAGCGCCAGTGTCGCAGGGCGTGCCAGGAATTCGGCGGATTTCAGTCACGTGGCGGCGGCACCCGCGCCCACGGAGTCGGCCGAAAAGAACGCAAAACGACAACACCGGTGGCAACAGCGGTGAAACCTGGCCAATCAATCAAAAGTACCGCCACCAGCTCGAGAGGCTTTCAACGTTTTCGCGCGGCTCCAGCCATAGCTCAGGGCGCGAGGAATCGCCCGCCTTGTCGGAACTGAACCGGCTCGTTTATACGAGATATTTCACGAGGCTCCGACGCGCAACAGTGCTAAATGAGTTTGCGGCTGTCTTTGGGCATCCCGGCACTCTACCCTGCCCCCCCCCCCCCTACCCCCTCCCTCCCACCCGCTCACTTTCACGCAAGTGCCTCCCGCCGGCGAAGTACCGGAAAAGTGACTCGAACCGCCGTCTATCAAGGGACGCTTTTAAACTTGCCCACAACCGGGGTGGAGTAGACCGGTGTTTTTCCTGCAAACCGAAACAAAAAAGAGTAATAACTATTTACACTTCCTTGTGGCAGAAAGAGGAAAATAAGCTCCTTACCCGGCGCCATTACGTGAATTGATGAGGCAGGAGAGGTATGACTAAAGCCAACATTGTCTCGACGGTTGACAGGACTAGGCGTTAACGCGAGCGCAAAACTGTCGATCGCGACTCTTTGGAGAGGTTAGAAAATATGTGGACGAGCCTTCGAAGATACACTGAAGCCAAGATATATGTACCTATGTAGCTGCATAAGACTGAATGCAGTCTGTCGGTGCTTATAAGAAGCAGACTGTTGGACGCAATTTATTATATGTTAAGTTATATTAGTTATTTTTGCAGGCGTGTAAACAGATACAAAGGAAAAATGGAAAAAGAATGGCTGGCAGTTGCCACCGAAAGGGGCAGAACACCTGCCTGTTCTTCAGGAAGGGGAATATGGAAACATATAATAGAAAGTCACAATATCAAGGAGGGAAGAAATAAAAAGAAGTTGATATGCCACGAAGATTCAAGTAAAACTACGACAAAGGAAAAGTCAAAGGAGGGAACAGTGCAGGCACGTAGAAAAAGCTTTTCGTCCATTAAGCACTATTTGTCACAGGTCGAGAGTCTTGGCTATGATCTTGAGGCGCTATCACGATAGGCTGGTGCTAATAATAGTTAAAGCAGACAACACCACTTCGTCAATACAGAGAAAGAACCAGTAAAATTGCTGCACATGTCGCACTCGCTCATCCGTTTTGCACAATCTTCATGTTCTCAAGCAGTGCGAATAAGAGTTTCGCGCTGCGCGAGGATGCAGCAAACGCACTAAAGTTCTATTTTTTCAGACAGCGAATGCGCTGCTGACGGGACGACGTGAAATGCACAAACGATTGTCTCTTGCGCCACCTCGCACCCCCAATAACAAGAAATTCCCTCAGTAATCTCCGTAAAAAAACATTTCCTCAGTAAACGCATGTATGTACTCACGCTATACCTCAGCCGCGCTATTTACTGATAGTGATTTTTAATTTGGTGTGCACTCATAATGAAGGCACTGCAACGGCCAAGCGTTGAAAACGGCTGCATGACAGCGTCAAGAGCGGTGGTTCTGGAATGTTTTGTTTTCGCGCAGGTTCAAACATTCAAATTAAAACACCTCTAAGTACCAGCTTCGTACGTTAGTTCCCTTTTTTTTTTCTTCTGGAAAAATCATGCGCAAATAGCTATTAGGATGAGGTTTACACCATTAAAAAACACACTTCAATGACCATACGGACATATTACGTGATTCATGGTATGTAACTCCCAGCCCACTGTATACGTTAATGTGCAAGATGCTGCTGCTGGACGAAAATGAATAAGCTCACGATATGTTTTATTAGAGGCAGTCGATGACCCGTGGCTCGGCCTCAAGTGTGTTTTCAGTAATACTTGTTATCGCCGCGCGGAGCGCTCCCGCCGTAAATAATGCCCCACCAACCATATCACTCACTCTTTTTCGATGGACGATGCTTATCAATTGCACGTATCTGCAGTTGGTCTTCACACGGATCTACGCGCATGCTTAACTCTCTGAAGGGTTCCAAGGGTTCATAGACGAAACTTTGGGCCTCATTTGATGTTTATATAGGTAACAAAGCTTTCCCATCCTATAATGTATTGAAATGCGAAACTGTGAGCTTTAACCTGGGGAACTATAATGCAGCTGCATGATGGCAAGTGTCGCACGGTCACCTAACTGCTGTGCTAACGGTGCTAACATTGTGAAGTGATCATTCTACAAGCGCTTCAAGAGACCAGAATAATTCGTGCTCCCTCTTTAGAACAGCCGAATGGTTTGATTATAGTACAAGACTGGAAATTTCCAACCTCGAAAATCATTGTAAGTCATTCGCAAACCGCGTTCCTTGTTTCAAAATTCGAAGTTCTAAATTTCTGCCCAGACCCACGTGCACATGCACTCACATGTGGTGTTTTTCGAAACGGCAAAAGTTGCTCTGCCCGCCAACTACAATTTAAAACAGAGTTGCGTGCACTTTGTTGAGCACTGACAACATGAGATCGCGCAGGGAGCTCGCGCGAACGCGGCTTTAGCGGCGGCGCAGATGTTCCCAACTGAGGCGCTGGCTTTCAATCAAGGCCCCCGGAAGCGGGCGCGTCTTCTCGGTGACCCAGAGCTCGCGGAGGCCAGACGCAGAGAGACGCGCGATCACGCGCACCGGCTGGCCGAAACAATGCAGTGCGGCGGTCGAACAGTGCAGCCGCCGGTGTTTGGACAAGTCTCTTTTCGCGCGTCACGACGGCATACCGCTCCAGGCACAAGGTCATGTTCCCTTCTGCGGCTCCTGCCGGCCCGAGCAGTGTTCGTCTACTGGCGTGCCATCCGGCGGCACGCTTCGGCGGGCCTCACGACATGCGGCGGCGGGGCCGCAGAGGCGGCCGTGTTCGGACTTGGAGGAGGCTCACGTCCATCGGGAGTCGCGTCTATACGACGAAGGCGGATGCCCGCTGACGTGACATCTCGTATCGGCGCTCGAGGCCGCACAGTTCCGCGGTGAGGAACGTGACTACGCGTGACGACCTGGAAGCCGCCAGCCGGAAGACCCCCTCCGGAAAAAAAAAAGAAACGACCAGATGCTCCTTTCTCGGGTTTGTGAACTTGCCGCCTGAAAGGGCAAGTGCAGGGCGGAGCCGCGGCGCTTTGCACGCCACCGGCGTTTCACTCCGTGGGCGACTCGAGTGCGGCAGTGTAAATTATTGTGGCCCGGCCTGTACTCGAACGGGGAACGAAGGCGCCTGCTATAGTGCAAGGAACGGTCACCGAGAAGAAAAAGATAGAAAGAGAAACACAGGGAAATGGAGAATAAAGAGGCTACGTGAGCAATGTGCTGAAATCCTTCACTCCTCCATTGCTATGGCTCTTTCGTTTTTCTTCCTTTTCTTTTATTCACACGAAACATCGCCCGGCGGGGTACATTCGCCCCTCATACCTGCGCTGGTTTTCAAGTTCGTTACACCGCGGTCAGCAAGCTTCGTACGCACGCGCTGTCGTGGGCGGCATAGGACGCGATACGGGAATGCTGCCTTGCGTCCGGCCATGATCTCCGAAGAATTTCCGTTACTCAAGAATCCATAACATGTGTTCGCGTGTGCACACGCCTTCTCCAAAGCCCACAAGACATTGGCCATCGGGCCCGCGAAAATGCGTAAGGATGCTATCGTCGGAGAATGAAGTGGTTCTGCTGTGCGACTCCTACGCGACGCGTGGGCATCCCCTTTAAAGCGGCCGCGGACGTAAGCCACGTACGCACGATAAGGCGTAAGGTCGATGCACTGGAACGAATTCCTGCGCGTCGACTTCTTTAGCAGGGAACGTTATCAGCTTCACAAAGTAGCAAATACGAAGTAGTACGCCGCTTTAAAACTAGTGAATCTCGACTTTCGCATCGCGGAAGGACCTATCTAGCCGACCGACGAAGTGACACTATGTGCAGGAATATAAAACGTGCAGCTCCGCCCGGTACGGATGTGTTCTGCCCCGGCCCCAGAAGTCAGTCTCGATCTTGGCGCGCGAGTTTCAGGCCGATCGCATAATCATTCGACTTCGCATGTCGTTTGACTCTTTATAGGAGCTGTTTCGTGGTTGACGCGAGCTTGCATATAGTGCAACAATCTGTTTTATACGTGAGCTGTCCGAACTGATGTGGTCGTATACTAATCTGTATTCACCAAAGACAGATCAGTATACGACGACATTAATTCCGACAGCTCACGTAAAACAGATCTTACGCACACGAAGCGGAGACGATACGGTGCGTGAGTTATTTTCGTGCATAGGTAAGTGACGTATTTGTCTTGCGGCATTCATGGGGGAGGTCGTTTTTATTTTATCCACGAAGATTTACGCACTTTCGGAGTGGTACGTTCAAATTTGTTTGTTTTTGCTTCATTTCGTTTTGCCTTTGTTGTAACATACGCAACATTTTTGTGGATTTTTCAAAGTCTCGAAGAGAAGAAGTCGGCACCTTCTACAGGCACAGACATCTCCTCAAACACATCTATGCTTTTCCTGCCGTGAAATTAGGGCTTCTTCATTAGTGCAGGCATACGCGCAAATTGTTAAAGACAGGTTTATGTAGCGGGTACATTGTCGTGTACGGTTACGTACGGGCTCGTTATTTCTATTTTAGTGATGAGTGAAACGGAGCAGGCGGGAACATGCTGCTTCAGGCCTCTCCAGTTGAACCCGAGTTAATCCTATCTTCTTCTACTACTACTACTACTACTACTACTACTACTACTACTACTACTACTACTACTACTATTAATAATAATAATAATAATAATAATAATGGCCGCCAGCGGCACATGGTGTCTCATTTCAAGTGAGACAAGCAAGTAGGCGATAGGAAGCTTACGTGTGAAACTTCCGGCCAGCTTTTACTACATACAGCACAATGTCGGAGGAATTAATGCCGAAGGATGAAGCCGGCATACGCTGTTATCGGTTAGCGCAGGATGGGCGTGAATAAATTGGAAACAACGTCGTTGCTCCCAAACTGTCATATGACTCAACGGGTGTTTTACGAGCCGAAACCACGATTTGATATTGAAGGACACCGTAGTGGGGGACTACGGATTAATTTTGACCACCAGGGGATCTTTAACGCGTCGGTCATTGCACAGCGAGGGTGTCGAGGGTGCATTGGCCATGCTCTTGTGAGGTCACGTACAACGTGACGCCTGCGGCTGAAACGAGCATTACACATTTATAGCCATGGTCGTGAGTGTTGCTAGAAAATACTGCTACAGTGTGCACACATGTAAATGCAAAGAGTACACATACAAATAGTACTTACGAAAGAAAGGCTTTGTGAGTTCGGCCCCTGCAATTTATCGCAAGTTTAGCCCCAATCCATACTTAATATTACAATATTGTGTAAAAAAAAAAAGTTCGTCCAATTACTATCCCGAGCAGGCGCGACACATCTAATAGACGTGATGTGAAGCAGTGAAAACTCACCACGCGGTACCTGCACAGCCCATAGTTACGCTCTTCGTTCTCGCGCCATAGGAAAGTAGCTTGGGCATGAGAGCAGGCGTGATACTAATCGTTGGATGGCGTTCAACGGCGTTGGCCGGCGTATAATTACACGTGTAAACTAAAGCGGCAGCAAGGCTATATCTTACAACAAAGGCCTGCAATTAGCGTTGATCAAATAAGGAAGCGCAGTAACGGTGTCCTACAGGACGCAAGCGCTGGTCTCGATACGATAAAAGATGGCTTTTAGCCGCACCAGGCACTTATCGTAACTCAAGTTCAACAGGCGCCAATCGAGCAGCACGACCTCATTTATTTGCGCTCTTGTAATATATTTATCACTGCACGCGCGACGAGATCTGACGAGAATGAAAACAGGTAGCGACGAAAGTCTTTAATGAAGTCGTTCTATTAAAACAAGCACTTCCGCATTCCTTGCTAACGACCTCTACGATCGACGAATAATTTACAAACCAAGACTGTTCGCTTGAGGAGCAGGCCGAAAAGCGAAGGGCTTGCGCAGCCGTCGAATCGCCGATCGTGCGTGACGTCATCGTGCTGCACTTTCGTTATTCCTTTACAACAAAATTTCAACGTGAGTGTCAGCGCCCTATACTGAACGATTGCTTCATTGTGCTGCTTTCGTAGAAAAGGCAGCTCTTAAATTAGCTGAACCGGCCAGTTCACTGCGGTAAACTTGTCCGGCGCTTACATGCAGTACAAAGAATAAAAGGACATGAGACGAATGAAGCGGAGAGCCCGCTTAGCGAAAGCTGAATTACGTTATTACAAGCGAACTTGCTAGCGCAGAACGCACAACAATGAATGCATTTCTATTTTTCCAGCAGCCACTCGCTCATTGGCGAATCTTGGTAGACGCAGGCTTCTTGGTAAGGTGGCTCACACAGAAGGTTCCCAAAATAAGGAAAAAGAAGGCCTTCACAAGAGAACAAGAACAATGAGCTCTGCGTTTGGCTGCCCTGCATACACAAGGATTTATCGTTACGATATAAAAATGCACAACAGCTAGTTGTCGGCCACGGTATACAAATGCAAACAAATGACGCGTAGGGACGCGCCGGGTGAAACCAGAGAAAGGAGTCTCTCACAGGCGGCACGAGAAATGAACATGCATCACTCAGCCGGGACATTAGACGTCGGGCCGTGCGAAACCCGGGCTTCGGATCGTAAACGCGAGCTCCCCGAGGGGCGTCGAAGCGGGTCCCCAAGCAGCAGCGGAGCGGCCCCAGACCGCCGCGCTCACAGCGGTCGGGATCGAGGGCCTTCCGTCGAGGAGCTGAAGTCACAAAGCACGAGGCCTCCTCGCACAGAGTTCCTTATCGAACCGCGACAGCGTGAAAAAGTATAAACGGGCGCCTCTTGTAACACGTTCTCTCTTCTCCCGATGGGTGCGGAAGTCGATATGAATCGGGTCGCGCCTGTCCCCTTCCTTGGTTGTTCCTGGTTGTTTCATTACGGGGCTTCTTTCTCCGACAATTCGACGGGCGGCCCAATCGGTCCCGATAAAGCGCCTCGGACGAGCGCGGAGACGACGCGCGCACTCAGGCGGCTCCCGAAGTCTCCGCACGTCGGCGCGTATACAGTATCCACTCGGAAGCAAGGGCTACGTGGGCGCCTTGTATCGAGCTCGCTTTCCTCTCTCCTCGCGTTTCCGCGAAAGGAAACGTTCAGCGGCGGCCGCTGTGCCAAAGCAACCTCACACCACCGCAGTTTACGACGTCTTTGCATAACAAAGAACCGCCAGTGCCGTATGCGAGATAAGTGCTCATCGCAAATCTCGTCATACATCTGCGCCCTGTTCTTCCTGGTACATATGCGCCGCTGCGTACGCGCCGAGGGCAATTAGGAGCTGTTGTTCTCTTTAGTACTCACTGTTAGCTCGCTTTCGACTTTTAAGTACAACCGCTGGTTAAAAACTGGTTGGTGGCGTACACTGCACGCGCGTTCGTTTTTTTTATGCGTGCGTGCGTGTTTGTTTGTGGAAAGTGCGTGCGTCGCGTCGCGCCCGCGCCAACCTAATATATACTGTTTGCACTTCGTGGCCTACGCTTCAGTCAGCTACCTATAGCACTGCGTGATAGCAGACTGATGCAAATCGACAGAGGGGGTGAAGGGAAACTGCTTCAAAAGTTCGACTTTGCATATTCGAGTTTGCACCTTCAAAAGCACGAGGGCAGATAAATGGGCGACGGGAAAGCGCGAGAAGGCCTTCTTCCTGAGGAAGGGACACGGAGGTGGGGTGAAACGAACTGTGACCGCTCTCGCTGCTGCATACTAAAGCGCTTTCGGCCAACAGTGGCGCGCCGAACAGCAGGCCTGACACCGCGCGGGCTTGACGCGCACTCGACGCAGTCAGCCAAGCGGAGCAGAAGACATTCCTGAGGATGCAAAATCAAGAAAGCACACACAGTTTGGTGGCGCGCAGTTTGTGCAAATCTTGTTTCGCATGAAATACACATTGCACCTATTTCGTCTGCGGTCAAAAGTGCGAACGCTCCTCACCTGGGTCACAAATTCTTACCGGCACACTGTTCTGCTCGAACAGGTTGCGTTAACACGTAACAAATTCTGCATTTAGGGCCTTGATGCTTCCGTCGACGTCTGCGAGCTCACGCAGGTATGGCGAAAGAAAAAGAGGAACGCGAATATATGCGCACATCGCCAAAGGCAATCATACAGCGGCAACATAGCGGCAATGAAGCTCACAGCAATTCGTTACTCTGCTTCTAGGTAAGCGAGTGACAAATAAATCAGACGCGTCATCATTTTTCTCGCAGTAATGACGTCCTTCATTGACGACCGTAAGAACAATGTCAGTGTTACTTCGTAAGTGACAGTGCTATGAATAAGTTAAAGCCGCACCGCTAGAAAGAAAAATATTTCCCGCTACAATGAACCCAGTAGATGACCTAAATAAATGCAAGTCTTTTGGCATTAATAAAAGGCTTCAGTTGAAATTTTTAAGAATAATTTTTAACAAATGTTAACAACAAGAAAATGGCAGAAACGACATTCAGCGAGAGAGAGAAAGAGAGAGAGAGAGAGAGACGCAAGGAAATGCCGGGAGGTTTACACAAGACGCCATGTCCGGTATGCTATACCGGCTCTGCGCTGGGAAAGGGTATAAAAGCTTGAGAACGGAATTCTCACGGCACCAGTAAAAGCAGTTAGAGAAGGAAAAACATTTGCATCGACACTCGTCCCCTACGTCATAGGTCATATTTGTTCTCTTTAGCAAAAATTCCACAGGAACACGAAAGCGTAAAAATCGATTTTCATGCCGATACAGATGCCCCGCGAATTGTTCTAGTTTGGGTTCATCTTGCTCGTTTCGGGATACAGCGACTGTTTTCTTGGGTCACACGAAAAAGTTTATATGTGTAATTACGTTGTCGTACACTTGTTACGCGCGCTTATGCTCACTATATGCAGTGTACTCTACCTTACAGTGACACAGCGGCGTACGTAAACGTGCATGTGTTTGTGCGAATGCGCACTGACGTTGTGAACACTTTGTTCCCCTATACTGAAGATCTGAAGTGAAGTATTTTAGTGCGTTTGTGTGCCTAGACGTCATGGCGCACGCAGTTCGTTGTCATCACTGCGTATCTTTACACTGCTTCGGTGTCAGTCCACTCGTCTGCAGAACTGTTAGAGGGGCGCATTTTCTTCAATTGTTTTCCGCTAGATTCTTTTTCCTTACCGAAGGATTCAGCGCGAGCCAGACAAGGTCCCGGATGATAACATAGAAGAAGAGTATCTTTTTTGGGCCAGTTGGCGTGAAGTACATTTGGAGAAGTGAAGCGGAAGGACACGGGATTGAAAAAGAAGAGACGTCAGCGCGCGATCGTCCAGTCCATCTCGTCTTCTTTTCGGTGCCGTGTGGCGGTTATTCGGTTATTCACCTTTCCTAGTAACACAGAAAAGCACCGGTCCTGTATTTCTGCGTTGCTCATCGGGTCCTCGTCTGGCTTGCGCTGAATATCCTTCGTTCATTATGAGCCAACAAGCCTGCACAAAGTAACTGTTTCGTCCGCTCTATGACGAGGAGTATAGCCTACGCCACCCTAAATCGCCAGCACCTTCTTTGTGTTAAAAAAGAATAACAATAACAAACAAATGAACCAGTCTTACCCATCGTTTAATGACATAGGTGAGAATAAAATATTGCAGGGGGAGGTGGCTGAAGAAAGCCCCATCAATTAATACCTGTATGCTAACCAGTACACAGCCCTTGTTATAGGCCAGGAAATTAAGTCTAATTAAGTCGAACAACATAGGTGTTTTTAGTTCTTGCTTTTCTCTTTTTTAATGGTATGTAAAGCGAGTCATGCAGGAGAGATAGAGACAGAAAGAGCTACATGCAGGGCTGACGTGGCGTACCGCGACAAGCCATGCAAAAGTCGTTAAACATATTAGAATTTAGTGTTTCTCATAGTTCCCACAAATTTCTGATGACAAGGCGCTTAGGTAGATTTAATTAAATAAACAGAAAAAAAGAAGATGCTCACGACTGCAGTTTGCAGAAATAATGTCAACACCCAAGTTAGCTCCGTTTTTAGAGCGAATATGGTTATACTGGGTGTTTCTTGTTATTTTTTAACCATACAGAATTTCTACAAATCTGCCTGTGGCAGATAGCATTTTTGTAATGATTGAGCTAGATTACTCAAAGAGGCGGACATCACGTGCCCGGGAAATCGAACTGAATAATCGACTAATCAACAAATATTCACAAATAAGATTTGAATTACCTTAAGGAATATATAATTATTTTACGAATTTCTGCCTGTGAGTTTGCCAGGCGTATTCATTTCGAACGAATTCTCAGGATGGCATCAGCTTCAAGGTATTCAGTCCCAAAGTGTGTGTCGAAATACACGGTCGTCCCAGTTACTTTTGCGCTTCAATGAATAAAACGGCGGTTTGTTAAGAAGTAAGTGGAACAATAGTGCACTTTTACCACAAGTTTCATGGTGCATATCACGAAACCCTTGCAATCCTTAGAATTCGTTCCAAGTGGATCCGCCTTGCAAAGTCACCGCATACAATTCGCAAATTGAAATATTGAAGAAGTAAAACCAAGGACACCGACCAACATAGAAGTGCTAAAAAATGAAAAAAATCTAAAAGACGTTTCGGCTTCGCTACGGAAGCCTTGTTCACAATGGGATGACGGAAGGTTCATGGAAGCTTATGTATGCTTTAGAACGTGACGTAAGCAGCGCGTGTATGACGGTGGGAGGGTTCCCTCATTTCGATTAAGCGTGTGACGTGTTTTTTGTATCTCCAGTGACTCCAGATACAGACGCGATTTTTGGTTTCTTTCTTGGCCGATAATTCTTGAGCGATCCCAGTCGATATCATGGCCCGTTGCATCCGCGTGCTCGGCAAGGGCATTCGACACTGTACGCTTCTTTTCGACATCTTTCTGGTGCTGTCTCAGTCTCTGTTTGAAGTTGCCGGATTCACCGATGTATGCGTAGTCGCAATCTGCGCAGGGTATTTTATATACCACGCCGGGAAACGATTCTCTCGGAAGCCTGTCCTTTCCGCCGACGAGCGCTTGCCTCAGCTTACAAACGGGCACGTGCGCCACCTCAACGTCATAACTGCGTAGAACGCGAGACAGGGTTTCGCTTATCCCTGGAACGTAAGGTATGGCAGCACGCTTTCTTGGTCGCGGATTGGTCGGACGTGCAGGATTGGACAGACGGCGCTCCACAGCAGTCAAAAAGGATGTGGGGTAGCCGCTTGCCGAGAGATCACCTCGCACGTGGTCCAAGTCAGTGGAACGGCTTTCTGCTGTGGTGCAAATGCGGTTCGTACGGTTGAGCAGTGAGGCAGCAACCGACCTTTTGTGAGCGTCAGGATGAACGGATTGAAAGTTCAGGTAGCGGCCAGTGTGTGTGTCCTTACGGTACACGCTGAACGAGAGCCGTCCATCGCGTCTGGTGACTAGTACATCTAAAAAAGGGAGTCTGCTGTCGACCTCTGTCTCAACCGTGAATTGGATGGCCTTTTCTTGACTGTTTAGGTGCGCAGTGAACGAATCCAAAGCGCTGCGCCGAATCAGACAGAAACAGTCGTCCACATAGCGCAGAAAAACTTTTGGCCTAGGGCTGAAGGACGCGAGAGCACGCCTTTCCAAACATTCCATCGTAAGATTGGCAGCGGTAACAGAGACGGATGCACCCATTGCCGTACCGTGGACTTGCCTGTAGAAGACCTTGTCGAAACAGAAGTACGTGTTTCCAAGGCAAAAACAGAGGAGCCTCTTGAGGTCGGGAACGTCAATGGGCGACCTGTCTGGCAAGGTCCTGTCAGATTCCAGAGCAGAGGTGCATGCATCCACAGCCAAGTCAGTCGGAATTGAGGTAAACAGTGACACCACGTCGAACGAAACCATCACCTCGTCGTCGTCTAGAGACACGTCACGAAATTGAAATATGTGCCATAAATGAAAGGATTAAAAAGATAATTAGTGATTTTTTGCTAATAAGTCGATTGGGTTTCGCTTTTTCGTGCGAGTAATTTTCTCCGCTTCGAGTAATCCAGGTCAACGACTACAACTACGCTAACGCAGGCGATTTGTAAAAATTCGGTACGGTCTAAAAAAAAAAAAACAGCCCATAAACATATGGTTCACCCCTTTAATTGGGACATCCTACATATGTACTTAGGCATACGTTGATTGCAGGAAATTGTAGGAAACGTGGGGTCTTATTCTACAACAATGCATTTAATTTTCTGTCTTCTAGTCAATTGTGGCGCCAAGTGGCAGATCCCGCCGATTACGACGGCGTCGCAGCCCATGACGTAGGGAGAAAAGGATGGAATATGAATCACTAGAAAATAAGGGGGCTCCTGAATTGAATTCCTCCCGGCGTAAAAAAAAAAAAACGAAAGAGCAATAATCTTACCGCACCTGTAGTCCTCTACAACAGCCAATACCTCCTTCATTAGTCACCGTATGCACGCAGTCCGAAGGTCTTAGAACTCACGAAATCCACTGACATCTCAAGACAAACAAAACGCACAGGTTTTTCTTCGCACACACAGAAGGTCGCACAAAGGGCGCTGCCTTTGTGCATCAGTATGTAGCAGCAAGTAAAGTGGGTTGCTTTAGCATAAAGCAGAACAAAAAATAAAGTAAAGCGTTGGCATTTCCGGCGTCCCCGAGGTTTCAACGCATACCTGCTCATGATTGATTTGCGGCTTATCGCCAGACGGAAGCTTGACGACGATTAGTTGCACGGCGGCGGAGACACAGCCGCTCAAGGGCGCCGATGTTCCTTCCGTGCTTTGCTCGCGCGCCGTGGAGTCGGTGTGTTACGCGAAGGCACACGCCCCTTAATCCCGTCCGCGTGGCTTCAAATCGCTTTAAATGTCCTTCCGGATTGCGATTCGTGATCGTGGCAGGCCCCTGTGCACCTCAGTGCCACACGGCGAGCCGTATGTATGCTGCCCCGCGGCGCGCCGTGGTTTGCGCGCAGTGCAGCACGAACGGGCAGAAAACGTTGGTGCCGCCTTTTTTCGGCCGGATTTGCGTCTCTTCTTTCTTATCCGCGATGCCGCTATTCGGCTGCCGCTGTGGGTGCTTCTGCATTGTGGTATAAGCGGCGCGTCGCTCGGTCTTAGTCAGGTCCGGTTCATAAACCACTGTGCCGAGGTACACGAGAAATTATGTAAGCGAGTGAACCGGCGAATAAAATACCGGCGGTCGGGGCCCTTGCGACTCTGTTACGAGGGATGTGTTGCGGCTCACGCATGTGTGATGCGCGGCTGCGCGCTATGCGCAGCGCGCGTTGTCTTTGCCATGGTATGCAAGAGGAGACGCTCGTGCTGCTGGTACCTTGAAATGACGGCGCCATTCGCTGCTCTTTGATGTCGATTAACAAAGTCGTGCCGTCGTCGTCTTCATACCGCTGTCGCCGTCGTGTCATCGTGTATAGCTGAGGTCTCTCTCTCTCTCTTTTTATTTTCTTTCCTTCTTTTCTTCTTTCTTTCTTTTTGAAACACGTGGCGAGTTACTCCCACCTTTCCGTTTCGGGTATGTCTGTTTCTAACCTCTATTCTTATTCGTTTGCCCATCCCGAACATAGTACAGTCTAAAAATGTGACGAAACTGATGATGACGATTTATGACGACTATGAATCATGTAAGCCGCCCTGATGATGACTGCGATGATCGTGATGACGATTGTGATGATAATACCAATGATGCTGATGATCCCTGTTCAAGGAGACATTGTTTTTCGTTTACTTCAACTAGAGGTTGAATCGCCTTCCAAATTTTTTTTCCTCTTTAGGACGATTCAAGGCGCCTTTGAGCAACCATGGGTTTGAAGCCCCATGTGTTCGAATCGCTGGTTAGACGCATCTAAGCATCTCTTGCTCCGTTTCATTCTTCCAACGAATAATCACAGTTATGTGGCTCAAGGCAGTTTCACAGGCTCATGCTGTAAAGCGTGTAACTATGTTCCCCAAAATAATAATACGCGGTTTTGCCGTATCGGCGCTTTCAATATAATCCCGGGAATACGCCATTTATTAATATGGCTCACTTGGCCGAACGAACAAGCCATACTAACGTCGGTACTAGAGACAAGACCGTTCTTGAGTTGCGCTTTCTGTATCAAACCAACCAAACGTGTCGTGTGCTATCACGATTCAGTGCGTTTAAGAGGAGCAGAACGTAGTGGTACCCTATATATATTGATGCGGAGACTGCCAGTAACAACAGGACATTACTTTTAGAGCGCAGCTCTTTGGCGTCCGTTCCTGGGTTTCGCGTCGTCGTCGGCGTTGTCGTCGGCCTCGTAACCAGCTCCGCCCCCCTTTCATCCCCCCAGCGCTAGCAGCGACCGACTGATACCGCTGGATGCCGCTGACGCCGCTAGAGAGTCAAGATAACGTGACTGCATAGAACACCGTCGCCGCCATGCAGAAAGAGGAGGAAAGGATCCCCCCCCCCCCTGTTCTTGTGTGGCGGATAGGGTGCTCTTCAGTTGCCGACGCGCCGGTTATTTCACGTAGGCCCCGGCACGTCGACGAATACGTGACCACCTTCCCACGGCTAGACCTGGTTCTTAGCGCTGCGGAAGCGAGGGTATCATATTGTTTGTGTCGGCATCGGCGGCGTTGTCCCTGAAACCAACTCCGCAGCTGGGGTTGACTCACTATCGGCGTCAGCGGCATCAGTCAGTCGCTGCTATCTCTTCCCTCCTCCCTTTATCGTGTTGTCCGCTTGCTGCGCGCGCTTCTGCCCCCATCGTTTGCCGCTGGGTGTACACGCCGCCCCCCTCCCCCCTCTTCCTGCGAGTCTCCGGTTGTCAAAGCGCCGGCTCGAACTTAATTCCTTTCTTCGCTCCTCCTCCAATGCAACCCCTGTGCGGTGGCAATCAGAGAGCCAGATCGGTGGCGGCGGATCTGTATATGTGCACCGCCCGAGCCGAAATTGCCGCTGCCGTTCGCCCTGTGCGGTGGCAATCAGAGAGCCAGATCGGTGGCGGCGGATCTGTATATGTGCACCGCCCGAGCCGAAATTGCCGCTGCCGTTCGCCACTGCGAAATTATCTGCCAGTTCTTTCTGAGCCATGAGCGAGACGACCGATGGAAGTCCTCCGTCTGCTGCTGCTGCTGCTGCTGCTGCTAAACGAGCTGCCAGAGCAGAGGCCCAGCGCCGTCGCCGTCAGAATCCAGAGGTGCGTGCCGCCGAAGCAGAAGCATACCGTCGCCGCCGTCGAGATGATCCAGGAGTACGCGTCGCCGAAGCAGAGGCTAAGTGCTCGATTTCTTTGCCTCAATCTATAGAAAAGGTGAAACAGCTTATTTGCTGCGCTCAAATTTCGCATTAGGAAGTAACGTAATCGTCGGTACTTTTTTTTTCTTTTTTCTGTCTTCTACATAGTATGGTGTAGCTGTAAGCCCTTGCCGCCCCATGTGCAGCATAACATTACCCCCCCCCCCCCAATACAACGCGAAAACTTGAAATAAGACTCATTAAACGTGTTAACAATATACAACACTCCTGCTCATTTACAAGGTCCTCCACAAGATGTTCAAAGGCGCATATAACTAAAAGAAAGAAAAGGAAGAAATAGCAATTCCAGAGCCTACATGGGCAAACGCACAGCACTCTCATAGTTCTTTCGATACAAGGTACCTGGGAAGACAAGCAATTAGCATATTTAAAGTAGGACAGGCGCGCGCGACTTCGGAAGACGCGAGAAGAACGGAAGGTTCTTTACTATGTTTCCGACCACCACCGCCAGCAGTGCGTTCACTTGCATGCTGCGAAGAGGACGCGCTGCTGAGATACCAGGAAGGAAAGTGCGGCAGGTAGGCAAACAAATGCGCTTCGGGCTCGAAGAACAATGGGCGCTCAAGGAGCACACGCGAAGAAGCGTCGCCTGAGAAAACCGGAACAGAATGACTTCGTTAATAAAGGAAGAGCGCCAAATGAGTTTGCGTTAAAGAAACACTTGGGCACAAGGCCGGCGTATGTCCACGTCGCTGCTGCCCGCGGTAAATAACCCTCGACTCAATCAATACACGAATAAAAGAAAGAGGAGCGAGGAAAACAAAGCACGGACAGCCATCCCGCTTTCACCGCGGCGGCTCTCGAAGTCGTACGCGCCGAACACTCGAGCGTCGAACGGACGGCCGAACACCTTCGAGAGGACACGATAAAGAGCCTGTGTGTCGAAACTGACGTTTCGATCGGCGCCCGTTTCGCCCGAGTGAAACAAAGAGTGGATCGGCGGCACTACGATGGCGGCGACCTTAATTCCGCTAGCCGCCAAATCCACTTGAGTGCCCTTCTATACATGGAACGCCGAGCAAGACTGACCCATGTTCCTTCTTTTTTCCCATGCGCTGCTGTCCCATTTAAATGGGTATTGCTTCTCTTCTTTTTTTTCCTGGGTGTTATGTAAGACTTCTTAAGAGCGTCGGGGCGAGGTTTCGACTCATTTTTTTCCTCGGCCAATAGCACGGGGCCCCCGAAGGATGTCAAGAACTCTCCGCAAAAGTTCTAGCGGCCGCCGTCGGGCCCGGCGCGTTATTTCTGGACGTCCTGGCAGGCGACGCGTGCTGGAGAAGCGCCGTCGCGTGGAGAAGCGGGCCACGACTGTCGCATTCCGGACCGCGCGCGGCATTCTTCACTGAGCCTGACCGGCCTGATTTCGAGACTGGGACTCTCACGCGTGCCTTCCGGAACACCCCGAACGGGTGCTGGCCGGGCCCCGAGACGGAAGCGAGCAAATCGCCAGGGTTTGGTCCCGCTCCTTGCACCGTTGCACCCAGACAGACCGTTCAGGCACACGCAGCTGCAACCTGACAAAACTAGATTAAGCTGCTGCTACAGCCATTTGAAAATGTAAACAGCTCTGACCTAAACTACAACACCCTTTAGCTAAGGTTGAGGCTGTCGTTGGCAGTGGTAGACTTAGCTTTGATTGCTCTGCACGGGTTGCCAGTAGATTGCTCCACCCGAGCGCCGCCTTCGTATGCTACACGTACTAATCTAACTGCACTTACTCAACCTATGGTTGATCTAGCAGGTGAGCTCGACGCGCTTTCGTGTACCTGCGAGGTCACTAGTCTTTTAGACAGGAAGTGTTTCGGATTCTACGGTAGTTTCTGGCTGAATGGTGACGCTTATCGTCATTCGAGAGTGTTGGAGACAGGTTGAACTTGACGGTTCGCAGTCGTTTATCGCGTTACCTACTGTGAGTATTTTCGCTAGATCTTGTGAAGCTGCACCTGCTTTGATGTACTAATGCCTTTTACAACAATGTGGCACAGGAGCAGATGAGTACTCCGCCGCTCGAGGCTGAGCAGGCAACGCGCTGACAGGAAGTGACATGCGGCTCGCGCTTTTGATTGGTTCACGTCAGCTATAGCTTCGACTGCAATTCCAGATCATCGTCAAACAGCATATATCGGTGCACAAATGCGTAGCCAGCAGTGGCGTAGCCAGAAATTTCGTTCGGGGGGGGCTCACTTCGCAGCTCGGCTCCCCTTATAGAATTAGTCGAGGAATCAATATATATATATATATATATATATATATATATATATATATATATATATATATATATATGTATATATATCTCTGTCATATATCTGTCATATATATCTGTCATTCAACAACCTTGTTTACATTTTCGTACATATGCAACGATCAGGGGAAAATCTCAATGACGCTGTCCTTTGTTAGAATGTATTGCGCAGGAGCAGCTGTCACTGCTTGTGTATTGCGAGTAATTGCTAAGAAATTATAGTCGCAACAGAGAGCACATATAAAAAGCAGGAGTTCTGCAAAATATACGAGGGCGAGTCAAATGAAAGTGAGACAATGCGAATATATGACAAACGGGGTACTTTATTTAAATGTAGTCACCATGAGTATTTTGACACTTGTCCTACTAACGAGTCGCGTAATTCTAGTGTCATAAAACTCCTTGGATTGCTGCCTCAAAAATCTGTAAATGATTACACGTCATCTTCCTACACGAATTTGGTTCACTTGAGCAGTTTCTTCAAGTTTTACCAAATGTGAAAGACGCAAGGCAACAGCTCTGGGCTGCATGAGGGATGTTGCAGCGTTTCCCACTTGAACTTTGCCAGATTTGTATTAACCACATCAGCGACGTGGGAACGGGCAATCTCGTGAAGCAAGATGTTCCCAATGCTCAATTTTCCACGTCGTTTGTTCTTGATTGCGACACGCAGCCGATACGACCTTTCACAATATCTGAAACGATTTAGAGTCTCTACAGGTTTAGAAAATTCGATCAGTAATGGCCCCTAACGATCTAAAAAGAAGTCAACACTTCTCCGGCAGAAATGACGGCCTTTGTTTTCCTTGGGAGTGGTGAATTCAAATGTTTCCACTGTAAGCTTTGCCGTAATGTTTCAGGCTAGTAGTAGCGGCACCATGAGTCATCCCCGGTCACAATTGCAGACAAAAAGGCGTCGCCCTCATCTGGGGTTCTTTGACGTGCACTCAAATCTAAGTACACGGGTGTGTTCGCATTTCGCCTCCATCGAAATGCAGCCGCCGTGACGGGGATTCAATCCTGCGACCTCGTGCTCAGCAGCCCAACACCATAGCCACTGAGCAACCACGGCCTTTTCAATTGTGTTGGGGGTGATTGCACGGTGGCTTTGGCGCGGCCATGGATCGTTTTTGTAGCTTTCATATGTCCTTTGAACAGTTTGCTACAACGCTTCGCAGTGGCCAATGAAACGCAATGTTCAACGCATACGGCAGCCATACGGCGAATAACTTCTTTTTGGGAAACATCTTCATTTATCAAAAACCTCACGACACCAAGCTGTTCAACTTTTGGAGTGTCCATTGTTACGCAACCATGTTCAACCCAGTGTATGGGAGCATTAAAGAACATTTAACCTCACCTCTGCATGTCACTTGTAAATGAGATGCGTATGTGCTACGCGCATGCCTCGAAAATAATGAACCGAGCCATTATTGTGCGGGGCGGGTTGTCTCACTTTCATTTGACTTGCCTTCGTACATTAGAAATGCGAAGATACTATGGAATATACAAATGTAAAGTTACAGCTTGATACAGGGAAAGAAATTGTCACTGGAAACAAAGTTCACTGCGCATATACACAAAACCTCGCAACAAGATATTTGAATATACGTATAAGTCTCCAATAAATCTACGTACCTAAGAAAAAGTCACTATATATAATGCGTCAAACAAGGCAAATAAACAGGTTGCGCTACAACAGATTCACAGATCACAGCACCCCCCCCCCCCCTCCTTCCACTCCCAAAATGTATCGCGTGCGACGGAAGGCGGTGCGCTTCCTCCCCGCTTTTCTCCCTTGCGCACACAAGACTCATCGTCGGCTCCCCCCCTCCCCCCCCCTCACGCTTTCATTCGCACATAAAGCGTGCGGCGCGCGGTCACGATGTTATCGCCCTTGGCCTTTATTTATACGGAACATGAGGGCAACGGCAGGAATGCGCCTGGAGTCTTCATATAGCTGCTATCACAATAATATAAGAGTATCCGGCAACTGAAGCGTCCCGTGGCCCATTACTTTCCGCAAAAGAAGTAACAAAATCGAACTTTCACCATGCGACAATTCGCTGCGCCGCAACAATGTCTATTTTTCTGTTGTGGGGCGGGGGGCGGTGAAATAGAATAACGCAAAGGAAAACATGTTGGCTACAATCGAATGCCTGCTTTGGGCACCTAGTGTGGCTACCGAAGGAATACCGAAGAAAACGTGTGACGCTTGGTCCACAGAAAACCATACGCATACTGCTCGGTATCCTACACCGGCGAGACAAAATTTTCCGGAAAGGTTGCGCTCAAGCGAACGCGTTGCAATCCGTCGAGTCCCCGCAGTGCTGGCGGCGAGCGACTATGCATTGTTTCTTTTTCTCGTCTGCTAGCCAGAAAGCGTCCAAAACTCTGCCATGCGAAAATGCAGTCGGCCAGAGAAAAACGAACGCGCATTAAAGTGCGCAGCGCGGTTGTCGATGCAGCACGAGAAAAACGCATGCGCTCTGGCTGCATCGGCAGCCAGCGGGTTACAAGAACAAAAGAAAAAAAAAAAAGAGAGAGGCTCAATGTATCCTCGCGAATAAAAGTCTAGGTAGAAAAATAAATAAGAACTTAGTTATAATGGTGGATTTAGTCTCTTGACATGGATGCTTTGGCGCAGGTGGAAAAAAAATGTTCATATTTTTTTCTGTGACCTGACGGCCCAAATGAACCACCACAACGCTTTGTCTCATCGGACCTCGCGGCGTGCTTTATCAGCTTGTCTGACACTATGTTGCTTTGGCTTGTCTCGTTGTATGGCCCGATGTGCGACTTTAGAAAAGTCGATGCACCTTTGGCGTCAAATGTTTACAACAGCTTTAAACCCACAATGTTCCGTAATTGAAAATCTAAAGCACGACTTTGGAAATGTCAATGCAGCTTTCGCATCAACATGTTATGAGAACTTTATACCCACAAAGTTTGAGACTTGAAATCCAAGCGCTCCGTAGATTCCGCGGCCTCCGCGAGATGCCGAGACGAGCCCGCTTGCCATCAAAACGCCCTTGAAATTTTGTGCTCGGTGGGGCTCCTTGCGTTACGATATGTGACTCCCGAAGCATGGGCGTTGCCGCGAAATCCAGCCCGATGTGGCAATGTTCGCGCTAAAATGTCTTTTCGAGCGTGAATTAAGGTCATTATAGACAAAATCGAGCATAATTTCCGGCGCCGGGAGTTTTTTTGGTCGGCGGCGCATGACAGCACGAAAAAATTTCGGGGGGGGCTGAAGCCCCATAAGCCCCCCCCCTGGCTACGCCCCTGGTAGCCAGCAACGCAAGGCTGGTAAGGACAACACCAGGCTTGATTCGAAGAATGAAAACGAACGCTTGTCAGCAAAATTTCGCCCCGGTCTGTCTTGTTGCTCTAGTTATCCTATTTGATTCCGTCATTTCACTTTTTGACAATATGACAGAAAAGGCATTTGTTGCAAAAGCCATCAAGCGAACTACCGTAACGAAGTATAGAGTGACTAGCGATCGACGTCCCAAATATACGTCCATGTCACGAAAATCACGAGTTTTTCTATTTGGGCAATGGGCGGAGAATACACATTTAAATGGGTGACATCGGGAACATTCACGCCGAACCGCTTCTGTAATTTGCATTCAATACTGCTCAAATTATACGACCCGTACAGCCATGGAGGTAAACCCACGCATCCACACCGTGACCGACAAGGTTTCAGTCGTTGCTGCACGCAGGGCCAGCAGCTTCCGATTAAGTAAGCGGTCAAGAAGTTCGCAAGGAAAATTCGAATTCAACCATACGGATGCTTAATCTTAGAAATGCGATATGTAATTACCCGTCGTGGTGGCTCAGTGGCCATGGCGTTGCGCTGATAAGCACGAGGTCGCCGGATGAAATCCCGGTCGCGGCGGTCGCATTTCGATGGGGGCGACATGCCAAAACGCTCATGCACTGTCCATTGGGCGCACGTTAGCGAAACCTGAGTCTGGCGAAACCCATGTGGACAAAATTAGTCTGGAGTCCCCCACTAACGCGTGCCTCAGAATCAGATCGTGGTTTTGTGCGCGTAAAAATCCAAGAATTTCATTAACTTTTTAAAAATATGCAAGTTACTTTTAGGTCCCCCCCCCCCTACATCTTCTACCCTACTCTGTTGCTTTAAACGGATATCAAGAAGCTTCTCTGTCAAAACAGTTCGAGCCCTTATGGCCACGTGCGCATGGCAGCAAACTGAACGACCGTACCTGGCACGGCGAAAGCGCGACGCCAAAATAGTCGTTACAGGAGCGTGGTTCCGCAGTCTTTGCGGGCTGGTTAGCAGAAAGCAGGCGCAGTCGCAGCGCGAGCAGCACGTGCAGCCTCGCCCTATATGTAAGGAAAGAAACAAAATCATAACCGCAGGAGTTCACGCTCCATACGGCAAGGGCTGTGATCGTTACAGCTCGCCGAATGCTGCACGCTGACCGAGACAACTGTGTTAGAATTTCTATTTCCTGTTCCTCTCAAGGCAATACCTCTGCCGGCTAACAGCGTGCGCTTGCGTCCTTCAGCGCGCTGCGCGCTCCGAAGGCGCCGCATACGCGCGGCTTCTCGCTCAGCACCTTCGTGCCTTGTTAAGAGCGGATAACAAATGGGGCAGAGCACTGCAGACCAGCCATTCGCAAAAGAAAGCAAAGTGAGGAAAAAACACACAACGAAAGCATGTGCCAAGTAAGAGCAGTGAGCAACGGTCGCCTGGTGGCAGTGGGAAACAGTGGGCGGAACAAGCCGCCGACACGCCTAGCACGGACTGATAAATGAACAACACGTGAAACGCAATGGTTTGGTAAAGTTCCCGCTGATTATTGGAACACGGTGATTCATTTCTTCAACGCTTAGGCGAAGCAAGCGCTTATAAAATATGTATGGCAGTGCTGGCAACTCAGCTGCATATACGCGTTAGCTCTGCATCACGCAAATGCTGCGATATATTGCTGCTACATGCGATGCTCAGAGCCAAGTAGGACATTTTACTGGGCGATTAAGCTCACTTTTATTATTTAACAGTGAACTCGTTAAAACAGGAAGCGCTTTATCGCTCACGGTTTCCGACGATTTCCCATCAATAATCCAGAGGAACTGTAGTGAACTCGCGTTCTTCCAGTTAATTTCGAAGTCGAAGAGTCGCAAGTGCCTTGCTCATCGTCGCGCCAAACTTAATTGCAGAGCCGAGCGGAATTTCACCCGTGGCTATGAAGGGCTGCTGAGCACAAGGTCACCGGTTCGATTTGCGGCAGCGTCAGCCGCATCTTGACTAACGAGAGAGAGAGAGAGAGAAACGCGGCGCTCTTTTCTGCTATCACACGTTCAAAAAGCCCAGCAGGTCAAACTTTACCCAGAGATACCAGTGCATTGTCCCATGAAGCCATCGGGTAGCTGTGTAATCTACACGATACACTCCGTGCAATGAGTGCATCCTTTGACAAGAGGAATGCTCTACAAGCCATCATTTCATGCACAGAAGATCGAAAAGCGGCCTCACCGGTTGTCAGCAAAGAAAATGGCGCGCTTCTTTCGCACTGTGAGAACTACACACTTCAGCGCGCGTTTGATTACACGCGTGTACTTTGTTCGCCGCGGTGGAGCTGTACTCTCTCTCTCTCTCTTCCTTGATGTTTTATCTTCCCTTTTTGCCCTCCCACAGTGCAGGGTAGCAAACTAGATATGGCCATCAGGTTAACCTCGCTGCCTTTCCCTTTATTCCATCTGTCTTAGAACAAAAGATAACTTCGATAAGTTCTACAAAATAACATGGATAGCCAACCTGACAGCCTTAGAGAGTTTTAGATGGCGCTTGGGGCCCCAAGCAGATAGCGGGCCACAATTGAACATTTGCAGAACGCAATGCAGCCTTGGGTTCTTGTGTTAGGTCGACCCAAAGACCCTAAACTCGAAATAAAAGTCGCAGTTTCTCCCGAAAGGCGAAGCATAGATTGCGATAGCAAATTAGTGGACTGCTAGCTATATGAAGTAAGGATAATAGTTTTATCGGCCCTATAAACTTGTAAACATAGGCGTACTAACTAAATTAACAAGCATGGTGCAACGCTCGCACAAGCAAACGGGAACACATCTCACTGGATGACCGCGGAAACTCGCTATCAAAACGCTGGAGTGAGGAAGCGCGGCAGCAGCAGCGAGCGAATTGACCTTCGTACTGCGTCTCGCATCAACGCGAACTAAAAAGCGAAAACTCAGCGCGCCGCGGTCTATGTCCCCGTCGCAGATGGCTTTCGCAGATGGGCGCGCGCGGCCCGGGTGGCCGCGCGCGCCCGCCCGGGCCAAGGAAAGGCAAGCAATGAAGCCAAGGAAAGCATAGGTGACCTTAGCTGTGGTTGAAAGCGAAATGAAGAAAATACGAGGGTCGTTTGATAAGTGTGGTAAAAATCAATTAAAGATACCATCTTTGCAGAAAACAATATTTTGTTTTTCAACATAGTTCCCTTCCAGCTCCACACACTTCTTCCAGAGGTGTCCCAATTTTTTTTATCTCCTCACAAAAGAAAAAAAAAAGCATGGCTCGAGGCACTTGAAGTAGTGATTTACCACTGAGATAATCTCTTTATCGGGAGAAAATTTCTTTACACCCAGCCAATCCTTCAGGTTTGCAAAGAGGAAAAAGTCGCATGGGGCCAAGTCCGTAAGATAGGGTGGAAAGTCCGGAAAATAAGGAGGCAATACCACGAAGCCTAACTCGTGCAATTTGGTCATTACAACAAGCGATCTGTGGGGGGGGGGGGGGGGGGAGCATTGCCATGGTGAAAGAGGAGTTTTTGCCGCGTTAGCTCAGGTCGTTTAGTGCGCAATTCTTTTTTCAGTTGAACTAGGAGTGTTGCATAAGATGGTACTGTTATCGTTTTGCTATTTCGTAAGTAGTCTACAAAGATTATTTGTCGTGAATCCCAGAAGACAGTCGCCATCACCTTTCCGGCTGAACAGTCTTTGCCTTTTTAGGAGCACCTTCATCAGGCCCAGTCCATTGCCTTGACTGCTGTTTAGACTCTGGAATGTAACGATGTATCCACGTCTCGTTAACTGTCATAAATAAACTGCAAAAGCCTTGCGGATTGCGATCAAGCACCCATACACTGCTTCGACATGTCTGCCCGCATGTGGCTTTGGTCGACAGTCAGCAGTCACGGCACCCAACGTGCACAGACCTTCTTCACCTGCGATTTCTCATGAAGAATATTGTGAACTCCCTCTGCCGAGATGCCTAAAATTCGCGTACTCTTCACTTGGCGCTCTTCCATGAGAATTCCATGAATTTTCGGTACAATTTCTGGCGTGGTGACATTCACTGAACACCCAGGAGGTGCTTGACCTTGCGTCGAAGTTCGGTCACGTTTGAAGTAATTTATTCAGTAGTAAATGGTCTTCAGCGATAATGCAGAGCCTCCATGAACTTCGTTCAACTCGGCTTTAATTTGGGCAGCCGTCCAGCGTTTTAAATAAAAATGTTTGATCACTGCTCGAAATTCACCTTTTTTCCATTATGGCGGCAATCACCACACAGCTAAGTGCCAGTGGCTGTCAGAAGCTTACTAACTGTCGGTACCAGCGTAAACAAGTTGTGCCGTCATATGAAGGGTGCTTCTCGCGCGCCACCTAGACGAAAACAGAATTGTAGCGCCATCTCTTGTATTTTTACCATACTTATCAAACGACCCTCGTAATTTAGGAAAGGGGAAATGAAAGTGGACGAAAAGGGTAACTTGTTGTCCCCGGTGGAGACAGAACCCAGAACCTTCGTGTTACGCATGCGATGCACAACCATCACAGAGCCATGACACGCACGCATTTCTATAAATCTAATGCCATGCAACTTTCCCCCCTCTTGTGTAACATTAGGACAACACTGTAATAGGCCCTAGCAAATGTACCTGTAGAATATATTTTACCTCCCGCAAATGCTCCATAAATAACAAAGACGTAAAAAGATATTTTCTTAACCGCTCATCTTCGCTCTCTGTTGAAAAAAGAATGTTAGGTTATAGGTTATTAATCAGTTAACGCTTCGTATTGCAAGAATAATTGGCTCGCTTGTGTGATATGCAAATTCATAATAAATAACCTTTCTTATATACAGAATACCTATCTCCATATTTAGGTGACTGGAATATATATGCCATGAAAGATGTGACCAGGTAAAACTCGGATATTACTTCCTCGTGCGAGTCTCGAGAGCGAGGAGATCAAGGGTTTAACAAAACAAACTTTTATGCCTTGTCAAATAGCTATGCGAAAGATTGCCTGTAATGAATATGCAAATGCGACTTCGGTTGGAGGTAAGCCCCCAGTGTTTCCAGTGCGGATAGAGCAGCAGCGCTAGAACCTTAAGCCTGCGTCCCATAGAGTGACAGTTTTAGTCCAATTTTGTTTTGCGTCCGTTCCCCGCTATGCCATGAAGTTCTAAATTACTTGCAGACGACTTTACAAGGCCATAGATTGAAGTTTACATTAAGGCTAAGGACAACAAGACACAGGAACACTCGGCGTTCACGTCGTTATCTTTTCGTTCGTAAGAATAACAACCAAGCTTTTCGCTCGTCACACGGTCGCCGCTACGTTATCGTTGTCTACTGAGCTTGGTCGGCGTCCCTTCTTACAAACGGGTATCGCGCATGAATAACGCTACGAATCTACGCCGTGGCAGATTGCCACTTTGTTACAACGAACAAAGGATTTTCCTTAAGAGAGTAATTCATTTCTCTTTACAGCAAAAAAGCGGCCTAAACACTTAAAAAGGAAAGTACAACGCGAAATTAAACGAAGGGGGTGTGTTCAAGATGTCAACACACTGCTTCGCTAAGGCGTCCCACGCTCTGCGCTGTGCGAGAGCATTCATGCGGGCGGCCGGCCAGCGCAGGCACCTACACACATCTGGCCTCCAATTAAAGACGGATGCTTCTGATTTGAACGGTGACCTTCTTTCCAGGAGCCAGTCGCTCGCGTCCACATTTTGCGGCTGCAGGCATCAAGGTCAGCGCAGCGCGACCGTACGTCAGAGCGCTGAAAAACTACGTCGAATACAATGCGCCATCCTTTATACAGACTCTCGGGCAGCTAAACACAAAAGTAGCCAGCGCAGGAGGAAACCTGCTCGACTTTTGGGACGCTTACGATCACAAATCAAGCGCGCAACACTCAATTTCAAGCCCTCCAGCGCAACCTGGCCGAGAAAGCAAAGGGAAAGGATGGGCGGGCGGTAGGGAAAGGGAACGGACAGTCGGAGGGGGAGGGAAGAAAGCTCTCGTTCGTCCAGCGACAGGGCGTCCGTGCAGACACCCTTCCTGCGCTTCGCACCCGCACCAAGACCACGATAGATTTGCTGCATCGGCACGTTTGCTATAGACACATCTCGCCGATACTCAATACTGTTCCCTCATATATCACCTGCCAGCCAGAATCGGCTTAGGAGGCATAAAAGAAGAAAAATGGAAATGACGAATGGACCGGTGACACAACCAATACGCGCTCGCATGCATCGCGTGCCTCTAGCTCGTATACGCACATGCACGCTTCAAAAGCGCGGGGGCGTGTACGCGTACAAATCAGCGCGGCACGCGGAGGAGGATGGGCGAGGACGCGGAACTAATGTCCGGATCGCGACAAAACCGGCAGCGGCCGTAGACTGACGGTCGCCAATATACGATGTCTCCGACAGCCTGACAGGAGGAGCTGCAGGAACATCTTACGGCCGTGATTACGACCGCAGAAACCGCACCTTCTCATTTTATTTTATTGTTCTTATCGGTGCGGGGATGCGGGGGTTATATCGTTTCCAGCACGGTCGTTCCGGCGCGCTGCTGAGAGTAACAATTTATGTTTCGGCGCCCTCAGCTAGCGCGACGAAGGAGGAAAAGTACCGAGTTAAAACAACTTCGCTCGCGCACAACGCCGGTAATATATATTCACGAACAGAATTATTACTACGATCTTCTTTGCAAATCATAATGACAGATCGTGCGGACTTCTGCAGCTCGCAGTTAGGGACGAAACGCACACAAAATGTGTCCAATCGTAAACAATCCCCGCAAGCTTATCGTACCATTCACATTTCCTTTTCCAGATGACAAACGCAGCTGGCCAGAAGGGGCTGCAGGTATATCTGACAGGCGTTTTATGGCGCTGCTGCTGGCGCTGGCTAACAGCGCGAAAACGCGTGTAGGAGATCAGGGCAGTAAATACAAATGCGATGACAGATTTCTTACATCTCCCCCAGTGTAGCGAGCAAGAAGAATAAGGCGAACCGAGCGACTCGATTTGTGTTTTATGTTTAGTTCCAACCACATGAAGGCAACAGACAATGAAACCAATGAAAGCATAGGGGGAAAAGCAGATGATAAGAACTCAGTAGAATTAAGACAAACGTGGAAGTTTTAGAATTGGTTTTGCTCAATGAAAGTTGTTAAAAGTTAGTCTCCACACGTGCCTTGTTCTCTCTGTTTTTCTATATCCGAGTTCGGCGCTATGAGACGGGGGAAAAAGAAATACAGAAGTCCGCCCGTCTTTATTTCCTTCTTTTTTTTCTCCTTCGCGGTGCGCTGGCAAAACGTACCCCCCCCCCCCCAGCCAAAACTAGCCCATCAGATGCACATCTGATAGTCCGCAGTACAGCCAGGGGTCGTGCAAAACCGCGTCCTTGCATCGAGTGCACGTTGCGAGAGGTTCTACGTTTTACTCGTGCAGAGCCACGCTCTCTCCTACCGGGGGAGGGATGGACGAGCGAGGGGCCACGCCGGCGAGGACTGCGAGACCGAATCGCCGAAGGCAGCCGAGCAAACATCGGAGCTCATCGCGCTGGACGCCAGCTGTTGTGCTGGTGATTACGCCCGTTTCGAGAGTGTTGCGAAATGTGTACAAAGCACAGGCGTTACAGCGAGCTATGCGGCCCACATAACGACGCCCGGAGAGAGACGTGTCAAGGTCCGGCACACACAAACGCTCCACTCCCCTGTGCACAATACTGCGGGAAAAAGGCCTTTGTTGGCGCACTCGATAAACTGCGCCGCTCAATTGTCCTCGCGGTTGTCTGCTACACGAACAGTCAAGAGGGGGGCGGGGCCTCAGTGTTTAAGTGCGACAAAAAGGGGCGAGAACGAGGTCCGGCAGCGGCAGGTACAGAAGAGGGGCGCCGCCAACCGCCGCGATGCGAAGGCGTCGAGATCACGGATGGTGGTCGCGCCGCGCTGACACCTCCCGCGCCGCGATCGTGAGCGGACGCCGTGCCTTTCACTTAGAACGGTGGCATTCAGTGGAGAGCAAGAGCACGATCGTCGGAACAAGGGAAACTTCTCGGACAGCGCTGAATGCGGACTAAAGCAAGCACCGCGGACCACACATGCCTTCTTAAATCTTCGATGCCGGGTGACAACACGCACAAAGCCAGCGCTACGCGCATGAGTGTTCCGATGCTTTTTGCGAAATGTACGGAGGCGGTGCATTACTGGAGACAAGAAGGTTGTCTTCCGTGCTTGCAAGGAGTTTGAATCTTCATCCTTCAAATCGAAAAGCGAACGAGCGTAACTTTAACACTTATACGCAATTACGTATACTCAGATGCCATCGTGCATCAGTGCTCCTTACGCTTCATTGTCGCGTAGGGTTTGTCAAACTCGGAAGGTGCAGAACTGTCATTCAAGGAGACGTTCAATTTCTCACGCGTTCAATACTGTTTGCAATAGCTTCTTCGCAACGTTACAAAGGAGGTTGTCAAGGAGGACTGAGACAATCTGAAGCATGGATAGTAATAGGGATAGTGATTAGCCGGTCATAACGGGACCTTAATTTAGCGGTTTAAATTCTCATTATGCGCCGATATCAGCAGCCGATCTGGCAGAAATAAACGTTTTCCCTTGATACGAATCAGAACCGGTATAGTTCTCAAGGTGCAAATGCCGGGGAAACGAAGAACTCACAGTAAAATTATGAGTGTTAACATAACAAACCAACTGACCGACTTCGATACACGCACTAGGGGGGGGGGGGGGGGGGGCTTAGGATTAATTTCACCACCTGCGGTTCTTTCACGTGCATCAAAAACAGGGCACACGAGTGTATTTGCATTCCATCCCCATCGGAATGCTGTGACCACGGGACAGGAGTCGAACCCGTGACCTCGTGCTAAGCCGCACAACAGCATAGCCGCCACTGAGCCACCGCGGCGAGTAAGACCTTACATTCGCTTTTACGGCTGAAGAAATAGGAATGCAATGTGACTCTGTGCAGTGGAAATACCGTTACCTAGCAGAGCGCGACAGAAACATTTGTTGCCGTGGCGGAGGAGCCCGTAGCTGCTGTTGTGGCGGTAAACCAGGCTCACTGCATGTCGCGGCTGCTATGCAGCGGGACGAAACGAAGCGTTGTGGAACTGCCGAATGTACGGTGCACCGGCTTCATTTGTGTTGCTGACCAGGAATAAAGGAAAACAAACAACGACAGACACGGACGTGTAACCTCTTTAGCATACGTCCTCGATACGCAAAGGGACAACGTATGGTTTTCTTAAAAGAAGAAAAAAAAACTGAAAGAAAGGGAAGACAAAAACACCCACGCGCAAAAAGACAATGGCGCGTGCCCACCGAGGGGAATCCGTAAACTAGACCCGCCCACAGTTCACTTCTTACTCGGATCCTCCCTGCAACGTTTCGGAGGCGCCGCTAACGAACAGGTCGCACAGCAGATCGGCGAGCGCCCGCCGAGGAGAGACGCAGCGAGGCATCATCCCCTGGCGGCCCAGTGCGCGTCGCCGCCGCCGCGCGCAGAAACAAAAGGGCCCGAAAGAGGCTACGGTTTTTGTGCCACAGCCCCATTCCGACGACGCCAGTCCCGGGAGCGCGCGGCGAGCCATGGAAGCCTTGAACCACGTCTGAACAAGGGCACATCCTCCCTTTGGTTTAAGGGGGGAAGCCCACCCAGTCGGCGACGAGCCTGCCCCGGAGCGGCGACCGCGCAGGTCGTCGTCTCTCCGGCGCTCCTCTCCCTTTTTGGAACAGCCCACGTCACGCTGCCGCCGCTGCTTTCCCAGGGAGGGGATGCGCCGGCCGGCGCCACGCAGAGTCCAGCCGTCGTGATGCAACAACGCTCCGCGCCCGGCGTCCGCAGCGCTCGCCAATGCTGCCGAAGATGAGCGCTCCCGATACCGCCGGGCCCGGGTGGGCTCGGCCAACGAACTGTCGTCATTATTTGCCTCCTTGACTCGCGAGCGAAGATAGTCCACAGCGCGGCGCCCTTATCTCAGGTGTGAATGCCTGCGGACCATGCAACGTAGCGCACTCGGATCTTCTATGAGGTCGTCTAGGTTTGCAAAACAAAAACTATTACCTATGGTTTTTATGCGACAGCCAAAGGTAGAAATTGCAGGAAGAATCCATACTTAAACCTGCGCTGAGCATGCACCAGTGACAACAACAGCGATATGGCGGGAAACGTAAGCGAGCTCTGAGGAAGACGGACAGCAGGAAGGCCGTGGTTCCCGTAGCAACACTTCATCCCGTGATTATCGTAGTAAAGAGGTGCAGCCAATTACACCGATTAATATGTTTTAACATGGTTCCGTCTTTGTTGCTGCCTACAGTTTCGTCTGCGGTAATGTTTGTCTGATTCCACATAACCATCTCGCTAAACCGCCTGGTTTGTTGCAAGGTTAGTACAAAGAAGAAAGATTCCAAGCACGGGGGTATTAAATGCCGCAACAATTTTCAGGCCAACGCGTTTGGGTCCATCAAGATCATCAGAAAACAACGCTGCGACCAATTACACTGCGCTAATCTAATAGTAAGGGATTTCTAGGGTTCGTATTTTTCAGCGTGCCATTTTCACTTTCATCCGCCGCACCAAATGGCCGATCGTGTCGGTAGCAGTAGGAACGTAGCGACATTCGAACCAATGATTCAGGGCGAAAACATGAGAAATGAAATCGACAGTTAGAATATACAGCCCCCGGCTTCTAATCGACGCCTATGCACCTGAAATGTAAATCAGTGCCAGCAACATATCGCCGTCGCTGGGCTTCATCTCGCAGTCCGCACACGAACGTTTGGCCTGGGCATGTTTGCGACAGGCAGCAGCGTATACGTACTATTTTTCTTGCTTAACAGCGCAGTCTCACTTAATTCTGCAAACGGCTAAAACTTGTTGTATGGAGGTTTCTCTAAATGTAATCGCTGCTACTCATTAACACTGGATAGAAAATAGCCGCTATACTGACATGCACGCTTTTTATAACCAATAACACACAACATCGTAGTGGCACAAGGCAAATAGTAGAGACAAAATCATACTAACGGCAGCGCAACATGTAAGTTACGGCATGGGCAAGCATAAAGGAAAAGACCTCGGTTTTATTACGAAGCAATTCTTCGGTATGGCTATGCGCAATTAAGTCAAGAAGAATATATCAAATTCTGTTCGATAAATGTGGAGCAAGCAGAGGTGCTAATGAAAACAGAGACGACAGGAAAACGCGCGAACTTCTGCCTAGTCTATTACCAGAAGAAGCCGCGGAGGCAGTATAAGATGCGAGCACATTAGCTGAGTAGCAATATGCGAAATAATAGTGTACAGTGAAAAACGGCCCTCGGGGGAAACTGTCACATTCATTGCCATGGAACACTTGTTCAAGACTCACCACATCTCGGATAAAAAATACAACCGGAGACTTACGTACTGTATACCTGGTTTTCTTTGAAATACGAGTTTGCGGGAACCATTAGTTCATACTTTTCAAGACATACGAGATGCGGCAGGTGAGAATCAGTCCCAATCTTCAATGACAACGCGTGCTCTCGCAAGCGATTATAGATACATTGACCAGTCTGGCCAATGTAAACATAACCACAGCTTGACCAAATTTCACAAATAACCTCGACAAAGCATTCTGCAAGGTATCTTGCACGTTTGTTTTCACTCACGGGTTTGCGTCTTTCTTTAGTGGCTTAAATTTTCTGGTCTAAACATCCACCGACCAGCCTAAGAACGTGTTCATAAAGAACGCAGGAAAGCAATTGACAAAATTCATGCAGAAGATCCGGACGCCGGTTGTTCCGAGCTGGCGTGGCTGAAGAGAAAACAAGAATGCCAGCCGCAACACAAAGCCCCAACGCCGCCTGTCAAGGGGAGGGGGCGCCTCGTCTCCCCCGAGCCACACAAACCGGGTTCCGAAAAGCGGACGACGCGGCATGGGTGGCGGCGGGCCGGACGATTACCGTCTCTGTCGCTTCCTTCTATCTCATTCTTTTACTCGCTTGCTTGTGCTTTTTTTGCCTTCGGCCTTCATTCGCCTGTAAGATGCCGTCCACCTTGACAGCAGGCAGTCTGGATGGCACAGAACACTTTCTTGTTGGGCCACCCCAGGGCAAAGGGGGGACGAAGCGGCTCTCCAACAAGAGGCAAATCACGACCGCCGTGGCGTCGAGCACCCGCTTCAGGCGTGCTGCCCCACTCGGTATTTTACGAGGCCGATTGCCCAAGGATTCTGAGCACTCCTCGTCTTTGAGCGACATCAGCGGAGGCTGCGCGCTGCCATTCTTGGGTGAAACATGCAGGACTTGCCAAAACTACCCTCGAGTACGTCAACCGGGCGCAGGCCATGAAGGAATTAAGTAGAGTACAAAGTGAGCTGTCATGCGGAGTCGCACTCAAACTTGTCATTCACAAGGAACAGTCATGGTAGCTTTTATTGCAAGGTATTCCTCTGACGCTTGCGAGATGAATTTATTACTAATAATAACTCGTTTTATGCGAATAAGTAATTCCCAGACAACGACAAAAAATTAACTAAAAGAATGAAAGAAACAACGAAACAAAAAAGCCAAATTTTCGCTGAAAAGGCGAAGCATTGTTGAGGATAGCAAAGTATTAGAAAAATACACGAAGTAAGGTTCGACGTTTTTTTTGGCCCTACAAATCGCAGTAAATATTCGCTTACTAATGGTAACAAGCATGGTATCACGTGCGCACATGTAGGCAAACATGAAGAGATCTCACTCAGTGGCCACAAACATTCGCTGTCACAACGTTGGCGTAATGAAAAGCGCCGAGGGCGGGGAGCGAACGCTTGAGGCTGCCTCTCGCTTCACTGCATCCAGAAAACTTGGGAGTGCGCGACCTCCAACACTAGGCGCGCGGAAACACACCCCAGCGCATGAAACCACCAGCACTTTAGACTTGCTCTAAAGGCCAGACGACACGTGCGCTTGCCGACGCGCATCAGCGCGCGCCCGCTTATCACTAAGTGGTTTCTACAGACATATTTTGCACTTCGAGAGGGCTTCAAAATGCTGAAATATCGATAAACGCAATTGATTTATGTTTAGAATCGCTAGATCAGCGCGAAACGCCAATAAAAAGCTCATTCTCCCATGACATAAATCTACCTCACTGAGTCTTGATTGTACCACGCCGTAGCTGCGTAGCCAGGAGTGTGGAATTGCGAGGCAGCCATAGCGCCGATATCCGTATGGAACAGAAATTCGTGCTTGCGCCGCGCTTGGACGCGTACGATCTGTCCCGCACCATCTGCGCATGCGTAGGCCCGCCTGCGCCCGCAAGCTCGCGCCGGCAAGCGTACATGTGGATTGGCCTTTAACCTTTGCACCCGTCGCAGATCACGTCCAATATACGGCACGTGCGCAGCGTATGCGCTCTGTCGCGCGGGCGCGCGGATAGCCGTGCGCAGCCACCGCCGGGCTATAGGGGGACGATACGCTCGCTCACCTGTACCCCCCCTCTCCGCGCGCTTGCTTCATCACGTGACCGCCAACATTGTAAACGCGCGAAGATGGCGTGCATCAAGTCATGCACCATCCTTATCGGCTCACACTCGCACGCTTTCCCTCGCACCCACAGCATAAGGCGCGTAGGGCGTGATAGGATCTTATCGCACTTGGACTTTCTAAGGAATATCACGACGATGGCGAAAATCCGCCTGGAGTGTCCACGTCTTTGCTATCGCAATAGGACAAACGCGAGAACTTGACTTGTGTGTTGCTCTCACTTTGGCATTATGTTATTCCCCGCCAAAGGGATTATCTTATTCCCTCAATTAAATATATCTCTCACAGTGCGATAAGCTGGAAGGTAAATGCTTCTATTTGCTGATCGTGAATGAATAAAGTATTTTTCATGTTATTTCCTAAACTCAATATCGAAAACAAAGGCACTGTCCAAAGCTAGGGGTAATTTTCTTGCTTTCATTTTTCTTTTTGTCCCTAATGTCTGGTCTAGTCAATAACAGCGTTAATCAGCTTTCAGCGGTTACGTAGTTATATTACTAGCAACGTCATCCAACAACTCGAAACAAACTACGCCAGCAATTCAAGATCGAAAAGGTTTTCACAGCTATACTTAAAAATGGCCGTTTTTCACGCATGAACAGTACTAGCGACTTCAACGCCGTTGTGTTCTCGTACATCCCTAATGTATAAGCTGATATGCTTGCTTATAACGAAATAACAGAAAAGACGCAGAAAGACGGACTCGAGGAATGCAAGACGGATAGAAGCGACATCCCCACGTATTTCGCATCGCTACATGCTGCGACCACACGTTTCAAAGGCAAGCAGCACGTGAAAGGCATAAGATTTCTGCTCAACGGAAGCCTAGTCATTATGGCGTCGTATGCAGCATACCTTCAGAAACTATCGCCGAACAATAAAATAGGGCCATTTAAGCAGCTCATTCAGTCAGTCCCCGTTTTCACGAGAAGGAATTAGAGACAAAGCGGGGGGCCGCCGCGGCCGGAATAGAACCTGCGACCTCGAGGTCAGCAACGCAACGCCATAGCCGCTGGCTACCGTGCAAGTCTCCTTCTATAAGTGGCTGGCAGCCATTCGTCATTATTACGCTCTCTATCACGATTGGCTGGTACCCATCAAGAAGTGGCCAATCCTGCGAACTGCTTTGTTGATGAATATGGGAGCTCAGACCTTCTTCACTTAAAAGAAGCTTCCAGAACTATTCACAATGCACACGGCCTACAGGTGGCGCGCGCGGCCATTCATCATGGCTGCCGCAAAGATGATCGAATCGTGGACTGCGCGTCCTCGTCGCAGCACACCAACTTTACACTGGGTTTGTATCCTTCTGCTGGCGGAAGCAGGCAGCGATGCCGCTACCTGCGTTTAGGAGACATCGTGGGTAACCTAGAAATGCGTGACAAAGAAATTCTCTCCCTAATCGAAGGTGAGGAAATCTCATGGATAACCAAATCTTTACGAATGCACAGTAGTCCCTTTGCCGAGTCTTCGAGCAGGCGTTTGCACCAGCGTAGTATCAAATTGCTCCTTATTTTGATGCAAACATGCAGAGTAATGCAAAGTTTTTCAAGCATAGTAGGTCTCGCGTCCTGCCGCCACAGAACCTTTAAAAACTCACAGAACAACAAGCACGATAAAAAATAAATTTAACGACAGCTGCTGCCGTTTGTACATACACGACGCTGTAATTTGTTGTGCTTGTGAAAACAATCGACCAGCACTAAACATATGTGTTCATTGCCGCTGAATGGCGCTCGAAAACCGCGCACAGCTGTTGAACAGGTAGGTAAATAATACTGTTGCGGTGCCGTACTAGCCTGCTAGCCTCATTAGGTCATATAGGTGCGAAGCCATTAGCGCGTCTTTTCGTGCCGTACTGAACGTCTTATTCACAAGCCGGCCACAACGCTGTATGTATAGTCGCTTTTGTGAAGAATTGATAATAAGCATTTTGCTCTCCAATGCCTCTCCTGAAGAATCAAGCGTGTGTGTGTGTGTGTGTGTGCGTGCGTGTGCGTGTGTGCGCGTGCGTGTGCGTGTGTGTGTGTGTGTGTGTGTGTGTGTGTGTGTGTGTGTGTGTGTGTGTGTGTGTGTGTGTGTGTGTGTGTGTGTGTGTGTGTGTGTGTGTGTGCGCGCGCTCTCCAGTCGAGAAAGTGCGGTGCCCTTCGCACCAATCTGGGTTATAATTCAGATACAGAAGCTTCTACTAGTCTAGTAAATATCAGGTCTGAGAAACTTCTAGAACGCGAGATAGCGACCAACACTCTTGGCGGCCAAGGCTGTTGCTGGGCCGCCAAGATGCCGAAGGGCATAACATTGAATTCGTACAGCCCCATAGGAAGTTACGACGGCAGTTTTGGGGAGGTCGGATGGTGCCATAGGGACCTGCCAATAACCGGACTCCTTGCAAACAGTCATCATCGGGCATGATCGATGCGTGGCAGAGAATACACATCTTTGCGCGTAACTTTGTTTAATCGGCGGTAATCAACGCAGAAGCGGATCGAACCGTCTTTTTTATTTACAGGAGCACAGGCGACCACCATGGTCTGCAGGACGACTGAACGATGCCGCGCTGAAGAAGGCCGTCAACTTGTTCGGAGATCACACGATGCTCAGCAGGGGATACGCAGTGAGGGCGCTGTCGCAGAGGCGCTTGGGAGCCAGTGTCAGTCGGATGGAGGGCAGTGTGCGTTCGGCCTAATGGCGTCTTCTGGCAATCAAACGAACCACGAAACTGGTGCAGAAGTGCAAGAAGTTCCTCGTGGTCTGCAAGTTCATCGTCGATGGCGGAGCCAAACATAAAGGTGGGCGATCAGGCGTACCAGTAGAAGATGTCAGGGAACTGAGTTGCAAGTTGTCCGCGTCGTCAAGGCAGAAGATTGAGGATACGTCGAATGCCTGAATTGTGCGTATACACATTCTCCACAGAGTAAGGTTAAGTGATCTGGCAACGGATTATAACAAACAAGGATGTAGCGCCGTTGGACATGTCGAAAACGGCAAATCGCAACGCGAGATCCTGCGGTGTTGAACGGTCTCGGAGGGTGTAAATAGAACTATGGAATCGCAAACACCGGCACAGACACGGGGACAAGGGCTGTACTACTGGGTGGTATGTTCGTATCGTCTGTGAAAAACAACTTTTCCAACGTAGCGACAGACGACGCGGAACACAACACAGAGTACGCCACCTCGGCAAGAGCACAGTCAGCAGCATCATGGAGAGAGAGAGACAATCCCAACGGGAGATGACATCATGCGAACAGAACAGTACCACAAGAAACTCAATAGGATACACAACATCCTGAATAACGACGCGGGCTGTGCAGGCGGCTGACGGCAGATTATTGTGTGCGCTGGCGGTACGGAGGAACCATCCCTTTGACGTCGTGGTAACCTTCGTAAGCAAGTGGCCAAGTTTTATATTCATCACTGAAACGGCAGCACCAGTGTCCAGAAGCGCAAAGGTAAGAAAGCCACCCACAAAAACTTCGATGAGGTTTGCCGGAGAAATTTCGAGGACTTGAATTTTTCGACGCCGACGCATTTCGTGCCTCGGGAACTGCGGCATCTCGTTTTCCGCGTAAGAAGGGCAGTGTCGACGGCGCATAGGCCACAGAGCGCGACGTCGGGGTGATGAGGATTGGCGGCTAGCTGAGAGCAGGCGTGCGGGCGAAGAGGATTGTTGTAGCCGCGCTGTGCCGTTAAAGCGGCTAGGATCGTATGCAGACGGGCGCATGGCATCAGTCTGAAAAGGAGGGCGACGGCGACAGAAGCGTGCCACATGTCCTGCGTAACCGCAAGAATTATATATAGAGGGATTGTCCGCAGTGCGCCATGGATTGGAAACCGTGGGTACTGGCCAGCTTAACGGAAGTGGTGGTGGCCGAACGGGTGCCAACGCGGAAGAATAGGTTGGTTGGCGGGGCGACCTGGCAACGACGACTTGAGCGTACACCAAGGGCGCAGACAAGAGCGAAAGGCAAAGCGTCAGTGACCTATTCCTGTATCACTTGCCGTATGACTGGAGCCAAATATGGAGCCAGAGCAGGCTCGGGCGTGCTCGATAAAATGGAGAGCTGTCGGGCGACCTCGTCACGCATGAACTGCTTGATCTGAATCAACAGTGCATTCTGGTCTCCTATAGTCAAGGTCGCGATCGAGTCCTTCTCTTCCAGAGGGCGTCGAGTTTGGGCACGCTGCTTGCGCAATTCGTCGGAACTCTGGCACAAGCTCATCGACTATTTCTTTGAGCATTTGCTTTACCTTGCACGACTCGTGCATAGACGGGTTTATACGCATTACACAAGTCGACGACGTCTTCAATATAAATGGTGAACTTCTCACCGGGTTCTTCAGCGCGTTCACGAAGTCGCTGTTCTGCGCGGAGCTTGCGTACCGCGGGGCGGCCGACGATTTGCGAAAAAAGTCTTGAACGGCGCCCAGTTAGGAATTTCTGCTTCGTGATTTCGGAACCAGAGACAGGCGACGCCTGTCAAGCAATACGTTACATTGGTGAGCCTAGTCGCATCATTTCATCTGTTGACTGCGTTAACCCTCTGATGAGTTGCCAACCAGTCATCTACGTCTTGGTCGTCAGTCCCGCCGAATATCGGTGGGTGACGCTGAGGCAGCACGCCAGGACAGACGGTGGCTTGAGCCTGGGAGCCTTCTGTGGTGGTTTCCTCCGGCATCGCGGAGGCTGAAGGTAAGGTACGGCTTCGTAGTTACAGGTTGGGAGACTGGGAGAGTACCCGGCACCTTTCACCAAACTGTAAAGGGGTTCATTGATAAGCAGGGCTACGCAACAAGAGCCTTGGCCCAAGAGAGACGGTCGCTATCTCACGCCTTTTCGATGATGATGATGATGATGATGGCCTCATACTATGACTGATACCCACGCTGGGGGATTGCTGCCGTATTTCGTCGTCCTCTCTCAATAATTCCGGACTTATTTTCCCCACTACAATTTATATATATACATTATCAATGGAGCACAGAGTCACAGAATCCGGCACAGAAATAGTTTAAAGAATAGAAACACGTAGGAAAAATAACAGTACTTTACTAGTGCGATTGAGAGTTCTATATATATATACTTATTCTGTGTACTTACGTACAATAGCACTAGTAAAGTACTGTTATTTTTCTTACGTGCTTCTATTCTTTATTTTCTTTGCGGGATCCTGTGATTCTGTGCTCCTTTGATTTTATATATATATATATATATATATATAAAATTTCACGTTCTCGTGACGCCTGCGGCAAAAAAGACGTTCCACGTCCGCCGCCAAGGTCTGTGAGTGGGGCCGCTGGCTAACACTCCCAGGGTTCTACTAGTACACATAAATACCCAAGAAAGTGGATGGGGAAACGCCGCCGCGGTAGCTCAATTGGTAGAGCATCGCACGCGACATGCGAAGGTTGTGGGTTCGGTTCCCACCTGCGGCAAGTTGTTTTTTCATCCACTTTAATTCCCATTAATTTATCATTACTTTATTTCATTTATTAAGCACATGCAATTTCCCCTATGTTGTACTTGGTGTCAGTGTTTGTTGGCTTCTCATTATATGACTAATAAATATCGGGTCCCTCGGTTAACCCCCTTTCTTCTCGTTTATTACATAACGAGGTTCTCGAATCCGGCAACATTGATGCCTTCAGGTAGCATATGTGGGTTTATTGACCAGTTGCCTTCACCCGAAAAGGTCACGTTCTCGTGACGCCTGCGGCAAAAAAGACGTTCCACGTCCGCCGCCAAGGTCTGTGAGTGGGGCCGCTGGCTAACACTCCCAGGGTTCTACTAGTACACATAAATACCCAAGAAAGTGGATGGGGAAACGCCGCCGCGGTAGCTCAATTGGTAGAGCATCGCACGCGACATGCGAAGGTTGTGGGTTCGGTTCCCACCTGCGGCAAGTTGTTTTTTCATCCACTTTAATTCCCATTAATTTATCATTACTTTATTTCATTTATTAAGCACATGCAATTTCCCCTATGTTGTACTTGGTGTCAGTGTTTGTTGGCTTCTCATTATATATATATATATATATATATATATATATATATATATATATATATATATATATATATATATATATATCGTTACATTTATTGTACGCACATCTCCCGCTCGCGATATGCGATTATAGTACGATTAAGAGATTCTCTGTAAAATAAAAGAGACATGCAACATCAATACGGAGCTTTGAATTACAGCCTGAATTGTTCAGGCACCGTTCACGCGAAAGGAAAAGTGCAAATTTTTATTTTTCCTTTATTGTGCGTTACAAGTGCGAATTAATGCGCGCTCACGCATTTTTCACGACATGTTTATTCGCAGTCGTGGAGGAGCCCGCCTTATTTTAATGTGTTTTCTTTCATTGATGCTCCAGCAACGCCATCAAATAAAACACTACAGTATAGTACGGTCTGTTTTGTTACTTCCGTCATCACCAGCATGGTCGATCATCACTCAGCGCACATTCTGCCTGCCATAGAAGTCAGTGCTATGGTTGTCATATCGGCTTAAAGTTCAATATCGCCTTAAAGTTCAATATCACTTTATACTCAGTTTCTTATACAAAAAAATATACAGCCAATTCTTGACAGTTTGCTGGATGTCAGCGCAGATACCAGCAACATATTTGTTGATGGATGCGCATTCCCGCGCTTACATGTCCACTAATTGTCCCTCCCTATTATTTTCATTACCTTGTACTTCATAGAAAGATCTGTATTTTTTTTTCACGAGTCCGTAATCCAATGCCCTCGAATAATATACGACGTGCGATATTACTGCGACCGCAGAAGTAATTTTTTACTGTCCTATAGTTTTTCTGCGACCGCAGTAAACATACATATACAGCGAAATAGGTTTACTTTGAATGAGGGAAAAGTATTATGCATTTTATTATGTATTATGCATAAAACTAGGCAAGATTGCATGCTCACTTGGCATGACGAGAGCACCGCGATAGCCGGTACTACATACGCCAAAATGCTTATTTCCAGAGTGGATTTTACTAAGGCCAAGCATATACTGCTCATCGTCAGTCGGTTCGCTGTAGGAGGCACGCGAATGCACTTTTATACGCAAAATTATTGCGTATAAAAGTGCATTCGCGGGCCTTCAGAGAGGCCTTCCAGCATTCGACGCCACCGTTCTGCCGCCACGCAACACACACATACGTATATATATATATATATATATATATATATATATATATACGTGCGAGCTGTGAACACACACACACACACACACACACACACGCACGCACACGCACACGCACCACGTATACGAATGACAGTGCAATGGAAGCGCTAAGGGAAACAATGAGAAGGCTCCGCGAAACAAAGGCCATCCTATGTGCGCCTCGGATGGCGTAACACTGAAACCTCGTAACGAGAAAGTACCAAAATTTGTGACATGCGAAAGACTGGCGGGCAATAGGAACGAGCTTGCGGCGGGAGCCGCTGGAAATGAGGAAGCACTTGAGCGATTTCGCGCTCCCGTGGCTTCGTCCCCGAGAAGTGCAGGGCGTTGCCCTGAGAGGAAAAAAATAAATAAAATAAAGTGCCGCGGAGCGCGCAAAGAGTGGAAAGAGAGGAAAAGCACCTAAGGAGAAAGCCACCGTAATCCGGCGAGGGAGAGGGGCACAGCTCCGGAGAAGACAGGCGACCGTGGCGCGATGGTGCGGTAATACAAATGCTTGGGGAAGCACGCTTCGTAACTGGTCGGGCTCTTCTGACTTGCTCAGCAAATCAGTCGCACGAGTGCTCGTCGCTCAAAGCTGTGCTCGCCTAGCAGCCTCTGTGCTTAGTCGAGGACCCTTATAGCAGAGCCTCAAGGCATTCTTCTTGAACGTTAGCACCTTCTTCTTCATCGTGCTGCCTTTCTTGGGCTGCGCCAGACGACCCAGAGCGCAAATTTTATCTCGTTTCCGCCACTCTCGTCGCTGCTGTCACTCGGAGCCCCTTTTTCATTACTTTCGATGACCCTAAGCAAATGTGGCGGGTCTCGCGCGCAACCTAATCCCACGTCAGAGCTGCCTAGAACAATGCGCCGTCCTCTCGTCCGGTCTTTTCAATATGCAGGGCGCATTACCGGAGGTCCTGCCTGCCGCCCCTCCCCGCCAGAGCACGTGCAGGGCAAAGCGTCAGCGACGTTCGCTGCGCCGTGCCGCATTGGGTGCGAGCCCGGAAACGCCGCAATGTTCAGCGGTGCTCGTAGAAAAAAGCGCAAGTCCGCGGTAATGCAAGTTTCCTCCTTCGTGTTGTCGTGTTGGCTCCTTCACCCCAGGCGGCGTGGAAGATATGTGGCGAAGTGCCTCCGCACGCTTTTGTCCTTTCCAATTACTCGAACAATGCCCACTTTGTCGAGTCAGACACGATAGTCGCTTACGGTGTTTAAGCGAAGTGCCACCGGACAGCAGCTCAAAATGCACACGAGTTTTTTGTGGCACAAACGTTCAGGAAGCGCTGTTGACTGGTTTAGACGTTGGAACTTGTCTACCGTGTGCCAACATTGACCGTGTACTCGACGGTAGCAGTTTTCTGCGCTAGCTGAAGTAGAGGTAACAGTCTGCTCAGAATATCACTATTGCAGCAAAACGAGTGCTGGACGGCATTACTAACATGGTTTAACACAACGTTACCACTCTTTCGCGCCTGCAACCCAAGAAAAAATATGTTTAAAATTACTTGTGCATTCACGATTGTCTACTGCGATCAACGTCAACAAATTAAATATAGGACAATCCATATGGACTGTCACAAGTGATTACGCAATCTGACCTCTTTCTGAGATGTTCAGCTCTTTTATGTTTCATTCTTCAGGTAAGCTTCTCTCTCGAGTTTTGGATATTGCGCGATAACCAAACGTTTCCTTGATTATTGCAAAATTGAGTTCCAGTAAACAGGCTTTCCACTGAAATAAGTTTTTTTTTATGTAATTTCCACAGTGTTCGACCTCGGGCGTCCGCAATTCATGATGGATGGTTGCCGTGATGACGGCAAATTGCGCACGGTATATATATAAGAGTGTTAAATATGGATCGAGATATTAATTATCGGCATTACTCCTTCATGTATTGGCTGTTAATGTGTGCTTTGGTTACACAGTAATAAAGATCGAAATTTAGTTCTTCGTTGTACCCGCTTCGTATTTATGTTTGGAAAACGACTGCCGTTCTGTTAATTATTGCCTTCAGTTTATGACACGCCATTTTTGTTATTTCTCGTCTCCTCCTTATGTAGTACCCTGTAAAGGGCCCCCGAGGGTAATATAAATGATGATGATGATGAAAGACAGCTAAGCTGTGGTTACTTTTTGATTGGCAAAACATAACTCACAATGATGCATGTTTAAGAAAATTGAAGCTACCACAGAACAGTTTTTGCAGAAGTTAGTTGCCTCAGAGGTTAGTGGCATCCCGCCTACGTCATCAGGAACGGCTGGTCATAGCGACAGACCAAACAATAGAATAAAAAAGAAAACAACAGATATATTACAACACCGCTGGCGATTTATTTCAAAATTAATTGTGAAACGAAGAAATATATTTCACACAGCCAGTTTCAGTGAGCTGTGTGAAATGTATGTACGCATATACGTTTACATAGGCGAGAACGGCGGTTTACCGCGCCTGCCACGCCGTCTCGTCGTACACGGGATCGTTGGCTGGCTCTCCGTCTGACCACTAGTTTCAAGGAAACAACCGGCGAAGCATAAGCAATAGGCTCACACATACAGGGAGAGAGTGTTTTCAAAGAATGAAAACTGTGAAGCTCTGGTAGCAAGCGGTTTGCTTGCAAGCCCACATGGATGGCTAATACTCCCGTGTAGGCATTGCACTCGGCGAAAAGTGACAGTATAAAAGAAAAGAAGGCAAATAACAGGAACAGGATGGCAGAAATAAATAGAGCCATCCCGCAAGGCCCCTCCGTTCTGCAAAGAACTCAGCATATACGCAGCGGCTCGTTCGCAGTTGTTTCCGCGCCCGTGGAACTCCGTTCCGCCCGAACAGGCTCGGCACGCAGGTCAACAGACCAGCCGCGACTCCGGCAGCTGTTTCGATTTTGGAAGCGCTCGCAGGCTACGCCAGTCGTCAATCAAACGCCTGGCAGACGTTGGGAAAGCGGGGGGGTTCGTCACGTGTCATCGTGCCCTATGGTCATCTGCATGCCCGCTACGAGCCTTTGTCTCCGCGCTGGCATTGTTCGCGAAAACTTGCATGTGGTTTTGTTCTCAGCCGGCACCGAACCTGGCGTGGAAACCAGACTCCTTTTCCAGGTGTTGGTTGCGTCCAAAGCCTCACGAGGAGGTTGGATCCATGGCTGGTTGGTGTCAAAGACAATAAAAACTCCTTAGCGATATATCCACAGTCCTTTTCTCGCCATACTTTCATTTTCCCCTTTGTTTTCTACCACAGCAGAGGAATAAAGACAACTGGCAGGCAAAATTATGCAAATACCAAAACGAGCAGAAAGTAATATGGTACAGTAGAACATGCTTTCGTTAGGTCGTGATTACAATCATATTTTATTTTCTTTTGTTATAATATTTGCCCTACTCATCGAGCTTACGCGCTAAAAAAGCCGCACACAGGAGAAGGGGGAACAAGCGCCCGTGTTCATTCCCGCATCATGCTTTGTGTGCGTCTTTTTTAGCACGAATTTCTCTTAACGGTAAACATGCTTCACTGAATTGAAGCCTGGCAGAAAAGGTACAGCAAGCAGCCGTCACAGGCGCGCAAGACAGGCGAAATATGAGGCTGCATGTCCTTAAACAAAGAGGAACGGCAAAGAGCATAATAATAATAATAATAATAATAATAATAATAATAATAATAATAATAATAATAATAATAATAGTAAAGAGCGTACGATACTTATTCGTCACTACCGGCTGCTTTGAGCAAGAATCTTCTGAAAGTACCATAACCTCTTAAAGAATTTCCTCCTCGTCTTTTTCAGAAAGGCGTTCACGTGTGCGTACGTGTGTTCGTGTGGGTTTGTGAATGTGTGTGTGCGTGAGTGCGCGCGTCTGTGCGCGCCAGAATGAAAGTAACAGCCGAGTCGTGACGTTACGCTCTGCATCTTGTCTGCAAAAAGTTCTGTAAAACGTTCTTACTAGAACGATAAACTCGTGGAGTAGCTCAGTTAGCTATGCAGGTACTGTACGGGTTGATCATTTTCAAGTATTACGAATTTTTAGAAATAGCCTGTGGCAGATGGCATAATTCTCGTTCTTGAGCTGTATTATTCGAAGAGGCGGATATTAGCAGCACGAGAAATCTAAACTCATATTCGACTAATTAACTTCTTAATTACTTTACGACACATGTTGCAATTCACGAATTAGCCGATGAGTTTGCAAAAAGTATTCACTTGAAATGCATTTCCAAGATTATACCAGTTTCGAGGTATTTGTCAAAGTGTGGGACGAAATGCTTGGGCATTCTAGTCATTTTTGTGCTTCAATGAATAAAATAGCATTTTGTAAAAAAGTAAGTGGAACAACTTCATTTTTACGGCGAGTTTGATTGCGCATGTCTCCAGACGGGTGTCATTCTGGGAATTCATTCCCAGTGGATACACCTTGCAAACTCACCGGCTACAATCCGTACATTGCCATATATGCAGTAAAGTAAATAATTAAGACGTTGATTACTACATTTCTGTTAATTAGCTGAATACGTGTATCGATTTCTTGCGCTAGTAATGCCCGCCTCTCTGAATAATCGACCTGAAGGACTAAAATTACATTATCTGCAACAGACGATTCTTTATTATTAAAGCCCCTTCGTTATTAAAGCGCTTTATGAAAGAATTAGCTCTACGCTGCGCGTGTTCACATATTGATACTTTCGAATAAAATCTAATACGCATATCGGAAGAAACCTTGCTTTTGATATCGCCTTAGACACCGAATCTTTTCATTCTTATTTTTCCGTGTTTACAAATTGTAGAAAGCAAAAAGTCACAGTTTCGCCGGAAAGGCGAAGCATCGATTGCGATAGCAAATTGGCAGACAGTTATACCAAGTAAGGATAGTAGTGTTATCGGTCCTATAAACTTGGAAACATTCGCTTAGTAATTAAGTTAACAAGCACGGTGTCAGAGCACACAGGCCAACAGGAACACATCACGCTCGATGACCGCGGACACTCGCTGTCAAAACGCTGGCGTGAGGAAGCGCGGCAGGAGCAGCGAGCGAAGTTACTTTCGTGCTGTCTATCGCTTCAACGCAATCTGAACGACTGGAACACAGCATGCACAAAGGTATGATCCGTCTGCCGGTCGCTTTCAGCATAGGGCGCGCTCGAACACACGCGGCAGCGCAAAGTACGCACTTTCTTCCGAAGTAGAACGCCGCTCCCCCCCTTCCCCATTCCGCGCTGCCTCCCCGCTTTCCTCCCTTGCGCGCACGATATTGAGCCGCGATCATCGGTTCCCATTGCGCCCGGTCTCGAAATACACGGTTGCTGCCGGAGAACAAGGCCGCGCCACCCACTCCCTCCATCCCTACCCTCCCCGACCTTTCGCGTGACAGAAGACGGCGCATTTCCTCTCAGATTTCCTCCCTTGTGCGCGCCAAACTGACCCGCGATCTTTTGCTCCCGTCATGCGCTTCCGCTCGCACATACAGCAGACGGCGCGCGGCGACGGTGTCATCGCCCTTAGACTTATACGGACCATCATGGCGACGGGGAAGCCGACGGCAAGAATGCGCCTGGAGTGTCCATGTTATTGCTATCGCAACGAAAAAAATGAAGGAGGCAAAAGCGCAATGACATAAGACATATTACCTATAATTCAGGGCTCAGCGTTTTCGGTACAAACGTCGGGTATGTGCCGAAGAAAACTGCGCTGAATTTATGTTCTAAAATTCCGAAAAATGGCAGTATTCCAGATAACTATGGCACAAGAAGGGGTTAACGTAGAGTCGGTTGTGGTTGTGTGCGTGCAAATATGCCCGTTTGAAGTTTCATCGCGCTGAACCAAAACAGATCCAGCGTACCATATTCCTACACCATGAGTAAATAATCAAAACATAATTGCGCCTATTACGTTCATGAAATGGTTGCCGGCGCTTTTAAAAGGAAGTGAAATGAAATATTTCTTGTTAGGGCTAATATATAGAGTGTAAATATCTAAAAATATTAACCTGACGTTTTATTGCATATTCTACATGTCTAATCGACCACATAATCTCACACGACATGATGCAGTTTAGTCGTGCTTTTGCAGTTATTGTCAGGTATAAATTTGTCGCCGATATCAGCACACATTATAAACAGAACAGCTCAGCTTTTAGGCGAATAGTCACCGCAAACGCTGTAAACTGAGAAGTGAACGTAAATAGCAAAATGAAGTGTCAGTGTGCTTTATTCTGATGACATTGGAAATGTTGGAAACTGTTGTGTCGCCGACTCCTCCACAAGCTTAGCTGTATTATTTGGAAGGAATAAAACTAATGACTTGAGTTTAACGCTCATGAGAGGAACTATAAAAAAATAAATATGCGAATACAAGGACGTCCATTTCGCTAGTGATGCAAGCATAGTGATTTCGACGCATCAATGAAAGGAAACTTCGCACAGGCCGAGATCACAGAACTGTAGGTGGTTTACAACCAAGGCATCACTAAAAATTAATATTTAGGCGTTATAATGACTTAAGATTTTTCCTGGTCAGCTCATGTTTCGGACATTTGTACATCAGCCTTTAGAAAGTTGTGTTCTTTAAGGAGAAACTCAGAAAAAGCTGTAACAAAGGCCAGGTTGCTGGCATACAGTACATACGTCAGGTATAATATAGAACATAATTCCTTGATTTGGGATCCCCAAACTAAACAGGATATACAATAGCTAGAGATGCTACAAAGGAAAGTTGTCAGATTTATTTTTGAGAAATATATAACGCGTGACTGTCCTTCATAAGCTTATGCCTGGAAATGATATTCCACCATTATAAATGCGTAGAAAATATGATCGCATAGTGTATTTGCGCAATATATTATATGGTAAACTAGGCATGTCAATACCTTCATATGCGTAACCCTTAAGTACCCGAAGGACTCGACACACACATCATCATGCACTCGAATCGGGCTTTGCGAAAACCAGTGCCTTTAAATACAGTTTTCCCATACGGATAATTTCCGACAAGAACGCCTTTACTACAACCATTCTTGAGACCACTAAGACACTAACTTTTGCAGGGCATTTGAACATATGGTGTTACATTAGTCTACTTTTTCTTTTACTTTATCTTTTCATAGGTCCAGATCTGTGCATTTGTTAGTATGATAACTCGTCGCTGTTTATCTTTCGTTCCTCAATCCGGCATTTTGTACTAATAGCTTTGTATCATATGCCACTCCTGCTTGGGACAATTTGGCCTGCATTATTGTGAAATAAATAAAAAATAACAATCGGCGAAAAAAGGAAAGAAAAACAACTGAAAAGCTAGGAAACAACAAAAACCTCTCCGTGCCTGTTTAGCAATCGATCTCTCTCCGCAGAGACGATAAGTAGCTGATAATAAATGATCTCAAACGGGAATAATCGTTTGGGCGCCTCTGTTCGAGTTAGCGGGTCCTCGAACGCCAAATAAGTGGCCAATAGGTACATACAAGGGTGTTTGTTCCATGCCGCAAGCTCCAGTAATCTTGGTATAGTCCGACACATGTTCGACTGAAAGGGAATTTTTGACCTTACCTGATATCAAATCCTCAAAAAGAATCCAAATTAATTAAAGCGAAACATTTTCTTTGTATTATAACCCCAAGTATTCGTACATGTATAGAGTTCGGGTCGTAACTATATACGTATGCATACTGGGTGTTTCAGCGAGCACTTAAATAATAAGGGGCGGACATTTGTACAAAAAATTGAAACGCATAAACGGCAAATTAACAGAAATGTGTTAATCAGTTTTTAATTAATTACCTTTTGGCATATATTGCAATTTACAAATTCTAGCTGGGGCTTTCGCAAGGCGATGGATCCACTTGGAACGAATTCTCAGGCTGACACCAGTTTCGAGATATTAATTCCCGAACTTTGCGGAGAAATGCATTGGCGTTCCAGTTATGTGGTTCAATGCATAAAACGAAGTTTTGTTAACAAAGTGCAACGACAGTGCATTTTTTACCGCAAGTGTGACGGCGCGTGTCTCGTAAATGGTGTCGTCTACAGAATTATTTTCAAGTGGATAGGCCTTGCAGTCTCACCCACTAGAATTTGTAAATTGCAATATGTGCCATAAGGTAATTAGTTAAAAACGTTATTATGACTTTTTGCTAATTAGTCGAACATGCGTTTCGTTTCTTTTTTTTTTGTGCAAGTAATGTCCGCCTCTTCGAGTAGACCAGGCCATGGATTAGAATTGTGCTATCTGCAACAGGTATTTCTACAAAAATTTTGAAAGTTTTCAGTGAAACACCCTGTATACATTGCATGACCGTTCGGCTAGGCAGGCGAAGGAACTACTTCTGCTATTTACGCAGGTCGACCGTGGCCGCGGAAGCCTGGCAAAGAGAAGCGTGTGCGTATTCCAACGTTTGATATGTGGAGCGGTCGACTTTGGAGCTAAATTTCTGTCGTGCTTATTAACAGATCAATCTTCATCTGTGGCGGCGGTAGGTGGCGGGTACACGAAGGCCAAGAGCGCAAGGGTTCAGGTACGTGCATTGCGAAACAGAATGTTTATTTACTGCTCCCTCGACTGCATACGTGCGTCGGTTTGTTTTCAGTTTCCTTGTTATTCTTCTTGGGCTTCCACAGTGCCAGCAGCTTGTTTCAGTTCCGGATGAACGTCTACCGCGGCTGTTTCCTTCCGCCACGGGGGTTGTCAGGAAGGAAGCCGCTCGCAGTCAGGCGCGCTTCGTTTCCATAGCGTCCCCCTCCCCCCCGAGCCCATTTCGAAACACGTTTCCTAGACGGCGCACTGACAACCGTGAGATCGCTCGAAGACGCGGCCCTGACACATATTTTATATAGACGCAAAATAAACTCCTGCGCCGCCTATCATCTGGACTTTTCATCGTGGAATTGCATTCCAGTTCTGGGGCAGTCGCGCCGACCGCGGGCGCTTGCCTCCTCCTCGGCCGACCGCTCGCACAGGCGGCGGAGTTCGCCAGTGGCACGTTACTGCGAGAGATTGCCGGCACTACGCTTCCGATATTTATTATTTCCCGAGGCCCCCAGCTCGCGCGATTTGAGGTCCCTGTGACAAGTGATCGGGGCGCTGCGGATAACCTTTCTTGATCGCGCGCGCCCCGTCCAGCTCTCGATCTGCTCGGTTGAGCCCGCTAAGGCGACGCACGTCGTAGTTTTTCTTTCTGGCACGCACCAACGGGGTATCGGCACAGGGTCGAGGTCCTCCGGTGCCGAGGGGATGTAGGCGCCGCGGAAAAGGGGTGCCTTCGCCGAACACGGCGCCTTAAGGGGGGCGCCACACTCCGTCCGCCTTTCCTCCTTTCGGCCCCGTTTCGCGATCACCGAGGGGTCATCGGGGTTGGAAATCCAACAAATTTGGGAATACATCTTCGATAGGAGTTTCCATGAATATTGATGACGTCCGCCGGGCTTTCCGTTACGACACGTCTCCCCCTCTAGCTCTATAGGAAGACGCCGGTCTTTAAGACCACAGTAGGGGTGACCCGACCCGCTAATGCCATGCGCGAGGTATGTGACTGCACGCGGCGATCAGGCACAGCATCGGCAAACGTCTTTTCCAATGCGGAGTCTACCTGCAGCTTTTTGAATACTATTCAAACACAAGAGTGCTCTTTGTAACCGAGTTCATAACGGCAGCCATGTCAAGCTTGTTCGCATCGCAACAGGTTTGCGCGACGGGTACAGAACATATATATTATCTCCGAGAAGTATGAGTGGCGCCTTCTCGCTTGTGACGACCATGCGGGGGACTTCGTTGCTGCGTCGCACGCGTGCTCTGTGAAGGCTTTTTGACGCAGCAAATCGGGCTCGTCTGTTCTGGTCTTCGAAAGCGCGGAAGTCGGCAGGATTGTCGATACGTCAAGCTCGATTGTGTTACGGAATCTTCCAAGCTATTGGCTATGTTGCGTTTATGGTGGTATAGTAAAACGATGAGAGCTCGCAAAATTAATTCGAACAATTCATACGCGGCAACTTGAGGTAAATGCAGGTACGGGAACAGTGGTTGAAGTCTCGCAAACAATAATGAAAAAGCAAATAAAATAAAACTTTGAATTCAGCACGACACAATTGTATTCGTATTCTGACACTTGCTTGTGCCTACTGGTGGATAAGTATAGCGGAGTGAATATCACTACGTAACGCTGTAGTTTTGTTCTTCATATTCCGATTATTCACACTCGGTAATTTGCTCGGTAATATAAATATGACATGCTTACTTTTAGGACATCCTTCATCGTTAGACAGCAAAGGGTTAGCCTGTGTGAGCATAAAAATGTGAACTCAAAGCGTGCATCCTTATTAGTAAATTAAGCTTGCAGTTACATTTAGAAACACCATCGTATCTTGCTACTCTAGAAGGACGGGCTGTCAAAGGTCCTGCAGCAGTTGAAGACTATTCAAGATGGCGCAGGCCTCCGGGCGTCTCTGCGCACGCGCTGAGGAATAGTAAATGGACACTTTAGGCGAATGGAACCGGGTTATTTATTTTTTTCCCCTCTGTTTCTTCGGGACTTCCTGCTTTTCCGTTTCTTTGTTCTCTGCACCAAAGGCGAGTCGTCAGCGAGCGCCGGGTACTACGAGCAGCAGGGCGGATGCTGCTGCTGCTGCTGCTGCTCTCAGGTTGCGGCGAAACACGCTTCACTCAAGTAGGTTAACGCGCGGCGTGTTAGGCGGCTCTTGAAATGGCGCTACCGCGCTAGGCGTGCGCGAGGCCTCGCCTCTGGCGGAAGAGCAGTCGTCCCCGTCAGCCTGTCGTCGCGTCGTAGGAGGCCCCACTACTCTGCACAAGACAACGCGACGGGAACGTTTACAACGTCCTTTTCTGGTGCCCGCAACGAGCTCGCCATTCACAAAGAAAAGGTCCCGCCGCGGGGTTTGATGAACGATCGCCTCATGGCCTCGACAAGTCTTCGTTCGGTCTCTCCATACTTCATCTTTTTTTTGTGTGTGTGATTGTTAAACAAGTACTTGAGATTTGAGATGCGCGGCGAATCGTCTGCAACACAAGAAAATGACTGCGGCCACAAACGTCACAGCTTTCGAATCGCGTCCACCGAAATAGAGCATGGAGTAACATGCGATGATAGTCTTGTGAAATATGCGGAGCTGTCGCTGTATAAACTGGAGCCTCAAGTACTGTTTTTATGTTCCACAATAAAAAAAAAACTTGCAGCGAGGTCAGCGTATGTGTACGCAAAGTCAATGGCGTAGTACTTTGAAAGCAAACCCGGACACGTACGTGTATAGTATACGTGCGCGCCCAGGCAAGCGATGGGAGCTCCTGTTTTCTAATACAGACGCCACGCTTATCTGGTCTTAAGCAGCTCCGGGCAGCACGTGACTTTATCTCCCTCTACACGTCGCCACTGTGTTGCATGTCTATAATGGTTGGTGGCTGCATTTGCCAGCTTTGTTAGCTCAGCAAAGCAGGGTTACTGCGTAAGCTAGCTCGACAGGTTGAAGGAGGAACAAATCGATCACAAAAAAAAATGAAGAAGAAAATACTGGATGCACCGATTAAGATCTCCCGCGCTATAAACGCACGGCACCACTAGCAACTAGTAGACTTGAAACTCGAACGGCGTCACACATCGCAGATTAAAACGTTATCGCAACGTCCGCTTGAGAGGGGATTTTGGTCTTTATCACTTCCGATGAGATGCCTCGGCGCAGCTGTCATTCATCTCGTTTAAGCCTGATACATTTTTCTTCTTTTTATCCTTGTTGGAGCAGGCTCGAGAGTTATAATGAGGTTGCACAAAAAGAAAGAAACAAGAACGCCCCGGTGGTACGTTGATCGAAAACAGGATTCGCAACACTCGAGGCGGCAAAAAAGAAATATTATGCGACAGCAAGCTAAGCAATAAACAAGCCACATGCCGTGAGCCGTATCTCCTGCGGTCCACTTCCTGTTTCTCACGATCGATTTGTCATACCGCAATATCCGCAAAAAAAATAATGACATTTTTTTCTTTGCAACATTGCCGACGAAAAAGCTTTGCCAGTGGAGGCTGTGGTAATGCGTTTAAGGCTCAGTGCAACAACCACGAAAATACAACGCTATGCTCTGTGACCACCGAGTCAGACGGGGCTCCACCGCACCTTCTAAAGAGAACACACCTGCAAAGACCTACTTTGGGTAAAAACAATGCCGCTTCTGCCGCCCTATCCGGCTCTTTGAAAAAGTGATAAGTGCCTTGAAATCTTGAGGAGGAGGCGAATTGTGCACCCGTGCCATTTGCTTGCGGTTTATGACATAAATAATAAGTGGAGTATTTCTCTGCTACCGTCACCATAATGCTTTATTACTTTTACCACGTCTTAATTACTTGTTAAATAAATGCACCTCGCAAACCCACGACCTTTCGAATCCGCGCAGCCACTTTTCCTCTGAGCCCGTTTTGTCGGCCGCCGCGCAACGCTGCTCTGATAAGCAGCGCCACTGCAATGTCGCGAATGCGCCACGCGAGAAGCACTGTTATGACCTAACCTAACCTGGTGCCGAGGCTCCGAGGGCAAAATGACAAATTGGCCGCTGCACGCAGGGACGCCAGACTAATTAATCAAGTACATGGATATGAAAAATAAATAAACGAAGGCCACAACTGCGTGCCGTAGTTTATAAAAGGCGAGCTAACCCTTGCTTTCCATTCCCCTGTATAAGGCTGCGAAATGGCCAAGTGCCAAATGCCAATAGGCGAGATCCTATCGGCCGCACCGCTGAAACTAGATACCACGACCCTAATGCACCGTCACAGCGGCCTCAAGAGCGGCCAGGAGCGAGCGTCGAAGCGCCGCAGCTGCTGGTGCCGCTGCAGAAACGAAGCCTGGACGTGGGCGTTTCGAAGTTGCGCGCCAGGTAATTGCCGACCACTCCCCCTCTGCACAGACCTTGGGACGCATGCCGGCCGCCTTTGAAGCCCTGTCGCGATCCTTCGAAGGAAAAAAAAAAGTGACTCTCTGTTATGTCGAACGCCTTCTGTTGCGAAAACTATTACGCACAAGCGAGTGGAGCGCTGAAAGTCGTATGGAAGATACATTGCGAAGGCCTTCGTCGCTACAACCACAAGCCCGGATGAGTGACGACAGCTATGCATTGATGTTCGGAGCTAAACTTTCTATGATCTGGTGTCTTTCCAAGGGAGACGTGCGAAGCTGGGCAGGCTCCTGCAGAGCTGCCACAAGTAAGCGCTGATAAAAACAACAACCCGAAAACTCTTTGTGTGTGGCAGAACTTCGCTGTTTTCTCCATTGAGAAATAGGACCGGGATTCACAAAATTCTTACGCTAGAAATGTTCTTGAGAGCACTTGCAACCAATCCATGTTGGACATATAATTGAACGCGGCCGGCCAATGGCAAATAACACTTACGGACGAAAAAAAAGTTATAAACACAAAGCCGAAAGTTTAAAGAAGTTATATAATTTGGACAGAATCTTGTAGAGTTCTGTCTGTCTCATCAAGAATGCCTGCTCTGATATCACGAAAAAAACAAGCAAACAACAACAACAACGATAAGGAGGAAAGTTAAATTAAACGCGTTTCAAACAAATCCCGGAATATCCATTTCTGTCTTCTAAAGAAGCTGTTTCTCGGCAGTTTCAATGTGGAATGAGTTTGCTACACAAGCTATGCACCACTCCTTGAGTCCCACACTTTTGAATAGAGGTGGTTTAACGAAGGATTCTTGGCTTTCTTTGTTTGTTTTTAACAAAGGCGGTCGCTTTAGTATACTTCAATTACAACGCGCTCTAAGTAAGTCGGATAATTCGAAGTGATGCGCCGGATGTACCGCCTGACTCACATCCTCTTCCGCGTCTTCTCCAAAGCCTCCCGAATTTCGCTACAAGCCAGCAACCACCAGCAACTCTGCGAGTGGAGCCTCCGAAACCACACAACTGGCGCCATCTCCTGAAGGAAGACGAAACGCAGCCGCTTCTTTCCCTCACCTAACGAGAAAAGGGAGAAGACGGCCGCCGGCGAGTCACTCCAGTCGTGGTAATGACCCCGAAAGCTTGGCAGCAGTTCGAGACCCCACGGCTCTTCCGAATTTCAACACCCCTTGCGCAACGCTCAGCTCGCGAGAGCCGAGCAGGGTCACATAAGATAGTCAGACGGAAAGGAAGGCCGGGGGGGGGGGGGGGGGGGAGGGGTAAAGTGTCGCTGAGGCTTAATAAGGCCTTATGTTTGAATGCCAGCATATCGAATGCCGTCAACCCGACACATGCATCGAGACATCAACTGATATCAACAGTAACAGCGTTAGACCGTAGGCCTTTAAGTTTCATAACGTTTCCGAGCCCGCGACCAAAAAAGCTATGAGAAAAATGAACTAATTACAATAAGGAACGATCTGTATACAGTGCACCAGAAAAAAGAAAAACAGCGCGTACCACGAGGTCCAGTGAAATAAGGCGCTACAAGTGCTGACTCGCGATTAAATTTTTCAGAAGAATAGCGATTATTTTAACTACGGAAATCGCGTACCTTACACAGCGTGATGCAAAGAAACAACGGAAGAAACAGACAAGACATTCATTTTGTTATATATCTTGCAGGGTGTTTCGCGTAACCTAAGCCAAACTTTATAAATATACAAATGCCACGTAGCTGGACAGAACCAAGGTAATGCTGCAAGCCGTCCCTTGTCGATACTCAGATTATTTTTTGTATTATTGCATTTCGATTGTTATTAATTATTCTAAATAATTAAACGACTTGTCAGTTATTATAATTACATGAAAACTGTCAATGAGAAAATTGTACAGCAACATGAGAATTTCCCTGTACAGCTTTCTGTTGCTCCATACGTGCTGCATAAAAGTGTTCTACCGTGGTGAAAGTTGCCCTCGAATACAGGCCAAATTGCCGTGCGACTGGTCGCTTGAAGCACTTAATTTGCCTGTATTCGCGGGCTTCTTTACTCGCGGACTTATGTGTATAATAGTTATATGTGCACAAGTATTTGATACTTCCTGATCACGAGACGAGGCCAATAGCCAGTGGCCTTATCAGCGCGCCAGCACTTGCGAATATCCTATATATAGTACCTCAATAAGGCCTTATCTCTCCCAGTCTCTGCAACTCCTTGGCTATCCTCCAAAACATGCACGCTTACCTCTGATGCACTTTATTACTGACCCGATATGGCGGCGTAGTGGCTTCGGCGTTGTGCTGCTACGCCCGAAGGCTCTGGATCGAATACCGGCCGCGGAAGCCGCATTTCGATGGGGGCGAAATGCAAAAAACGCCCGTGTACCGTGCATTGGGTACACGTTAAGGAACCACAGGTGGTCAAATTAGTCCCACCGAAATACGGCATCCGCGTCCGGTAATTGAACGCGCGGCCTGCCGAACGCAGCAGCCGCTGAGCCATAGCGGCGAGTGCCACTAGTGAAATCAATTGTTTAGAAAAGGACGGCCTTCCTGCTCGACTCTCTTGTGTGTGGTGACGGAAACAAAATTCTGTGCAAAACAATAAAAACATTATTTATATAATTACATTGTGCAGTCAGATTGCCTCTCTTGCCCCCCCCCCCCCCGAGAACATTAAGAGGGCCTTCCTTCCATCAACACTTTTCTTTGTAGATTGATTATATTAATAACATTTGCGCTTTATTTGGGTACAGGCACCGAATATAGCTGCTGACTTTATGGAAAACTCAGCACTAGATGGACCTGTGACAAACATACGTGAATCCTCGCAGAGGCCTGTATTCTTCGGTATCAGCAACTTTACTAGTGTCCCCACGAGCTATAGTCATTGTTGCAGTGGTTTTATAATGCATTGCGTACTCCTGGAACCTATCAGGGCAGTGTAAAGCGTTGATAACGCTCTTGGGGTGAAGGATTCCGCGTTGAAAACTACGCCGACGCAGGTGTAGGTTTCCAAACCTGAATTTGCGTGATTTGGGCGTCGTCGTGGAGAAGGACGAGAAAGATGATCGAAACTCCGTGGGCGCGTTATCAAAGATACGTATAATTACTTTTTTAAGAGAATCGAACGTAATCTGATTAAATACCATATTCATTTTCTTTCTCAACTGCGGTCCTTCCGACAAGTGTCAGTAAACGGCTGGTAACATGACAAAGACAACAACGAGGAGTAGCGCCTGCTGTACCGAATGTTCGAAGATTGCATTCGCACATTTTGTTTCTTTTTCTGTGTTCTGTTATAACGATTGTTTACTGATTCGTAATGAATTTTACTCAGCTTAATTTACTTATGAAAACTATGGATCTTTAAATTTATTCATTTAACACATATGCAAAATCTCCTCGACTCTTTACCAATCTCCACGAGTGGGTATGTGCCAAAGACGTTAAGGTCGTCGTTGTCGTCGTCATCGTCGTCATCATCATCATCATCATCATCATTGCATTCGTGGCGCCGCAGCGAGTCGGTGCCCCGTGGTCTGAGAAGCCACAAAGCAAGCAAGGGGCCCTCTAACGTAAAACTATTGCTTAATGTTTTTATTCCAATGTCCTGGCGTCAAATTTGCGTAACCGCCGACGCAAGCATCGGGCGGTCGCCGCAGGGTTGTCTGAACGGACCAATCAAATTAACACTCTCCTCGTTCATAGAAGGTCACTTTTGTTTGCTTGAAAAACAAATAATACTGCCTACACTGGACGGCTTGTCTTACCTAATTGGCTCACAAGAGGTGAGGATCACACTCAAGTGGAGAGGGATCCGATGGGGCCGAGCCACTGCACGAAAAATCGATAACTCTATGAAGAGGGTGGTGCCAGAGTCTGCGATTGGTCCGTTTTCCCTTACTTAGCGCCTGCTCGAGTGCTTCAATGAGATCTGGCAGTCAGTGCAGGTGCCAGAGGCTTGGCGCACAGCCACTGTGGCACCCATCCTTAAGGCCAGAAAACCGGCTAGGGAACTGTCATCCTATCGACCAGTCTCCCTCACCTCCGCTGCCTGCAAGGTGATGGAGGCCATGGCTCTGGCACGACTGGACTGGGTGGTCCGTGCTCGCGGCTTCCTGGCAGACCAACAGACGGGCTTCCGGCGGCGGCGGTACACCGTGGACTCCATCGCTGACATGGTGTCCACCCTGGAGGACGCCAAAGCCGGCGGGGACCTCGTGATGCTCTTGCTGATCGACGTACAGGGTGCCTTCGACAGCCTCCCTTAAGCAGGTGTCCAGCAGAGCCTGGACCCGTCCAGTCGCTGCAGGCGTGCTACAGGGGTCAGCGGTGAGCCCCTTCCTCTTCAACCTGGCCATGGCACGGTTGCCTGCTGGCCTGGCGATCGATCCTCACTTCCCCGAGCAGTCTTCAATCTACGCGGACGACATTGCCCTATGGGTGCGGGGACCACCGCAACACATCCGCAAGGCACGTGCGGCCCTACAGAGAGCCCTGGACACTGCGGCTGCCTACTTGTGCAGCATCGGCCTTATTATCTCGGCCAGGAAGACCGAGGCTCTGCTAGTGCATCCCAGAGCACCAGCCCACCACTCAGCTGCCCGGCTGCGCTTGGAGGGCGTCCAGATCCCATGGAGCAAGGCAATCACCTACCTGGGGCTGCGCATTGACCATCGGCTGACCTGGCTGCCAGCTACCAAGGCCCTGTGCGCCCAGAAGCTTCGGGTCCGCAAGGCGATCTCACAGCTCCTTGTCCGTGGACAAGGCTGTACCACCAGGTGGGCCCTGGAGCTATCTGAAGCTGCAGCCACTTCACGGCTACTGTATGCCCTCCCTCTTGTGGCGCTGCCCCCACCCCGCCTGCGGAAACTGGAGCTGCAGCACCGGTCAGCAATACGGCTCTGTCTTGGCGTTCCCCGAACCTCACAAGTGGCCGCCACTTTGGCTGAGGCAGGTGTCTGGCCCCTGTCATTACTCTTCTTGCAACAGGGGCTACGACACATTGATCGCCTACATCATGCCGCAGATGGTCAAGCACTCCTGACCCGCCTACGCTCCCGGCTAGCATCACACATGGGACGGCTGTGTGGCCTTTATAAGGAAGTCATCGGGGACACGCCTGCAAACGCTTACAGCCTCGCCCACCACATCGACCTCCAATACCTATCTCGACGGAGCTACCACTGCAGGTGTCTCAAAGAACCGTTTTCCAACATGTGCCCTACAGCAGACGGCAGCCTCTCTCATCCAAGATAGACCTGGGGACCACCTTCACTCCTTCATCGATGGATCCGTGATACCAGAGAGGGGCTCATCCACAGCAGCCGGCCCTGCAAAAGAGCAAGCTGTGCCGTCTTCCGGGACATGCAAGCTCTACTGCAGTAGAGCTAGGAGGAGTCCACCTTGCTGTGGACCTACTTGCAGAGGAGCTAACAGTGACCCCGGCCGCCATCTACGATTCCAAGGCGGCGCTGCTCTGCCTGCAGAACCCTGACAGGGCGAGCCTTGGGGTTGCGCTGCTCTCTTCAAGACTGACGGCGCTTCAGGACGCGGGATGCTCACTATCCCTGCAATGGCTACCGGCACACGTGGGGATCCCGGGAAATGAAGAGGCGGACACTCTTGCAAACAGTGTCCACCACTCAAGCGTCCCCCTCAGCCCTGCTGTAACGGCCGAAGACTTCTCGAGACACAGGCTGCGCCGGCACATCATCGCCTGCCACCCGGACAAACGGGTATCCCTGGGCCGGCCTCCACGGCCTCTTCCACAGCACGGCCTCCTACGAAGGCATGCCTCGTTGCTGCTCCGACTGCGAGTTGGCTGCTACTGGCCCGCCGGCAGCGCCTTGGGAAAGCCACCTTGCCAGACTGTGCCTCTTGTGGTGAACCAGAGACTCTGGAGCACCTCCTGCTGGCCTGCCCTGCTCACCTGCAGCACCGCGGCCGACTTCTGCAAAAGTTCCACCGCCTGGGGCTCCCATGTTCACGACAGGAAGATATCCTCTTCCCCTGTCGTAATCAGCTACCAGCCTTCCTAAGTGTCGTCGAGTACCTCGACTCGTCGGGACTCTCGGCGAGACTATAGGAAATTTCTACGAAGACGGATGGCCTAACGGCCATCCCACCACTTCGGGCTTACTGATCCGCCACTACTTGGCTTTTGCTGGGCCACCTCCTATACGGTCTACCTCCAGCCTACTCCTCCGGTCGAGCCCACTGGGCCCTCCCGGCCGGGCTGCTCTGATGCTGCTAGGACGACCCTCTACCTTTCTTCCTCCTACCCTCTCTCTCTTTTAATCCCATCGCCCCCACCCTGCTGGCGCTGAGCCGTGCTCCCGCATGGGTTGCAGAAGATAGTGCTAGCCTTTCCTCCTTACTTCCCCACAAGAACCACTTCTCTCACTCTCTCAGCTTGCAGTGACTCGTTGACAATCGCGGCGCCATGCAACGGAAGCTTAAGAATGACGCTAAAACGGATCCTCAGCAAAGAAGAGTTGGCAGAACGAGGTCGTAAAAGCACCGAAAGTGCTCGAAAACGTTACACGGCCACGCAGAAAGATTTATTACACGCAAATAAACCCATGTTCTCGGGTAGGTGCGAGAGCCAGTGCCTGAGCGATCGGCGGCAGCCATTTTTTATTCCTTTCGGAACGGGGCAGCCTGCGGCTATTCAGAAAAAAAATTCAGTTTTGTTCGGCATATTAATGCATCTTTAACGCGTACACCTCACTTTGACACGGTGAGTTGTTGCGGTTTTGTGACGTCGCGTGAGAGGCAGGTGAAGTGGGTGTAGCCCGAAAACTTTTGACCAATAGCCGAGGGCTGATGGCAAAAGGCGTCAAATCAGAAATAACTATTTTTCTTTTGCTCCGTCAAATCATGCATAATCAGTGTGTACACGTCATATCAGATGGGGAGCTATCGCGGTTTCCGTGACGTAGCGTGACAGACAGGTGAAGTGGGCGTGGTCCAAAAAAGTTTTTGACCAATCGTGGATTGGAGAATTGGAGTAGAAAAGTTTGGAATAGTTTTACGTTATAGCGCCCAAGGATTCGGCAACGACAACACACGATTTTTCTGCAGCGACGGCAACGAAAGGGCCAGGGTGAGCCACAGGTATACACCGTCGTCTCCTTTTGCCATCAGTTGGGTCCCGAGGCGACCAGAAGAAACCGCCATGCCTCGGTCACCGTCAAGGCTGCGACCGAAGCCCGTGCTCCTGAGACCACTTCAGTCACAGCGTGGCTGCAAACTAGCCTTCGCAAAAGCACGGGACGGCGCGCGACCATCGCTCCTTCTCGTGCAACTCAGTGGAACGCTGCCACCAGAAACGTTTCCTGGTGCACGGTCTCGGCCCCCTCGACGTCGCGACTGCCGCCAGAGGAAAATGGAAGCGCAGGCTGAATGTCAGTGCTGCAGCACCCTCGTGCTTCGTCACCAACGGCACTCTCCCAACGGGCGCCTAGCGGGTGGACTTGAGCGTGGCCAGCGACTCCGGCTGCCAGTTCCATCGTCCCCAGTCGGCTTTCACTGGAGGGAGCGAGTGCCGTGACTGCGTGACATCACTTGGCCGCACAGCAGTCTTGTAGCCATGATGGACGTGTTTTTCAAGTTGGCGCCAAGAGCTTCCCTCAAATTCACACGAAGTTCCTGCTGGACCCCATAGACGTCTTCAGCATCTATGGGAACCGTGACATGATATGGGAACATGATATTGTTCGTTGCTTACATTATGAACAGTGTGTAGTTCGCGACTGCACCTTTAATCTGTTCTGTGCGTCTGCCACGTGTAAAAAAAAACCGTTAGTGGTGGACTAACTGTGCTGTAAAACCAATCTTTGCCAAGCTATAATGGTAGCCTCTCAATTAAAATATTGACAAAATAAACCGAGGTTCCGCAGGCTCACCAAGTGCAGGAAGTAGTGTCAATCATATATATTTTCCAGCGAAAATGGGGGGAAGGCGGGAGATGGAAATTCAAGACGATGAGCAAAACGAGAACAAGGTAAAAGCAGGAGCCAACGTTTCGACAAGTGGACTTGTCTTGAAGAAGACAAGTCCACTTGTCGAAACGTTGGCTCCTGCTTTAACCTTGTTCTTGTTTTGCTCACCATATATATTATGCAAGATATATATTACCTTGCATAATATATCTGCTTATTGAAGTAGTAAGCCTATACATCCGAGAAGTCGCAGCTGGTGGAACGCAGTTCTGACCTCACAAGCTTGATCTCGAAAGTGCCGTGAAGCTCTTGAATGATTCGTGACAACTAGTCTCTTTCGATTTCAGGGCCCGTACTCATTAAAGTGTTCTTACGCTAGAACTGTTCGCAATATCGGATGCCAGAGAGTTGTGATGTCGGACATATCGTTACAGGGAAGGCGGCCGGGCAGTGGCAAACAGCCCTCACCAACGAAAAGCTTTGTAAATTCGGCTCCCGCAGATCCATGACGAAGTGTTTGGGAGTGGCGTTTGTTGTTGTTGCCACCACCATAGTCTTCGGTATAAATGGAGCGTTCCCGCGAGAGGAGATTGACCATGGTAACAACGCGGAAGGACTGATCTTCCTGGTGACGACGTAAATATTACCAATATGTTATGTACATAACCAACGCATTCACTCCACTTCACTTTATTACCTTAAAGACCCCGGCATTGGTATAACAACAACAAGAAAAAAAAACCTAAAATGGAACGGGTCAACTTATGACGGAACCGTAAAGGAAAGAGGCTTCGTTTCTTGCTTTCGCACCGATTTCGTCATCGTTCCTTGATTATTTTTCTGGCGGGGTCTCTTGGTGCACGTGGTGCTCTGGCGAAAATTGATGCCTCAGTCGCACTTGTTGCAACAGTCCGGCCCTAGGCAAAAATATAAGGCAACGATAACGCTCTCTTCCTCCCCTGCGAAAATGAAAACGAGTGTGAAAGCGTCAGCACGTGCTCTCCGTCATCGAGCAGCTAATCCCGAGCTCGAGCTGTTACGAGAGCAGAGTGCCGCCAGCCAGCCCCAGAGCCTGGCGCCAGTCGCGCCGACCTCCGCAGTCGCGTAGCCGCGCAGATGTCGCAATGGGTGATGGATCGTGTTTCCAATCGGACATGCGCACGACACGACTCTTCCTAATTCCGCGGGTGTTGCGTTGCCCTGGAGAGAGTAGCAATCACGGGGGGGTGTCATGCGCTGATAACAAGCATTGCGTTTCTTTGTGCGCGATCGATTCGTTGCTGCACGCAATTAACGGAGGCGTTACAGCAGCGCACGGCGTTCAATAGAAGAAAGGAAACGTAATCAACATACTTGTCTATTTCACCTGTTGTTGCTTTAGCTGCGAAATCACCAAGGAAACAAAATAATGTGATACGGAGGTGTTCCGGCGCCAGGGGCGAACTTAGACGGATCACTTAGGAGAAAGAGAGAACTGCTTTATTTCTGATAAACTCTCAGGTAAGAACGTCGGTATCTAAGATGGAGGAAGTCTTTCGGGCTGTTCGCCATTTGGTGCGTTTAATTTACCCTTCTTTTTTCCTGTGCGTCTAGGCACTCTGCGTCAGTTTAGCTTTAATTTAACACTGCAGTCATGCGCCTTTAATAGGTACACTACAATACTGCACACGTACCCGAGGTGTCCAAGCACGTGAACGCATTCAATACGCTATGCCGCATTGTTTCACGAGTAAGCAAATTTTGCATATCTCCATTTCAAAGCTCGCTTATTAGCTGATTTAAACTGGATACTGATTCAGCAAATAAAATTAACTGTAATATTATCAGAATACTCAGAAGTCATAACCTCGCCCTATTTTTACCAGGCGGCCTAAAAATATTTTTTTACGCAGAAATGTGCACAAGTTTCTTTCTCTCATTATATTTCTCAATAAGAATTTAACAGTGGTGCTCATTTAACGCTAGTTACCTTGAAAGCTAGAAATCGCACAAGCTTTCGTGAGCTTGCGTGAATTCTAGACACACAAAAGTACCGCCATCGCTCTTATCCCGGGCTCTGACAAATTCATATTTCAATCATATTTCTTGAACAAATTGCATATGTATATTTATTCACTTCCACTTCTCTCTGTAATGCCGCCTGGCCTGGAGAATTTTTTAAATAGATAGATAGATAAATAAATAAATAAATAAATAAATAAATAAATAAATAAATACTAAGCTTTCCTTTATTGGCCAAGAAAATTTCAGACAATAAATATTATGCAAAATTCCCGATCCAGATTACCCGCACATCTGAAGTGCCCCTCCAAGATCGTCGACCTCACACTCTAAGTACTGTTGAAGGTATACGAAGTATACTTTTGCCTCCCCCGAGATCGAAGGTATACGAGTCGAGTAAAGGGACACTGCAGGAGCGGCACCATGCTTTTCCTTCCCTTGGCGCACGACTCCCGTCATATTTAATAGACCATATAGACAAAAAGAGGAAACCCGCCTGCGAAATTTTGCTTAACGTCACTTCCACCAATAGAAATCGGCACTGATTGCCGCGGTACGTGGCTTAGTGATTATGGCATTCTGCTGTTGCACGAGGTCGCGGGCTCGATTCTCGATCGCAGCAGCCTCCTTCCTATGTTGCATGGAGTGCAAAGGCCTTGGAGCCCTGCGATTTCGGCGAGTACCAATAAGGAGAGGCGGTAAAAATCAAGCCAAAGCCCATGACTGTATACGGCGCCCAGCACTGCCAAACTGCATGCGGCTTGGAGACGCAAGAACGCAAACATTCGGTGCCTGCGCCCCAAGGCCCTGGAGCCAAATTGTTCTCGCTCTGTCAGCAACGACGGGCGTTTTGTAAATTGAGTCCGACATGTAAAAGTCAACACTCTGAAAAACGAAGTGAAAGTTCAGAAAGTACGTACATGCACATGCGTGGAAAAAAAAGGAAAAAAAAGGAAAAAAAATGAAGTCTATTCGACGAGTCCAAGTTATTTCTTGCTGTTGAGATCAGCGAGTATAAAGAGGAGAGATAACCGAAAGGTACGATAAACAACTGAAGAAGAAGCCAAGCAAAGTGAAAACAATAAAACAGGAACCTCGGCATTCAAGGACGTTTCAATTAACAGCACTTCCGGCAGCGTGGCACTTGCACTCGCCGGAGTGAGAAGCACGGGAACGATCGCTGACGAGCGGCAGCGATACAGCCATAGAAGGCATGCTTGCCACGACGACGAGGAGGCCATCAATTCTTGAGGACGTCGGCGCGAATGAAAAAGAAAGAGCCTCACCTTAGCGAAACATGCACGCTATTTCCTATCGACGAGTGTCCTTCTTGCGATCTTTTACATCATACACGTCATTCTCCGAATCGAGCAGTCGCGACTGTCAGAAACCCTGCGGTGCGGTCTTAGGAGTGTCTGGCTGCGAGTGAGCCGTTCTGACATGCTACGCATACTCTTCATTACGCAACTACGCTTGCAGACGCTGATAAAAAGCAGTGTACAACAAGTATTGTTAGTCTCTGGATCATTTTATTAAATAGACTTCGGGCGTCGGCATCCGTAAGGTTGTGAATGCGGAGCCCTGGTAAATGCAGTTCCTAATGCATGAAATTAAGACAGAATGCGCAAGCTGCGTAGCATTGCACGACCATCGTGAAAGTGTATATGCACGAGTGCGTCAGACAGTGAATGGAACTAAGAGTGGCCGTCAACTAGGTGCGACCATGCAACAACATCGCAAACAATGTTCGTATAGTAAGAGGCGCGCTTTTCGCGGATGGTAACAACTTCGTTGATAGACGCTGTAACGGAGTCAAAAAGACAATATTTCGACGTGTGGCAAAATGGGAGGTGGAGAATGGGCCGCAATTAACAAATGAAAGTTGCCCATTACGTTCTTAAAGTATCCGCAGAGCATGGCCTTTATCGAAGCGCAAGTAATAGGAGCACTATTTGTGTAGCTATAGCTTCCACGCATTATGCGTTGCGTGGCTGCAACACTCTCTCGCAGCTACACAACCACGTCAGCCGTTCCTGTGTCACCAACAACTCACGATGGCAACAGTGCCGTTTGGGTGGCTCTGGCTGTGACTTCAGCACGCGGCGTGCCGCGTTTTTGGCTTCTTTTGCATTTCACAAGCATACTGCATCCATACCATTGTGACAGCACTGAAACCAAAGTATCAGGGACGATTGCGAAGGCGAAACAGACAGCCACAACTTCACTCAGTTTCTAATGCACAACTCTAAGATGAAAGTTGCAGTTTAGCCCATAATGCGCAGCAGTGATGAGATAGCTGGTATAAAATTATGCGCACGCACTAAACTATGCCACGTTTCCAACTTTCCTTTCACAGCAATAAGCTGTTAGTACCTTTATTTGTTTGCTGTGTTCTAGCTACATAATGAATATTGTTGTCCCCAAGACACATCATCTACTCGCCCCTTTCTCCCCGAAAATAACTTACTTCGTATTTCCCCTCATAAGCGCAAGTGAAACGTTCGCCGAAAAGACGAGTGCATCTACTTGACAGCGTACATTACGCATGTAACGGTCGTATGTATTCTCTCTTTGGGTATATTTAGCATCAATGAACGTGCGAATCAAGACATGGCGTCTTCTCTCTCTCTCTCTCCCTCTCTCTGTATGCACAAGAACTTGTGTAAATATTAAACATGAACACGTAAATGTGAGAAAACATGAATTCGAACACGTTATCTTAACGTGAAACTGAAGTTCAACTCGTCGCGCCCCAAGTACAATTCGTTCGCAGGAAGTGTAAAACGATTCGCACTTTTTGCTTTTATCTTTCCATGTCAGTGACACTGCGTGTTTTAGGATGAAGGTGTCTTGGGAACACCTCACATGCCAAATCAGTCACGAAGCCAATGAACAGCGTACGTTTCACCCACGGGTGCCTAGTTCAAACACGCTGCTCCGAGAAGCGTACCACTTACACTGTGTCATGCCATTCTTGATTGACACAGTGACAGACGTGAAATGATCTGTCGCTAGGTTTGGGACCTGTCTTCCCGACAGCTTCACAATGCTCTGCAAAGCGGATCTATGCCGTGGCTATAGAGACGTGGAAAAGATGAAGAGAAAGAAAGCCTAGATTTGAGTGATTTCCGCCGGTTCTTGGAGTTATTTACTGCGAATCTGCTATGCAGTGTTATGCAGACCTCGTTCCACGTCCCCAGACTTCTGCAGTTTCCGCCAATGCAGTGCTAATCGTGGTAAAACGACACAAAATAATTATCCGCTCCCTCTAATCTTACCAAGATCTTGTTCAATTTACGCTTTCACTACAACGGCTTTTTACTGTGTGCAGTGTTGCAGAACCTCCGCGAGCGAACAGGCCATCATACCGTCCCCCAATCTTTAACGTCGTCTTTCACTCTCTCTCTCTCACTTTTTTCTTGAAGTGACAGAACATTTCGGTATTCAAAACAGAGGTGGCGCAGGAGCGACCCACTTTTCAGCATCTTGTAGTCACTGAAGCGACACAGCATGCCGCCAAGAACGGTTACAGGTGTACCGATGCGACAGTCGGCACGTGCTTTATAGTCCCATTGTGCGCTCTTTTGACACGCGCGTTGAGGAGAGCAACCCAAACCTCGCAACAAGCCCCCCCCCCCCCTTGATGCTGGGCGACAGAGAGCTGCTCGCTGCGGCAACGGAGCCGCGTGTGGCTGCGCGTGCTCGCGCCCAGCGGCGCGGGTTGCGGACAAGGGGCGCGCTTGGAGCGCGCGGCGCCGCCTCGGTGGCCTAGTCTCGCATGCGACTTCCAGCGCCGGTGCCTGCCTGGCTCGACCCCCGCGCCGGCGCTTTTCAGTTACCCCGCAGGCCGCCGAGCACAATCAGGGTCCCCCGAGGTCAGATAGCAGCCTGGGTGCTGAGTATGGTTGTTAGCCCAGTTTGTGGGCTGTCCATATAAACGGCGGTCGGTCGCGCTACCTCGCAGCAATACTAAATGCGACGCCGTCGTCGTGCCCCCCTATAAGAGGCAGGCGACACACGAGAAGCGGCGGGCTTCTTTTGCGCTTGCCTCTCGCGCCGGCAGCCGCCGCAGGACGCGAACAAGGGCGGCCATTGTCCCCAAGTCGGCATGTTGGATCAATCGCTGCCGTACAAACGCTTCCCATTTGTTATTTTCGGACACGGAGTTGGAAGACGAGTCGCTGCGTGATCGCGTATCGCTTTCCCTGAAAACTTCTCAGCTTACTTAAGTGCGACTTGCGAATCACTGCGCGCTAGACTTTTCCTTGTGACGCCTCGTCAAAACAGACGACGAGAGGGATGGCAAAAATGTTGAGCTGTGCAACGAATATTGGTGCAGCTGGTAACGGCAGAGTAAGTCGGGTAATTCTCCAAGTATTCAAGAACCTTTGCTATACCGCGCAGTTTGAGCGATCAACAAATGACAAAACTGAATTTCGCTACTATTGCGTTTTTGCTCGCGTATATTTGCTGAAAGTGGTGATGTCAAGGTATTTACTTCTCTTCGCTGTACCAGAGTTCTGTCGCCTTTATCTTCTCTCTCTCTCTCTTTTATTTGTAAGTGTGTGTGAAAAGTGGCAGTCAAGTCCAAAAGGCTTTGAGACTTTCAGAAAGAAACGGCGAGGCAAGTTTCACGAAAGGTTGCCAGATGGCGCTTGATTTTTCATGACACTAAGAAGGGAGCGCATGCTGGGTCACTGGATGAGACAGGTGACTGCCGGTAGAGAGCTTACACGCCAGACGGAGCCATGCGTATGCAGGCTGCATGGCGAATGAACGTGGCGCACAGAAAAAACTTGCGGCGGTTTGCCGAAGGAAGGCTCAGCAGTTGATTCCTTAAGTGGTGCCCTGTGTCGTGTCGCTTTTCATATTGCCCAGATATATGTTAACTGATTTGATTAATTTCGTACTATTTTGTTACTTAATAAACAACTTCATTCACGTTTGCTTAGTCTAAGGAACCTACTTACTTGTAAAGATGAACTGCTGCAAAGTTCAAAGTGAGCGTTGGGCATGCTAGAGCCGCTTCTTGAGACATGATGCTCGCAGCAAATTTTGACAGTGTATCTCGACTGGGCTTGCAGACGTCAGCTCTAATCCTTACCGTGCTATAAATCGTTACCATGCTATAATGTTGACCATGCTATAAATAGAACGATGATTATAAACGTTACGACTAGTAACAGTAATCATCAAGCGCCGTTCCTGCGCCTTGCTGATCTGCATCAGTGCTTAAGGTGCAGAAATGCGCGACCCCTTATGTAAAAAGTTGGAAACTGAAACAAGGCATCTATAAAACGCTAAAGCATGCACACATTAATTTTGGGCCGTTAAACGCGACATATATACTGGCTATATAGCCTATAGGCAGAATGTCGTCAGTGCATGCGAACACGCGCAAATAGAATCGGTTCGGAGCGGAATTTTCTTGTTCTTCCGGCTCTATTTATATTAAGTTAGTATCTATACCTGGCTTCACTAATCGTTTACGTTAAGCGAAAAAAAAAAGTTTGAAGAGAAGCTTACAACATGGCAGTGGCTTCGATTATTAGGACAGACGTGATAACAGGATGACGATTGCCGCACTTCGTTTATCGAGCTGCTAAAGCACCCAGAATCGTTCCAGCGGTAGAAAAATCTAGTCTTCTGAAAGAAGACTCAGAGTCGGCATATTTTGCACAGACAACCGCTTTAGCACTACCACTTGGGACAAAAAAAAAAAGAAGAACTCTTAACGTATCTGTTAACGTCACTGTTAGAACTGATTCGCCTGCATTTCTAGCGGTACCCAACAGTGGCCATGCTCTCATAAGCAAGTACAAGTCCTGACCACTAGAGGCGCATACAAGCTAATAACTCTAAGCAAATTTCGCCGCTAGCAGTCTGGTTTTTATATGAACGTGAAATGCTACTTCCGCGATGCGTTTCTTAATTTAGATGGGCGCTTTCGTTTCTCTCTGGTTCATTCTTATGTAAACTCAATGGACAGGCGGTCGCACGCACCACTGTAGTATATTCACAACTCGCAAGCTGTGCAAGTTCAACGCGACTAAGATGGCGAGCAGTGGGGGTCGGCCAGGCAAGTATGTGTTTTCAGTGCGCCGCCGACGAAACCCCGACGGCTTTACGTGCACTCATGCCGAGCTTCTGCGGCGCGTTCGAAAGCACCCGAGTGGCTGCGCAATGTACACGCAAGCCGAGAGAACGATGCCTCAGGGTGTGGGGGCTCCGGGTCAGAAGCGGGCTGGCAAGGGCCAAGGAAGCACGCAGGGGCGGAAGGGGAAGGAAGACACAAGCGGGACGTCGGGGCCAACACAGGCGTCGGGCTAAGCGAGCGCCACATGCGAAAATCAAAACCTTTTGCCACGCAGACAAGCACCGCACCTCCCGGCACCTTCCGGTGAGGCTTGTATCAACAAACACGGGGACCTACGCCCATTTTATTCGCGCTGGCAAGATTCAGCTGGCCTCCGTGCTTCGAGTTCCGGATAAACATTAAAGAGGATAAGAGAAGCGAGCGCTGCATAACAAGACACACCAAGAGGAGAGAATAAACACAAAAGACGACGAAAGAGCGAACGTGGGACGCGAATTCTCAGTTTTTCTAACTACGCTACCGAGAACTGGATCGAAGCCGCATGCCTTTCCTCCCATGCGAGACCAGCCTGGAGGCGTGAGTGCTTGTATAACTCAATTCGAGCGCTGCAAGTTTACGGACACACCGCGACGCCCCGGGGTCGGTCTTCATTAAGCGGAGGAATGCGCCGGCGCACGGCCCTGTGGAACTGCGCGGTGGCTCTGAGAAAATGGGCTGCGTAGGCGTTTGCAGCCACACGGTAGGAATAAAAAAGAATGAGGCGGGGTTACAGCCCGAGGGACCGATATCTGGGATAGCTCTAGCGCATATCAGGACACGCGCTTTCATTTACTTCGATGTTTACGTAACGCAAAATCCACCAGAGCGGTACGCAGGGTTGATAGAGTACGTCTACTGCGATGCTGGGATTATACGAATGTTCTTGTTACAAAACAAACACATAGAGGGGTCTACGACTACAAAACTGCAGAAAAAAAGAACGATAGAAAAAAGTATAGGACGTGAGCCTGCGCTTGATATCAGCGATTGTTACGTAAGACAATGCACGAGAAGTTGGAAAACAGATACTAAGTGACTACTTGGAGGTAAGTCGGTATAAATGATGCTGTTAGACCAAGAAGCAACACGCTTAGATTAGATTATTCCATTTCACTCTTTAAAAAAAATACGCACCGACATTAACGTGAATACTAAATAACAAAAGTACAAAGAAATTACGTTCATAAATGAATAACTACATAAAGAAATGTTGAATATACATTAATACTCTGAAAACATGCGCCAGCTAACAGAGTTTTTTACGACACTAAAAGCCCTCATTCTAAGAACTTTAACAAGCTATGGTCCAAGTATAATGCGAAAGGACAAAACGTGATTGCCCAGTACTGTCTATATGCCGCGTAGCTTCTTTTTGCTGAGCATCAACAACACAAGCCTTACGCATTCATCTTTTTTACCACATGCGCAAGACGTGGAGAACATACACAGTGCAATTTTAAACGAATATCGTTTGTGTAAGCAACACCAAGGCGAAGACGATGAAACCAAGTTTTCCTTAAACTATGGGGTTTTAGGTGCGAAAACCATGATCTGATTATGAGGCGCGCAGCAGTGGGGGACTGTGGAAATTTGGACCACCTCGCGTTCTTTAACGTACACCTAAATCTACGTACACGGGCGATAGCCAATGGGAGTTCACGTTTCACGTTTCCTTTAAGATAACCACTTCCCAACTCCTCGATGTCATTTGTAATGTGTTGACACCATGTTACCTAATGTAGACTGCTTATTTGCTGGCATTACCTCTGACAAGCGTTTAAGATGTGTTTTTAATCACACGGACGAATCTGGCTGGTCACACGAAGAAATCTGCCTTTCCGCTGTTGTCCGTTCCGATGAGTGCAACGCCAGCTCTCCTCGATAAGCACGCGCAAAACGGCGCGCCCATTAGCACCTACGCGCGTTCACGCAGCCGCATAGCGTGCTCATATTACTCTGTCATTTCAATGAATTTGCGGTAATGCAGTGCAAGAAACACCTGGCTCACGATCGTTCTACCCCACCCGGAGACAATCGTTCTTGTGATGGCAAACCAGTCGACCGAATGCCACTACGCGGTGACCCGTTAGTGATCCACAGAATGGCTATCTCCAATTAATCTACCGCAGAAGTTGTCAAGCCCGCCGCTCGTATGCACAGGGAAGGACATCTATGCAATCGGAGAGTAAGTGGAGAGGAGAGGACGAAACGTCGTACGAAAAATAGTTGTCGACTATTACCCATCCAACGCTGAATCTGTAGTGCTTATGTGTGATTGAGCGCATATGTTTTGTATTTCTTGAGCAAAAATGTTCCTTCTTTAAAGCCCACCTTCTATTCAGTGTCCGCAGAGCCGACCTGCTAGGTTTTCGGTAGTATGCTACGAATTATATGCACGTGTTCATGCGATTACATAGCTGATGGGTCGACACAGTGATAAGGCAGCAGCGTTATGAATTGTTCGTACAGCTTACTGGTGGCATTTACTGTCGATGCCCACGTAGCCGCGGACATGGACGTTATGTTGCCGGCCCCTAGTTTATCTTTATCTTCCTTTGCAATACGGCTAAGCAAAACAGAACAGCCGGGTTACATTGCCTCTATCCACGGCACGCTTGGAAATACAAGGCAGACTGCGTTTCTGTTTCCCAGCGAGTCATTATCATACTCTAAAGCAATTTTCTCGACGACTCCCACGTTCCCTGTCACAATTGCGCATTTGTTATTCACAACGCATGTTACTTTCCTAGTTTACCTATACTTGCACATGACCTTGAGCCTGTGGGGAGCGGACAGCACAATTAGTATGTGCAATCTACCCGCTGCCTTGTTAGCATGCAATCAGCGGCATGCAGTCGGCTCAGAGCGCCAGGAGACTTGACGCTTGCAAAGCAAGCAAGCCGAATACGAGTTCCTGCGTGAAAACGGGAGTATCTCGGCATGCACTTGTACGACAAGGACACTTCTTTTCTTGCTGTCATATAATTTCTTCCCTGTTAAAAAGTAAAATGAAATCGCACAGCATGAGATAGGAAGGGTACAGCACGTGTGCCGTTCTTTTTCAAGAATTAATGTTCAATGAAGCAAGAGAGGGGAAAGAAAAAGCGAGACACGAAGGAGTCGGACACGTGCTTAACCGCGGAAGGTTAGATAGCGCGCTTCCAACTGACGTTATTACGAACTGCTTGTGCTGTATACGTAGAGCAAGTATTCTTCGCATTCAGAGCCTTGACTTACCCCCAAATAATATGTCTAAAAACTATGCCAAGATGCGTCCATTTCGTTATTAAAAGAAAAAAAAGAAAGAAATAGAAAAGAAAGAAAGAAAGAAACAAAGAAAGAAAGAAAGAAAGAAGGAAAGAAAGAAAGAAAAGAACGAAAGAAAGAAAGAAAGAAAGAAAGAAAGAAAGAAAGAAAGAAAGAAAGAAAGAAAGAAAGAAAGAAAGAAAGAAAGAAAGAAAAACAAGAAAACGGCGACGCCGAACTACTCGCGTAGCGTACAAACAAAATCGCTCGATCTGACTCGAGGACGCAACGGCGTATCGATTTCAATTAGGCCACGTGCTCTGGGCGCTCGACAGACGGCATTAGACAACGACGCGCGAGCAATGCAATGTATATTTAGCATTATTCCATTAAGGATTCGGTAGTTCCTGCTTCGGTAATAAAGAGCACGACGATCGGCCAAAAGGCGAAATAGAGCTCTGCACTGGCGATACGGCAGCGATATTACACCATGTATATAGGAAGTGACGAACAATGGCGCACAGGAAGACATGCACGCAGCCCCAATCGCCATATCCGCAAGTGCGCCGCTAAGCCAGCAGTAATCGAGGAAGTTGATTAGCGGCACGTGGTTGAGAGCCAGAGGACGCTCGTCCAGCGAGGAGCAGGATGATCAATTCTGCAAAGCGGGACACCGGTCTCTTTAGACGACACGGCGCCGGACATTATAGAATCAAACAAAAAAAATTTAATGAAAACAACGGAAGGAAGCCAGAGCAGCTTGACCGAACGTGTAGCAGGCGTCTATAATTATACAAATGCACTGGTCTTTATACCAACGCAGCGAGCCTGCCTTTGCTGCAGACGCACGAAAGTGAGAAAGATGCCCGCTTCCTCATTGTAATCAAGCACCTTAAGCACCGTAGCGACCAGCCATGAAGCGTACACGTAAAGATAATAGCATAGCCGCACACACTGTCAGGATTGCGCGAGAAAGCTCAACCCCTGAGTCAAATATGCAAACTGTCCCTGCTCGCTGCTTAGCCTGGAACTCCTATACCTGAAATCAGCTCTTCGGAGTTATGAGCCTTCATTATAAGGGCGCCGACCTCTTCAACTTTCGGTGTCAAGGAATTCGCTACCTTTATTTGCATTTCGTTAAAACAGAAGTCGCGGAAACGCTTCTGTCAGACGACAAGTGATGGGCAATCGTTAACTAAGCTGGCTAGAAATTGGACTACGATGCCTCACATTATTATTACAGGCACCCACGGAAGTACAGCACTGACATGCCTCCAACCACGCGGTAGTTTGCGAATGACGTATTTCGTAAGTTCTCCCCCGATCTCTGATTTTCCACCGCCTCCCCCAAATAACGAGCGCTGATTGTTATTAAATGCCACTGGTTGCAATCAACCATCACGTCACTGCGTTTGCAAACTTCAGCGGCGAAGACTCTGTTAGGCGGAAAACAAACAAACAAACAAACAAACAAACAAACAAACAAACAAACAAACAAACAAACAAACGCACGCACGCACGCACGCACACACACACACACACAAACACACACACACACACACACACACACACACACACACGCACGCACGCACGCACGCACACGCACACACACACACACACGCGCGTGCGCGCGCATGCACAAACTTGCCAGGAGAGGCCGGTATAATCGTTGCATAACAACTCACGCATGGCGAGGCGGTGAGAAGGAAACCGGCCACCGGCGGTACGAAATGAGACCCGGCCCAGTTATGGTGCTGCCCTTCCTTTAAGAAGGATCGCTACGGCCCACCGTGTGCATGCTCGATCGCGCTAACCAGTTGAAAGCGCAACAACATCACGAGCGGCGTAGTTCGATCTCGCCTGCAGACACCGTGCGAAAGGGTGCGCGCCGTAATGGTGAACTATGCCTGTCTGGCGCAGAGAGAAATTTGCTTTCTTGCCTCGAGCAACGAACGTGCTAAAGCGATCAGTCTCCTTAGCCGCTGGCTTGTCCAACAACTGTCGAATATGGAATCGACCTCGTTTATCTTGAGGCCCCTTGGCGTTTGCGCGGTGCCATGAGTTTTACTGGGAATACACGGTGGAGATCAGAGAGCGCACGTGTCAGCGCACGGCATTGAAAACGGTTTGTTACCTATCGATCACACCGGTCGGTCGGTTCCTTTCCTTTTCGGGCCCCGACCAAGGACTCGCGCTCCAGTACGCCCCACTTTGTCATACGAAAGGAAGGCCGTGTTTCATTTCAAGCGACCCTCCGAGTACGGTGGGAATGATTTAAACTTGTTTGGATTCAGACCATAGAATGGGCTTCAGCAGTTAGAAATAGATCGCGTAAGCGCGTTCTGCCTAAACATCTATTACCTTCAGCTGTTTAAATGTGGCCACAGAAAAAGAAAAGGGTGAAGGGGGCGGGGGGAAGAGGGAGATCATTCTAAGATGCTTTCTCCTTCTTGAACAGCAGGCGCAAAGGTCATGTAGTAAAATGGATCGAACTCCGATACGCAAATGCTCACGCACAAACCTTCACATTACTGTTTTCTTATATGTCAGCCTAGCTGTTACACATGACGCAAGTATAAATGTGCACCTGTAATTTCGTCGGAGACGTAAAGGCGATGCTAATATAGAGGGGACATAAGACCATCAAAGCCACATGGAACTCGATACTCAAGGTCGAAACGTTTAACGCATACAGAAAATCGTTCTCTCGAATCGTATGCTAGAGAGAGATTGAGAGAGCGAGAGAAGTCGCCTCATGCCATTTAAAAGCACGTGTCAGGCACGGCTACAAATTCCAAAAGTCCGGTAATTTTGGACGTCGACAACTGGCATCGCCTTTCGGTTGGTAGCGCCGAGCAGATTCGTCACCCGACGCGCATCATCTGCAATAATCGACGAACTTTAATGACGGTTAACTAGCAGCCACTGTAATAGTGGAGGGGGAGAAAGGGCAGTGTCTCCCACCAGTCAGGAGTTGGCTTCAGTTTGATCCTTCATGCTGTGTTTGAAAAATTAATATTGTGATCGCTACAAAGCGGTGGAATCATTGCTCCAGGAACAATCCTCGGTCCCGGAAATTCTTGCAGTGAACAAGCACAAGTATTTCATCGCATGCACAACGTCTTTAATACCGGAAATCAGGGGACTACAAATGTTTATGAAACAGAAAAACGCAGCCATAGTATTACGAAAGCCCTGACATTGAGTTTCTGTATCACGTTGAAGCACAGTGGAAAAAAAAAAAAGAGACGTGTGCACCCTAAGTCACGCGCTTTACCTCGTGACACTGAATAGACGTGGCCCCATTTCCATAATACGAGTACGTTATGTTATTTGTATCAGTATTTCGCATTAGGCGTTCCCTTTTAACAGAGAATCCAGTTCCTGAAATATTAGTAAGGTCGTGCAGATAGTCCAAGACGATTATATGATGTCAAAAAGCTCTTAACATCCAATTTCCCTGTTCAGCATAATTCAAAGTCTTGCTTTAAAATAACGAAAATATTTATAATCAGAGCCGGGCTTCGAACGAAAACGGAAGGAACTACTGCCTTACGGTATGTGCTCTCAAAGTACGTGAAGTGCTGCCGTCGTGCCAATTGCTCTGACGATATAACCCAACGAGCTACAAAGCCGCAGGACACTACTTGTCGACGCATGGCGTCAGGGTCGATGTCCGTAATGTTTGGGCACGGACGCCTCTGTTTAGTTTCATGCAAAATATCATGCATTGCACTTCGAATCAGCGTGCATGCTGCATGCGATCCAGATACCAAGTCGTGCGTTCCTTATAATTTTAATGATACTAATTAAGATGAAAGAAGGTACAAGGGGGACAGGAAAGAGAAGAGGTAGACCGGGAAACGTGGGTGGTTGGCTACCTCACACAGAGGCAAGAAAAAAAGAGCAAAAAGAAATGAGAATAGTAATATTTCTATACTAATAAAATGCAAGACATAACACGGGAAACTATTAGAGAAATGCTACAGGATAAGCGCGCAACGACGGCCAAAGAATCACAAACCACAATACGGGATCAGTATCGCGGAATCCGAATTCGGTGATAAACCAAGCAACGAAGTTGATAAAGACAATCTTTCATTTCGTGATCGCACGCGTATGTTGCCTCACAATGAATTGGATACAAATGAGTCGGTGATGATTCGAACCGACCTCGAGGTCGTTAGCTAAGTGACAATCGAATGTGACATTGCGATTGGTATCCGATATTTGAAGGATGTAGCCGAACTTAATCACCAGAATCAATTTTGAGCAATGCAATTGCTGTATTATCGGGCTTATATCCGTGTCCGCAAATGCCTCGCAATTTGAAACTGGAGGCCGGCTGAGGCGGCACGTTTTGTGGAGAGGTTAGGAATACGCAAGTTGTTTTCTGTGAACGCTAGGCGAACAGTTGTATGGCTGAAGATATTCAGCAATACAAGTGACGGAATCGTATTCAGTGGCGTCGGGACAAGGGCACCGCATTGCACACGATGGCGCCTTTGTGACTGGCGGAGCTGACAACACTGCATACACTTTTCCAGAGCTTAGATGTCAATCCACGCGAAGTGAAGACCCGACGCGGCGGCCAAATGACTATAGGGTTCTGCTACTGAGCACGAGATCGTGGGCTCGACTCCCGGCCGCGCACGGCGCATGCTTATGGATTCGCAATGCATGCAAAAACGCTTGTGTACCGTGCTTTGGAGTGCACATAAAAAAACAAAGCAACTGGTGCAAATCAATTCGCAGACCTCTACTACGGCGTTTCTCGTAGCCCGTGCGTTGCTTCGGAAAGTCAAACTGCTTAATTTTCGCAGGAGGCGGAAAATAGAAAAAAGCAGACGCACACTGACGATTTAATGTCTATTCTCTCGTCCAGTTAGGAGAAAAGAAAAGAAGAACGGTTTGAGTGACAAAAGAAAGTGGGCGTTTCGGTGATAGTGCCAGAAAACGAAACCTCATAAATTAACTTTGTCCCCCCCCCCTTAGTTGATGTTAATTAACACGAATACACTGCAAAGTTAGAGACGCTGCAGTGTCCCTCGCCGCCGGTGTATTAAATGCGCTGCTCGTGCGTATATCGTTTAAACTCACGCGTTGGTGATGACGTCATAGCGGTAAGCTCCACCAGAATTTCCGCTGGACTTATGAGGCTCGACGTAAGGAAGACGCTGACAGCGCGTGCCCAATTTACCGTAAATGAATCATCAGCCGACACGGCAATGCGCGCAGCAAGAAAAAGAAAGTCTCCTGACCTCTGTTTTCACCAGCCGGAGCAGATGGGCGACGGGCAGCAAGAAGTGGCTCCTGAAGCGGTGAACATCGCCGAAATATTTGCAGGAGCAAACTTCGGACGCTTGACGAAGGATAACGGAACGGACTGAGACGAAGGGCTCGTACAGGGAAGACAGCACTTCTGTCGTCACCCGACCGACATCCTGGGCGCGCTGCAGGGACAAGAGAAGGGAGTGTCATGGGTCATGACACTTAACAGTGAATCTATAAAATCAATCAATCAATCAATCAATCAATCAATCAATCAATCAATCAATCAATCAATCAATTTACATTTTTACACACCGAGAAGCGATCACAACAATTAATCATTGATGTGCAAAACGTGAAAGACAACATCCACGCCAATGCAATAAATAAATAAATAAACAAATAAATAAATAAATAAATAAAACGCTTAGTCATAGTGCCCAGAACCAGCTGTGAAGCGTTTGCACTGTGCACCTCAAAACTAATACAGAAAACAATGTATGCAAATGGTAAATGCGGTCGGCAATACAATGTGAGGTAGGAGAACAAGCAGAAGGACAGTGACTTCTGCAATAATAATAATAATAATAATAATAATAATAATAATAATAATAATAATAATAATAATAATAATAATAATAATAATAATAATAAAATAATAGCAGTCATAAAGACCTACACTGCAGAAAATAAATGTGAAAAACAAATAAAACTAATTTTTTTCTTTTATTGGAAGAAAAAAAATACTACTGCAAAAAAATGTCCTTTTCTGATAATAGGCAAAACAGAATTTTTTTTTTTTTAAAGGAACTGATCTCATACGCTAAAGTGAAAAATTTGTGATCAGTACTGTGAGCAAAATGAGATATACAACATCGGGAAAAGGCCCCAAGACGTTAGTTCCGAAGGCTATCAGTAAGAACAACCTCTACTCTGCTATTCTAAGTCAGGGGAATGTGTGCATGTAAAGCGGTTGCTTTAAATTCATAGCCTTCTTAATTAAAAAATAAAGAGCCCCAGTTGTTTTAAGCATTACATGCGTGTTTGGATGCCCCACACGGACGGAGGCCTTGGTTGTTCTTGGCTTCAAGTTGGGCGGTTCAAGCGGTTGCATTTGAGCGCTTTGCAGAGCCGTACATATATATGTATATACGAGAAGTTACTTGGAATCTGCGAAAAGAAATAATTGGGGCATTTCAATAACCTTACATTTTTACGCGCTCGAAGCTGTTCAAGCTGATGTATATAGACATTTCCTGTGACTTCAACAAGTTTCAGATAGTTGTTCAAATCTTTCTCTTGTTGCTTCCCCCCTATGAAAATGGCCATTGCCTTTATGTTTCCTTTATGTTTCCTTCTTGTGTCCTATGTGACCTTTATGTTTCCTTGTCCTTTGTGTGACCTCCAGGATGTGAACTTTGTGTGTACTACGTGTTTACTCATCCTAACGTATACCTCGAGGAAGTTACCTTTATTATGCCTCTAGGATGTGTCCTTTATGTTTACGGCAGGATGTTAACTGGATGTGCACTATGTGTTACCTGAGTGTACACTTGAGTGCACATGTAGGTAACATAGAGTGCACATAACAACTGTCTTTACATATAATATAGGCAGATCTATCTGTACTGTGTGACAGGCATTGATACACTCAGCAGAGTCATTGTAAGTACTAAATCTTGACTTATGCTTTCATTTGGTCCAAGAAAACAACCCTTATTATAATTCTTGTAGGATGTGTCCTTTGTGTTTACGGCAGGATGTTACCTAGGTGTGCACTTCAGTACACACGTAGGTAACATAGAGCATATAGTGGGCGAGTTGGTTACGATTCATCGTACCTTTAGCAACAGCGCAAAAGCAACGCGGAAACAAGGAACACTCCGAAGAAACAGCGCCGTCTTGTTGTGTTTCTTCCTTTTGTCCGTGTCGCTTTCGCGCTGACCATAAGTACGAGTAACTGCTGTGTCGATATTAGCACGCGTAGAAGCAGGGCAGCGCGGATCCCGTAAATGCTTGCTTGGGCGTACAACTGAACAATTTATAATTGTGAGTTGGCTAAGTATGAAAGTTGTGTGCGGAGTATGGCCGTATTTGATTACGCGAGCATGCAAGCAGTACGCCTGTTTCACTTTGGCCGAAGTTCCGCTGCCGCTGCAAGCCAGCTATCGCCACATTTTGTCGCCTTCATTCCTTACGCTACGAGCAAATATGGTGCCACCTATGCAAGATAAAGCCTGACATTCTCAAAAACACGCCACTGGGCACCATAAGAAGCGTGTATATGTGTTGCAATTCCGAATTTCTGATCGGTAGGCGTCACAGCTCTCGCGGCTGCCCGCACACCGTGCGCCATCCCAAGCGACGGAACAGCACATGATGCGCGCTGATTGGCTCGTGTCCGCCGACAAACCACAGGACAAGCGTTCGCGCATAGTTCGTCTAAAATCTCTGCATATACTTTAAAAAAACAAGACAGCGCACCAAGACACTTCAAAATCAATAATTTGTGTTTAAATACCAGCCTTCCTTCCAGCAACGACGTTTTTAAATCTCGAAGGCCGTGCTTTTCCAAAATGCACGCCCTAAAGAAAAATGTAGATCTCGGAGGCTAAATTCACGTTTTAACCGCAGTGCGGCGCTGCCGCAGTGTAACGGTTGACGGTGAGCTGGGTCACGTTGTTTTGCTGTGAGCGGTGAGAGTGTTCGTTACACAGTAATTTAATCATATTTTCGAAGTGCCTAAACAAACTGTGATCCGTACCGTGTGCATTAACCATCAGGAAACCTCTGGACTCGTGTAACGCCATTAGTTCGCCTTATGTTTCGTGTGATACGCCAGTGTCTTGTGTACTACAGCGCCCGTCCGAACGGCCTTTGTTCTCGCCTGTCCGCGTTCGCTCGTGGAATACCTGATACTGTGGCTTCGAATTATGGTGCGTGAAAGAATTTGTTGACAGTTGTGCTTTCGTGCGCTGGTGTTCATTGGCGATTCAACAGTGTTCGCGCTGGAAAGAGTGTCGTCGCGTGGTGCCTGCGAGACGAAGAAGCCGTTTGCTGACCACATTGAAGGTAAGCAGATCTGACGCTTGCGCGCATTCTCGCAGCTTTTGGTTCATGTAGTAAGCTTTGTGGAACGACAACAGAACACTTTCTGAGCGTACGTTGACCATGTTGCTGTGCACATTTAGCAAAGCGTTTCACGAGGGGAGTTTCCGTGAAATGTATCATTTCTTACCGCTTACTTGCTTTATGGAGTGATGTGCTACCACCGCCGATTGTTGGGACTTAATGGGCAAATATTTACGTAAACGCTGAAAGTTACTGTTTTCTCGGTAGTTTCCCGGCAAGAAATTCTTCCGTAGATATGAATTTCCGCAAGTTACGTTTGTAATGCATGTCGATGTGTCACGGGCATCGCGAGTTGGCACGCGACTGCGATGTTTGACACTTGAACAGGTATTAGCTTGTGTGAAGATTACTTTGTTGATAGTGTTCAGATTGAAGGGCAGCTTCGCGAGAACTTGTCTGCATTGTTTGTGTTCTTCGACGTGCTCGTGTATTTGTCTTCTATATTGTAGGGCAAATGTAGACCGACATTACAACAGCGAAATTTCTTTTTAATCGAGGCATCTCAATCAGACGCTCGTTTTCATTAATATTTTCATCCGAAGAACGGGATGTGAGTTCCTGCGATTGTTAAAGACAGTGGTTTGTAGCACTGCCTAATAAGGGATGCAATTTTCTTGCGATGCTTTGCGCTCGATGTTTGCCACTCTTATAACCCACCTTTCACGCCTGGCTGTTATAGTTAATAACGATAGCGGAATGTCGGTCAGATCAATGAGCAAAGGAGTAGCATCGGAAAAGGGATCGCTACAAAATCGCGGTCTAGGTTTTAGACCCTTCGTAATCGATTGTTCATTTGATTTACTAGATCTTTAAGTTTTGGTGATAATTTCCCATGTAGTCTGATGTTTGCGGCTGGTTTTATTCCCGCCTGAATTTTACCATATAACAGTGTAACCACTTGAGATATAACTACGAGACATCTGTACAAGCAGGCACACAAAGATTTGTTGGCCAGTTGCCTACTCCTATAGGTCATGTACTACTTAGCAGCTGCTGCAGAAATGTTTAAAAAAATTTGTGAGCAATTTAATACCTGAGTGGACTGGCAGCTCAGTCTCTTTCAAACAATTAGTTAAAAGCTTCTGTGTTGCCCTGATGTTTTTATGATCTGTTTTTGACTTCTCCACGTTTCTTCGCTGTGTGCATACAGGCCAGGCTGTTCTTGCTTAAATGAATATTTTTGAATAAGTGAAAAAGATTGGCTTTTGTTTTGTTTTTCAGGTGCCTTGTGAGCTCTCACCCAAGCAACACATTCCAGAGGTCTGCTGTGAGCAGACGTGGCAAACTGAAGTAACATTCAGATAGTCCAATAAACTGTTCGTAGTTTCAGACAAACTTTTGCAAAGTATAGTCAAAACTTTCTTTTAAAAGTGCAAGCACTGATCCAACCTGATCTTTCCATCCAAACATTACATATTATATTAGTCACAAAGACATAACTAGAACAGCAGCACTGCAGTGAGGAACGTACAGTGGTTCTCCAAGTGTTATACTGAAATAATCTATGAAGGCTAATTAGCTTGCAATTTTAGAACAAAGTGTCATGAATTTCTGTGCCATAGCAGAGTTTCGATCCATGCGCTGCATCATGTAGGGAACAGTAACCTTACAATGAAAACCAATGCAAAACTTTTTAACTCAGGAAAAATTTATAAATATAAAATGTGTACACGGAACTCTTCATCTATGCATGTCTACGTAAAATACAGGATTTAGTCACTGCGGCCACATAAAGGATGCATAAAGGTAGGACACACGAAGGAAACATAAAAGCAGTGGCCAAATTTCAACATGGAGGAAACATAAAGTACGGTAACATAAGGGATACATAAAGGGAGGACACACGAAGGAAACATAAAAGCAGTGGCCAAATTTCAACATGGAGGAAACATAAAGTACGGTAACATAAGGGATACATAAAGGGAGGACACACGAAGGAAACATAAAAGCAGTGGCCAAATTTCAACATGGAGGAAACATAAAGGATATTTCCTCATGTGAACTGCGGGAAACATACAGTAAACATAAAGGACATAACCATTTTCATAAGGGCCATTTTGGAATATATGTCGACATGAACATCGATTCGTGCCATTCCAGATAGATGTTTGAACTATCTGTTTGTCAAGCGTAACTGTGGGACTCTTCGTGTTCGGGCAAAATATTCATTTTTTTTTAAATTATGGGGTTTAACGTGCCGAAACCACTTTCTGATTATGAGGCACGCCGTAGTGGAGGACTCCGGAAATTTCGACCACGTGGGGTTCTTTAACGTGCACCTAAATCTAAGTACACGGGTGTTTTCATATTTCGCCCCCATCGAAATGCGGCCGCCGCGGCCGGGATTAGATCCCGCGACCTCGTCACCATAGCCACTGAGCAACCACGGCGGGTTATCCAATTTTTTGTTTTTTGCAGAAAGGGTAGATATGACTCTGTAAGTGAACGTCCATGCCCACGTTTTGATGCTTTGCAATATTTTTACACGTTTGAAACTTTTAAGCCTACCTAAGCACTTGCACACTCGCACACTGCTTAACAGTTCTGAACAAACCATCAAATGCTGCAGCTACCAGCGCTGCTTTTATCGCCCGCGTAGCGGCATCACAGTAATAAGGCCAGGGTAACACATATGCGTTCCTTACCTGCTGAAAAGCTTATGACGAGACGCGCAGGGAAGAGAGCAGTCATTCCGAATTGAACGACTAAGCCAACCTTATTTTTATATTCTGTAATACCAGCCGTTTCAAACGAAAAACTTAACTGATACCATAGTGTCCAGATATAACCTAAGTGTTCATGTTTAATTCTAAAATGAAATCTGTTGTTTTTTCTTGTATTTAACGTGCCTGGTTGCCCCATGTCTCTTCCTATCTGTCTGTTCATTATCCAAACCGAATTAAAAATAATGCGTTTATTCACGTTGCTAAAATTACGGTAGCCATCAGGGCAATTGGATATACATTATGTTACGGCTACCAGTGCGTAGCCTCCTTCATATAACCGCGCGTGGCTGTGTTAACTTTATGTGTAAGCAGTATCATCAAAGCACAAGCGATTTCAAAAGAGCACCAACGAGTGACTTCGAGGTAACGGAACAGAAAGCTAATTTTAACGGAAGGGAACGTGCGCGTTCATCTTGTAAACTATCCTACTTCTACATTGAGCTAGCAGAATTTCGATGTCACTGTTTCCTCTCTGGCTTCGAGCTGCGCACAAAGTTACCATACAAACAATATAATAATATATCGACAAGTCATAGCAACGAGTCCTAAATAGAAGTTGTTGACAAAGCTAAGCGGAGGAACGGCTGCCGCTGTAAACGGTGGCCCTCTGCTTCGGAAGTGTTTACAACTTTTGGTTCAACATAAGCTGTTCTGAGAATATAAGCTCAATTGACGCGCACGAACTGAAAAAAAGCGACGTTCGGCTTCAGAACGTTTGTCAGAGCCGCAGACCTTTCTGCAGTGCGCTCTATAGCTTCTCCGTGCAGTTGACAGCAGGGCGACTCCTGGCTACCGACCAGAGAGAGGTTCAGTAAAACCTGAAGTCATCGCGAACTAATGGGCCCTTTAAGTGCGAAGTCAACTTTCCACAAGGCCTATATTTAAATGTCCATCAGAGTACTGCACCTAAAACGCTGCCCGCCATGTGAAGCGTGTCTACGTCCAATACCGAGGTGACACGGCAGAGACCGAACAGTTCGTGATGGCTCTTCCACACTCAACTCAATTTATGTACGCAGAGAAGACTGAACAGTTCTTACATCGCTATGCCCATACTCGAGCAGTATAAATGGCTGGGTTTACACCTAAACCAAGGAACTCAGACCTACTCAAACACCCACCGAGAACAGCGTAGAATAAAGGAAAAACAAAACTCGTGAAGCACTTCGAGGCTACAATGAGTTTAATATGAGACGGTACGCAAAATTTGGAAGGAAGAATGGTGCCGGCGCTGACATTTGCAAACGTCGTACTGTGTTTAAAATCAGAGATGTTGTCAAGGTTGGAAGTTAACCAAAGAGTTGTGGACCGGTTGGCATTGAGTACCCGCGCAAAGTCTTAAATGAGGCAGTACAGGATGGCATATATATAGAGCTGGGTCGCTTTTGAAGTCAGAGATGCGGGAAAATTTATTTTGAAAAGAGACGCAGGAAACATGGATGATAAGGAACGGGCAGCTAGAGCGCACATATACATGTACCTCAATAGCATATCTGTACCTCAAAAACAACAAGTTCATGAAGCTTCACAAGGACGAAAAACGAGAAATCAGGAAACAGAAATTGTCCGGCAACGCTAACGGTAGAGACTTGCTTTTTCAGGCTTGAGCTGGCTGCTTGAGGACAAGAGCATGCAGGAGCAAAAATTCGCAACAGGGGAGGACCTGTGCCTGCTTCGAAAAAAATATCAAGAAACAACACAGCTCATTGTAATGAAATGCGAATATATCCATCCAGCAGGAACCGGAGCGACAGTCCACTTCCCAGAACCGCTGAAGTTGAAATCTGACACAAACGTTAACTGGTTAGCGGTAAAATATTAGCAAGAGACGATAGGAGCCTTGGTGGGAAAATGGGGACGGGGCCGGAGATAAAGTAGAGATATGCGGAATGCTAGAAACCAACAGAGATAGTAAAATATAATTACCTTACGAAGGCTAGCTGACTATTTGTCGCCAGCCCCATTCAAAGGAAATGTAATTACCAATCATCATTATGATCATCATTACCATGATAATGCAATTAGTGACTACTCGGTGGAATGGAAGAGCTGCGAATGGTGGCCTGTTTCTTAATGTGGGACCAGACTTCGCAGCCTCGGGAAGGATACGAAGATAACAATAAGAAAAGGAAATCATGGCGTCCGAAACTGCCGTAAATGACAAACGAAAAAAAAAATATGTCGCAATTATTATTTTCACAGAACTAACAAGTAACTTGCCGGCAACGAAAGATAATAACAGTGGTTGAGCGAAACAGAATCTGATATAAGTCAAAGCATAATAACAAAGGACAAAGCGATCCCTAATACATAGGCTCGTTTCGTGAATGTTTGAGCTCAATCATCATTTCTCTATTCGACAGCAATACGTCATGATCAACGCACTCCATCTTTTACCATGGTAAATTACAGACAGGCACCACTCTCTATTGAATCCACGCTTCTTTTGTTCTTGCGTGTGCAAGGGTGCGGAAAAAGAGCCTTCCATATATGTATGCTCCCGTGCTTACGCACGCCACCGCACACAGGGCGAGACGAAGGATTTGTCTGGTAGCCGTGAATGTAAATTGCAGAAAGAGCAATGACCCGTATACTGCGCCACGATGTTCTGATAAGACGGCACTACTTTCTCAGCTCAAAGGACAAAGCGTTAAGAACAAAAAGCACGCAGGAGAAGACGGACCGCGGCAGAAAGCGACGGAGAAAGGTGGAGGCACCCAAGCGAACAGTGCACACAGGGGTGCGCATCGGAACCTCACGCACGTGGCAGACGAGCCACAGGATCGTAGAATTGACGCGATCGTTCCCGGACCTTCACCCGTACAGAGCCACGGTGTTTCCACGACTCTTTCGCGTTGGACTAAGTGGGTCGATGATATCGAAAAGGAAAGGACCCGGCTTATTTTCGGGCAGACTTGAACGCCCGGCACCATGGCAGAAAACACGCACGACTCTTATCACGTCGTCACCGCCCGGACAGACAGCAGTTCGTGATCGATGCCCAATTTCTTCAGCCGAGCCGACGTTCGGCGGCTTCCAGGGTAGGCGTGTTTGGCGGCATCGACGCGGTGCTGACCGCGGCGCTGACGATCAAGACAAGCAGCCCGCAACAGTGACCCAGGGGAACGCTCTGGGTCAACGCGAGCACGCGCAGCAGTCGGTCCTCACGACTCCGCTCGCGGCAAGGAAAGTCTCAGCGGGGCGTGTCAAGCCTTTTGTTTCTCTCCAATTCACCTTCAACACTCCACGCGACCGAGCGCGCACCCGTCGGCAGGAATGCCGAGCGAGAGCGGAATGCGCTTGACGGCGGGCTCTCCACGCAACGAGAAGAAATTAGTTTCACAAGCACGTGCTCAGCAGCCTGTGGTGTTGCGTTATGCATTGCCAAACGACAGTACGCCTTCCTTGTTCTGATTTTGATTTTCCTTTTTTCAAGGTTTGCACGCATCCGAAACGCAAAGCACCACTACGGGTAGAATGCCAAAACATCACGGGAAAGAGTATGCATGGTCATTAGTTAAGTTTCTTGCTTAATGATTGTTCTTTTCTCCTTGAAGTCGACCCAAGTCTCTTCAAGGTGTTTATCGGCGTTGATGAAGCAGGAGGCAGGTTGGAGGTAACAAAACTTGAAGATATATTGTAACGGAAATATTTACACAGTCAAATACACAGTGAGCAAAAGAACACTGATAGAAAACACACAAGTAAACAGCACCTTACTCTTCTACTTTCTCTTAAGTTAGAGCCTAGGACAACTGTCACTACATACGATCAACCGAGTCTCACTGTTCTACCACTAAGTGGTTACGGCCCAGACTAGCGTTGCATCGTACGGAGTCTTACTGTTCTATCAGGTTTAGTGATTACAGCCTAGACTGAGGAACAAGCACCTCGTCTCGGTTGTTATAGGGGAAAGAGACAAAGAAAAAGGGCGGTAGGGTCGTTAGCCCATCCCACGGAAGCAATTGCCAATGAGAGTTGACAGTTTCTTAAGCCACAACCCAAAGGGATGGGCTTACTCTCATAAGTGAATCTATTGGAAAACCACCCTGTTTTCCCTCTTCCCACATCTTCCTCTCCCCCTCCTATTTCCACGTGGTCAGTGACGGCCTCGTCAAACACGCCAGGCATGCATGATTTATTGAGGCCATCTCGCACCTCAGCGGCGTTTCTAGCCAGCAAGGGGGGCTCGGGCGCTGGTGTCCCAACACCGCGTACCGTAGTCCCCCTCAAGGTTTTTCCTGGTAGAAAACTAATTACCGCTGGCGGCATCCGGACTCGGGTGCTCTTCAAACGACGCCGCGCCCCTCTCTACGGCGCGCACTGCATGTTGCAACACGACACAAAGCGGGCTCTCCCCAGCGCTCAAAACAAGATGCACGTGGCTGCCGTCCGAATGCGAGGGGCGCGAACCCCCCGCTCCGTACGCGCCAGACGTGGTCAACATTGCTAGCAGCTGCGTCTCCAATTAGCAGGGGACTCAAGAGCCGGCACCACAACGTCGCGTATACAACCGTCCCGCTCGAGCTTTGTCCGCGTGGCCCTATTATGACCATCGGCGGAATGTCAACAAAGCCCGCGCAAAAGCATTTGCTCCGAATCCGTTTTGCGCCTCTGCACCGCGCCCCCCGCGGCGGCGCGCGCCTCGGCTCGTTACCGACACCACGCGGGCCGTCCGACCCCTCACAAACAGAATCGTTTGCCGCCCGAGGCGCTGGGGGGTGGACGCTTCTCCATTCACAAAACGCACGTGCAACTAGCGGCACTTCAAAAGTATATACAAAACAATCATGCAGCCCTACGCCGTCCATTCTTCCTGTTCGAGAGATGAGCGGCCTAACAGTCATTGCTGCTTGTTTGCGAATAGCGTGAGAGAGCAATTGATCGTCATCATAACTTAGCCACACGAGCCGACACGCGTGGAGTTACAAGCGCAGCCATGGCTGTAATCCGTAAGCCGCCGCTGAGTGCGTCAGTCGAAGCGAAAGTCAGAGATTAAATGCTTTCCGGTCACATTTCTTTTTATTTTCTTTATTTCTTTCTACTGCGAAGAGATACGGTGGAAATCATCCGCTCCAATCGACCACGATAATTTATTATGAAATACATTGGAGCTAGCGGAATCAAATTTGAAGGGGGTATAGGGGGTATTGGACATGACAATGGTAGTGGGTGGACAATCAGATGTGGGGGTAATTAAAGGCCTTGTGCGAAATTAATAAATTTCAGGTAATTGAGCATTGGATACCCCTTGGAGATTTAAACAGCGTCTCGCTTTAGAATCATCGGGCGTATGAAGGCGAAATTTGGTTGGCATAAAAAGTGTGTTGAAGAACGCGCTCTAGAAAATTCAGTTTTATGGTTCCTTTAGGGTCTCATCCGAAGCGGAATTAACAGAAATTTTGTAGTTTCCCGAAACGTGCCCTAATAACTTTACAAACTTCTTTGTTCGGAGATTACTCTTGACATACCTAACATTCCCCACAAGTTTCATTGCACTATATCCAATGGTTCTGATAGCGAATTCTTGTATAAGTTTGAAGCAGACGTTCTGATTGAACATTCTTCACGACATCTGGCCGAAATAAGAGCTTCGCTGTAAATTGATGAGCCAAATTAAGGCGGACACACAATGTTGTTGACACGCCCATGTAAACAGTCCGCGTGAGGAAGCCACGTGCGAAGCGAGGTGCAATTTATCCGAATTCCGTCCCAGACTATCACTCTGGGAGCAACGCAGAGACGGTCTGGGACGCTCAGGACGGTGAGCACGCAAACCAAAAGCACCGCTCGTCGGGCTCGCCGTTAGCGGCGTAAAAGCCGAGTCGAGTAAGACGTGAGCTGGGCGCCCTATATCTGAGGGAGCCAGCGTCAGATCTTCCTTTCTCCTTTTGCAGTGAGAACGCGGGTCGCCGCAAAGAAAATAGAGCAACGCCTTCCAGCTCGCAGACACACGATAGCGGCCCGCGCCGATTGCGGCGCATTTCGCCTATCACGCGGGGGATACACGTCGCACTGTCAGCACGTGGAAAGATCGAGGAAGGCCCTCTCTCTCTTGTTTTCTTCGCTCTTAATTTTCTTCCCGCGATATGGGCCACCCGCGAGAACGTCAGGTTACGCTCCGGTCGCCATCCAGTCGTCGGGGCCGATCGATTAGACGGCGTCACGGCACGAAGAGACGCACTGCACGTGCAAAGAGCGCCGCCACTGGCCATGGCCGCTGGCTTCGGCCACTCTGCTGGGTGGTGCTGGGCGCGCTGCCAGGAGTTTCGCCGCCAGAGGGGAGGGCGGTGGGAGTGGACGAAGGGAAGAGCGAAAACGCCGAGGGAAAAGCCGCAGGGGTTTTGCCCCAGTGCCCGAGGAGGGAAGTGCGCATGGGTGCCCGCGATGACCTCTGGCGGCACGCCGAACAGGGCCGGCGCCACTTAAGTTTCATCGTTGTCATCATCCTCGACGGTTGCCGGTTCACCGGCTCTTGCTTGCTTCCTCGGGACAAAGTGCGAAGTAGGGCGATGGCACGCCCAATTAGAATAGCCCAGGAAGAATAAGAAGTATGGAAACCAATGCAGTTGTAGCGGTGCTTGGCCCCGTTGACGACGAAAAATATTTTTGCGATGCGAAAAATCAATGTTCTAAAAATCTTTAATAACTTACGTCTTGAGTATGTAGCCTGGTGTACAACCAGCAGTACACTCATCTGTGAGGAGGATGCAGGATGCTCGTGTCAGCAGAGGAGCCACTACCTCTGCCACATGATATGAAATGGTTTGCTGCTTGCTTGTCATGTTCATTCCTGGCCTTCAAATTACTATGTATGCATAATCAGACGAAGCGTCAAAGGCAGCAACACCGGCACACCATTGCTCCCCTGTCCCTCAATTTTAGGCGCAAACCGGGTGACTTTTTCAGCTGGAGTCACTATAAATACAAAAAGAAGCAGATAAAACAAAGGTCACGCAGAATTAAATAGACTGATATCATAATATATCGGCCTGCAAAGTAAAGTGAGTTTCGCCTAATACAATTACTATATTTCGTTTTCAATGTAAGAAAGAAAAAAAACTTCAACGGTTATTATACCTTCGCCCTCAAGCCGCGGCTTCTGCCCAGAGTTCTAATACTACGCCAGCCGTGGAGCACATGTGCAGGCTTCGCAGTTGCGTCGGTAAATGCGACGCCCCTTTATCTATCGCAGACAAGTCGTGTTCCTGTGCACTGCCTTGCAATCACCAATCTTGTCAAGGTATACCTAGCCGGAAGTAAGTGTTATTAAGCGGATCACTCCGAAGTCGCAACCAGGATAATGCGCTAGGGCTTCTTTGTTTTCTTCCTCGGGGCGCGATGCGCGAGCTCTAGCCAACAAGTTTTACGTGGCGCATAAAACACAACAGGCCATTGCACCAGTTCACCACGTTCATCTAGGCTGCATCTAACTTTGCGCACATAAGGAGCGACCTTCCGAGCTTTTGTCGCGAGCCTTTGTCTTGCTTTCCGTTTCTTTTTTCTATGCCCATGATTTTTTTCGAATAGGGTCTGGGCCACGCCGACAGATCAGGGGGATCCAGATAATTGTAGCTGCGTAATTTAATAGGAAAAGCTAGAATTTACCTTGCGACTGCACGACTTTAACAGCGCAGATTACTGACAGGGAGAGGCAGTCGTCCTCTTTACAGGCATTACGTGCGCAGAATCAAAAGAAAGCAATATATGGGAAGCGAGAGAATAGAGTACGACCAACATAAATGCCCCTCTAGAAACTTGAGAATAACTCCACAAAGACCTAACGCCACTCCACATCAAAAGAAATTTGAAAAACTTGTTCTCTTTCTGGCCAAGGAGAGTAAATTCGTACGGAATACTACTACTACTACTACTACTACTACTACTACTACTACAACTACTACTACTACTACTACTACTACTAATAATAATAATATGTTACATCAGTAAAAATAATTTGCACAGTAAATATAGATATGAGTAATTGGTTTGCTGAAATATCCGCAACTGGCACATTCGTTCCAGTATATCAATACTGTGGGCATTGCGCTAAGTTTCCTATACTTAAATAAGATATTTGAGGTATCAAGCTCAGTGCAGTCAAAAAAAGATACTTTGTTCTTTTTGGGGTAATATTTAAGTATATAGGCTGTCATCGTTAGGTATTGAATGAGTAAAAGTCCGGGCCCTGCAATATTGTCTGAAAACATAAAGCCTGGCGCGCACTGTGTTAGTGTGCATCAAGGAGGGCTTAACTTTCATTATCACCAGAAAATCGTCAACGTGGCCCGAAACTTTGAAAACATCCTTCTCGCTTATGGCAGCCGTACAGGGTCAAAACGTACACGGTCTGTGTCTTTAAAAAAATCAAATAGCACAAACAGGCGCAGAAGCACGCAAACGAGGAAGACTCCACACAGCAACGCAAGACTGAATATTAACTGATAGCCCATTGAAACAAAACACGACCACAATTTATCGAGTAAGGTAGGGGACTGACGCTAATGCCGAGAAGTTATCAAAACTAATCTTCGCAACATATTGAAGAGCCAACTACGCCATTACATTCACGCACTATCGTACAGTGTTAAGCAAATTCCACGTGGTATAGGAAAAAAGCGAGTCTTCAACTTCAACGAAAATATTAAAGTCAGAATAACTTTGCTCTCTTAAAACTCCGGTAACCTCCATGAAACTCTTCATGGCAAAGTATCAACGACAATGAGCCCCTTCAGCTGCTTCAAAAGGAAATGTGTCACCTGCTGCTGCAGGATTCATGGTCACTGACGACGCACCTGACGGGCATTATCCACCTGCATGCGTTTTGACGACTAGAAACGCATTTAGGCCAGCCTGTTTATCATCGCCGATCGCTTAGGCAAGCTTCCGCAATTGTACTTCCTTACACGGGGCGAATGGCATTGGATTTCCATTCGATGGCTCGGATGCTAAGTGCGCATCATGCGACACAGGTGCGATTGCGCACCTGTGCCGTTTGCTTTCCCGCACACGTAATCTGTTTTTGAGCTCTTGGTAGTTCGAACACTTCGATCACGGCGACTAATATCGGGTCCACACGCTGTCCTGTCTTCATCTCCGCATATGCCGCTGTGCGGGCTACGAAGGCTGTCGAACGCTTAGCTATTTCACTCCACAATTTACTTCACGCCTTTCCTCTATGTATGGCGACTGTAAAGATTGGTATACTGTGCACCGTGCACAACACGAATATTACGCTGGACGACCAGATGTTCTCCCAAAGTTCAAAGTATTAATGGGCCGCCTTAAGACCTTACTTCCTTCCTACATATATCCCTTTCTCCTAATTTCTTACTCATTCACTTTTGCACGTACGCAATGTCTCGCTCTTTAAGCCTAGCCACGCTCGCTCGCCACGCACGCACGCACGCACGCACGCACGCACGCACTCACTCACTCACTCACTCACTCACTCACTCACTCACTCACTCACTCACTCACTCACTCACTCACTCACTCACTCACTCACTCACTCACTCACTCACTCAAACCGAGCATTAAAACAACGTTTGGCTGTCTCGCAATCGCTCGTTACCGTCGCTTTCGCGAAGAATTTAGAAATAAATGCCAGGATTAGGAAGCATAAGAATTCGCGCCTGGAAGCCGCCAGCCACGCGCGAACTTACAATTCACAGAAAGGCAGAAAGAACATAACGAAGCGATTTCCAAGCTGGACACGACGCCACACCACAACATAGGGAGCGAAAGCACGCGAGAACGATATGCGGGGCGAAAGCACGTCCGACAGGAGAAGGAAAAAGGGATCGCAGTATGAACGAGGAACGCAGTTCGCGAGTATCGGGTAGCTAAAATATTGCCTCCTGATTAACGCCAACTCAAGGGCGCCAGAAAAGACAGTAAAAAACAACAACAACAACAACAAGAATGGCGGTCCTCTCTCTCTCACTTTATCTGTGGCTGCCCGGCGCTCTATCCAAGGCGCGTTCCCAAGTAGTTCAAATTGACTCATAAATCCTGACGTTGGCAAGGGCCTTCCGCGATCAACTCGGCTGCGGGGCACTGCAAGCACGCCCGCGAAGAACAAAGCAAGACGCCAAAGCTGGCGGAAAAAGATGGCGACCCAAGAGCGGCCAAGCGCCGACTTTTACGCGCTCTCTGCAAGGGCCGCCTAGGAAGGCGGCAGACTTTTAAGCACACCCCCTCGCTCAACGAAGGGAGGGGGACACGCCCAACTGTGTGCGCCCGAGCACAGCCGAGGAAGCGTCCGGCTCGTGTTATGCGAGCGTGCTGTAAGCGGCCTTTCCCACTTCGCGCGCGCACACGCGTTTATACACTCCAGGACGGCTCCCGCACCCAAGCGCCGTTGTCAGCTGGCCTGTTTGTTTTCGTATGGTCGCCACAGATGGCGCGGTTTCTCGCCCCCATGCGCCTTCTGCAACTATCATGCGGCCGCCCTCATCTCTTCTTATGTTCTTGCAGTCTTTTATCGCGCCGCTTTTGTTCCTACTTTTCTTTTTTGTACCTAGTGCGAAAGTCCCACCAGCAGGGTCGGGCGCCTCAACCATGACCTTTGCATGAACCCGTGGTGCACGGCGCGCGCGTCTGGAAAAAATTAGGACGGTGAGCTGGTTGCAGGAACCGATGCGATGCTCGCGGGCGGAGTTGGGGACGCTTCATCCCTACACGCTGTCAGAGGAGGTCGCCCCCTTCCCCCTCTCGTCCACATGATGCGGCTCCCTCTTTTTGTTGTGCCCTCACTGAGAGCGGCTGATGACTAGCTCTCACCCTCTACTGCACGCGCTTCCTGCTTAGCGCGTTGACCGAGGAGCAGCATTTTATTGCTCCGGCCAGAACTTAGCGGCCGCGCTGAGGAGGCTGCCATAAGCATTGCTGGGCCCCAGACACCTCGATTGTAATACAGCGAAAGAGATGTGACGAGAACGAAAGGCCTAGTGCAAAGAGCAACCATGCGATCAACAGGAAAGGAGATCGACGGGTAGTCTCACTATCGTCAGACCAACATTCTTTTTCTGCTTCAATTTCCGACAGACGTAAAAGAACGCCGGCAGCGCAGGCTGCTTTCAATCAGATGGTTAAATTTGGCATCCGACCCGTCCAGACAGAACCATAATCGAACCGCCGATCAGTCTGAGTAGGACAGCGAAGCGCATCCTCTCTTGGTTAACACTGCTGCCTTTCCTTTAACGTAGCCTCCATCTCTTGTCGGAACTACGAACGCTCGCGAAGCGAAGGAAGAGGAAGCAAAGGCTTACACTCACTATGAAGCTACGCACCACATGTCGGCAGCGACAATGCGGTCGTAAAGTGTCACAGAGTAGCGAGGAAAGCGGCACTGCCGGGTTGTGCTTAGTTGTAGCCGCAGAAAGCCCCAGCTAGGCCTCGGTGCTACATTCAGAAGGCGTTCTCCTAACACAGGCACGCGCTTACACGGATAACACTGCGTTACGAAGTAGCAAAACCACATTCGATGAGAGGATAACCCACTGATCTGAACACTGACGCAGCCGTCTGTCTTGCCGTTGACCACAACTGCCGCCCGAGACATTGTAACGGAATAGCACAAGCCATGCGGCTATGTGTGCGTTGTTCGAAACAGGTTGTGCTTCTGCCGTTATACGCAGAGATTATATGTTTTGACACAGTGTTTCATGATACTCACGCATCTTATTTCCATTTCATTATCGTATGCTCTGCCAAGAGCATAAAGAAACCCTAGTCTTTTTTAGTGTAGACACGAGAAACAAAAGCATCTAATCGGCGCCTATATATGCGCAGTGCCAGTACCCATATATTGTAATTCTTGGAGCCTACACTACAAATTGTTTTCAAGTTTGCAAGCGCAAAAATGTGCTATTCCAAAAATAACCACTTTATCTCTTGCGCTGTTCTCAAAAATAACCTGAAGTTTTCGTTAAAACACCACGTGTACGTAAATTGCGATTGGACGCACCTGCTTCATGTCCTCGTGTCCCGTGCGCGGAACATTTTTGCTTGTAGCAGGACACCTGTTGTGAAATGAAGGCTCGTGTACAAGTGTGTTCCTTTCATGTTCATTTTAAAAATTTGACTCGCCATCCCGGCCCTGCGAAAGAGCATGTCCAGCGAAGCTGTTGCAAAACCACCACCACAACTGCTTAGGGGGGTATGCAATGCTCTATTGATAGTTCGGATGCTTGGTTCGAGCGTGTTCTTTATTGAAATGTGTGCTGTTTTGTGTCTTGTATGGGCGATTTCAAAATGAATGCACTGTTCGCTTCACTTTGCTGAGCACTTGTAGCCTCTGCCTTACGGGGGGAGGGGGGGGGGGTATGAGCCATTGCTTCCGGTGGTAAGAGCCATTGCTGATTATGACAGATGCTTGTTATGAGCTTGTTACGTGAAAGTTACGCGGTTGTGTACGTAGTACGCGTGATTCCAATGATTGCATGGACTGGTCGCTTCACTTTGCTGAGTGCTTGTAGCCTCTGCATTATGAAGGGGATGAGCCATTGCATTTCTGCTTGCTTGTGGTAGGGGGAAGGGGGTGTATGAGCCATTGCTGATGATGATAATTTTTGTTCACGGACTGGCACAAAAAAATGCCGACCATCGAGAGGCTAACAGCTTCGGTGTAAAAGGCTAATTGTAATCGGGACATAGTTTCTAGTGATAATCCTAGAAACGTCGGTGGTTTTTCTCCCGAGTCCACCACGAGTGGCAGGAATGAGGCCGCTGGAGCACTGATGAGCAAGCAACACGCGCTTTGAAATGAGTGAACGAAAAATAAGTCCGAAAGGCCCAATACAAAACAATGCACCATTATTAATGAGCAGACCAGGTAGTCTAAGGCTTCTGCCGGCAGACCCTATTTGCGCATTCTACTGACATCGGGAATCTTCAGCGTTGTGGATTGGATGAAAGTTGCCACCGACGCCAAAGCAGTTGTCACGCAGGGGCGAGATAATACGCCGTCTTGCTGTCGACCCTGCCTGCGCGGTCCCCCTTGGCCATCAACGACAAAGGAAAGCTGCACAGGGAGCAAGTTACATGAACTACGCAATCACTACGGCGCACACCAGACGGCCGATATGTTAAACTGGTGCTACCAGACTATACACTTCTTTGAGTAGTATATACATTTACGCTTTCCTTGGCCATCTGGGCATTAAATCTCGCTTAGTGCTCCGCGTGTATTGAGCATGGCAAGCCACGATGCTCAGCGTGCCGCAGTTACGGATGGCAAGGCAATGCCATAAACGGCAGCTTGTTTTGATGTCGAACGAACTAGAGAGACCTTAGTATAATTTTTGAAACAATTGTTTTACCTGCGAAAGGTTTCATGCATTCCCCAAATACGATGTTTGAGGAATTACGAAGTTTGACGAAATAAGCCGAGGAAAGAACGCTGCAGTGCTGCAGATGAAAGCCAGCCAACCCGGAAAGAACGTCGACGGGTTCATAAAGAACTGAGCAGAATAAAGAACAAGCCGTTAATGTTTCAGAAGAGTCCTTCCGAACCCAACCTCGACATCACAGGAGTTCCTGTGGTACAAGGTGAAAATCTTGTTGCCACAGTAAACCAAAGTTAGCCTATGTTGAAGCTGTAGGCCATAATTGAAGACCCAGACATTCATATGGTTTGTTCTTGTGCCTATTTAGATAAATTATATAATACGCGCACGTTCCTTTTTACTTTAGCTATGCTCCTTATACACGCTTGCAATGCAAGAAAAGCTGTAGATATTAACATTAAAGTCTCAAAATTGTTAGAATGTGCTTTGCGATACACTCGTTTGATCTTCGGACACCATAATTAGGAGTGAATTGTGGGTTGCGATAACTACCACCAGCAACTTCAAACTGGCAATTAAGACGTATTATTTATTTAACTAACATACCATATGATAGGTTTTTTTTTGTGAATCTTATATGCTGTATTTTGCAATGCGAGGATATGTTATTTGTTGTATTGATTACGTTCGGGTACATTTGTTTTATGGTATTTATTGTCCTGTTTATGTGCGTCTGGCCTGTATAAGCAGTCTTCTAATAGATTGCGCAATGCAACTAGAGCGTGAACCATTGGTGGACCATTAAAATATTTTCAAGACAAAAATGATAAAGGTAAACATTTCGGACTAGAAAATGGATGTACGTGAGCTAACATAAGGCGTCGCGCTTTGCTTAATGGCACCAAGGCGAGCCTGGCGCTCCGTATATAGGAAACCCAGGACATTTTACGAAGAATGCTCACATCAGCGCAGGTCGACAGAACAAACAGCAATATTTCATTTAGTCTAGCGGTTTGAATGTTAAGTACACAGTGCTATATGTCTGAAAAAGCAAACATAATTTTTAATGAGACCTCCTGAACCATTAAGGAAGTAGTTGTCGAATAAAGTGGTTATTTGTTGCTATTAACATCATGCTCAAAAACCTCAAAAAACTTTGCAGCGCTTTAAAGCGAAAGCTTATGTGAAGATATTTCCAGGCTGCGTGCAACGAAGAACATCTGACATCGCTAGACGGCGACAGAAAGATGCTTTCGTTTAGAATGGATGACACCAAGGTTCAAACGAAAGTGTGACGACCAGTGTCAACAACGGCAGCACTTGAGAAAGTAAGCGTGAAAGCCAGGGTGACCCTGAGTGTGCAAAGGCTAGGCCGTCCTCAATTTTCATTTATGACAACTACAGGGAACAAAATACGTCCACGTCAATAGACAAAAGAAGAGAAGCCTTGTGCAGTACACGGAATACCGGGGGTGGGGGGCTGCCATAAAAAACCACGACCTTTGGTTTCCAAGTTACGTGGTGAGTGCAGCACATCTGGCTAGCTCTCTTGTCTTAGTCGGTGCAGCGAGTGCAATCTCGTGCGAGATGTAACAAATCGGCAATCAATATCGAGCACGCCATGCCGCCAGAGTTGTAAAAATTTGGCCTGGCGCGGCACTTTTGCGCCGTGTGTACCCTGCTGACCGAAATGCGCGCGCGCAGCACAATTTCGCTCACGTGAAAAGATCATTTCGCTCGACAAGTGAGGCCTGAAAGCTGACCCCCATATAACATCAGCACAAGCACCACGTTTACGTTTTACTCTGGAGCCTCGTATATGCAAGTACGAACACTCGCCACGCAAAAAAAGAATAAAAAAAAAGAAAATGCTGCAGACGAGGTCATCGTGATTCATCTTCACCAGCGTCTAGTCTGTGTCGAACAAGTTTGAAACGGCACCCAGCATGCGACTCGGTTCTAGCTTCGGTGTTTTTGAACTTCCTTTCCCGCCGGTCGCCATGCATCCGCTGGCGCTTGTTCGGGAAAGGGCGCAGCGCCGAAGGCCCGGAGCGGTTTTAATTTATGGAAATGAAACGGTAAGCGACGCGTGAACTGAATACCAACGCACAAGCGACACGAATTGATTATGCAAGGGTGACCATTGATAATCGGCCCCGTCTGCATGCGACCCGGCGCTGGGGAAGCGCGTGCGCACCATTCCAAACATCATTATTTGTCTCCGAAACTAGTGTAATACCTTCAACGCGCATGGTCCAATAGAGATGTATATCTCTCGGAGGGCAGCCCACCGGTCGCCTCAGTCGAAAAAAAAAAAATGCGCCATCATTAATTTCAGCTATTAGGCTGCAGTGGGTGCTACCTCGAGCGTGAGCACAGCGCGCGGAAAGGCCGCTCCGCAATTCTATAGAATGCGACGGCCGCGCCAGTTGTCACTATCGACGACGCGGCCGCATCTGGGTCGGAGCCGTTAATTTCCCGCGGCTCATGATGACCCGCCTGCCCACGTCGTGGTTTACGCTGCTGCCACCGATTTCTCGCGCCTCGCCGCTCAATTCTGCTTTCGCCGCCGGCGCGCGTAGGCGATTTCAAATCGGCAAGCGCACAGTGCCTCCGAGTCGACCGTGGGCGAACAGAGTCGATCGGCGACTCAGCTCCACCGTTTCCTCCAGCCGCGTACTTGCAGATGAAAGCACTGCCGACGAGCCGCTGGCGTTTCCACAGAGTTACATCCAGAAGCTCAAAATCCCGCGCGGCTGCCCTGACAACAGCCGCAGCACAGCGGCTCGCTACAATATCTGGTTGGTGGCGAGGGCCTCGTGCACAACTGTAGCGGGCGCGGCCTCGACCAGCAATCAGGCCTGGGAATCACGGTCGACGGGCGCTTCCAGCGCGTGCTTTTCCCCACTTTGTCTTGATTGGCAGGGGCGGAAAGGCGAGCGCCAGAAAAACCATTTCAAGGATCACACTCGCATACACTCACTATCGCTTCTCTCTTCCGCAGCATCGCACGACTCGTCCTTCAGTCCGGAATGCATTAAATGTAAAAAAAAGACAGAAAGAAAGAAAGAGAGCTGCTATTAAAAAACATCCCCGACTCTTGGCGACCAACACGGATTTGATAGTAGTTCGTCCTGCATTACATGGTGGAAACTAGATGCTTTAATCGCAACGGCTTGAACACATCTTGCGAAGGAGGAAGTGTCCACCTTTCTGTCTTGTCTGTATTGATTTTGCCTGATACTTCTATTTCTCTAGGACGGCAGCGGCCACGGCAGCATCCTCGGAACATTTAACTTGATCATCTCACATCGATTCGCCAACTGGTGTCAGCTTCTTTGCCATATTCGCGTTATGTAATTTCCGCTGGGCAAGTCATACGATGTCTGGGGCGTGTACAGTCACTCTATAAAGCATCTTAAATGCTTGACGACGCAACACCGGCGTAATGGTTGAATCTGATAATACGTCATTAATGGCGGGGTAGATCAATCTACTGGACAATTACTACGCAGAGAAAGTTTCAGACTATCCTGTGCAACAATATACGGACTTTTTCTGTAAATCAGGACACCTTTGAGACGCGAGAGTGAACTAAGATATAGCGAGCAAAGACAACGGTAGACCAGGAACCGTAAACTATTCGGGCAAGTAATGCTGCGCTACCGGCGTGGAAATCACTGACGTAACGTGGAATACGGAGCAGCTTGTTTGGTAAAACCTCATATTAAGGAAAAATAAATCGAAAATAACCTGAAAATTTTAGAGTCTGCTTAAAGGGCCTCTGAAGCAGTACGATATTTTCGTGGTACACTGAAAGTTGTTAAAGCGACATCGAGGGAGCGTTGCCTTTATTACAAGCATAATTATGTAAGCCTTTTTCAGGCTGAAGAGGAGTTGAATACCGGCAGTATAGTTTCGGCACAACGTGGAAGAACATACGCACATACTAAATAAAAATAAAAATAGAAACACCAAATTACAATATTTAAAAGAGCATCCAACAAGATGAAAAACAGTCAGACACGCGACACCGTGTCATAAATGTTATAAACAACGCAATAAAAAACCACAGACATCACAACTTTCAGCATTTCTTAGCAAATATGAAATAACATAGTATTTGGGAAGCAAAATCTGCAGGTTTAGGCTTCTACCTTTGTGACGAACTCGCATATGCTGTTATATAGTATTTGGAACGTTGCTTAGCAGACTGCAGTTACGCAATTCGAAGTATGTCGGGAAAAGAGAATACTTATTGTTACATTTTGAAATGAATTGACTCATACATTTCTCGCGATTGACGGGAAGGGGGCTTCAGATAATCATTCCTATATGCAATAATATGATCATGATAAAAAATCAAGAAGTTTCAAGGAATCACCATGTAGCCTATGTCGGTATGCCTGCTTAAGTATAGCACTGCCGAAACAGTTTCATATCATGAGTACTATTGCAATAGCAATCATGTGGACACTCCAGGCGAATTTTCGCTGTAATCGTCGCTGTCACCATGATGTTCCGTATAAAGTGCAAGTGCGATCAAATCGCACCTCGCGCGCCCTATGCTGCTGTGGGTGCGGGGAAAGCGTTAGAGGCTGAGCCGAGAAAAATGGGGACTTGATGCGCGCTGTCTTCCCACGCATCCAATGTTGAAGATCATGTGATCAACGCACGCAAGAGGGGGGGGGGGGGTTGAGCGTGCGGTAAGGTGATCAAGCGCGGTCTAGGTGAGGGGTGCAGGTGAGTGGGCGTTCCTTTCTCTAGTCCAGCCGTGGCTGCGCATGGCTGTCCGTGCGCCCTATCTTGGAGGTAGTTTGCGGTGGGTGCAAGGACTGGGAGAGCAACGATGGCCGGTGCCTTCATGTGTGCTGCCTTCCCGCGTGCCTAGTGTTGGAGGTGACGTAATCACAAGTTTTGGAGGCGCATTGAAGCGAGAGGCAGCACGAAACGTTTCTACGACTTTCTACGACTTTCTACGACTTTCTACGACTTTCGGGCGTAACTGCGGCTCTTTTAGAATATACAAACCTTAATCCCTTGTTCTACGGTAATAACGTTTTAAAAGGGATTATAATTGTACACATGGTAGTAAATTAAATATCGTGAAGCGATGGTGCGAGGAGGCGAGCTGCCTTTCCCGCAGCAAAGGCTCTCTGCCATTGTCTAGACCAGAGGTGCGTATGAGACAATGGCGGGCTTTCGTTTGCATGCTCAGCTACTAATTTGTGTGCTTCGGTGTAATAGTTTGCAAAAACGATCGTTACCGCGTCATCTGCGCACCGCACTTGTCTGTTGACAGTGCCCAAATCTGGTTAGGGGTCCTTTAAATGTAAATTACAAGGACGACCATGTTGATCCGATCACTAGAAAACGAGAAGACGAACACGTAATTTGTAATGTGCATGTTCAACATATGCACCCACTGTGCACGTTTGTCTCCACGGCTGTACACAAGATAAACATTCCACGGAGAGAAAATGTGAACGGCTTATATATATTTCAGCTGAAGCAGTTGTGAACACAAAATTGAGAGTATTATTCTTGGTACTCTAGCGAATTAATTCGGTGAGTAGCTAGAACGAACCAATAAAAATAAATACAAAGTCTATTCCATTCGTAATCGTATCATTGTGCATTAGGAGTGATGATATAGCTGTATTTGTTTCCGGTGAGAATAAAGATGGTTCACTGCCGTGCAGCTTGTTTTGTTCCTTATGATACGCTTTAAAGATGCTGCGTACCTACGCATGCTACGAACGTTTTAGATAAGTCATATTACTTTCTTTCATACAAAGCGGGCACGGTGGTCACCTATATGCATGCCTCTGAATGCCTCTGTTTACCGCTAGAAGCTCTGTCGGCGCAGTTTCCCATTTTTCTGCGATGTCCTCTGCGTTTAGCGATCGCTGCAGCGACCATCTCGTTATCACAGATCGCTTTCATAAGTTGGCGGTCGCTCGAAAACAGGAGCGAACGCACTTACGTAACAGTATAGTCTTATGAATATGGATGCTTGGGTCACTTTGTCTCCACAGGCGTGGGTAGGATTTAGGCCGCTAGGAAGCTTGTAGGCTAGTTTCGCGTTTTCCTGCCGAGCAACCCCTCTCGCGCCGACGCTCATGATCGTTGCTAAACTACCTAGTTATCTAACGGCGTTGGTCACATGCGTTGCAGCCTTAACGATAATCCATGCGACCAACACTGGTGCTTCAAATTTATGCTTTGAACACGGCCAGTGTTGCTCCGTCTATTTTGTTCAAATCCAAATTCCCATTTTCTCTAAAGATGAAAGGAGTCGTTCGAGGCGTGGTGCTTCCAAAGCCAGTTTGACCCCAGTTAACTCTATTCTACCCAACGAAGTGAGTAACATATACGTTACCAATGTAGTGCAGGTGTAATTATACAGCAATAGGCGTCAAGCGACATTTCTTCCGCGAACATTTTTGGTACACACACGTGCAGAAGGCTATAATACGACAGAGAAAGCGACAGCTCAGTTTCGCATTCCTCTAGGCAGTTTTGACAGCCTAATAGAAACAGAAAGAGAGGGAGAAATAAATATAAAATCAAGACGCGTCAATACACAAGTTCCTTACCTACCTGCTTCCCCGTTTGTCGTAGCTTCAGCTAAGCTCGGAAGTGGCCCCCATTTTCACTCTGAGGCTGCGAAATGTAATTGGAAACGCATACGCGAAACTCGGGAGCTCGAGAAGGCGTCAAAACGAGATCAACGCGCACGAAGGAGCAAAAGCGACAGGAGAATCTCATGAAGTGCATATACTTAAGCAGCGCATCGTTGGATGGCCAAGATCGGAGCGCGCGCGTTGCCAAAAAGCTAGCTTACAGGGACCAACTTAAGTGCAACTGTCGTATCGATTACCTCTGTTCGGTGCTCCAGGGATATTGATGCTGACGTTACGCCAGCGATTTCATTCGGGTAACGCCGAGGAAGCGCAGTCGAGTAACGCAACTCGAATCGATCTTGACGCACTAAGCTCCAGAGAATGCCGCGCGGGGAATTACTACCCAAGTAATAGACAGGATACGAGCGAATGTAAGGACGTAACTCCGTACCAAAGGGCTATCAGGAGGGATACCGGTAAGGTTTGATACCCCTTCGATGCAAAAGAGAACGTTATGTGTTGCTTTTATATGATCACATGTTCGGTCGTATTTGTGCCTTAAGTTGATCGCATCGAGGTGCGATAATCTCTTACAACATCGAACACTCTTACGTTTACAACATAAGTATTGCGAATACGAGCCCTATGAACTTGATACCATGTGCTATCTCTGAAGCAACCCCAGTGACTAACGTAGAATTACATGTTACTCTATAGTAGAGTAACTGGTTATTCCAGAATCACGTAGCAGCTACGTTAACTTACGAGTGTATAAGCCCATGCCCGGCTGCCCGGCACCGTAATACGCAGTACAATTGTATCAGAAAAAAGAACCTTGGTAAAACTGAGACGCAAATGCAGGCTGATACAGACTGGCTCACCGCATGCAAGATATAAGGAAAACCATGTAGTATACATGAAGGCCGAGGAGGAGGAGGAGGAGGATGCAAGCTACGGGCGGATCTAGCCTTGCAGAGGCACGCCGGCAATTGCTCAGCCCGAAGGTGTCCTTTAAAAGTGCGAGGATAGACATGTCACCGAGTTAATCGCAGCGTAAGCAGATCTAACGCTACCAAGAAATTTCAAGGCGATTATAAGGGGCAGAGGTGGAATACTACCGCAGCACCAAATTTCAGCACCAAGCATTTTAACATTAAAGTTTTCGATATTCTCGAGGTAGGCTTCTGCCAATGGCCGACAGCCATTACTTTCTACGAATGCTTCTTCTTGAAGCCACATATACATTATTAGTACCTAAACACAACATTTTAAAGCAAATTTTCTGGTGTCTTTATTGTTGCCAGGAACCCTATGGTATAGGGGGCATATAATTTTCTTCTAATAATTTTATGAAATTAGGTCAGCAAAGTGACATATACGTAGACTACAAACCTTTAGCTTAAGCAAGACCGAAAATGTGAGCAATAAGAGCGTATCTTTAGATAGCAAATGAAGGTTTCATGTATCTATATCTTCTAATAGCTTTAATTTTAAATGCCTGATGTGCTAATTCGATCAAATAAAATCAGTCATACTATGCACATAAAATATGCTGCACACGGTTACATTGCAAATCCCAAAGTACCGTTCGCTTTTTTTTTTATTGAAATTAATATTAGGAGAGGTTGGCGCCTTCATGGTGGCACCGGCTACTCCTTGTCACTTGGCAAAGGAAACAAACTTGCGTAAAGAGGGAGAATAACGACATAAAATATGCCACGCAGTAGAACACTGGATGAATAAAAAAATATACAGTCCAACAGTACATTAATCGCAAAGTTTTGTGCATGAGTTCAGTACACGTACGCACATACAAAGTCAGATATTTCGAAGAGTCAAAACACACAACACATGTAATACACTGCAAGTACAGAACACAATAATACATATTGCGTAAAAGTTCCGATCACCACATAAACCCGTTATGAACCCCGAACAACATTTGTGTTACTCATTTAGCGTATTCGGATCATCCGAAACTTAATATTTTCCCAAGATGTTGGTGTCCTCTAAAAACTTTTTCAGAGCAAGAAGTGCTCTTTTCTGAAGCGTTCACTTTTCATTCTATACACTGAGCAACTTTTCGTAAGCTACTTTCGCGGCAACCTCGGTATGTTCTTACGACGCGCAGGTGATGCTCGACGCAAAAGCAGTCGCTAGAGCCGCAGCGCACGTTATTTAACGAGCCAAATCCTTCCTCTAGCGCACGTCACCGTAGCGGAAGGTCCACGTAGGCTTTCGCAGATCGGAAACAAACGTCGTGCCGGGTACGACGAGAAACAACAGGGCGCTCCTGTATTCCCTACGGGTCCAGCAGCGCGCTCCTTTAGCAGGGAATGAGAAAAGGGCGAATACGGTGGGAGGCGTGCATTCGATTTCTTCGCCCGCACACGTCCGTCGCGGAAGCGCACACCGTGTGCGCGCTTCAGCCGTTGTTCGATGTAAGGAAGAAAAGTTGAGTCGCTGCTGGCGGCGGCTGAATGGCACGTAGACCTTGCGACACTGAATCGATAACTGGCAAACAGCGGCAGTCTTCGCACAGAAGGAAGGTGCCATCTTTGCTTGGCCGAGGGAGACAGATTGGTGAACAAGAAGAAGAACGGCGATGGGGGGCGAAGCTGCGAGAGAGCTTCGATCAGCCTCTCCCAATCGATCGCTGGAAACGGGCCAAGTTTGTCGGCCCGGCTCGGCTTCCTCGAGCAGCGTTGCAATACCTCGGACGCGGAACTCGAGAACTGGTCGAGAGCTCAAGCTGCAGTGCAGCTTCCCATCGCGTGAAACGAAGAAAATCTATTTTCTTCGCGCTAAAGACAAAGGGCGAACACTATTCTACACTGATGTGCGAAGTTTAACAATGGAAGAACAATTAAACAATCTATTCCGGCTAGATAGCTCGCTGACGTGGTTAAAAAGGGAAGTGGATCACTTGGTGTAATGAGGTCGGCTTAGAAAAATAAAATAAAATAAGCGTGAGACTTAGTTTATAGTTTTATAGTACAATCGCGATGATTTATTTAAGAACCAGCGACCATTGCCCCTGAAGTTGCGTTCCATAAAAGCGGTCGCAGCATTATTTAGGTTAGAGTAGTTAGACAACAGGCTGTGGCTCCGTAGCCATTAGTCGTTCAAGCAAGTGCTTCAGTACATTCGTAAATTGCCGCTAAACATCGACAGAAGCCGAAGAAAACGACAATGCAGGCACATGCGTTTAATTTTCGGGTAAGCAACCTGCCTGCCTTGTCTTCTTTATCTTTTTCTATCTCAGGTATTAAGAAAGGGGAAAGCCACGTCCCTTTCACGGCTTACATTCGAGACATTTCTTGTAGTATAATGTCATTTTCGCATATCTCATACCATAGTGCATTAGGCAGAACAATTATAAACAGAAATACGAATTCGTCAGAAATAACGTCACTCTGTTCCCACCCCATTTCTCTCCCTCTCCCTCTCATGCTGTAGAGTGGCATAAAGAATAGAGCTAACGTTCAACTCAAAACTGACAGACGTCGCAAATCAATAAAATGCCATTTTAATAACAAGTCAGCATCTTCAAATAGTGTCGGACGTTCTCTGCTGCAGCGCGCCTTTTACGGTACCACACGAGAAATGGCGGAATTTACAGAGCGTTCCAGCTAACAGTAGCCAAGCTATCAAAAAAAAAAAAGAACATGGTGGAAGGTACGGTTATAAGGCGTGCGGTGTACGGTTGGCAGACCTGTGACGAACGAACAGCGTAGGTTTTAGAAATGTATCTTTCATCGTTTCTTCTTTTTTCTTTTAACAGCTTGGCTAACGTTAGCTGGGACACACGGTATAGATGCACTGACAGACGAGGTTGGAGGACTGGTGAAGAATGACGATAGGACCATTGTGACAAAGCGAGAAGGAAGTATGCGTGACATTTCTCTGCATGGCAAGCAGATATCTGTCGGCGCGTCCCAATAGAAAGGGGAAACCTCCCAAGTGTCTATTAACCGTGAATAAAATTCTCAGTGCGGAGCACACACGAGTCCGTCACGCCTGTCCAAAACGCGGTTTTCTCCGTATTTCATTTGCGCCTTCTAGTGGAGGTGCAGCTTGTTTACACGAATTTATTTCTGATCATGCAGTGCCCTACGTGCAGGAGTCCAGCACTCGCGTCTTGTACCTCGTGTGTACACAGAAAACAGGCTGTCTGCTCCTTCCGTTCGCCTCTCGCTTGACAGTGGGTCTCTAGAGTATATAGTCCCGGCACGCAGCTTAAGAAGGTTATAAAAGGGAACATTCCGCCGCTGAAAGGCAGTCGGCCGCAGGCCCTTTATGATGCGAGTTCGATTAACTTTGATTCTGGTGTCCCTGGCGCCTTGTATTACAAGCTAACGAGAGGCAGCAAGGCACGCCCGCTGCAACTGCCGTACGTAGCTGCTTCTTATAAACGACACCGAACGCTAAAGGAGCCTTACCAGTCGTCCCACCGCGAAACGAAGGCTGCTTCTCATCAACGTGGGAGCATCTATATCACCCACCGCACACTGCTATCTTCGTCGCACAGTGAGAAATGCGAGAAGCGTCGGCTTGCCCATCTGGCAACACACGCGCATAAGTACAAGCTATCTCGAGCTAGACTCTGCAGTAGACGGCGCAAAGGCATTCCGCAGAGCATTGCCACCGCGTTCCGCAGAAACGATGGCGGCTTTGCATGGTTCCTTTGGAAGCGGATTCTCCCCAGTGCTCAATGTACACTTTCAAGAAACGCCTCCTGCAGCGATGGTTTCTTGGTCACACATCGTCACAGTTGCGGCAGTTCCGCACCACTCCGATGACTATACATAGCGCCTCACAAATCGCGCTGTTTATTCTTTCGACTATCGACTTGATCCAAACGACTCGTCGGTCATTGACGTACGCGCCGACAGCGGTTTGGCAAGAGCTATCAGAAGCCCCGAACCGTATATTCCGTGATCTTTTGGTTCTCCCTGCTTGTATCAGATACACAAAGGAGTATACTTCAGGCCGAGCCAACACCACCTATATAGGCTTCCTTGCCTCTTAGATAAATTTTTAGCACTCTCACACATACATCTAGGCTACCTAATTGGACGGCGAGCACTTGTAGGAGCAAAGTGGAACACATACACGCAGAGATATATTCAAGCATAAGAACGTGCGTTTAGGAAGACAGACAAAAGTGGCGTAAAACATCAGAATTTGGCATGAAACGTCTGGCAGGCTTGAAGTACAAAAGTACGACCACCTGTTCAGAATCGGTGGGCTCTTATACTGCTTCACAAAGTAGGATATTGCTAGACTTCCTGCGTTATCCGAAAGAAACGTGCGGAGCAGTCAGAAAGGTTACGTCCCTGAATTATGGCTCAGCCCCGGATGCTTCAATATACAACACAAGATACCACAGGAGGGTGTGCTTCTGGTAGCCTACATACCTGATTTCGAAATGTAACAGGTTTCGGAAAAGAAATGGGAGAAGGTCCTTGCAGCCCCCAAAAATATGTCGAGCATCTCTGTGCCGCTATCCATGCAGCTGCAGCAACAGCAGGCTGGGGCGAGGAAGGTGGACCGATCAAGTTCGCAAATGCAGTGCAAGAAAAAGGAAAGACGGCAGCACGAGCAACCGAGGCGCCGATGAAGACACCGAGTCTAAAGAGAGCTGAGATGGCGACCCGAGATTAAATTTAAACGGGCTGACAAGTACTGCCACGGTGCACAGCACGACCTCCTGCGCGCACGCTGGGGCACGATCCGGACATGACCCCGCGAGCAGCGGCGAGCGCCGCCGCCGCCGCAGCTCATTGGCGCAGCAACGCTTTCTAGCGGAGCAGCATCGTCCACTGGCAGAAACGGCGTCGAGGAAAGAAAGGCAAACAGGTACGGTGGAATGCCGCTGGTGCTCCTTCAATTTGGGATGTGTATGCGTCTGTGTGAGCGGGCGCGCGCGTGTGTGTGTGCACAGAGATTAGAGCGGAAGCCGGGGAGGAACGGGTCACTGGCCACGGGGTGCCGCCGAAGCGTTCGAGCCTCGCGTGCACTCGGCCCTGGGGCGACTCCTCAAACACGTGCGGTCTTCGCGCTGCCATGGAAGGCGAAAGTTTATGTCGGTACCGCACGTGAGGCTGTTTGCCAAACTTTGAGCGCGCGCCAAGGCGTGCGGTGCCTCCCTGCTTTCCGTGCTGGCCGAACAAACGAGCCGAGGCTGCCCCTTTGCCCGGGAAGCCGAGTGAAACATCTCAAACGTAGTGCCATCGCACTGCAACAACAACAAAAAAATATATATACGAATTGACAAAAGTGCGGGGCCCCTTACACCAGGAAAAGAACAGCGCTACACGGGCGGCCCCTTCCTTGCCCACGACTTAACGCACGAATGAGCGCTCTGCTACGGGGCCTGGAATATGCGGACTCAAGCAAAGCTACCACACCGCGCGTTGCCGCTCCATTGAACATGCTCTTGCAAGCGTGAAACATTGGAAAATTGAAGACGCCGCTGACGCCTTCGTACTGGGGTACAATTCGTCGGTGACAAGGCTCATGACCGTTTTAATATCGTATCTAACGCAGAAGTGCCAGCTTCAACGATTACGATCATAACGTACGACTTTCAACGTGTGCAAAGGTACATGTCTGTCTTTAGTTCATTATATTGATCTTTAGAACGGGCGGTTGAAGCATATTCGGCCACTATATATAAACGAAGAGTACTTCTTAGCAGAGTATGAGCATATTGCAAATACCCAGCAACTTACTACTTAGACGGCTAACTTGCGTATAGCGTGATTTGTTATGGCTGCGGAAACGTATTTATGACTATTTGACAGTTTACCGGAAAAAAGAATACCAAACATCCAGTTTAACGTTGCGTTGAAGTGCTGAATTATGCTAATTCTACGTGCGCAAGAAAGAACATACCTAGACACTTCACATAGCTTGCGCTCTCTCTCTCTCTCTCTATCTCTCTCTCCTCCAATTCTTTCATCCCCCCCCCCCCCATCCCGCTCCCATGTGTCGGGTAGCAAGCCGGTTAAGCTTACGACCTCCCTGCCTTTGCTTCTCCACTTTTTCCTTCCTTCCCAGCTTGCTTGCTTAAAAGCTCCGGAATTTATCCAGAAGACAACAGCTACATACACATACATAAACGATAAGAACCTTCAACTGATTACACTGTCTTGCACTGTGTCTTACTGCTTTTCAAATTCAATTTTACATCGTTATCTATTTATGAGAGCCGTTTGTACAGGTAGGCGGATTGTGTACACACACCTGTAAAATTAGCCAGACCCTTCCCCTTCCCCACCACTTTTCAAACCGCAATTAGGTGTCACCTCACGGAACAGTTACCGTTAATTCTGGTTAGATGCTTTTTAATTTTTTTTTCATACATTTTCTTCTGTTTATTTGTCGTAACTGAAAACGCTATTGTCGTAAATGTCGAAGAGGCAATACTATAGTTTATTTTATGATTCCTAAACCACTTAAAAGCTCACCCACTGCGTAAACTCCGGAATAATAACTCCGGAAGTCCGGAATAAACATGAATCTCGTGCACGAGCAAGTCGCGATGTATTTAGCCCGAATAATAATGACACGTGACACGTGTACTAAATACAAAGAATAACAGGTGTTTCCATAAAAAAGCATTGATAATTTAATTGGAGCAAACGGCACTGGTGCTGTTTGATAAGACGCACGAGGCACGCACGCGATTTATGAAGTGCGAAAAACGATCGAAATACTAAGCGTATACACTTGCCTTTTTGGAGGGGAGGTCTGTCGGGCGCTCGGGTACTTTCGGTACGGGGCTGTCACATTTATTAGGCGACCCTCCGGTGTCTTCACGTTTGCTGCAGCACCTCCAAACGTCCTCAGTCGAGTTAGCAGACGGTGGTGGGGCCTCGGCGACAGAATGTCCCTCTTTCACCAGTGCCTGGGCGGCTCCAACCACGAAGGGGTGCTCCAGCGTCGGCGACGGTGCAGTGAAGAAGAAGCGTATCGGTTCGTCGGTGTCTTCTTCGAGGTCTTTCAGAGAAGCAGCCAGTTCCTTCACAGTGACGGTTGCCTCGTTACAAACACGAAGCGACTCATTCGAACAGGCATTGCGACGTTCATCAGACGTGAGGTCCAATTCAGGCTCTGCCCTGTTGCTGCTGTTGTGCGAGAGGCAATGCGACGCCAAATGACTTTTAGCCACAGACGAGCCGCTTCTTCGTCGAATGCTCGGCTGGCGAACGATACCGTGGTGGACGCGGCCTGGCTGCCAGTTGAAGCGGTCGACCAGACGGGGAACACACACGGTTGTTAATGAATTGATGCACCTTCTCGAGAAACCGCCGCGCAACGTCTCAACGGGCGACACGCTCGAAACCGTCGTTGTGACGTGGACAGTCCTCGTGACAGGCCCCGTAGATATGCTCGTCATCACCGAAGATTCGAGCCTGCTCTGAACGGACACTGAGTTGATGCCGTACGAAGCCGTCTGCTGGACCTGAAGCTCGCCCAGCGAGTCCGTGTCCTCGACGCTGCAGCAGATACATGGGACTTCGTCGTTCGCCAAACCAGCGGACTGAACTAGCCGCCGCGCGGAAAACGGCGCCTCCGATCGAGGGCAGCGGCAGCTGGGAGTTCTGCTCAACACTTTGGTGTCGCCGGCTGCCGCCGAATCCGACGCATGTACTTCCGCGCCCGGTCTGGCTGAGGAAACATGCGAATCGCCATGGCCACCCGAATCTTCGGAGGTCGTGCACTCACTTACGATGTCTTCGGTTTCGTCCTCCGAAGAGTCCGCGTCTTCATCGGCACTGGACAGTCGGCGCGATGTCTCCTGCAAGAAGGAAGAGCGAAAAGGTGAAATTCTACTGCAAAATCAGCAGCTCAAATTAAGAAGAGAAATGGAACGGTAGAGAGAAAGAGAGGACAGCACTTTGTGTACAAATGGTCTCCATTACGTAAGGAGATGAAACAAGTCTAATTGAAGTCTACAAACAAAATACAAAAAAAATACTGCGAGGGTAGAGGCGAGAAAAATGTTCGTGCCTTTATAAATTTGTGTTAATTATGGGCATCAAAGTGCACAGAGATAAATGGATTGAAGAGCGATGGGATATTCGTGGATACGAACTGGAGGAATGTTCAAAGAACGCGGTATCAGTGACAGAACCGTTGAAACTTGCCTCTCACTAAACTGCAGGGGTCCTTTATTAGCCAAAGCGAATGCGAGCACGCCGGCACGCATACTCCCATGCGCGCACGCTATATAAACACACGTACACATACAGAGAAACATGCACACAAACAAGCACATGTGCGCGTGCAGTGAAACAAACATGAGGGCGGTCGACGCAGTGCTAAAGCAGTTATACCTCGTGCTTGCCTATCTCTACCCTTGCTCGCCATAAATAATTGCTGCCGAAGATGGAATCAATGCAGGAGGAATCACCATTCAAAGAAAATTCAAACCGGGGCAAAATAGATGTGTACAGTACTTTGCACAACGTTTGCGCGCACTGCATCATTCCGCCATATATAATCTCAACATCCCGAGTGATCATCTCGTATCCAGAGCATTCATTTCGCTACGGCATGCATGAACACTCTCGGTAGCCATATCGTAACCAGCGGTGGCGAAGAAATTCTATGGCTGCTTTCAGAGTGAAAAAAAATAAAACAGCAGACACGATTCAGTATGGATTCGACGCAAACACCAGATCTTGAACGATCAAAAACGCGCACCTGTTTCAATGTTCTATAGCCCGATAAGTCCAGCCAGGCCAAGTTTGCAGCCTGGCGCATTGCATAAGAGGTTCTGGCGCTTCTCGGCCCAGACATGCCAGAATTTATTTATTGGTTCATGGGGCATAACATTCCCAAGAAAGACTGGGGCTATGAGAGACGCTGTAGTGGATAGCCCTGGAATAATTTTGACCACCTAGAATTATTTAACGTGTACCTAAAGCATTGCTAGTGTTTAGTTTGCCGACTATGGCTGCCCGATCCGCCAATGGGGGAACGCAGATGGTACCGATACCCCTATCCAGAACAGACCCCTACAAGAAAACTTTGTTTCCGGGCTCGTACTATGCCGCACACTTAATGATTTTCTCCTAACCACTCGAACTGTCGTCTGCATACACTGGATTTTATGTGCGCCTATGTGCGATTCTTGCGAAAGCGAAAAGACTATTGAACACCTTTTGGGACTTTGTTGCTGCTACGACGTTTAGCGTGCAGCTCTGAGGACAGCATTAAACCGGTTCGACTCGAGAGCGTTTACGGAAGCGAAGATCCTTGTACCATGGCCGTGCGCGTCAGTAGTGCATACAGTAACGCGAGCACTTCTGAAGTACCTCAAGTCGACAGATACCTGCGACTGTTTATAGACTTGGTGCGCACCTTCACGCGTGCGTGCAACTAGCGCTTTCTCTCCCTCCCCCTCTTTCTCTGCTGTGTTTTCGTTTTGCCCATTCCCCAGTGCAGAGTAGCAAAGCGGACCTGCGTCTTGCTGACCTCCCTGCCTCTCCTCCTTTTTTTATCTCTCTTTAAATCAAAGCAAGTGCACGAGCGTTTTACGATGTGTGGCCGCTGCGTCGGGGGACAGAACACGTGACCTCGGGCTCAGCAGCGGAACGCCATAGGCACTGTACGACCGCGACGGGTCCGGGTCGCCATTAAGCTGTGCATCTGTGTCTGAAGAGAGAGAGAGAGAAAGGCAAAGGAAAGACAGGGAGGTTAACCAGAGATTATCTCCGGTTGGCTACCCTGTACTGGGGGAGGGGAAAGGGGAAGCGATAGGTGAGAGGGAGAAGGATTAAAAAAAAAGAAACTACACACACACGCACGTACACACAAACTGTTTCTGTGGGCACTGTCACGCAGCCCGCAAAGGCGTTCCTACTGTGATGCAGTGCACCGTACAATCCTGAGTCACACACTGAAGTCACAATCTGTCAGAAAGTCCAGTGTCTTTTAAATACCGCAGCAGTGCCTTCATAGCCGATCGCGCTGATGTTCGCGTAGGCCAGTGTCCAAGGATCTTGTTTTCTGACAGTGGGCGCTTGTCCAGTTTGTCTAGGGTGGCTGAGAGGGCTGCTCTTTGCGGGTTGAAACGAGAGCACTCACAAAGAAGGTGCGCGATTGTTTCATTGCACCCGCAGAAGTCACAAAGTGGGTTGTCGGACATTCCGATAAGAAAGGAGTACGCATTTGAAAATGCTACTCCAAGCCATAGACGAACTAGAAGGGTACAGTCGCGTCGTGGAAGTTCGGGCGGAATACGGAGTTGTAAAGTAGGGTCCAAGGTATGAAGTCGTGCACTTCTGAAATCGGATGAATTCCACTGAGCTAATGTCAGGTCGTTTGCCAGTACGGCAAGTTTTTTCGCTGCGTCGGCTCTCGAAAGAGGAATGGCAACGCACCTGACGCCGTCATGGGCAGATCGGGCAGCTGCGTCTGCTCGATCATTGCCGTGTATGCCACAGTGACTAGGCAACCACTGATATATGATATCGTGTCCTTCGTCAACTATGCGATGGTGTACTTCTCTGATCTCTGCGACGAGCTGTTCATGTGATCCATGGCGCAGTGCTGAGAGTACACTCTGTAGGGCTGCCTTGGAATCACAGAAGACTGACCATGCATGCGGTGGTTCCTCCTGAATGAAATGGAGAGCCGCACGCAAGGCTACCAGTTCAGCAGCTGTCGTTGATGATACATGCGACGTTTTTAGCTGTATTTCGATGGATCTTGTTGGTATCACCACAGCAGTAGCTGAACTTGCAGATGTGACTGAGCCATCGATGTAAACGTGTACGCGGCCGCTGTGCACCTCATGTATAAGTTGTAATGTGGCCTGCTTCAGGGCAAACGACGGCATGTTAGCCTTTTTAGTGATTCCTGGGATGGTGAGGCGTACTTCAGGTCTGTGCAGGCACCATAAAGGTGTGGATGGTCTTGCTGCAGGCGTGTAGTTCATTGGCAATGAGGTGCGATTGGCAACAATCATACGACTGATAGCTGCGTGTGGCCTTTCTGCGGTGTTAGATATGGAGCTGTTTCCTGCGATTACTTCGAGTTCCCCAGACCACATCGGATGGCAGCACAGCTAATTGAGGAATGCAGAAGCAGGAAAGTGCATTCCAGAGAAGCGGCCGAGCAAACGAGTTTAAGGCAACAAGTTCACGTGCCAACAAGTTCGTGCGTCGCCGGGATTAGAAGGGGGCCTCGTACAATGGAGCTCAATCGTCCCCCTTCGGCTTTGAAGAAGGCATCTGCTACCGCTGCGAAGCCGAGCCACCGGGTGCAGATGGGCCCTTGTGCAATGAAGCAGGAGCGCCCCCCCTCCTTCTCCAGCCTAGTAGAAGTGCATTGCCAGTCTGCGAGGCAAGACCGCAGAAAGCCGCCAGGTGTGACACCGCGACACGGGCGGCTACCATTGGCTGAAAGTGGCGTCATCGGAGCGGACTCTCCCATTGGTCAAACATGACGTGACTTACTGTGCGCGAAGTGTTTATAAGAAGCCTTCCAGAGAGACCTGAGGATTCTGGGACATGCCCTGATTCCCTGATTCACCTCTCTCGAACTTCTTGCCGCGGGCCGCAGCGTCCGAGTTGCTGTCGGCCCGTAATGACTATACGACTGTTACTTGTCGCTCACCTCCTTGTATATAATGTAGAATAAAACCCTCCCAAGTTTGGCTTTCATCCCGAAGTCCCGTCCTTCAACCCCTACATCTGGTTGGCAGCGGTAGGATCGCCTCCGAATGCATCAGCTGGTGGCAGCGCTACGGATGAACCTTCGTCAAGAGAGATCCTAAGGAACCGGGAAGAGCGAAGAAGAGACAGCCTTCGTCGAAAGAGGTCCGAAGAAACTGGGAGCAGCGAAGAAGGAGCGAGCCTTCGACCCAGGGAGTCCGGAGGAGCCGGGAACAGCGGACAAATGAACCGGATGGCAGGGTGCTGCAACCGTAAGTGAGCGCGTGGTTTTTTTCCTTATGATTCGCCAGACTCAAAGGTTGTGTGTTCAATTTTGATAGTTCTGGGAATCGGGAGTTTGATGCACTGTGTATTTGCACAAATTAATTAAGGAAAACAGTTTTAACCACCTGTCGGGGCAGCTGCCATGGATCTTAGAAGGTTGACGAGGTTAGACTTGTTGTTGGTGTGCGACGATTTGGGAGTTGAGGCGGACGAACGGATGGAAGCGCCAGCTATCATAAAGGCGATTAATGATAGTGGCAATGATGATGAAAGCATTAGGCTTGCTTGGGAGGTGATACAGGAGCCTCGGCAGCGTGAGCGTCGTGTACGTTTGCGAGAGCGTCGTGAGCTTAGGAGTAAGCATAAGCGTGAAGAACGCGAGAATGAACGGAAGCATGAGCTTCAAGAACTTACTCTTAGGTGTGAGCTTCACGATCGTGAGAATCAACGTAAGCTTGAGCGTGAGCAAAAGTATGAGAGAGAGAAGGCAGCACTGATCAAAGAGATACAGTATTGTGATCAGTTATTGGCACAGAGAGAACGGCTGTCTGAGAATTCTGTAGGTAGTACAGAGCGAAAGAATGAGGAAGTGCCTAGCGGACTTTCGCCAGAAGCCGACGAGAAGAGTAGTGCCTGTGAGATTGGCTGCCGATTCATAAGCGAAGGGAAAAGGCTAGCTGCTAACGATGCCTTAGTGGCAATAGAGGCCGTTAAAGGCCAGAGTGAGAGCGACGAGGTGCTGTGCCAACAGATGACTGTGGAGACAGCTAGGCCAGCTGCGAACAAATTGGCACAGTTACCGCGTGTGTGCGTCGCTAGTAAGGTTAGCGAGGTTGCTAGCGAGGAAAAGGGTACTGTTGACGCGACAGACGCGAGCACCCATGTAGAGCCAGATCTGCGTGCAGAAGTGAAGTGCGAGCTGGACGGTGCAGTTGAGAATAGCTCTCGGGGTGGCGAGCTCCGTAGCTCACGAGAGAACAACTGCATTGTTCAGGGATCGGTGCGGCTCTCCGCCAGTCTAGGTAGCCTAGAGAGGGATGATTCAGTTATTAATCATTCGGACTGTGCGCGTGAGACAGCGATCGATACCGACGGGCTGTGTGCCGATGCACAGCGTGAGCTGGGCAATGTAGTAGAGGGCAGTTCGCTAGAGTGCGAGTTGTCTTACTCGAGTAAAGCCTGCTGCATTGTGCCAGAGTCGGTTGGGCTGTCCACCAGTCGAGGCAAAGTGAGAGTAGATTTAAATGTAAATCACTCAGACTGTGCGGGTAAGAGACCGATCCGGGCCGACGAAATGTGTACCGGCCAGCACGAGGCACGAGAAGGCGACATGAAAGCGAGTGCAAAGAGAAAGCGCCGTAAAAAGAAGCGCGGTAAAGACCGAAAGTCGGTAATTGATGTAGCGCCGCCAATGATGGCGAGAAACCCAAATGGGCAGGGCGCGAGGAGAAGAAAGGTGCGGTCGTCATTGACGATGTTGACGCACCCAAATTGTTCAAACCACCGGTCCAAGGCGGACCGCGAAGCATGTTCTGCACGGACGCGGACAAAGGGCACGAGGCTGTTAAACTCCTCGTCGTTCCGTAGTTCTTTTCATAGCTCAGCGTGCAGTTCGAAGAAACGCAAGGTGGCAGGACGAGACCAGGTGGGGAGTAGCGACGCGGTCAATCAAGTTTGTGAGGAAAGCGGGGCGCCAGGGCGCAAATTGGCAGAAGACCGTAACGTCTTGGGGGAGCTGATAGTGAATCAGCCCTTTTGTTGTCTCTCGGCAGCCAGAGTAGCTTTCAAACCACGCCCACCGCGGGTTCGACTCAAAGTATGAGTCAGACGGAAGCGTTTGGAAAGGGAGGCCAGGAGCGCTTCCGTAGAAATGAAGTGTGTTGTTTTTTATTTTGAGCATCGGAAAATTTCGCGATTTGAGACTAGTTTCTTTCAATATGTAAACGTATGAGCTTTGTTTGTGTTTTGTTAGAAAAGCTCCGAGATTTGAAAGACGCGTTTGTGTAAACATGTAGTCTCGCGAGATGCTCATTAATAAGTAGATAGGCTTTTTTTGTGTGTGTGTGAGTAACCTGAAGGTCAAGGTTATCGTCGAAAGGCCTATGGTAAAGCGCGTGTTTTATTTAACCTTCTTTCTTTATAAGTGTTTTTGAATTTTGCAAGGTTAAGCGCGTAGATTTTCAGTGAGTGCATGATTTGCACGGAGAAGCGTTTTTAGTTCCATTAGCGCGTGTCCTGTGTGGACGGAAGGAAGCAGATTTATGACTGGGTTGCTAGTGTGTGTGGAGGGCAGCCGTATTCTGGCTTGTCTTATAAGTACGCGTGGAACGAGTTAGTAAAAGACGCATTATTTTAAGGGTTCTGCGGAGTGTGTAAGTCCCGCAAGTTTAATTGTTCGTTTATGTCACGTGTCCTGTAGGACTTTCAGGGAAGAAACGTGAGTAAGCATAAATGAAAGAGTTTGCCTACAACGCAAGTACGCGTTTTGCTTAGTGACCACAAGGCTAGTGCGCTTGTGATTACGTACTTGTGAGGTTGACCAGATTGTTCAGTGGCACCAATACGTGCGATAAGTACGCCACTGCGATAGATTGGAAACATGCTGTTCGTGTAGTTAGGCCACTTAAGTTATGTTCGGCTGTTTTCATTTGTTGTTTGCATCGTCAACGACCCTTTTGTTTTGCAACAACAATAGTACTCTGGTCTTGTCGGCAATCGAGGAGAAATGGATAGCTGTTTGGAAGGGTGGTTGGAACTGTTTGGTCAAAATTGGGGGAACTAAAAGATCAGGGTTGACTTTGACTCAGTAATAGCCTGGCGAGTCAGGGGTGAAGAGCCTGCGCTTACGCGTGGTGCAGCGCTGTGTTGTTTGGTTTGTTTGACGTATGTTCTCCAGGGTCCAGGATCCCGAGGGTTGTCAAACGAGGCTCGACCCCAGTACCCTGCAGCTTCTTTCAGCGTTCCTCATGGCCAGCGAATTGAGTTCACCGGCCATTCAGAACAACCGGGGCGAGGACGAGCTGTTAGATATGGAGCTGTTTCCTGCGATTACTTCGAGTTCCCCAGACCACATCGGATGGCAGCACAGCTAATTGAGGAATGCAGAAGCAGGAAAGTGCATTCCAGAGAAGCGGCCGAGCAAACGAGTTTAAGGCAACAAGTTCACGTGCCAACAAGTTCGTGCGTCGCCGGGATTAGAAGGGGGCCTCGTACAATGGAGCTCAATCGTCCCCCTTCGGCTTTGAAGAAGGCATCTGCTACCGCTGCGAAGCCGAGCCACCGGGTGCAGGTGGGCCCTTGTGCAATGAAGCAGGAGCGCCCCCCCTCCTTCTCCAGCCTAGTAGAAGTGCATTGCCAGTCTGCGAGGCAAGACCGCAGAAAGCCGCCAGGTGTGACACCGCGACACGGGCGGCTACCATTGGCTGAAAGTGGCGTCATCGGAGCGGACTCTCCCATTGGTCAAACATGACGTGACTTACTGTGCGCGAAGTGTTTATAAGAAGCCTTCCAGAGAGACCTGAGGATTCTGGGACATGCCCTGATTCCTTGATTCACCTCTCTCGAACTTCTTGCCGCGGGCCGCAGCGTCCGAGTTGCTGTCGGCCCGTAATGACTATACGACTGTTACTTGTCGCTCACCTCCTTGTATATAATGTAGAATAAAACCCTCCCAAGTTTGGCTTTCATCCCGAAGTCCCGTCCTTCAACCCCTACAGCGGGTAGAGCGGCAAGGTGGTGAGAAGGTAGTCGGGCAACGTGGCGAATATGCGCTCTGAGAGCGTCGGTTACCAAGTACGTTGTTATTGGGTGATCTCGAGCTATGACAATCGTTGCCGCTGTAGACGCACACCTCGGAAGGCCGAGACACGTCCTTAGGGCTTGAGCTTGTAGTCCCTGGAGTACACGCAGGTTTGTTTTGCAGGTGTTTCCAAGCACAGGGAGGCTGTATCTTGCGAATCCGAGGAACAAGGCGTTATAAAGCTGCAGCATTGATCGCACCGATGTGCCCCATGACTTTCCGCCGAGAAACTTGAGGAGATGTATTATTGTCAGCAACCTCTTCTTTAGGTACGAAACGTGCGGGCTCCATGATAGGTCGCGGTCGATAATTACCCCTAAAAAGCGGTGTTTACGTGCATGTGCAACTGCTTGGCCGTTGACACTTACAGAATAACGCTTCATTTCCTTCCGAGTGAAAGAAACAAGGCAGCATTTCTCTGAAGACAGCTCTAAGTTCTGTTTTCGCAAGTACAGTGATGTTAAGGTAGCTGCCTTTTGTAGCCGTGCTCGTACCTGCAGTCGTGTTACAGCAGACGCCCAAATGCAGATGTCGTCGGCATAGATTGATACTTGAACTGTGTTGGGCAAGCATCTGACTAGGCCAACGAGCACTAGGTTGAATAGCGTCGGGCTCAACACTCCGCCTTGCGGTACTCCATAGAACGTTTGGTGTTGAGTCGTGGCGCCTTCTTCGGTAGGGGTGTGCGAATATTCGAAATTTCGAATACGAATCGAATATTTTCCTTATTCGAAGCGTATTCGATTCGAGAAATGCATATTCGGAAATTCACGAATATTCGAGGACGGCCGAATAACGATGGAAACGGCGAATATTCGGATAGACTGCGAATAATTGAGCAATTAACCAATTGTATACTTGCTCCGCATTCTCCAAAGAACATGTTTATTAACTGAGAACTTCGCCTGATCCGCTCATTATCTGTATGCTCTGTTTCAGTCTATCTGCTTCAGGCCGTTGAGGCATGATATGTTTCGGTTTCTTTTTCACCAAGCTTTATAATTCCAATTATTTTTGGAATGCCCCATTGCCTTGAAGGTTGAAGGCAACTCAGGCTTTGCTAACGTTGTTGCAAAATGTATCAAGACTCTTTGTGCGGAGCACGAATTTGATGAAGTGGCCAGCCTAGGCATGTTTCTTTATCCGCGCTTTAAGGCCACAGTTCATCAGGCATCTGGTCAGGTGATCTGGCTGAAATACCTTGTGACAAGGGAGCTCCAGGCAGCTGTCGTGGAACACCGTGGGGACACCGCCGTGCCAGCGTCGACTTCGTGTCCACTGGTGGCATCGAGTGTATGCAATGCTTTTGGCGATCTAGTGATGAACAAAGACAAGACGCATTTGGCATCTGCCCCAGAGAGGGAAGTTACAGACTACGCGGAAAAGCCTCTTCAGGAAAGGGGCATGAATCCTTGTGACTGGTGGCAGTCCCTTGGCCGCTTCAGGTACCCGCTTTTAAGTGCACTCACCCGGAAGTACTTGGTGATCCCTGCCAACTCAGTTCCTAGTGAAAGTCTCTTCTACCGGTAGAAATGTGACAGTGCATAGAGAGCGTTTACTTTCTGACCATATTGAGCAGTTAATTTTCCTTCACGACAATCTGTAACAAGCGTTTCACCTGACTGAGAGCATTACCTGAGTCCATTATCTATAATGAGTACCTCTTTGATTTGAAGCAACCTTGTAAAGTGCAATATTATTTTTAAAAGGGTAATAAAGCTTTTGTTACCTCTCTTGCAATTTTTTAATACTACACATGTATTCGATATTCGATTCGATATTCGAAGAGAGTTTTTCGCCTTATTCGTATTCGATTCGTATTCGAAAATTTCAATATTCGCACACCCCTATTCTTCGGTCATCACGAAGAAATGCCTGTCAGTCAAATAACTGCACAGCCACTGAAAAGTGCGGCCACCGATTCCTGCTTTAATCAGAGCCTCTATAATGGCATAATGTGCTACATTGTCATAGGCGCCTTTTATGTCAAGGAATAATGCCGCAGTGAGTCGTTTCATCCGTTTTTGATGTTGAACATACGCGACCAAATCGATGACATTATCTATGGATGAGCGCCCACGCCGGAAGCCAGCCATAGCATCTGGGTACACGTTGTAAATTTCCAGGTACCATTCCAGGCGCGTCAAAATCATTCGTTCCATCATTTTCCCTATGCAGCTGGCCAGAGCGATGGGGCGGTACGATGACAATTTTAACGGTGATTTACCAGGTTTGAGAAGTGGAACCAAGCGGCTGCATTTCCATTCACGTGGAACCAAACCGTTGCGCCAAGATTCATTGTAAAGGTTTAGCAGCATGAGGCGTGCATTCTGCCCAAGATTGGCGAGCGCCGCATAGGTAACGCCGTCCGGCCCAGGTGACGAAGAGCGCCTGCAAGTCGCTAGTGCCGCTTCAAGCTCCTCCACCGAAAACATTACATCCATGCGGGAGTCCCGTGGCACAGGAGTGGCACATGGTGTAAGGGCGCGTTGAGGCTGCGAGCTGGCAAGTCTTGAGCGAAATTCTTCGGCAACGTTTAATTCGCTGCGACCTTGTTGTAAAGCGAGGGACTTAAAAGGAACACGCTGTTGCGGTGATACACGAAGTCCACGCACAGTTCTCCATATCTGAGATAATCGCTGACGTGGATCCAACGACTCGCAGAAACGTTTCCATCTTTGAGATTGAAGTGCGTCAATGCGGCGTTGAATCTTCTTTTGCATCCGCCTTGCCTCTCTGAGATCATGGATGGATTTGGTTCTCCTGTATCTTCTTTCAGCCCGCCGGCGAACTGCTCGTAGTCGCTGCAGTTCGGCTTCAAATTCTTCGTATTTCGGGAAAGGCTGAAAAGCACGCGTAGTATCTTGCATGGCTTTTTGAATTTCGGTTTCCAGACTTGAATGGTTCCCTCGCTGACATACTTCCTCCATGTGCGACCGAAACGCCGACCAGTCAATTCTCCGGAGTGTCGTGGAGGGGCATTTAAATAGTCCCTTGATCTTCAGGTACGTCGGAATGTGGTCGCTTCCACGGGATTCGATGTCTGGAAACCATTGCACGTTTCTTTCAAGACGCCGAAAAACCAGGGTCAAGTCTAGGCAGCTGCTGTATGTAAGCCCGCGTAAATATGTTGGGCTACCATCATTGAGGCAGTGAAGGTCGTGCTGTGTGGCAAAGGATGCTAGTCTCCTTCCCCTGGAGTCCATCTTCAAGCTCCCCCAAAGCGGATGGTGAGCATTAAAATCTCCGGTGAGAATCGTAGGGTGGGGTGTCGCTGATAGCACGTCGTGCAGTCGTTTAGAGTCGAATCCGCGTGAAGGAGCAAGGTAAACAGCAACGAGTGTGAACGTAAACTTGTTCGTTTTCACAATTAAACAAACGTACTGGTTGTCGTCGTGCGGCGGGACTGGGTGCAACACGTATGTCAGATCACATCTAATATATACGATTACCTTGCTTACATCACCACAGGTAGAGGACATGAATGCCTCATAGCCAGAAATGCGTATAATATTCTGCACGTTCGGTTCGCAAATCACAAGTATGGGAAATCGGTTTTCGAAAACGTAGTGTCTGAAATCTGAAATTCTCGATTTGAGACCACGGGCATTCCACTGCAGTAAAGATGCTTTCTTGACTTCCTTGTGGAAGGGCAGCGAGGGGCGGGCCATGGTGCTATGCGATGCTTTCAAGTACTGGAGTCAGCGCGTCCAGCACTTGCAGTGCGCTACGAGCAGCCGGAGTGTCCATGTTTGTCAGTAGTAGACGCATGACATTCGTGAGGGATTTGAGCATAGCAATCACCTGGGAATCCTTGTCTCGCACTTGGTCAACTGAAGTGACATTTGACGTTAAGTGGCGAGTCATGTGCTGTGGCTCTGGCGCGTGGCATGTCTTCGGCAGTGCTGGCCACACCTCACTTGATGAAGCAGGAATAGCAGGGCCGCTTTTATCGTTGACATTCGTGCTGTTACTGGAGACAGATGGAACAGGAGGTGGCGTTGCCGGACGAGACTTTTCCCTTGAACCGAAAGAGGACGTCGTAGACTTTCGTTTCCGAGAGTGGTGTCGCCTTATCGCTGCAGAAGCATCTCTGTGTGATGATCCGTCTCTGGCCATTTTCCGCAAGATTTTCTGCTCTTTCTTTAGGCGTGGACGGTCTTTTGAGGATGCGACGTGTGGGCCTTGACAATTAGGGCACTTGAGCTCTGTTGCACGGCAGGTGTCCGTGTCGTGTTGTTTGGAACATCGTGGGCATGTCGCTGTATTTCGGCAGACAGCGCTCACATGTCCAATTCTTTGACACCTTCTGCACATAAGTGGTTTGGGTACGAAAGGTCGTACCACATGCCGAAAGTGTCCGACCTTTACATGTGACGGTAGACAGTCACCTTTAAACACGAGCCTTACACAGGTCGACTTGCCGAGGCGCCGAGCTTGTAGTAAGGCAACACCATCAGTGGCAGGTTTGATTAAAATTGGCAGGTCGCTGTCGCTAATCGATGTGTCAATATCATAAACGACACCAGCCGTAGTTTCGTTGTCCTGTGGAATGAGGTAGTGGACGTTGATGTTGCCCAGGAGCTTTACTGCCATCAAAGCATTGATTGCGCTTTGGTTATGGACATCAATAGCCAGGACGTTCTTTCGAGTGTTAATTCTGATATCCTTGATTTCTCCTGGGACAAGAGCCTCCAGAGAAACGGAAATCGCTTGTCTATTAAGGCGGTTGAGGTTGTCGGCGGGTGTGTCCGGCACAAAAAGAATAGTGTGCGCAGATGGCCTTCGCTGTGGCATGACGGTAGACTTACTTGATGAAGACCGTCCGCTGATGTTTCTTCTCTTGGCCTTGCGATGTACCACTCTTTCGAAGCCTTCGTCATCTGAGGCGTCATCACTTGAGCAGGAGTACAGCGCAGTGTCCTCGCTGTCAGCTTGACTCGGTGGGCAATTTCTCTTCCTCGGGCCGGTACCTGCCGAAGCAGTCACGTCGCGGCGGCATTCTGCCGACTCCACTTCCATTGCCGTGGCAATGGGAACGGCGTCACCCAGTAAAACACGGGAAAAAGCCGAAAATACTGCAGCGCGAAGGAACAGTGTCTGAAGATGAGCGGTAAATTTGCCGGGGCGAAATTGCAGCACGCATGCTACTGAAAAATTATTTCTCCGTCCTCGAGGTTGTGCGTTATGGCGCTGCAGTTGGCAACGAAGTGCCTGCTGCCCATATTTGGGACGTCTTCCTTAGGTAACTTGCGCCAAGCCTTAAAAAAAAAAAACAAGAAGAAAGCAGAAGAAGAAATACGTGGGCGCTACGCGAACGCGACCGACACAGTACTGTTCGCTGCTTTCTTAAGCAAGTCAGACAATATTTCTGAAAATAAGATCATCATTGAATAATTAGCAACGATTAATTAGCTCTCTTTCTAACCACTGACTCAAACGCAAAGGCTTCAATGAAAAATTTGGAAAGTGTACTGAGAAGCATCTAAATGATTTGTTTCCACGAAGACATCTGTCGCTGGGGAGAGCCAACACCTTCGGGCGACCTATTTTCTAAGGCTAGCAAAACTTCATAAACAACAAACGCCAGCAGATAAAACTTCGAGGTGGCCAGGTAGGTCGACTTTCCATAAAGTAAGCTTAGAAATACTGTAATATGCACGAAGGTAAAGCATAAGAACGAAGGTATAGTATAACGGAACTTACGTGGCAAAGGTCCAGCGTCAGTGGGTGCTAGCGGAGTTTCACACAATGGAAGCCACAACACGGAATTTAGCTGGCCTACATAAAGGCCCGCCCTAAGTGCAAACTTCCCATAGAGCTGAGCACCATAAATGTTTACAAAGCCACGTCGAGAAAAAAAAAAGATATATGCCTAAGATCAAACAGAAAAACAAGGGCACCGCCTTTTGGAGGACAATGCTCCCTTAACAGCATAGATCTCCCGTGCGCGTGATAACGAGCATTGTTCGTATGCCGGAGCTTATTTTCTGCGTTTAGTCCCATGCTAAAGACGTAAGCGAAGCCAAGTGCTCATAGCGAGTGCTTTTTACTCGCCGTATTCGTGGCCGTTCTCAAGCTCTTCTGGTTCTCCTTCAGTGCTACAGGGTGCTTGAAAGTTCCATATCCCACCCGGCATCTGTGGAACGGTGCGAAGGCTCTTATGGCATCGCGTAAGTGGGCACGGTAGACGGATATCGCGGAGATCTAGCAAAAACGAAAAGAAGAAGAAAAAAAAGGCGAAGAACGCTCAAATTCGCACGGGAGTTTCGCCGCGAGTGACCCGGTTAAGCACGATCGCTCTTAGAGCGGTACAGAAGAACTTAATTCAGCAGTGACGTTATTTAAACCCTAAGAGGTCGCCTACAGTTTCTTACACCTAAGAGACACCGTCAGCAGCGATCACTTGATAACATACCTAGAATTTCGCAGTAAAGACGCTAGGCCCTGTTTTCCATGCGGTAATTGTATTTTCGAAATGTGAACAGAGTCTCGTGTACTATTTTGTTATTATTGCGATAAAGATTCTTAGCTTACGTCGGCCCCTTTGTGTCCGTCTGTCTATCTAGCCTCTTTACGCGCTTAACAGCGCTTGTCTTCGTTCCCATAATGGTCGGTAGCTCGTCCCTGTGGTGGCGGTATATTTCCGGTGAACGTGTTCCACAAGAAAGCGAGCAGTTAGGCGAACACGCGACTTTATAACACAAAACGTGATAAAAGCAACGAACAAGACCTTGGAGTCTGCTTGAAACTGACTCAAATTTCCAGCATTCTATATCTGAACTGACTCCAGCGCACTGCATGTATCTCACACTGCTCAGGACGGGTCGGAAGTTATTTTGGGCCACTGCTCATCGTATGCGCATGAGTACACATTTGCACGCGTCGTCTCGCATTCCCGCTCCTCGGCGGCCGCTCTGTATCTCGAGGCTCTACTGCAAACGCTGATTGTCCCTATGAGCGTCTTTGTCAAATAACTGCTTGCACACATGCTTGCTCCTAGCTAGTCCCTCGACAATACTGTAGCTGCCTCTGACTATAAATGTAGCATTGTGTGCTAATTTAAACACTCGTCACTCTAGTTAAGCACATACTGAGAAAGTAGGAATAAATGTTGCGTGAATTGGTAAAAAAAGTCTATCACGCCCTTTTCCCTCCAAAGTAAATATTCATTCTGCAGCTGGAGTTGATGTCACGGAAGTGCAAAACTCAACGGGAAAGTCGGGCGTTAAGCACTCTAGCAGCCATCGTCATCCTCCTCGGCCGCCTTTTACATATGGCACGTTCCGGCGCGTTTGCCTCGTGCTGCGAGGTCAGAAGAACAATAAAATAAAGAGCTTCTTCGGCTCCTGTCATTGGTCCGAACGGTTGGGTTCTCAGGTCTTTCATTCGCTGACTGACTGATTGTTGTAGTCTACCTAAACCTCAGTCCCTATAACGTGGCGAAACTTGAAAGGGCTGTCGGCGTAAGAGGTGATCGGGTGCCTTCACGCCGTACGAAAACGTGGCTTGCTGTAAGTACATTTAGTCTATAAGTTATAGTGCACGGTAACGGTCGCGTAATTCCGCGCACGCGAAACATGAAAACAGAGTGACGTAATGACTTTTTATACCAAAAAGCGCTTATTGTTCTGAAATTACAATGTAATTCTTGGGTCTAGCCTGCAGTCCAAAACGAATGGATTCACCTTTTCCTGTCCTTCCGGAGCATTATTTCGCTTTTCAGCGTTACAGGCGAAGCCATTCCACAGTAGAAGAACTTTACAAACGTAAGATGGTAAATAGAACCCATAATAATGAAATGTTCGGTCGGCGTGGTAGCCAGAAAATGCGGGATTTTCCACACTTATTCATGCAGTTCTTTTGTTTTTTTCCGAAGGTTTCGGTACATGCATGGCAAAAATACGCTTAGAAGTCAAGCAAGAAGTGCGCGCACTTGTATCTAACAAAGAACCTGAACTTCGCGGTCTCTAAAACGAAAAACGCGCTTCTGCGGAAACATCGCAATTAAATTTTTTAACATTTTCCAGGTCGTTCCCTCTACCATTTAACTCTCGGTAACGCGACGGAACCGCTCGCTGCAGTCCGCAAGGCGCTTCACGCGGTGCCCAAACCTACGCAGCATACGGCACACACTTCTTCAGTCAGTCAAGATCAAGCGGGCGGAGAGTTCGGGGGACGCTGCCGCTGCCGCATCGTAGTGTGACATGTCACACCTGCTCTGCGCCACTCGCTTCATACGCGGCACATTTCGCGAAGAGTGTCGCCCGAAAACAGCGCCGCGCACCCCGGCTTCGCGGAGCCCGCATGCACGCACTCGGCCTGATTGCTGCCAGGGCCCGTCCTCTCGAATGCCCCCCTTTCCTTTTGGGGTGCCGATTGAGTTCCTGGAAGGCAGACAGAAAAGCCGTAAAGTCAGACGGGGACATTCTATGGGCGCTGAAAGAAAAGCTAAAAAACGCCAAACCCACCGCGGCGCGCAGGTGGGCAGATTCGTGGCTCGTAAAGCCCCGACCCTTGGTTCCGGGAACACCCGGTGCGAAGGCACACCGCGCTTGCGGCATGAATCGGTAAAATGCGGAACGCCGTTAGCGGGAGATGATACGCCCTGATAGATCGACCACAGGAGGTGTCAAAAACTCTTTCGCGACCTGCGCCCGTGCGCGGCTTTTGAGGGCAACCGGCGTCGCCGTAGAAGAGCGGCGGAGCGCTTTGTCTGATTGCGCGTGCCGACTCAGCTGCTCGGGCAGCTCTGGTCCACGGCTTGGGGTGTGGGCGCTCGCATTCGCCTAAGCTGCAAGTATTCCTGAAGGTTGCGTGGCCGTCGCAGCTATCCGTTAGGTGTAAGCGAAAGCACCGGACACAATGCAACTAGCAGAGATAAACTTAACAGTTTGGATCAATTTCAAGATAACTAAACATTACAATTAAAATACTTGAAATATTGATTTAATTAATGTAGCATTTAACATAACAAAAGCAACTATATTTTCGAGATATGTTACCGAGTTCCAAATAAACATCCTATTTGCGGGTCAGAAATGATATACTTTATAGGACACGTGGTATATTTTGCCTATTTGCGACGTTATGGCCCGTATTTCACGGATTACGCAATACAGTTACCTTGTACGAGTAGAAACATGTCCCACGATGTTGATCTAAAAACGGCGCGTTTCCTTAAAGCGCAAGCGCAAGCCCAAGCAGGTTGTCTTAAAATTAGCACTGAGCAGAGTTACAAACGTAACAGTAAATATGCCCGTAATTCAGAATTCTCTGACCCGAAGAGCTTCTTAAGAAACAGGTCCGTTTGCTCACTATTACCACTGTAGGGAAACAATAAAAAAAATTGTTGAACTCACACGCTGGACTGCGCATCCGAAGATCGTTAGCGACTATATACAGTCTGTTTCTCTTCACCACGCACGTGTCACGGCAGTGCCCGTAAGTAGACGGATGAGCTTTTCTGCTGCTGGACACGAAATCTAGGGTTCCGTGCTTCATTACTGGAAACAGCACTTCGATACAGACTAAATGCAAAAGTGCTCGCACGCTAAGGTAATATACCGTACGTGAAAAAGAACAAAAAGAAAAAGAAACGATAAAGGTCTCCTAAATAAATGCGTCCTCCATGGCGTCCACAGTGACCTCCACGGAATTATTTCATTCGTTATTGATACGGCACCCCCTCAGCCCTGCTGAAGCAGTACCCCAAAACAATGCGCCGGAGCGGAAGACGCCGACACGCAGAGGAAGGCAGATTCAAGACTGCCGACGAGCGAGTGAGGCCCAGCCGTTGCAGGAGACGAACAGGAAAGCACTGTTTGACCTTGGTCCGCAAACGGAAGTGGCAGCTGCACTGCAGCAACGACGTCCATAACGCGAAACCCCTTTGCTCCCTCTCGCCACGCCTTTCTGGCCGGCTCAGAAGCGCATGACGCCGAGCTCTTTCCACGGAGCCTCCTTCTAACTTCACCTCCATCGAGCGTAGGAAAACGAGCAGGCGCCGTCAAAACACAGAAGGGAAAAATAAGCTTCCCGCTGACGCACTGCCAACGGGCCGCTTTTGCCGAGCGTGCGTCAACGCCGGTGCTCGCACGAGCGGCGAGCACAAATCCCCAACAAACAGGCAGTCTGCACTCGAAACCAGCGTCATCGTTCAACGCTTTTTTCAGGGGAGCGCATAAGCTGAAGACAACGTGGCGCTCGTGACGCAGCAGCCACGAGTGCTCAATCAGCAGTTTACATCCACTACTGATCAGCAGCCGGCGCGATGTTGCAGTGCTTCGCCAGAGCGTTTGGCGAAAAGTAATAAATTCTGGAGTTTCACGAGCCACCCAAAAACCACGATGATTATGAGGCACGCCTTAGTGGGGCACTCGGCATTAATATTGATTACCCGGAGTTCGTTGACGTGCGCGTAAATCTAAGTAGACGAGCGTCCTTGTTTTTCGCCCAAATTGAAAAGCGACGAAGGAAACGAAGTGTGCCAAGGGTAATAAGGGAGGAGGAGGAAGGGGCGTCTGCTAAGTTGCCCAGTGAGGTATCTTTGCTTAAACAAAGTACTTCGATTCACTGCAAAAAAGTCGCAGTTATATTACCCAAAGGCGAAGCATCGATAGCGATGGCAGAGTATAGACAACTGCGTAAAGTAAGGGTCGTAGTTTTATCGGTCGTGTAAATCGCAATAAACATTCGCTCCCTAATTAAATTATCAAGAGGGGTGTCACGCGCGCACAGCCAAGTTTTAACAGACTTCACGCGATGACCGCTGACACTCGCTCTCACGACGATGGCGTGATGAAGAGCGGCAGCAGCGGTGAGCGAACGCTTCTCGCTGCCTCTAACGTCAACGCGTCTCCGAAACTTGATTATGCGGTCTCCAACACTAGGCGCTCGAGAACACAGCGCGCACGGAGCCACCAGCCATCTCGGCTCGCTGATCTTTCACCCGCCGCAGCTTGCCCCCGTGATAGGGCGCACGGAGCCGCGCTCAGACGCGCCATGTGCACAAACGGCCGGGCTAGAAGTCCAGACGCAGTTAACTGCTTCTACGAGAAATAAAAATGCCGAATTGAATAATTGATGTAATTGCGCCAATTAACGTTTTAACTAATTACTTTGTGGCACATATTGCAACTTACGAATTATATAGCCGGTGAGTTGGCAAGGCGTATCCACTTGAAATGAATTCTCAGGGCTGCAGCAGTTTCGACATATTAATTTTGAATGTGCCCAACGAAATGCATTGGCGTTCCAGTTACTTTTGTGCTTGAATGCATAACACAGCGTTTTCTGAAAAAAGAAAGTGGAACAGTGCAGTTTTACCGCAAATTTGATGGCGCATATCTCGAAACCGGTACAGTCCTAAAAATTCGTTCCAAGTGGTTATGCCTTTCAAACTCACTGGATGCAATGCGTAAATGAAATATGTGCCCTAAAGTAAACAGTTGAATACTTAATTAGTGTAATTAAGATAATTATTCAATTAAACATTTCGATTTCCCGTAGAAGTAATGGCCGCCTCATCGAGTAATTTAGCTCAAGGGTAAGAATTTCTGCTATTTGCCACATGCAATTTTAAATGCGTAAGCATTTATATGCCTACCCAACGAGGAAACCCGTCCGTCCATCTGTCCGTCCATCTGTCACGTAAGACGATCGAGCGAACTGGCCCTCGTGCTGCATCTCGCTTGAACGCGAACTAAGCGGCGACAACATAGCACACACGAAGCTATCAGCGCTCGGCGCACTCTGTCTGCATCCCCGATCGCTTTCGGGGTATTGCACGCGCGGCCGTCTAATACGCAGCAGCCGCAGGAGTACAGTTGATAATGGTTCCTATTGAGAGGAGGGAGCGTCATCGACCACGTCTACATAGGAGGACTACCAAACGTGACAATGTTCAATTACATCACGTACTACAGCATGCTTCGGCCAATGTCCATCTTCCAAGAAGCAGCGGAATCATTTAAACGCCCCATCATCCAGCTTAAAGATAAAGAAGAAACGCAAGAAGAACCGCACAAGAGACAGTGTACATAATAAATGTAGTATATATTTGCTTCATTTACAAAATATCTCTCGCCATTTCATCCCTCGTCCACATCCTGTGGGAGTTAGCTATAACGTGACATCTTATCTACTACTCGCCTCTTCTTCGTTGTCTCATATCGTTTAGTTATCATTTAGGTGTTGCAACCGCGCTTCTCCATTTCACGATTCTTCCTCAGTGTTTTGCGCAATTATACCAAACACAGCAGCATTCGACGACGAAACAGCAGGTGATTAGTAGCAAATGCTTACGCATCATTTATATAAATCCCACGGGAGATTCTGCGCGCAAATTAAAAAAAAATTTGGTGCAGCTAAAAAAAACAAAGAAAGAAAACACTCTACATAGCCCCGCGCATGTAATAATTCCGCGCATGCCTTCATACGAAAAGAGGACGTCGCTGCGGCTACGTTTGCAGCTAAGTGATGGAAGTGTCGGATAATTATCAAACCTTGAAAAGTTGTTCGTATGCGAGATCAGAAAACTACCTTTGTATATGCTCGTCTATTTTTTCCGTACATTCACGATTATTATGCTATTTGACTTGCCCGTGCCATTCCCCACCACTGAGGCGTATTCAAATGATGGAAGACATAAGGGTGTGAATAACTTGAGAATGGGAAGTGGACAGGGTACGGAAATGTCTTGTAAGTCTGCAGACGGAACTGAGCGCGCGCAGGCCACGCGATAGTACATTTTCAATATAAACTTCAGACCAATAATCATTTAATGTAGACTTGGACATAACAATTATGGAACTAAAATTATGTGATTTTACGCGTCAAAACCACGATCTGACATGAGGCACGCCGTAGTGGGGAACTGAGGAAATTTAGACCACCTGGGGTTCTTTTACGTGTACCTAAATCTAAGTAGACGGGTGTTTTCGCATTTCGCCCCATCGAAATGCGGGCGCCGTGGCCAGGATTCCATTCCGCGACCTCGTGCTTAGCAGCCCAACAACACAGCCACCAAGCAACCACGGCGGGTCGAATGACATGAAACGCTGTTGAAACCCTGCTAGAAGGTTGTCGACAAGTTCTTAAGATTTCCCACATTAGTGAAGTTTATCTTCGAGTGGAAAGACATGTGATGCTGATAGTTATTAAAAAAGACGCCACCATTCCCATTTCGGTTTTCTTTAAGCGTGAGACCGATATAAGACGCTGAATCTTATTTCTTTAATATGGACGAGAAGTGGCAGCTGAACGACTTCTAACAGTCGCTCGCCGCAAAAAGAAAAAAAAAAGTGGTCGCCAGTTTTATGTAGCAACAATAATGAAGAAACAGGCTAGCAGCAACGCGGTAAAAGTGAGCTGGTTGCGTCATGAATCAGGAAAAAGGAGACAGAAAGCGATAGAGAGAGAGAGAGAGAAAGAGGCAAAATATTGGGCAGTAAAGCAAGCATTTTCCCTCATCTTTGACGTCTGCCGCCCATAAACGAGAAGAGGAAGCTGCAAGGGCCAGACAAAGTGGCTACAGCCCGGAATCGTCTAGACAGAACTCCCATTCTCCCTCCGCAACTCAAAGACGGGAATCGCTGCGTCTTCGCGTTGCCTATGCGAGGAAACGACGAGGCGGCCCGCGCGCAGCGGCCGGTGTGAACTGAAAACCCCCGGCAGCAGCGGAAGAGCATTAGCTTCAATGAGCCCGCGCCTGCCCTTCGAGGGCCGCGCGCTTTATTGCGTCGCTAAGTATCGGATAGCGGCTCTGTCACAGCGATTTACAGCTGGACTGACGCGTCGAGCGGGCCGCGAGAGGCGGCTCCTCGTCGCCGACCTTGCCCTTTTGACTTTCCTTAGCCAGAACAGCGCTTCTGTCCTTGATGGCTTGCACGAGGAAAGTCTACGCTTATAACCCCCACGCAACGCTGCCAGCCGGGGCTCACCTCTGTCGTACGCAACCAGTCACAGCTGGTCGTCGACAAAAGAGAACAAAACGAACGAACGCATGCGTCATCGCTTGCTAGAGGCAGAAGATACCTCACGCGTCGAGCAAACACTTTCTTTGAAAGCGCCGCTGGCGCCCGGGGAGGTAGACATTCTTCCTACTCGTCGTAGCGCGGTCCCGAAATGGGGCTCCGTGTGGAGATGATTACATACAGCTATAGGCTTGTGCATACACGGCTGACATTTTTTGGCAGGCTAATTCTCTGCCGCTCCATGGTCTGCCGGGGAGTCGCGCTACCAGCCTGCGCTGGGATGAGAACAAACACACGCTAAGGGTTATCGAGGCACGCTGGAGACGAGGGATGTCTTCGACCTGATGCGTGTTCCTATCACACTTCACCCTTCTACGGTGTTTGGCGATGTCAAATAATGTCTTCCGGGCTTCGTTGCACGTCATCAAGGCAAGACGCCTAAGAATATCGGCAAACAGGAAGGATGTAGCTTCGGATGGCAACACCCGCCAGAAATTTGTTGTTCCTTTCTTTTTCTTCAAAACCATCACTTACACAATCGCTCCTAGGTACATAACTAAAGGAACATTTGCTCCATGTACAGCCAGGCCACTTGGAGGTACAGGAAAGCAGTGTGCCAGCTGCTAGTTGTGCATGCTAAATACATGAGCGATCGTGTTTGTTACTCGATTCATCAGGAGCTGCAGATTTCCTTTACTACGAAGATTAATAACTGTCATTGTTTTGCTTCGGAAGTCAAGTATGACCGCAGGGGCGTGAATAGAACGAGATTTGTCAGTGGTAATCGTTTCACAGACGTAAAACTTAAAATAAAGTCAGGGGTACGTTTCACGTGCCGAAACCACAATCTCATTATGAGGCACGACGTGGGGGGGGGGGGGGGGGGTGGAGGGACTCATAATTAATTTTGAACACCTGGCGTTCTTTAATGCGCACCCAATACACCGGTACACGAGCGTCCTTGCATTCCGTCCCCATCGGAATGTGGCTGCCGCGGCCGTCATCGGACCTCCGACCTTGTGCTCAGCAGCGCAACGCCATATATCCACTGAGCTACCGCGGTGGGTTTGATGCGAACATAAAAAGAGGGCAAAGTAACAAGAGAACAGTAGAAAATATTGATTTCCAAAGAGCAGTTGTACAGATATCTAGAGTGTAACTACAGCGTGTGCTTATGTGTATGTCTCAGGGGCGCTAATACTAGCGGTACCCCATCAAGGCCAAGCATAAGCTGTGAACTTCATCGTCCTTCACTCAGCCACTGGCGCAGCACTAGTATACGACAAATGCGCTCTCTAGTGAACACTATGAAACAGAAGAACATCAATTTGGCCTAGTTGGTGTTCACTGCATATCATATTGACCCCAAATAAAGACGGGGACATCGGAAAAGAACACAAAAACGGCACGGGCGGTCTATGAAACAATCACTACGCTTGCTTATAACTGTGCGTAGGTGCCATCAATGCAGAAGCTTGGACACAATGAGGTGGTCGTTCATTACAGGCTATGCCGTATAGAGCGAGATTCGGGAGTCCCAATTCTAGAACAAGAATTTTATGGCTATAGCATTCGCGGCCACAAGCTGTCCCTCAAAGACCAAATCGGTCAGCTTCATCCACAGTAGAGTAGCGGTCGTCTTGCCGTGGGCAGCGGGGAACACACAGGCCTAATACGTGCCTGGTCCGCGCGGATGTCGTTGAGTATTTCACTAAGACGCCTTTCCCGCAGTAATGCGTACAGCGGGCTGTCGCAACCAGCGTGAGCTGCAGTCGCGGACCTGCGGCAGCACACCACTTGCTTACGCGGAGATTGATTGATTCGTGGGGTTCAACGTTCCAAAGCAACACTGGAGCTATGTGGGACGCCGTAGTGTGACGGCTCCGGGTTAATTTCTATCACCTGGGGTTCTTTGACGTCGCTTTTGCATTTCACCTCATCGAAATGTGAGCGCCGCGGCCGGGGATGGAACCAGCCACCTCGTGCTCAGCAGCAGAACGCCACAGTCACAGGGCCACCACGGTGGTTCTACGCTAAGAAAATGCCGGAAAAACCCATTTCATATACCACAATGACCAAGCAGTGCTTTTAGATTGAAATAAATAAACAAATAAATAAGGAAAGAAAGAAATACTACTCTGCAATGAAGTGCAAAAATTCCACATAATAAATATAAATTGAAAAAGAGATACCATGCTGTTTACAAACCTAAATGTTATATGAGCGCCACCATCATGCGTGGCTTATCGGCCATTCAGCGCAGAAAGCCGTGGCCAACTCATCGCTGTGCCGGATGCAGGAACGAGAAGCTTCCGCCTCGTTCGAAGGCCCACATCCGGAGCCTTGCCCCTGACAGACCCCGGGTGCGATCTCCGGCCAATGAAGATATTGCGGTCTAAGCCGTGGATGGGGTGAGTCATCACTTAGATTGATGAGGCGCCGAGAGGGGCGGCATATGCAGTCAGCGCCGTCTGACGGGCATCTAAAGGGCCTCTATTAGCTGACGAGCCCCTTTGGCCTCTCCGTGATCAGCGGACAATGCGGTATAAACGACACGGTTCGGCAAGGTTCGGCGATGCTTGGAAGTGCTTGCTGTTTTCCGAGCAGCGTTTCACATAGCTGAGCGACTTGCGATGTGGTTACAAAATTTCAGTTGCTTGAGCGAGTGCCTAAGCAAGCGCGATAGTTTGCTAAGGGGCCAAGTTTTGCGTGCAGACTTTCTACCTTGCGTGGCAGAAACAGTTTCTATGGGCGTCTGCAAAAAGATTCAGTATGACAGAACGGTTTGGAACAGCGCTAGTTCATCTATCGTAGCTTCTCTTATTCAGGCATGTTAGTCGATAGCATGACATAAGCGTTGATTATTTAGTCCAACCACTATCACGGACTTCTAGAATGACTGCAGTGCATACGCACCGTTCGCGAATCAGGGAATGATATGGTGAATAAGCAAAAACTGCTTCAACATACAAAGCAATCGCGGTGGTGGTTATTCCTGGCTGCATGCAATTCGTTTGTATTTTACCTTACATAGGTAATTTCTCGGGATACCAGTGCCATTCAAATTCTTTTTCATCTCGCAGCGGAAAAACTGCATCAGACCTTTGGGTGCACTGTATAACTGAACAGTTTCTTGAAAAATTACACGCACTGTAAGGAAGGCGCTGCATATGGAACATCGCATCACTGGCAGCGAACACACATTTATGCAAAAATATGAGCGCATGCGTGCACCTTCCTATTTCGAGCCGCATACACTCTTAAAACAGTTGCACCCTTTGGGGTGTATATTTGTCCCACAACAATAATCGTCATCTGGTTTGCTTGCGTTTCCTTTCCTGAAAACTCGGCGCTCGCTACTTTCCTGTCGAGAATGATGTGTCACGGTGATAACGCGCATGCCGTTCGTGACTGGGAAGTACCGGGCTCGCAGCGTTAAAGGAAGGAAACGCGGACAAGGCAGATGAAGATTATTGTTGTGGGACAAGATAAACCCCAAAGGGTGTACATTTTTTTTCTAAGAATGTATACAGTAATCTAGCTGTGTCTCTAGTCTGCACACCTTCTTATCCGCTTCTGATACTATGTGATTCTAGTCCACTTATTTTTGCTAGTCTTGATCTGCCTGTATTTCACCCCAAGGTATGCGTGTTTCTTTTTTTTTTTTGCAGTTTAGCTGCGTACAGAAATCGAGCAGACAAGTAGCCATGCTCGTTCATACTAGTATACCCTTACAACTTCATCGCGAAATACACTAACTCCAGCGCGACCCGTCAAATTAGATCCCTAGCTGTGAGCAGTAAAATATTTTACATGCATGCGGAATAGAAGACACCAAATGAAACCAGTGTACGCGAGGAGCAGTACTAAAGGAGCTACACATGAAACGTTAAGCAGGACGACCAACACCCACATACACCGAGGGGCAGGTTGCGGTAACGTGGCGCAAATATCGAGTGAATCTTGTGATCTTGTAATCTTGTGAAACTTGTGATCTTAACGTTGCGTGCGAGCTTCCACTCAGCAGAAAGAACGAAGATGGACTCAAAAACATTCTCGCTAAGCTCCACTCTCAGTCGCGAATCAGAGAAATTCCAAGCGGTTTTCGCCTTCCGCAGGAACGTCTCTCCCGCAGCGCCCGCCTATGATGGGATCTGCGCAGCGCAAGTCAAGCAATGGCCGTGGGGGTAACGAGTCGTGACCCCTGGGGCCAAGGATCAGGCGGCGAAGACGACGGGCTCCACGTATGCCCGCGCGCGTCAACACCACGCCGCAGCTGCGCGGGAAAAAAGCGACAGTGCGTCTGGATCAGGGGTCCAGCTCACTTGCAATGCCTGCCAGAACAGACAAGCGCCAGCTCGGCTTCCTCCATAAGCTGTGACCCAGGCACGTTAACCTTCCGGGAAGCCCGAGCATTCACAAAAACACAAACACCGAAAAAAAAGACAGAAATAAAAACAAACCCAGTTCGAATGGGCTAGCACGCGACTCATCGCGAGAGATCAACCCGGCTAAAGAATTCCAGCAGGTGCGGAATGCTGCTGCGGCGAAAGCCATCCAGCCAACTTTCGTAATAAGGTGGGCATAAGCTGTTGCGATCCTGCACGCATGATGGAAGTAAATGAGCTAAGAAGCACGAGGTTTTCGAACTCGGCGCAGGTTTTGTGGTGAGGTTCAACGGCCTCGCGCCAACCGCGGTTAGACGAAGCCCCCAGACGGTTGATTTCAAGGTATCCTCCCCGATTTGTTTCGTGTCTTGTTTTGCAGATGTAAACGTGCAGAGACGCTATTGCTGCTATCACAAATGTTTCCGCAGGACTTTTCGCATTAAGGATACACGTGCGTGAGCACGGGCTGTGCATGCGTAAAAGAAAGAAAGAAAAAGAAACGCGAAAGGAAACAAAAATATGGCCGCTACTTTCGCCTCGAGAATTTCACGCGCGTAATCTCTCTTATGCTTTTATTCTTATTACTCTTTCCTCCAGTAAAGGCAGCCAATCGTGCTCATCCCTAGTTAACTTCCCCGCGTTTCATTTCCTACGCACGCAGGCGCGTGCATACCGTTCATGATAATACCAGAAACCACAAGTTTCCTTGCGGCGCTGTCGACTGGAGAATGCCTTTGAGCACGCAGCTATCTGCCCTATAAGTCCGCGCTCAGCTTCGTTCTCAAATTTGCTGGAAACATAAACACTGCGTCACAGTAAACAGCTCCACGAAGTAAGTCTCATGTAAGAAAAAAAAAATGATATTATTAACAGTAGTGTGTCAAAGGCAATGAATGTCCTCGGAGTAGTCGACTTCGTGCAACTTGAATTTGCCGTCTTGCGGGAAAAAAAGCGACACCTTTTCATACTTATTTTCATGATTACTAGTTCGCCTGTTCAGATAACTATAAATTTATTATTAAGTGCGCAAGTACCAAACGACCACAGAGAAAATAAACTAAAGATGTGGTATTTGACTATCATGTCGCATATAATCGCATATAATTAACATTGCAGGGGGACCAGTGCAAAAACGAGCGGGCGATGTAACGTCGTAAATAAAACATAGTAGTGCCGCAGCGCTGTTCACGCTGTCAGCATCACTCGCAGATCTGTCAGTGATTCACAAAGAAAGTTGATTTACGACCCATGATACGCGAACACGATTTCGTTTTTCATCGAACGTGACGTGACAACGCCTTCGGTGGGAACCAAGGCCACCACAGGGCTCGCTTGCAGCGGCGCAGGATGCCTTTTTTTAATTTTTGACGTTTGCTTTGTTGTCCACGGAGTCGTGAGGCCAGCATGCGCCTTCCCCAACACAGCAGCGACTTCGTGAAATAACTATAGGTATTCAGTAGTACATATTTTTTTTTTCACCGTGATCATGCAACGTAAAAATTTCTGACATCCTAGATTGTAGCCCTCAGATAAACATGTTCAGGAAAGATCGCCTTACTGGCAACTGACGGATGCTCTTATTAACTAGATAGATACGCAGTCGATGGTGCTCTGCCTCTGTTTCAGCGGTTCTTCGAATATCTACCGCCTTCTTCGGATGCAACTTCAAATGCTGCATTGCTTTTTCTGAATCTACGGAGTGCTTGACGGCCACTTCATCCCCTGCACCAGGCACGGATTTATTTATTTATTTATTTATTTACTGATCGATAGATCATTATTTATTTGTCAAGAACGTCATGCTTTTGTTCGCTTGTTGCGGACATTTTCACCACCACCACCACCACCACAAACAAACAAACAAATAAACAAGCATCAATTTCTCTTCCGCTTCTGTTTCCATCTCCTGCCTAAAGTAAAAAAAAAAAAGTTGATTGAATGCGTCATCACGACCGCAGGCATCTGGGAGAATGAAAGACTCGGTAATGGCAGACTTGCACACGTTAAAGACGGAAAGTAACCGATCACAATTATTACATCACTACAAAACGTAATTGCTTACAGTTAACAAATTACTTCCCCACAGTAGTAATGAAGAAAAATTACCCAAATGTAATCGGTTAATTCTTCGTTATTTTCGTCCAAACTTGTATTAACATTGCACGAATGCAGTAAACAGAACAAGCTGTCCTGGCACTTCAAATGCATCCTCTGCAGCCCTTCACACATTCTTCATTACTGCGAAGTTGTTTATGGCTAAGGTTCCGTGCATTCTTCGTGTCCGTCGACAAATCTGGGTGAGCAAAAACTATCATCATCAGCAATGGCTCGTGCCACTGCTCGTGCGTCCGTCGTCGTCTTCTACCACAGCTGGCTCGTTGGCGCTCCTCGGCGTAACCGTAAATTGTTGGTAGGCAGCTTCCTGTCCTCAACGTCCGAAGATGGAGTCGCTACCGAGACATACACAGACATATCAGCGCGGGTTCAATTCGTCGGCCAACATCTTGCGTAGGGTTATAATATTTGGAAACAAACACTGAGCGCCAGGGTTTGCCCGTCTGAACATGCGCATACGCGAAAGTGCTGCGTGGCACGACCGCGGTCCTACCAAGTTGAAGTTCTCAAAGCTGCGTCACCTGTTACAACTTGTGTCGTCAATAAAGTAACCGGTTGCACGTAAGTGGTGCAACCGCTTTCAAGATGCTTTCCCCTGAGCCTCGCGACTGGCGTCGGTAGTGCAAATTAGTGAGCGAGCGCCAAAGCATACCACATTATTGCCACTGCGTGGCTGCTGTTGCTCCCCTAGGTTCGCGTGTATTTTTTTTCTTTTTTTTGCGTACGGGTGAACAAATATTTCGTGTTCAGTAGCGCAGGGCACAAGACACAAGAAGAACATACGACAACAGAAAGCTCTGATCGTTAAACAACAATTGTTGACATTAAGCTATGAATACTGGCACTGAAAAAGCCCTGTGTGTCCCTAAGATGTCCGACAAATATGAATAGCTTTCTGTAGACTGTCATATCCCCTGAGGGAACAAGAATAATTTTAAATTCAAATTTATATTTAAAGTGATATGAGCGATGAAAAACGAACACTAGGAAGGCGAGTTATAAGCATAAGCGAGTGTCATCCTTGTTTGCACGTGTTTTACGTCGCGGGTTTTTTCAAATGCCATTACTTGCCATGCCTTTTACCGTCATACACTTCCGAAAGGACCTGCTCGGCTTTTTCTGGCTTCAGGATTCATTGCCTGATTGATTGATTGATTGATTGATTGATTGATTGATTGATTGATTGATTGATTGATTGATTGATTGATTGATTGATTGATTGATTGATTGTGCCTATCACCATCCGTCGGACTTTGGAGAGGCACTTTCTAGCAAACGTGGGGATCATATCCATCTGCTCAACTCCTGGGGTGGAGAAGTGCAAGGAGTCACTGATTTTGTCGCTGTTCATTTTTCCTTTGTATGTAAACCGCCAGCTGACAGTACTATCCATCAGGCGCGCTATTTCTGCTGGTATTCTGTGACGAACATCTCATCTGCTAATGACTCAGGCGTCTGAGGCATCCAAACGTGCATCAAAATACAACACAGAAGTTCATTTGCTTGCCACCTCCATAGGAATCCGGCCGCCACGAAAGGGGATCGAACTTGCGACCTCGTGCGCAGGTGCGAAATTTCGCACTGAGCCACAATGGCGGTCTATTCCTGATTTCACTTTAGTATTAGATACAGCCCTTTTCTTAAGACAATGCACAAGGACCTCTCTCTCTTGCCTTTTCAATAAAGGATGAAACATGAACAAATACACAATTATGATACCTATGGCAGCCTTCATGGGTGCTCTCTCTTTCTCGCTGTCATTTTTTTATGCTTACGAGCGTACGATGATGACGCTAAAAGCAAGCACTTTTTTCTACGTTATGCATAAGAAGCGCTAGATCAGAAAAGCCATATCACCAAATAACGAACTTCCTTTATACAACCGACTGCTTCTATCTATCTGAGAAAGGCACCACATTAATCAATATCCTCTCATGTGAAAGGCACATCGTTAAAGTATTCTCAAATACGTTGCGCGCGGCGCAACGACGAAAAGCGTGAGTAACTGCCGAAACAAATGTTTAGCTTCGTCGTTGCTCGCATTATATGCCGAAGCAGAGTCGTGATCTCCCGACTGCAGTGGGGCAACCGACACCGTCACGCGACCTAGTCACGCAACGAAGTCACGCTCCCAGACAGGCGCTAGCAAGCCGCTGTTTCGCTTTTTTTTTATTTGCTTCAGCCACGGCCGGCCCACGGGCCACGATTCCTGCACCTGCAACGCGTCCGAGCGAGCACCTCGGGAAGCGAACGGAAACTAAAGCGGGGCGACCATGCGACGAAATTTGCTGATTAGGTGGGTTTCGGTTGCATAACACATCCGCTGCAGTCACATAAATAAATCATCACTATGGATACTTTCTTTATTGTGTTGCGTGGCCGCATTCTAGGGCTAAAAACAAGGTGGCAATATTCAGCCCGATATTCCTGAACAAGTATCCCTACATGTCATTCCGAGCCATTGGAATTGTTCCTAAATTTTCAGCCCATTTAGTTTCACTAGTGACGGCAGCGAAAAAAAAAAAAAACCTGTTTCAGGCATATAAGCGACGCTTTTATAAAGGAAAGACTTCGACGAACGCACAACACAATCGAAAAGATGTTCCTGCCTTTCATGCAACGAAATAATTTCCGTGTTCTGAAGTTGCTAAAGAACACCAGTTGTTGTTTAATAATTGAATAACAAGAGGGTAAGTAACACACCACCGGATATCCATATGTACAGTTTAGAAATTAAAGCTACCCATTTTCCCATACAATACGCATTAACATTCTGCAGTCACACATCAATACTGTCTACAAAAAAAAACGTATAAAAACAAATTTAATTAGTTGATCGAAGTTATCCTTGAGCCTTCCACAACAGGGCGCCTGAAAGGCAAGGTCGTTTTGCGACATCGATCACCACGGATTGATCAACCTTTAGTCACAACATTTATATGTCATGTGACACCTGTTTTGTCTCTAGACATGTGCCAGCTTCGGGTATTCGTCTCTCCGATAGTGAGTTGCCCTATTACCAATACGCAATTAGTCACCGTATCGTTGGCTGCATAGCATGCCACATGGAACTGGATTGGAATCGGCGGCCTGGCAATAATTACGGCTCCGCGAGCTCGCCTTCAACGAACGCTCTCTTCCGGCGTATTGCGCCACAATCCCGCAGATTGCAATATAGGATTGTCATCAAACCGATACGTCAACGGAAACATCTATATTTGCAGACAATGCAGTGACGGATGGACAGGCAGACATGTTCATTTACAATCGGTGCACCACGGCAGTTGCTTTTAGCTTGTATTCATTCCGAGAACATGTACTGCCCGCCTACGACGTCTTTTGTTTTTGTTTGTTTCTTTGTTTCTTTGTTTGTCCGTCCGTCCGTCCGTTCGCTCATTCGCTCGTTCGTTCGTTCGTTCGTTCGTTCGTTCGTTCGTTCGTTCGCTCGCGCGTTCGTTCGTTCGCTCGCGCGTTCGTTCGTTCGCTCGCGCGTTCGTTCGTTCGCTCGCGCGTTCGTTCGTTCGTTCGTTCGTTCGTTCGTTCGTTCGTTCGTTCGTTCGTTCGTTCGTTCGTTCGTTCGTTCGTTCGTTCGTTCGTTCGTTCGTTCGTTCGTTCGTTCGTTCGTTCGTTCGTTCGTTCGTTCGTTCGTTCGTTCGTTCGTTCGTTCGTTCGTTCGTTCGTTCGTTCGTTCGTTCGTTCGTTCGTTCGTTCGTTCGTTCGTCGATGCATACATGGGCGTGTGCGCGCCTACCGCGACTGCATCGAGACCGACGACATGAAGCGACTTCACCCGCGATGTGAGACAAAATTGCATGGGCACCTTGTCCTCGCTTTTGTCTTTTCGGTAGACGCGCATAAATAATGACAGACTTCTTTTTGTTTCATCACCACGTGAAAAATTGTTGCCAGCACACGGAACTGCATGAAAACTTGCTTCAGTATGGTCACTGTGCGAACCTTTAACCAATAAATCAAAATTTTTTGTCAGCTGATAACTAATTCACTTTCGTAGCAATGAGCACTTTGTTAAAGAGATACGTTTTTCACTAGCCCAAAAATGTTGGCTCGAAAAGGATTTATCGCTGAAAAGCTCGGCCCCAACTGTGTATTCTATATAACGTTCATTCCGGCACAGACTACGACAACGAAAATAATTTGGCTTCGGAGCATGCGTGCAATTTGCAGACAGTGGAAACGACCACTTTGCTTTGCGTATACAATGGAAGTCACTACTGACGCCAGCACCGAGGTTGTTTTGTGACGTCATCCCCGGACGTTCGTCTATAGCTCGCCCGACACTGAGCGCAATAAACTCAAGGCTACAGGCGCCGGCGCATAGAAAGCATTGAAGGAAGTAGAATGAGGATGATCGTTCCTCCCCGCGTGCATTATTCTTCCACTCCACGGTATGTCGTTACGTTCGGCGCGGACATAGCCTCACTACGCTTCGCAGGAAGGTTTCCATTGTCTGATTGTACGAAGGCTCATTACGGAGAAGCCCATACAAATTAGGTATGAGAGAAGCAAAGATCATGCATCAAGCATGCTTACATTTCTTCCTTGCAATTTATGGCAGGGTCACGGCCTTTGGTGCGGTCTCTCTGAGCATCATAATTAAGCCTCCATGAATATTGCCCTCTACACACTTTGTTTCCAATGCACAGCCACAGCAGCGAGTAACGGAAGAGGCCGCTAGCTTATTGGACCTTTCATCCGTTCACATCGTGCAAAACATGAATTTAAAACTTCTTTCTGGGCGATTTGGTGCATACTTGACATAAAAACTGTTTACAGCGCAAACACATGCAACCACAAAGTATAAGGGACAGGACACAAGCTTGTGTCCTGTCCCTTATACTTTGTGGTTGCATGTGTTTGCGCTGTAAACAGTTTTTATGTAAAAAAAAAAACATGAATGTTCAGAGAATATACGGCTTGTTCCACTATCATAGAATTCGACGACAACGACAGCTACGCAGCCGCCAACAACCGTAAATAATAATTTACCATGATGTGCCGATTGTTTAATCGTCTCAGTAAATTGTTTTTTTTATTCTTATTTGTCTGATCTCGCTTCATTATAAATAGCGTAAGATGCTGCATCATCGTGCCCATACATCTCGTGCAGCAGGGCGCAAAGTATTGCTATTAACACTTCACTGCGCTATTTCTTCAGCTATTTAGAGGATTTGTAAAGGGACGGATAATTACTCGTAAATGAAGGGGTTAATACGACGATAAGATGGGTACACCAAACAGCGTAGAGGTCACATGGAGAGAGAGAGAGAGAGAGAGAGAGAGAGAGAGAGAGAGAGGTGTATTTATTATGATAGAAAAGTTGAAAGGTCGGCCTGAATCAATGTTCTGACCTGCTACTCGGCGTTGGGGGAAGGGGACGCGGTGTAGAAAGAAAGAATAGAGACGACGTTGAATTCACATTGAAGTTTGTTAATAATAAACGACTGGCGTACGTGCGCATTTCTCCATTACCGTGTCTAGTGCCTTTTCCCCCTGTCACATGCGCTCCCCCATGCATCATAGTAAGAGTTTCCGCGTTTCAGAAAACGACATAAGAGTGGCAGAAAACGCAGCGCGAGGTCGAGTGTAAAGACATTGAGCCCTTGAACGATAGCGCCTGTTTCCGCGACGTATACGTTGACGTATCTCCCCTTTTATCCTAGACTTTTCCGCACAAAACATGGGTACGCACCACCTGCGGTGTATAAAAGATACACCTCTATTGGAACAAAGACCTTGAAATTTCAGCGAAACCAACGAGATCTTTGCGGACATTCACTGCATCTGATACAATGTTAGCAACAATTGTTCTTTAAGCTTCATGTGGTCAAGAATACCCTACATGACTATATGGACTATTTCTTTGACTCCCACATTTGTAGCCCCATACACTAAGCTTGAGTGTACGGGTGCCGCAGTGGAATAAACCTATACATGCATGCGACGGTTACCCAGAGCTGCGTTCGCTTCTCGACGTCACGAACGTGCGCCCAAGACGAAGGCTCGAGGCCTTTTGTCTCTATCAAGTGTGGCCGCCTGCGCAGCAACAGCGGCCCATACAGGATGCTCAATTTCTTGAGCGTGTGCAAAAGGTGGCTGCTTGATCGTCCACACTGATTTCGCTCAACCGATTTCGCTCACACCGTCGAATACCATTACTCAGTGGCATCGGTGACTAACTGGCTCATCTCGCCACTTAGCCGCAGGTAGTTAAGGTGCAGGCGCCCAACCGTGCATTTGGCCTGCCTGCACAGCCGCTCTGCGCTGCGGCTCTGCAGTCACCTTTATCTCAAGGCTAAAAATTAATTACGTGCCAGAGAAATCTGATCGCCAATAACGTTCGGGATATCCTGTCTGGCGTCTATAAAAGACAACTAACAATACTGCGTTAGCGCTTGTCAGTCTGGTTTCTGCATCAAGAGCGCAAAAACTGCGAAGACAACGGGGAATAGAGACGACGCGTCTCGATGTAGGGCGCCGATAACAGAAGCCGCTCGAGAAAGAACCGGCACGTGAGCCCGAGGACGCCAGCGAGCCATTATTGAGCGCTGCCGTGGTGTCTCAGCTCAAGCACCAGGAGAATGTAAATGTAAAAGTATGCTAACCTTAGCCACTCGTGTTCTCTTGTTTTCTTTCTCGTGCTTTCCCCTTGAAGGGAGCTGCACTTCTGCTGGAAGTAACCCGCGAACCACGCTTCTGCGTGTGCAGCTCTTGCGCATTGTTTTGGTAGAGCAATGGTACAGTAATGATTCGCACTTCAGCGACTGCACATTGATATGTGCTGAGCGCCCAGTGGCCCCGGTTGTACAGGATAAGATGTACTGCTCCTACACGGCCATCACTCAAGGGTGCGGAAAGTAAGCAGCCGCATATAGTAAGCATATGGGAAAGTAAGCAGTCGTGGGCGCCAAGAAATGTCAGATCGCTTTTCTTCCTGTATTTTTTTTCTTTTCAAGACGTTTTAGTGGCGTTGCATTTTCATTCTCTCCAAAGCCTTTTTACGTCTGTTGTCTCAAGTGCGCTGGGTTATACTAAGGCGAGCCCATAGAAGACTGTGCAAATAAGACCCGCGATGTTCGGCCAGCCGTGAAAACTGTGCTTTGTGAGTTCGGTTAACTTTTTTTTTTTTCGTGATATGGACATGCTTTATGCTGGCAGACATGTGAACTGGGCATTGGTGGCATCCATTTTCAGTGGAGCCGCCGAAGGAAAGCTGGCGCAACATAGGCGACTATAGACAGGGAAACACATCGAAGGATAAAAACATAAGGAATGAGGGAGACAGTGTTTTGGGGTGCCATTAAAAGACACGCGTCTGTGAGCTTCAGGGCCTTTGCCACTCGTGTGTGACTGTAACATTTAGAGTTGGTAATGAGTTACTAACTGTATGAAACTTGCATTTCCCACCAAAATATATGGACTACCATTTTAGTCGTAAATTAGTTCCCAGGCGTGTCCGCTTCAGGTCCAATAGCCTAAGATCACTATGGAAAACAGGTTGTGTGTGTTTGTAATTATAGGCACTGAGTTTTAACAACGCCGCTGTTGACCAGGCTATCTAAGTGAGGCGATGCAGCAATCTTCTGCTGTTATACGGTTACTATATGACAATCTGTTGATGAGCACAAGGTCGCACAGGTGCTACTATCGGCATTTCTATGTGATGTTGAATGCTAATACTGCCATGTGCTTATATTTGGGTTGCTGTGAAAGAGCCGCAGGCGGCAGAAATCAATTTGGAGCACTCAGCTACAATGTCTGTCATCGCACTGGCGTAATGACGGGATATGAAACTCCTGCAATTATTATTAGTAGTATGGAGACAGAGGCCCTACCGCTCAGCCAGCAAACGGTGACAACTCCTCTACGTATTTATTCTCGTCTCAAAACACGTACGCACGCACAAGCACACGCACACGCACACACACAGTGATTTCCCTTCAAGGTTGCCGCTCCACAGTACTCCGCAGTCATTACACTTTTTCTAGAGTATTAGCATGACATTAGAACATACGTGTGAAATATGATTATACGTTTGTGAGACCCCCCCCCCCCCACACACACACACACGTACGCACACAAATAATACAAGTAAAATCGCGAAGATAGGGTACTCGATGTAAACAAGTACAAAAGGTTCAACAACTGGCCCATGCGGAACGCAGAAATTTAAGCAGCCTTGCCTGAGAAGTTATCAATAGCAGCAAATAAGTGTGAGCAGCTAATAAAGCATTCAATACGTTTTGCGATGTCATATCAATAGAATTCGCAAAATAAAGGTTACATTATGTATATCCACTCAAATGCTGCAATTAAAACCTCTAAAAAAAGGGGGGGGGGGGAAGCGAAGCATGTCCAGATGAACCTAACCTACGGAAAAACTATGAAATTAGAAAATTGCAGCAGTGACAGTGAAAAGGGGCGACCCATCGACAGCAATAGCAAGTTTTAGCGTAGCGTTTGAACTACTCGGAATGTGTTCTAACTGCACGTGGTTGTGATATACTGGCGCGACGTAGCGTGCGAGGCAATCACTGTTTGGCATGCAGAAGGAACAGCGCCCTGGCAGCTACCAGGCAGCTCACAACGCTGGTGTGATTGGGAGCGCCGCCAGTGGCATTGCAGGCATCGCACCTCGATGGTGCGCAAGATGAGACTGACGGGAAACAGTCGGCCTTAGTGAGTGCCCATTGAAATGCTAGGTAACATTAGCTTGACGTTTACTCTCCGTTCCGCTCAGGGCACTGCGTACAGACAGCCGCTCAGCAGGAACGCAAGTGTGCCATATTGCGCCAGCGCACAATAGTCACTCCAGCAGCGGAAGGCAGAACGCTGGCGCGGCTCTACCACCAAGGTGATTGAGCGGACCGTTGAACGTGCATCCACTTCGCTTCGTCGTTTTTGCAGCGAAACAAACTCCACGCCTCTGCAGAGACACTCCTAACCCTCCGCGCAAGAGCGGCGCACGCGTCGTCGAAAGCGGGACGGCACGCCGCCGACGGCGGTGCCAATAGCGACGGCGTGAACGCGCCTTGAGCCTCCATATCATTGCTATCGCAATAAAATAAATAAATTAATTAATAAAACGTTTATTTAGAGAAGGGGTGGCTCTGTGGGGGTTCTTTGGTGGGGCTGTTGAAGTACAGTCGCAATAATAGTGCTGAGGTCCAGTCAGGCAAGTCCGATGAGGTCGACCAAAAATTTTCATGCGCTCATCGTGTGGTATACTTAAGTGCACTGGCATGATGTGAAGGACGAGTTACGCACTATATTGTTACACGTGCAGGTGGCCTACGGCAGGCACTAGTAAGTGAGCAGGGATGATAAAGTTAATATGCGAACCATGTTCGCGCTGCCTCGATTGCAAGAAACCACCAAGCTTGCTTGTAGTTCCTGTTTACTGCTTATTCTTTCCGCCAGGACGTTTCCCTGGAGTATAGAGTCAGAGGTGAATTACACCGAGGCCTCCTTTAAGCCTTCAGTTGAACGCAAATGCATGACCTGCTTTAAAGGGATAACTTTATTTGTCGATACTACCCCCCTCGTTCATATGGTTGCACGGCTTACGTGACACGGAAACAGGGAGCGCGCCACGAGACGCTCGCCACAACATGTCCACAGGCTAGAAAGTAGAACTGCCATTACCTGCCGTGATTTCTTAGTGGCTAGCACGTTGAGCTGCTAAGCTAGAGGTCACGCGATCATATCCCGGCCAGGGCGGCCGCATTCATATGGATGCGAGATGCATGAACACCCCCGTTCATTGAGTGCACGCTAAAGAAGCCCACGTGGTCAAAATTAATCCGGAGTCCCCCACTACAGCGTGCTTAATAATCAGAATACGGTTTTGGCACGGTATTAGCCCAGAATTTAAATTTTAGAGCTGGCGTTCCGCGTAAATCACACACAGCACTCCTCTGTCGAACACGATGCCGAAAACTGGAGCACTGGCATGTGAACGCAGGTTATCAAATCACAGGCTGGAACGCAGAAGTCAGCTGAGTCGAAAGTATATGCGCTACCGTGTGCCTTGTTCTTCCTTCCTTGGGCGTACTTACACGCTTGTAACGCTGAATCAACGAGCTGTGTTGACGCCGAAGTCGCTTTGCGGCATGCCGTTGCGCAGGACGTCACAGTAGGATTTGATTGGGTCGCGACATATGCGCTCGCCAAACTCGCCTCAGTTCTTTGCACGGCTGGTGCAGGGAAAACGGATACATCAACACGTCTCTTGTCTCATCGCATGTGAGGCTGAAAACCATGCCTGACCAGTGCACTCCGACATGTCCATGCGTCCCAGTACCCATACGCCTGTAATGTAAGTAACCAAGAGAGAGAGAGAGAGAGAGAGGCAAATGTAAGACAGGGAGGTTAACCAGAGATTATCTTCTGTTGGCTACCCTGTACCGGGGGGAGGGAGGGATGCGATAGATGAGAGAGAGAAAAGGAATTTAAACAAAACATACACACCCCCACGCACACCCACACGATACAGAACTCTTTCTGTGGGCTGTCAAGAATGGCGAGCCGCTAAGCAAGATTGCCACCTTGCCACCCGATTACGAAAAGGGGTGCAAGACGCGCACCTCTCCCTCTCCGTCGCTGCAGCTGGGAGGCGTTCAAAGAAGCGGCCTTTGTGCTGAAAACCCGCTTCCTTCCTCCAGCCCCATCGACATTGTGACGGGACGAGTTCGGTGTGTGGACAATGATTCCAGAGTTCCCCAACGCGGAGCTGATTTGACACGCATGGACAAGCTGCCGTGGGGACGACGTATTTTGGAGCGTCTCACGCTTCGGCCTAGCACGGAACAACGAGCGACCCTCGATCGGCGCCGATAGTTTCCCGGAACGGCACCCCGCGCGGTTGCCTCTGTGTACAGAGCGCGGTTGCCTTTGTGTACGTAAACTGGTCTGCAGAGCAGCGGCGAGTTGGTGATGAGTAAACGAACAGTCGCCGCGTCGTAGGACCGGCGCATCGAGTGTATAAAAACTGTGGTTGTGCGAATGCTGAGGACACTTCTCTTGAGCAGTCATGTTAGACTGAGTCACTTCTCTCATGCAGTCATGTTGGACTGTTACTCTTTTTCTCAAGCAGTCATGTTAGACTGAGTTAATTTCTGTAAATAAACCCTTTTTCCTCGTTCTCGATGAGAAGCAGTTCTTCACTTCATCAACGATCTCAGCGTAAATAAGTTGGACGACGGCATGGGCCAGCTACCTTCGAATTCATGCCGTACTCCAACCTTGGCAAAGGACCACGGACGATGGGATTGAGCCCCCAATCCTGACAACTGGCTGACAGCGGTGAGATGGACTTTGCGACATGGTGCTGTATCTGCGGTGAGTGCTTGGTTTTTGCTTTGACTCTCTAGGCTTCATTTTGTGGTTGTTCTGTTTAGAACAGTAGGGAAGCTAGATTGTTGTGTGTTAGCTAGGTTGTGTTTTCCTAGCTAGATTTAGAGAGCAGAATCAAGGCAGTAAAGCAGCAGTCATGGAGTTAAGGACACTGCTGAGAGACGAGTTGTTGATTGTTGGTGAGGAACTGGGCCTAGATGTACGCAAGGAAATGCTCAAATCGGAATTATTGGAGCTAATTTCCGAAAAGGCCAGTGAGGAAGAAATTGAAATGGGGTTTGAACTTCTGAAAAAGAGAGAAGAACGAGAGAGAAAAGAACAAGAGAGAGAGGAACGCGATAAAGATCGCGAGTTAAGAAAAATGCAACTGGAACTTGAAAGCAAACGTTTGGAGATGTCTCAAGGAAGTGAAGGCGCTCTGGGACGATCAAGTGAGGCAGAATCGTACCGCATGGACAGGCTATTAAAGCCATTTGAGGTCGGGACCGACATAGGCTTGTTCCTAAGCAATTTTGAAAGGACTTGCGAAAAGATGAACTTCGGCCCGAGTACATGGCCACAGCGGTTGCTGTCTATGTTGCCGTGTGAGGCGGCGGAAGTAATCGCCAGACTAAGTGTGCAGGATGCATATGATTATGCAAAAGTTAAGGCTAGCCTCCTGAAGAAATACCGCCTTTCAGCCGAAGCTTTTCGGCAAAGGTTTAGGAGCACAGGCAAGAAAGATAGCGAGGGCTATCCGGAGTTTGCATATAGCTTAAAGGCCAACCTAGTCGAGTGGCTTAAAAGCGCGGAAGCGTACGACAGCAGAGACATGATCATTGAATGCATGTGTCTAGAGCAGTCTTACAAAACCATCCCCCAAGCTGTGAAACTGTGGGTGCAAGACAGAGGTAATGTAAACACTGTGGAAAGGGCGGCTGAATTAGCCGAAGAGTACGCAACCCGTAGAAAGTTGAACGCCGAGGAGGGAAACTGGGACGGTCGAAATGGACCGCGGAAACCATTTCCGTTCAAAAAGGGTGCGCAAACTAGACGATCCGAGCCTGTAGACCTGGCGGAAAAGCCCGCAGAAAAGAGCGAGGAGAAACTTAACGGAGAAACCGCACAAAAAGAACAGAAAAGAAAATTCGAATCTGTTAGACCAATTCGCTGTTACAAATGCCACAAACTGGGACATATAGCTGTAAACTGCGAGAAGTCTAGCGTAGTTTTTTCCTACGTGGAGGAAAAAGATGAGAATATGGAACTTTTAAGTCCGTATCTCCACAACCTGCAAGTTAATGGAAAACCATGCCGAGTGCTAAGAGACAGTGCCGCCACGCTGGACATTGTCCATCCGTCTTACGTGATGGTAGATGACTTCACCGGAGAAGTAGCATGGATAAAACAGGTTGTAGAAGAACACAGCGTGTGTCTGCCCATGGCCAAAGTCAAAATCAGTGGACCATTCGGGGAGCTAGAGACTGAGGCTGCAGTTTCCAAATTTTTGTCACTGCAGTATCCCTACATCTTTTCGAATCGTTCGAATCAGTTACTGCGTGACAGAGGGCTCAAACTGGGAGAGGGCATAGTACAGGCATTGACCCGAGGCCAAGCTCGTAAGATCGCGGCGCTTTCGGCTGAAAATGCTCAAGCTCCTCCAGCGGAAGCAGAAAGGGGGATAACTTCAATACCCGAATCCGAGCTAGGCCCGAGGGACAAAAGAACAGTTGAGGAGAGCCTGCCAGTTGACCAGCTCAATGAGAGCGTAGCACTAGAGTGTCAGAGTTCTAGCCTGCAGGAAGAGCAAGCAGACGCGCTCACAAGCGAGACAGGGTCGTTATTATCACCGGCCTCAAAGAACTTTGATCAACTCTTACGCGTGGATAGAGAGTCACTGGCAGCTGAGCAAAAGAATGATGAGAGCTTAGCAAAATTACATGACACAGCTAAAGAAGGCATTGCTAGGCGCAACGTAACGATACATGAGAGAGGAGGATTGTTGTATCGGCATTACAGAGATCGAAAGGGTAGGATTTTAGATCAGTTAGTCATACCTACTAAGTATAGGCAGGACCTTTTGAGTCTTTGTCATGGAAATGGGTGGTCCGGCCAACTAGGCATAAACAAATCAAAGGAAAGATTGCTTATGGAATACTACTGGCCTGGCTGTTTCAAAGATGTAGAAAACTTTGTAAGATCATGCGACGCCTGCCAGCGTTCTGGTAAACCAGGAGAGACTTGGAAAGCTCCACTGAAGGTAGTGCCCTTAATAACAGAGCCTTTCAGACGGCTTGTAATAGACACGGTAGGGCCTCTTCCAAAAACAAAATCAGGCTACAGGTACTTGTTTACCATGCTGTGTTCGGCTACCAAGTTTCCAGAAGCAATCCCTTTGAAAGAGCTCAGCTCCACTGAAGTAGTAGACGCGCTTTTGACAGTGTTTGCACGAGTTGGGTTTCCAGCCGAAATTCAGGCAGATCAAGGGTCAGTATTCACGAGCGCACTGACTTCCACATTCTTGCAAAAGTGCGGAGTAAAGTTAATACACAGTTCTGTCTATCACCCTCAGTCAAACAGTGTAGAGAGGTGGCATTCGGTGCTTAAGCGAGTTTTGCGTGCGCTCTGTTACGAGCACAAGGAGGACTGGGAGAACTGTCTGCCGGCAACGTTGTTTGCTTTGCGAACGGTTCCACATGAGGCGACAGGGTTCTCACCAGCAGAACTAGTGTACGGGAGGACACTCCGGTCTCCACTGAGAATGTTAAGAGAGATGTGGGAAGAAAGAGGGGAGATTCCGACAGTGGTTGAATACGTGCTAAATTTACTGGAACGCCTAAGCGCAACCCGAGAACTAGTCGGAAAGGACATGGAAATAGCTCAAAGGAACGCCAAATTCTATTACGACAAGAATGCGAGGCTTCGTACGTTTAAAGTCGACTTAACGATGAAAGCGGAAAAGTGTAGGTTTGGTTGTTCGCAGGTTACTTATCTGGGCCATGTTGTCGGTCAGGACATGAGACGGCCGGCTGAGCTGAAAATAGCTACGATTGGAGAATTTTCTCAGCCGCGCCCGAAAACGGACCTTCGTTAATTTTTGGGACTTGTGGGGTACTATCAACGGTACATTCCGAATTACTCGCAATTGGCAAGTCCACTAACAGACGCCCACCGAAAGGGAGCACTGAGTAACGTACACTGGGATAAGGACAAGGAGAACGCTTTCCAAAGTTTGAAAACGCTATTGGTTTCTCGCCCTGTGCTTCGCGCGCCAGACTACACAAAGGAATTCATAGTTCAATGCGACGCAAGCGACAGAGGTATGGGCGTGGTACTTAGTCAGGTCGGCGACGATAACGAGGAGCATCCTATCCTCTACGCCAGCCGTAAACTAAATGTAAGAGAGGAAGCCTACAGCGCTTCAGAGAAGGAATGCGCTTGTTTGGTTTGGGCCGCCCAGAAGTTGTCGTGTTACTTGTACGGAGCGAAGTTCATCTTCGAGACCGACCACTGTCCTCTGACGTGGCTCAATCAAATGTCACACAAAAACGGCCGCTTGCTCCGATGGAGCCTCACTCTCCAAGAGTACAACTTCTCCGTTAGATATAAGAAGGGAAAGTTGCATAGCAATGCGGATGGTTTGAGCAGGCTAATTTGAATTCTGCGTTTGAGGGTCCCGCCTAAATTTTGGGGTTACTAGTGTTAGCTTTTCTTTAGGCGAAGAAAATCCCCTCTCATTCACAGGATTCCCTCCATTAATTGCTGAATTTGTTAGCAGGAATTTGCTTCAGAAATTGGCATAGTGAAATGCAGCATTTTTTGTTTGCTTCTGCACTTATGTTGTTGTTGTTTTTTTTTGAAGCCTAGCGAGTCTAAAGTGATAGCCAATGCACGCCATCTCGGCGCAGAGCCGTGTTGCGGGGTTCATTTTGCAGTTGCCTGTCCTTGTTGGATGTTTTGGGGTGGTGACATCAATGCACAAGTGGTCGCTGCGAGCCAAGACATCAATCCCCCCCTGACCAGCAGCCGTTCTCTTCCTGCCTAGCGGTTGTCAGCGCTAGACAGTCGAGATTTTTCGGGCCATGGAGGCGCTGTCAAGAATGGCGAGCCGCTAAGCAAGATTGCCACCTTGCCACCCGATTACGAAAAGGGGTGCAAGACGCGCACCTCTCCCTCTCCGTCGCTGCAGCTGGGAGGCGTTCAAAGAAGCGGCCTTTGTGCTGAAAACCCGCTTCCTTCCTCCAGCCCCATCGACATTGTGACGGGACGAGTTCGGTGTGTGGACAATGATTCCAGAGTTCCCCAACGCGGAGCTGATTTGACACGCATGGACAAGCTGCCGTGGGGACGACGTATTTTGGAGCGTCTCACGCTTCGGCCTAGCACGGAACAACGAGCGACCCTCGATCGGCGCCGATAGTTTCCCGGAACGGCACCCCGCGCGGTTGCCTCTGTGCACAGAGCGCGGTTGCCTTTGTGTACGTAAACTGGTCTGCAGAGCAGCGGCGAGTTGGTGATGAGTAAACGAACAGTCGCCGCGTCGTAGGACCGGCGCATCGAGTGTATAAAAACTGTGGTTGTGCGAATGCTGAGGACACTTCTCTTGAGCAGTCATGTTAGACTGAGTCACTTCTCTCATGCAGTCATGTTGGACTGTTACTCTTTTTCTCAAGCAGTCATGTTAGACTGAGTTAATTTCTGTAAATAAACCCTTTTTCCTCGTTCTCGATGAGAAGCAGTTCTTCACTTCATCAACGATCTCAGCGTAAATAAGTTGGACGACGGCATGGGCCAGCTACCTTCGAATTCATGCCGTACTCCAATCTTGGCAAAGGACCACGGATGATGGGATTGAGCCCCCAATCCTGACAGGGCACTGTCACGCAGTCTGCGAAGGCGTTCCTAGTGTTACGCAGCGTCACCGTCCAATCCTACGTCACGCAGTGTGCAAGTAATCAATATAACTAACCAATAAGCGTCCCCAGCTGCATATATCAGCAGACCTACCAGGAAGCCATAGCGTAGCTTTGACAACCATCCTCTGATGGTCACGGCCCAATTTTATTGCACTAAATTTTCGGTGACCATTCAGTTTCTTATGCGAAATTCGAAGGAAAGGAAAAGTGCTCGAAATGGAGGCATGTATGTCTTGGCTACTGCAAGAACGCAAACTCCTGGAACTTATGCCGAGCTATCGTGCCATACTTCAGCTTGCTCGGACTGCCTTCTTTTTTCCTTCCCACACGGATGTTCAGTGCTGCATATATACATCGACAGGCGATATGCCTAATAGGCGGTGCGTAAGTACTCAGACCAATAAGGGTCATCGGTGCGTGGCTTGCGGTCCGCGTGTACCAGTATAGCTACAAGGCCTCTGTTGGGCCAAAGGTGGCACTCCCCCACGCTCTGCCTCGCGCAGTAGCCGGCGATAACACGATCGGGAGTGATGAACACGAACGCTTAACATGCCATGACCCGCGTGGCCCCGGGACGGCCAGAACCAATATATGCACGGCTTCGGCAATGCCGCCAGCTGCTTCTGCCGCGTGCTTGGTGCTGGCAACGCAGTTCGATGACCCGTATGCCAGTGAGGAGCAAGGCTCGGCCACGCCGATGCGCAGCCCCGAAGGCCCGCCCGTTGATTGCAGGCGGCTGCATTTGATCCGCGCAAGCCATCGACATAAACGCGGGAACAAAACTGCGCGGGCGGAGTCTGGATACACGTGGGAAACGCACTTGGCTGCACTGCTACATAGCTGCGCACGCAATACACGCTCGCTATCTGCGCCGCGCACATAGTGTATAGAACGCGCTTTTCCTCACTTTCATTGCGCCGGCTGGCAGCGGCCGACATAAAATGTTGGGAGCCTACGAAGTAGCTACTGAACTAAGTGGAAACCGAAAACGGCCATTAGCGGGTGGAGTTTCAGCAGAGACGTAACACTCATCCTCACCCAACCATCTAGTCCGTTCGTTCAAGCGCTACATATAGACGAGCTTATCAGGCCATCTATATAAGCTACGCAACATTATGTCGCCTGAAACATTATTAACCAGGGCTCGTATTCACAAAACGTCCTTACGCTAAAAGCGTTCGTACCAGCCAATAGTGATGCAGGACACATTATTAGCGAAGGCGAACAGCCAATGAAAAACAGCACTTACGAACGAAAAGCTTTGTGAATTCGGCCCCTCATGTTCGGCCGTTGTTTTCTGTGTGCTCTCTCTTTACCGTCCCCTCTCAATAAAAGGAAAGAAACAGCGGCGCCTAACTTGGCGGAAGCATACTTTAGTAATTAAAGCGATGAAAGTGCAAAGCAAAGCAAACCCATGCAGTTATTTCAGGAAATGGAAGTCACTGGCCTGCCGCTGCGAAAGTGTGTGCCGTAGTTTGCGCCTTCATTCAGCGAAATTATTATTTCTTTTCTTTTTTTCCCGCGGTGCGTTCAGCGGGCTTTTGCTCCGATATAGTGGCGATCAGGATATCCCCGATGCATCACTTTCTCCCCGTGTCGTGCAAGCAGCAATCAATGGCGCGGCGCCACCATAGAGCTCACGCGGTATAGTTTATCGCGCATTAACCCCTGCGGCGTATGGACGCACAGCTAGACCTCCAGTGCATTCGACCTCGATTTCATGGGCGAGACGTAATCCGCGGAGGCTGCTAGTTGCTTACTTCTGTAGCTCGCACTTATCTGCCAAACCAGCTCCCGTGGTGCTCGGTGTGCGCTCGCAACAGGCCCTGGCACACACCGCAATTGCTCCCCGTGGTAAGTCTCCAGTCACGAGCTGGCACCCTGTGGATCGCCTCCTAAATTTCCAAGCGATCAAATAGGTTTGCCGATATATCGGCGCAGGTTGCTCGTAATCGACGTCCGAATCTATTTGTGCTCCGAGATCGGCAGCGTATATTTCCAAGCCGGGCGTTTTAATGCAACTGCCAGGCTACAGCGTGGTCTGCGGCAGCATACCCCCTCTTCCCCTTCTATGCACAGTGGCAAAGGCGGTCTTCCTTTAATTCGGTGCAGAGCTCATCGAAAGGTGCCCGTCGTCCCTTCGCTACAGTCTGCTAATCAAAGCGTTTACCTCGACGTTTGCCTGCCTCCGCTTGGCACTTCGCCTATTGCCCAGGCATAGTAGCCTGGCGGCAACTTTCGCCTCTGCGGTTTACTGTTGACCCACTAATCAGCCACAGTTCAGCTTATCTAGCTTCTTAGTTCCTCTTAGCTTGCTTCTCTCACCATTTGGAGAAATCGAAGACTGACCCACGCTAGGGAGTTCTTGTTCTGAGTCGTTTCCATATCAGCCAAGCGAAAAGGTTTACCTGTACACTGTAAACGAAAATAAACCCACCTGGGAGTTTTTAAGAGGTGATGTGCCCTAAAACCTCCCCTCCTCAAATATTTACTCCGATGTATGGGAGCAAAACAGCGCCATCCCCTCGTTTCACTCCGCTGGCTAGCTGCGGGAGTATTAAGGCGACATGACGTGATTTTACTCCGCTTAAAAATCTTGTTCTCCCATGAAACTCCGACAGGGAGTTTTAAAAACCTCCCCTCCGCCGATACCGGTTGGTGACGTGGCGCTTCCCATGAGGCTGTGCGCCTCGCCAGCGACCGGGCGCGTTCGGCGGAGCGGGCAGTGCTCATGGCTGACGGTTTGTTTACGTCTGTGAAGTGTCGTTCCGTGACAGCGTTTCGTCAATTTGTTTCCCGTATTTCCTTCCAGAAAGTGTTATAGGCATGCCTGAAGCTCACTGTATCTCAGCATCAAGTACATTAGCTGTGATCGCTTTGCTGACAACGATGATTGCAAGAACCACGTTTTGAAGTGCAGAAAAAGGCTTAGATATACCTCGAAGCTGCTCACTGGCTCGTGATGTCGGCTCACGTTCTGGCTGCGTTTTCGTGCTGCGTCACCCTGTCTTGTGTTTTTCAGTACGTGAAATGCGACTTCTATGTCCTTTTGAGTACATGCTGACAACGTCCAGTGTAGTGTTTGAAAGGACCGCGTAGCAATGGCAACAGTAGCCACTGTTCGAGCGACGACATCCGTGCTAGTCGCGCATGAATGGCGTAACCCAAGTTCGTTGCGGTGCAGTGTTGCCAGTGGGAAAGACCGGAGTGCAAGCAACTGTTTTTATGTATCTGTGAACGGATATCCTCGCCCGAAGAAAAACGGTAGGACATAAGTATGCGTACTGAAAAGAAAGCTTCTTATTGAGCGATGTGACTCGAATTGTTATCGCGCATATATGTTTTGGTCACGTCGTTGCTTCCGATATTGCATTAACATTACGCTCTATCCGAGACACTGATTTAGATGCATGCCCGCTGGCTCCGAGTTTAGGGATTCACTCGACAGATCAGCGATGTAGCTCCTTTTCGCTACCGAGACAGATTGCTCGGACGCAGAGCAAGTAGTGCGGTGTATAAAATGTATGACTGCGCATTTCTCGGTGTTATCTCGGCTGCTGCGGGTCATGCTGAAACGTAATAATTTCTTGCTACGCTACCACTATATCGCAAAAATTTAATTTTGCTGTGCAACACATGCACTTACATTTTTCTTGCCTACTGTAACTAACGCACTACTTTTTGGCCGCGAACGCCGGCAGTGTGCGAAGTCGCTTCAGCACTCACAGAATGGCATGATAATTTTGAAAAATTACGCCATTAACTTTTTTCTCTCACTATTTTTAATTAACAGTTTTGTGTTGCTTAAGGTATTCTGTTAATTTCAGAGAGACAGATCTCGTATGAACGAGCATGTGAGTCGTAATTCTGAAAACAGCCCAGCTGCTCCCTAGGCGGTTTCGAGGCACACAATATCGTGGCTATATATACTGGCACCGTTGCTTGTTGAGTATCGCGTGTACGTGTGATGTCTTTGAAATTTCTGCATTGGGCGTTTCTGAAATGTTTATGTATGTCATGATATATGTGCTCTCATTGACTTGTTCCGTCGAATTCGACGCGGTCTCGTGTGCATATTTCGAAATTTGACCAGCGGCCTCTGCATGTAAACATGTTCGCGCAAACTCACGCGATGGCTCTTTTTATACTCCCGTTGCACCTCGAAAAAACTCCGTCAATAGCAAAGCAAAAAATAAAGAAAAGACAGAAAAAAACTCCCATAATTCCACGCAAAAATTCCGCTCGTACGGAGTAAAAATTCTACTCCGATCATACGGAGCAAAAAAAACTCCGAACCGGGGGGTCGCTAGAGGACAAGCAGTATACTCCCACCTCGGAGTTATTTCCGTTTACAGTGTACGGCTAGGTAATTTTGCGCACAGTAATATGGCGTGGTTAAAGCAATATATTAAAGGAACACTAAAGGAGGAAATTAAGCTAGGACGTTAGGCCTATGGTGGTGAGTTACAGCTGTAGAAAGCAAAAAAATGCGGTCTTGCCCTGAGCAAGCCAAAAAATGCCCATGAACGAAAGACAGGCGCCGACGGCAACTTGAAGTAGCCGCACTCGCGCCCCGTTTTGAGAACGTCTTCATTACACTAGCCAATTGTTTGTCGATAAACAAGCCTCCCACCAGGTAACAAAGAAATCAATTCGAACTAGATGCCGATCTCGTTGATGTCATACTGACGCAAACCAATGGAGCACATGGTTGACAAACACATCATGCAGTAATTAGCCTATAACAACGTTCTTTCACTGCTCCAACAAGTCAGCCACTTCTTGATTGGCGCCAAACTGAGGCTATAGTCATTCATTCTGCAAAAATCATTCTACACCGTCTGTCACAAATAAGCTCTTAAAATGGTGTTGTTATGAGAAACAGCAAACTGATTGCCTGGATAAAATGCTATAACTAAATTCGCACTGTCGGTTTGTTCTCACTAACAACGTGAAGTATGACCATCTTGAAATAAGTTCCGGAAGAATCTAAGACTATCTTAAGATCCCTGTTCTTTTTTTCAATTTTTATATCTCCAATGTTGTCAAAGCAACCAGTAACAATCAAAGTACCGAATGTTGAGAAAAAGCCAATGACGAAAATTGCCGAGATTTCCAAAAATATCCAATCAATCAAACAGTCATCATGCGTTGGTATATGGTTACCAGATCTCGGGAATTATCATCTACCAAGGACACACATACATCATCTGTCTGTGTGTTCTTTGTCTTTCGGTGTAGCTTTTATAGACAACGCTCACATCCGGATGAACGTGTCGCCAAGGGGTCGTGCTCTCCTCCGACCTGTGGCCGCATTTTAACCCGCCGCGCAGCATCCTTTTGCTTAATTTAGGCGTCGGGTGCGTTAATGAAGCCCGTCGCCTTCAACGGCAAGGACGAGCGCCGCGGGCCCTTCATGCCGTTAGTAGACGCTATACATTGAAAGACTTGAACACTAGCTTTGAGATAGCTCAACTTTCAACACTTGTTTCTGTAGTGCTGAGGAAGTTCAACAGCTTGATTTTTCTCTAGCTGCGTTCAGTAATTTGTTTTCTTCTTTCTTCTTTTTTTTCGAGAGGGCAAATTTCAGCTTGACATGAGGCTCACAAAACTCTACTGTGAGGTGCTACCCAGAAGCTCCGGGAATGCAGTCGTAAAAAAAAAACTGCGTTCACCATAACGCCTAATCAGCACTGTCTCCTTCAAACCAGTCCCCTTGAGCATGTATACACCTATCCCAGTGTTTATTCCACGATTCCATGCATTTGTGGAACTAACTCTCCAGGCGACAGTGTGTTGAGGACCGCCTGCGATACCGACTGAATCTCATCAACAGCGTGAAACTGACGTCCTTTCCGCCTCAACTTCAACTTTGGGAACAAGAAGTTGTCCCAAGGGGCGAGGTCAGGTGAATAGCATGGGTGCGGAAGTTATTTGGAACTCAAGAACTGTCGAACGACGAGTGATGTGTGAGTGGGTGCGTTGCCGTGATGAAGGTGCACCTTCTGTTCGTCACTGAACAGTCTTGGCACAAATTTTGCAGAAATGCGCCTCAAGTTCAAAACATCCGACAATATTCACTGAACTAGCTGTGCCGTACGATTGTCCTATAATGTCGCAGAGCCTGCGATTGCCAAGGATAGTCTTAAGAACTTCCGCTATCGTTTCCGTGGTTGTGCTCATTGACGGGCGTCCAGAATGTTAATCGTCGTCAACACACATTCGACCTTCTTTGAAGCGTTTATGCCATAAAAACGTCCTACGTTGGCTCATGATGTCGACTCCAAAAGCTTCCTCTAGCATACGACGAGAATCTGCCGCAGTTTTGCCAAGTTCCTTTGTTCCTTGAAGTATGTCATATATTTGTTGCTAAGGGATGCGCCAAATCAGTGAAACAGTGAGCCGTAAAACAGCACTTTGCAAAACAATACTTCTTAGATGCAAGTCGTTCAGCACACTGATCCTGAAGGCATGCTGCTTGCAATATTTAGCGGCGGAAGTGTGTACCACACTCGGTTTGCTCCCGCTTTTCGAATTTCCGGAACTTTTGGGCAGCACCTCGTATAATTCATGTCAACTATGAGACTCGATTCTCTTCTGTAGTGCTCATACCCTGTGTGTGATGTGACGGGCTGTGGTGAGCCTTTCTCTCCTCCTTTTTTCTCTGCTTCTTCTTTTCTTTTATTTTTTTTTTCACAGGGGTGGGCACGGTGTTCTTTAAGGAAACAAGTGCTAGCTTGCTTCTTTACTGTGCATGTGTGGGGTTCATGTACGCTTACATTATTAATCTAATGCCCCCTCTCCCACTCTTTTCATGTGTGTGCATTTTTTAAAGATATTTCTGTCTCCCCTCCCAGTGCTGCGTAGCAAACTGGATATCTATCTTCCGGTTAACCTCCCTGCCTTTCTCATCTCTTATATATATATATATATATATATATATATATATATATATATATATATATATATATATATATATTGTTACACACGAGGTGTTTTAATGTAGAACCAGATGAATCTGGTTGATAGGCGCGGTTGTTGAAGAGCGGTCTCGCGGCAGCTTGGCTCACGTCGTTCTCTTCTTTCTTTCATCTGGTTGTTTGCGCGGCAGGCGTGGTTCATGACAGCTTGTGACATTTCCCCGCTGGCAGACGAAGCCCGCCGGGCGAGTCAGTCATCTCGCGGATTGTAACGCCTCAGACGCGCGACGTGTGTCACTTCAGCCTTGGCCGAGCGTCGTCCACTGCTCGTGAGACGCGCAATGCGGTAGTTTACATCGCTGAGGCGCTCCAGAATAACGTAAGGGCCGACGTAGTGGGCGAGAAACTTCTGGCACAAGCCACGCTTCCGCAACGGCGTCCAGAGCCACACAAGGTCACCAGGATCGAAGTAAACGTGGCGGTGACGCCCGTCATAGCGTATCTTGGACCGGTCCTGCGATGCTATGGTGCGTAGCCTAGCGAGGCGTCGCGCTTCTTCTGCTCGACATAGGAGCTCATCAACTGATTCGTTGTCATGAGCGAAGTAGGGAAATATTGTGTCGAGGGTGTAGCGCGGCGGACGAGCATACAGAAGGAAAAATGGTGAGTAACCAGTGGTCTCGTGTCTCGCGGTATTGAAGGCATAGGTAATGAAAGGCAAGATACTGTCCCAATTCTTGTGTGCTGAATCGACGTACATGGACAGCATGTTGGCAAGCGTTCTGTTTGTGCGCTCGACCAGACCATTAGTTTGTGGATGGTAGGGCGTAGAATGGCGGAAGCTACATGAACACAGACGAAGGGTTTCTTCAACCACGTCCGCGGTAAACTGTCGCCCACGATCGCTGATTACTATGCGAGGAGGTCCATGTCGGAGTATAATGTTAGCCAGCAAGAAGATAGAAACTTCTGTAGCTGTGGCCGATGGCAATGCGGCGGTCTCACAATAGCGGGTAAGGTGATCTACGCAAACGATAACCCAACGATTACCCTTGGAGGATCGCGGGAAAGGGCCCAGAAGATCTATACCAACTTGCTCAAAGGGGACGCTAGAAGGGGGAACTGGTTGAAGCAGGCCATGTGGCGCTTGTGGCGGACGCTTGTAGCGCTGGCATGTAGAGCAGCTGGCGACGTACCGTTCGATATCTTTCCGCATCTTAGGCCAGTAAAAACGTTCTTGAGCCCGGTAGAGTGTCCGTGTGGAACCAAGATGACCGGAAGTTGGGTCATCGTGCATGGCGTGTAATACTTGGTGGCGAAGGTTCGTGGGGACAACTAAAAGGTAGCGTGCACCGGTGGTCGAGTAGCTCTTCTTATACAGCGCGCCACCATCCCGTAGGCGAAAGCGACTGCCCGCAGGTGACTCCTGTGCTGCCGCGAAGAGCGGTTGTAAGCTCTCGTCCTTGTGCTGCTCGGATATGACGGTACCCATATCCGGAAATTCCGGGGACACAAAAGCGATGTACTCATCAAAATTGTCCGCATCACATTCAGTTGTTTCAAGTGGCATCCGAGAGAGACAATCAGCGTCAGCATGCCGCCGACCACTTTTGTAGCAAATAACGAAATCGTATTCCTGTAGACGGAGGGCCCAGCGCGCTAGTCGTCCTGAGGGATCCCGCAGATTCACAAGCCAGCATAGCGAATGATGATCTGTTACGACAGTGAAGGGGTGCCCATAGAGATACGAACGAAACCGTTGCACGGCGAAGATGACCGCCAGACACTCTTGTTCGGTGACTGTGTAGTTGCGCTCGGAGCGGCTCAAGGACCGTCTAGCGTAAGAGATCACGTGCTCTCGGTCGCCAACACGCTGAACTAGCACAGCACCGATGCCTACGCCACTGGCATCGGTGTGAATCTCAGTTGGTGATGAAGGATCAAAGTGGCGAAGAATTGGTTGGGATGTCAACAGGAACTTGAGCTGGCGAAATGATGAGTCGCAATCTGCAGTCCATTCAAAGGGAACGCCTTTTTGGAGAAGGCGTGTAAGGGGATGAGCCATGTCAGCAAACCGGGGAATGAAGCGGCGAAAATAGGAGCACAAGCCCAAGAAACTTCTTAACTGCTTGACAGAGTTGGGTACTCTAAATGCTTCTACGGCCGCAGTCTTGTGCGGATCTGGTCGGATGCCTTCTTTAGCGACCAGATGGCCTAGCACAAGAGTTTGCCGTTCCCCAAAACGGCATTTTTTTGAATTGAGCACAAGACCCGCTTTCTCCAAGCAGTTCAAGACCAAATCCAAACGTTTGTTGTGCTCACTAAACGTTCGCCCGAAGATCACAACATCGTCTAAGTAGCACATGCAAACTTCCCATTTTAAGCCGCGTAATATCGTGTCCATGAACCTTTCGAACGTTGCGGGCGCGTTACACAACCCGAAAGGCATCACGTTAAACTCGAATAGTCCGTCGGGTGTTAAAAATGCTGTCTTTTCTCTGTCGTCCTTGTGTATAGGAATTTGCCAGTAACCTGACCGTAAATCGATTGAGGAAAAGTAAGATGCCGCAAAGAGACAGTCGATGGCGTCGTCAATTCGGGGGAGCGGATATACATCTTTCTTAGTAACGGCGTTTAGGCGACGGTAATCAACACAGAACCGCCACGTACCGTCTTTCTTCTTCACCAATATTACGGGGGCTGCCCAAGGACTAGATGATTCTCGAATGACGCCTTTGCATAGCATTTCTTGGACCTGATCACTGATTATCTTGCGTTCTGATGGGGATACACGATAGGGTTTTTGTCGGATTGGCTGGGCGGCTCCTGTGTTGATGCGGTGACGAGTTCTGGACGCAGGAATTGATGGCGGTCCATTGTGCTGCGCAAAGTCGAATACCGAGGTATGTTTTGTAAGCAGGGCCATCAAAACTTGACGCTCATTATCGCTGAGTGACTTATCAATCATGGAAAGTATCTTCGAGCTCCCGGAGCTCGAGACACTGGTTGCTCCTTCATCGGGGAGTTCCGCAAGTACTGCCACCGATACTGGAGAGTCTGTCGGAAACGTGGCAATCTTTAGGCCTTGAGGTAGCACTGCCGCTTCAGTGGAACAGTTTAGCGCCCACAGCCCCGCGCATCCATTGGTCACTGAGACCACGCAGTGCGGAACTAATACGTTTTTCTTGAGGCAGTTCCGATGTACAGGTTCCACTGCAGCATCGAACGAGATAGGAGTCGGAGATGAACAGGCGACGGCAACACGCATCGCGGATAAGGCGGGCACAACTGTATCCTCAGACACGCACAGCACACTCTCCGGGCAAGCTTCACCTTCAAAGAGCACAGGTAAAACACTGGTGTCGACACTGAGTTCTCCCGTCCGGCAATCAACATTCGCACCACACAACTGCAAAAAGTCGATCCCCAGAATCACGTCATGCGAGGAGCGAGGAAGAACAGTAAACTCTGCATTAAAAACTTTCCCACCCAAAGACACATCCACGTTACACACACCAACCGGGTATAATGCTTCACCACTGACTCCACGGAAACTTGTGCACTGGTCCCACCGAAACATAACCTTGCGTCCCAGAAGGCCTTTAAACCCCACACTCATGACCGAGACAGTTGCTCCCGTGTCGACTAAAGCCATTGTGGAGACCCCATCAATCAGTACATGAACCTTATTCTTTAGCATGAAAATAGCTGGAGGCAGTTGAGTCGGCAGCACACATTTTCCAGCGACCTCACCTCCATCGGCCGCGCTGGCTAGTTTCCCGGCGGGGGCGACACGAAACGGCGCCGAGGCGATGGTGACGTGAATCGCGGCCGAGGGGATGGTGAGGTCGGGATGGTGATCGGGAGGCTCGGAAGGCTGGTGGTGGCGTCAGAGTACGGTCGGAGGCAGGGGAGCGGTAGCGGTTCCGGGTTCTTTCTGCTCCAAAGTAGGTCTCCTGGGCGGTGCATCGGTCCTCTCGAAAGTGGCTTCCTGAAGAGGAGTCTCCTGGCCACTGAGTGCGCAGTGTACGACCGCTAGACCGCGTAGTCGGCGCTGACGATCCGTAGTTTGATGCTCGGCGTCGGCTACAGTACCTAGCTATATGGCCAGGCATGCCGCAGCAGTAACACACTGGCGAAGGGCGAACTTCAGAATGCGGATTGAAGTAATCTGCCGAAGACATCGGTTGAGGGTAACGAGGTTCTTCCCCTTGAAAGTCGTAGGTAGCGGCGAGTCTTCGTGGACGAAAGTTGCGTGGGCGTGGATCAAAACGTTGAGGGGGCGAATCATTGCGTGGTGGTTCGGTCGTAATGTAATGCGGTTCGTCTCTGGAGCCGATAAGATCCGCGACGTTCACCGAGTGGTTCCATGTAGCCGAAGGGGGTTCCCGAAAAGTGTCTCGGAAAACGGAGGAGCTGCAACGTGGCGCCGCATAACGTGCCTGTTCGTCATGTCGCTGGAGCTCCTCGCGGACTATCTGGCGGATGGCGGACGAAAGGTCTGGGAGCAGAGGACTCGTGTCAACACTTGCTACAGTCGTTACATTGGCCAGCCGTCCAAACTTTGGTGTAATTCGGCGAGTCTTCAGCGCCTCGAACGTACGGCAGTGCCGTATCAGTTCTGATACAGTGTGCAAGTTCTCTTTACCAATGAGGAAGTTGTACACGTCTTCCGCTATTCCTTTTACCACGTGCCCCACTTTATCTTCCTCTGTCATTTGAGGGTTGACGGTGCGGCACAGCTTCAAAATTTCTTCGATGTAGGTAGTGCAAGTCTCGCCGGGTACCTGAGCTCTCTGGGCTAATGTGAGTTCCGCACGTTTCCTCTTTGCGTCCGAGTCACCGAAACACTTTTTGATTTCCTCAACGAAGCGTGTCCAAGTAGTTAGCATGTCCGCGTGTTTGTCGTACCATACCAACGCCGTGCCGGCCAAGAAGAAAACAACGTTCCTAAGCTGACTGGCAGCGTTCCAGTTATTGTATTGGCTTACTCTTTCGTAATGGGTTAGCCACTCATCCACATCTTCCTCTGCCTTCGCCGAGAACGTGCGTGGCTCTCGGTAGTGCTGGATAGGGACTGGGCTCGCCTAAAGCCCCTGCATCTACGCGCCACCGCCAGCCAAGCTAAGTACCGCCAACCTAACCTCTTCCTCCACGCTTCTCTCCTCTCACCCCCTTAGCTTCCGGCGTGAAGCGGAACTTACGTAGCTTCAACTTCCTGTTCCGAGTGGAAGTGACGCTATGTTTTTAGCGTTGTTTACTTTCGAGTCGATAGAGAGGCTTTAATTGCACCAGCTGCGGTTGAAACTGTGAATGCGATTCCATCCAAGAACCACCGCCTATTGTAATCGGCGATCTGGTCGTGTTCGCTGCTTCGCGTCAACCTGCGACGGGTTATGCCACGAGAGACAACGTACAGTGGAATGTAGTGCCTGGGCGCTTGGAGACCGCTCCCGTTTTTCGTGCATTTGGAAAACAGCGGCCGCAAACTACTACTTCAGCGGAATACGACAGCTTGTCCCCTTTTAATTCTTGTTGTTTTGAAGCATACATCCCCTCCAGCCAGCACGTATGGAGGGACTTTAGTGAAGGAGTTCGCGACGCCAATTTGTACGGCAGACGCATAGAGTTTATGCTGTTGATTCTGAGGTTGAACTTGTCTCGTACGATCGAAGGTAGCGAACGTCCCAAGTGCGTGCACTACGTGAAGGACTGCAATGACGTGAAGCTATGAAATATAACAAGTCCAAATTTGCGTGGAGGGCATTCAGTGACATGGTGAAAACAAGTGTGCTTTTCTTGTGCGATATGAGCGGAGGTGTGCAGTGAATTGGTGCGTGTGCGCGTGTTGTAACGCGTGCAAAGGTGGACGGCGAATTGTGTGGATGACGCGAGCAGATGCGCACTGCGAATTGTGTGTTGTGACGCGAGCATCTGCTCGCGTGTACGGCGAATTATGTTCGTGTGTTGTGGCGTGAGCAAAGGTGTACGGCGAATTGTGTGTTGCAACGTGAAATTACGATGGCTATTTTTTTTTTTATTGCGAGTGTTCAGGAGGCGAACGCGGCAGTATTTCGGGCGGTAGGTGTGTCATACTTCTGTTGTCGCGCTTGTATCCGTCCCTGGCCTAAGCGCTAAAGCACTTCCATCTACGCGCCACCGAAGTTTTATGCCGGCAGAAGCGAGGATGGAGGGGCTTTGTTTAGCCTTACTTACTCAACTTTACTCAAAGCGTCCAAATTTTGATGTACGTCAGTTTAGTTATTGGTCAAAAAGACACCTACTTGTTTGGTGAAGTGGAGCAGCGTTGATTTGCTGAATGCTTTCAGAGTTATTCAAGCTTTGTGAAGTAAATGTGAAATTGGCTTACACCTACTGCTATTGTATGAACAAATACTGTGCGTTGCATGTACCACTCTGTCAACACTTCATATGCCTACATTTTGTATATATTCTGTTCGTAAAGGCCAACTGTCCTCCACCTTGCAGTAAAAAGAAAGTTCATACAGGTCGTTATCGCCGAGAGGCGCCGGGGCGGGTGATTTCCAACGTGCCGGACACATGCAGCAGCCGATGATGCAGCCACAGTCCATGGCTCTCCGCACTTTGTCAGCGAAAGAGGACGACAGGCAAAGCGTGTGGGCGCAGCGTACGCAAACAAGCGCGTAGATGCACGCGAATGACGCTTGGTGGAATGGCTAGCGCGAGCAACTCAGATTCGCACCGGTTGCTTAGCACGGGCGCCTCACCATCGTCTGCAATGGGAGCGAAAATTCTCGCAGCGCAACTCCAGGAAGCGGAAACGCCGGAACCGGAAATACCGGAAGCGGAAATGCCGGAACCGGATTTGGTGTGAGGGGAAAAGGCGGCGCACACAAAGGTTGGCGCTACTTAAGAGAGCGGCGGTGGCGCGTAGATGGAGGGGTTTTAGGCTCGCCGAGGCACTGCTGGTGAGGGTATTTTGCTCTGTGGCCATGACTGAGCGCGACGGCGAAAGTCCGGCGAGGCGACGGCTTCGGCGTAGCTCTTGTGCTGGTGGCTCCGTTGTAGGTCGTGGGAGTTACCCCGCACCTCCACCAAATGTTACACACGAGGTGTTTTAATGCAGAACCAGATGAATCTGGTTGATAGGCGCGGTTGTTGAAGAGCGGTCTCGCGGCAGCTTGGCTCACGTCGTTCTCTTCTTTCTTTCATCTGGTTGTTTGCGCGGCAGGCGTGGTTCATGACAGCTTGTGACATTATATATATATATATATATATATATATATATATATATATATATATATATATATATATATATATATATATATATACAGTATAGCTTCGTAATGTTAGCGTACAGCATTCGTTTTGCGTCATAGTAGCTACAGCCCGACAGAAGGGGGTAGAAGAAGTATACGGGGACACAATTTGGCGGCGACTAACAGGAGTTTATTGAAAGAAAACATACAATATATACCACGCATCACATGACCAACACCCTGCCACCCACCCCCAGCATACGCAGATACACTATCGAAAACAACTTTCATTTCACAGAAGGCACGTGTTTCGACGGTGACACACAGTTAACTGCTGATTGGCCACCGTAGCAAACAAATTGCTATGGCACGAGGCAACTCAATCAATGGCTTTACCCAAGATCTAACAAAGCTCACAAAAGCTCGCACTTAGTCAACTATACTATGTGTTACCAAGGGCACAGCGTTCCCAATTTGCCAGCGTTCCTTGAGCCTACGTGACAACATCCATTTCTTTCTTAATTTATATTTTCTTTTTCGCTTCCGAACAGCTAGCTCCAACTCCGTTGGTACCCAGTACATGCTAGGCGATTGTCCCCCGCCATAATGAAAGACGACCTCTCCGTCTACGCAGCACATCAGCAAAGCAGAGCAACTAGAGCTCAAAGGAAGCTGCACTGAATTTCTGTTTTCTTGTTCCCTGCATTTGCTATCGCCTGACTGTCAACGTTGGTGATGCAAACCGATACCCCATTGACGCGCTGGCGCAGGCGTGCACCTGTGAGAAAGGAGGATTCAAAAGAAAGAAGCTTAAAAAAATTTGTTCGGATAACGCCCACGTTTGAGGGCAATCAAATGACATGACATGTGAATGTGAGCAATGAGCTGCAAAAGGGGCGTTCGCACATTCGCAATGGCACATGATCTCACCAAGGGTCTCACCAAGAAATATTTTCTATTATGCTCACTGGTTTTAAGACATCGTTAACGACCTTATATACGCTTGCCGTTCAGAAGTTCAGAAACTTGTACTCTATATTTTACATACAACCCTGCTCGGGCAGCTGGGACGAAGCCTAGTAACAAATTTACTCTGCATCGTTTTCCTGTTCCTGATTTCTTGCGCTTGATCAAAGGTTCGTGAGGTACGCAGGCATTGTAGAATGCAGCGAGGAGGCGTACGCGATGGGAGGCAAGGACACGAGAAGGGGCTGCACTTTGAACGCCGTTTCTTCCGGCCACTTTAGTTCTCAGCGGATGACCGCACGAAGTCATTGAGTCACTTGTTCCAAAAGGGCGGCGCGTACGCCACGCGCCCTCATGAAATAAAGGTGGAATCGCTCGTCCCTCTCCTTCTGCCATCTTATGGCACAGTGCTGCGGCGTTAACGTCGTGAACGCATCCAAACCGAACATTCAAGAGAACACGCAAGCGGCAGCCGGGATGTTTAGGAGCTGATAAATGTGTTTACTGACTTTTCTGATATGCAATCTATAGCGGCCGTGCCTCCGCTTACGTGTCCCTACAAACGGCTTCGAGTGGGCCTTGGATGTTCTTTGCGCGTGTTCTTTTCCAATATAATCGAGTAGTCGAGGCTCACTTCATCATCTCCGCCACGGGTAGTCTCATCCCTGTGCTAGTGGTTCCGGATAAACAACCTAACTTCCAGTCAGCCCTTCGCTTTTTTTTTCTGCTCTCAGGCTACACTTTCTAACCACTGTATATACGTCTCTATGCTGTGTCTCTATGAATTTTCCCAATGAAAATGGAAAAAAAAAGAGCAGCTGAAAGGCGTGCTGGGAATATAGCTATCGTCTCAACCACGTAGCAGACTTATTTTCAAAGTACGTTTCAATTTGTAATAAAAATTACCTTTCAATCATACCACCCGAGCAGAGATCAACGCACCTGACGCACGAACGCCATTGCAGATGTTCTTTTTTTTAAATTGCTTGTTCTCTATTTATCGCAGTGTAATTAATGTCGTATGGACGGCGGCCCTTTATGACTGACGAGACCGCATTATGCAAATGTGCAAGACGGTGGAGCTCATGTCAGAATGAAGAATAGAGAAATAGATGTGCGTCCGGATAGTTTGACGATTAGTACTTCTAAAGAGCACCTTGAGCTTTAAGGCAGCTTTAACAAAGCAACAGTAAACTGTTGTATGTCCTCGCTCAACTTTGGAAATGTTCTATACTACATTATTTTACTGCGAGAGCAGTAAAAGGTGAACTTGAAACTGGGTTTGCTCCGCCCGTCCGCCTGTCCGCCATTTCCATTAAGCCGTCGTCGACGCTATGCCACAGCCATCGCAGCGCCGTCATCGCCACGTCACCTCGCCCACATCACATCCTTACTTTCCGTACCACCTTCGCCATACAACAAAGGAAGAAAGCATCGCGCACCACCGCGACCGACGATGATTGAAGCTTTGCCACTGCGGCAATGTGCAATTGTGCGCTAACCACTGCGCTATATTCCGATAGCCTTCAAGAAGCGCATTAGCGCGTTGGTGGCCTTGTTCACACGAGAGGTCTCGTCTAAGCAGCTGAAATTAAAACGCAGAGCATATTGTTGACCGTCGAGAGGTGGACACTGGCATCTCTGTACTTGCTTCACATCCGCCAAAATGGCATGCGGCGCTATTAACCATTCCGATGAGGAATGAATAAGCGCTCGTAAATGTGGCACGTCTTACCACATGCAGAGTTCGGGTTGTCGAGAAGGTGTAGTAGCGGAGGTAACTATAGTCGGATACAACTTTAGAAAAAAAGGGGGCGTTTACTCCTCCAAGGCGGATGCACACGAGCATCCACCAATGGGCGCGCACTCTGGACCCACGTCATGCGCCGGACGGCCGGTGACTTCGCCGCTTCGGTCATCTGGGCGGGGCCTCCCCATTTTTCCAAAGTTGAATCCGACTATAGTGCTATCACATTAAATAATTTCGAATCAGTGACATACACACCTCATCAGGTGCTCTTACTATGCGTCTCTCTCTCTCTCTCTCTCTCTCTCTCGATATATATATATATATATATATATATATATATATATATATATATATATATATATATATATATATATATATATATATATATACCATTCTTCCTTTCTTAGAGTTGATGCCGGACGCCTCGACCACCTCTCAGCGCATCAGCAGACATCCGCTCAGCGAACTTTGGGTGCCAAAGTGTTGATGTCAGCCCTACTTCACGGCGGTTGCTAGAGTAGGCAATGACGAAAGCTATGCGCATTCAGAGTTACAGCCTCGCAGCGTGTCAGGCAGCTTCTATACCGCCAGTTGCGTCGATGGACGGCGCTAGGCCGGGTGTGGTGCCGACCTCTAAAGTGCGTTATATCGGAAAGATCGCATCACGTGCATCTGCACCAACCGTTGCGCCGAGACATTTTCGCTATGTGCGTTTTTTTTTTCGGTATGTCCTTACATGGGAGCACCCTACGGCGCGCACGTGCTACTTTACACCTGCTCGCTTGTGCTCACGCAGGAGCCCACCGCAGCGGCGTGTCCACGTACGAGGAGCCTCTCAGTCAAGACTCCGCTGGCCAGTACCATGGGACCAGCCGTCGGATCGCTAACTCTTCCAGACCAGGTTCACGCCACCAATGCGCCAACCCGCTAGGAAGGGGCGTAACTAGGGGACTGACGTCTGTGCTCCTGTAATTCGCTCTTGCTTCACGCTGTCTATCTCTGGACCGAGGGCCTCAACAAAAACGTTTTACTGTCTCTCCCGCTATACGTATGACGCTGGTTATTTCTAGTGTCGCGGTGCATATTAAGGCAAATATGCAAAGTGGGCCGGATATATTCCTCTCACAGTTTATGATAGTTAGCATTCTACAAATTCGGGGAGGCAGGCTTCCTGAAGACAGCCCAAGTACTACACCTTCGCATACCTGCAAGATCTGTGGCTGCGACTCGCGTGCTTTATCGAAATCATTTATAGCTTGTGTGAGCGCTCGTTACGCGCGTATACACCAGCATATATTCCCACAAAAGTTTGTTATTTCGCTAGAAAGCGAGGGTAACTAAGGTGTGAGTGCAAAATATAACATCAGTCTAAGATCTCTTATTTCAGACCGTCTAGGCATGACTGAGAAGTAAAACAATCTTTAGTAGGTGGGAGAGATTCACTCATTCCCTTCTGGTGATTGTTCTGTTTGTCTGCTTGTTGTTGTTCTGAAGTCTGCTTGTTGACATTGCCGCAATGGAGACATGTGTTGACTTACTCGTCTGTGATAACAAACGTTAAGAGGTTGTCGCCCAACATCTGCGTTAATGTACCGCAACACGCCGAGCATTTACAGCCCCAGTCTTGCTCTAAACATAACGCAATGAGCATTTGTGCAAATTTAATTTGTTTGAAATAGAGCGCATGCATCAAAAGTACCGTGCACCGCATGCACACCGCATGCTTTGCGAATAGTGGCAAAAACAAGCAAGGCAATACGGAGCTACAACAATGCGTTAATACTTTTGTTGTAATGTTTCTTTCTTTTTTTAAAGAATGCGCTGATCAAAGGACAGCACGCGCAATCCAGGGTTGTTGTAAGCTTAAGGACAGATAACTTGCTTGCTGGAGCGCCACCACAATTCAAACATAATGCAATAAGCGTTTGTGCAAATTGAATTTGTTTGAAATACAGTGCATGCATCGAAAGCACCGTGCACCGCATGCACCCCGCATGCTTTGCGAATAGTGGCAAAAACAAGCAAGGCAATACGGAGCTACAACAATGCGTTTATACTTCTGATGTAATTTTTTTTTTAAAGAATGCGTTGATTAAAGGACAGCACGCGCAATTGTACGCTTATTGTACAATTGTACAATAAGCGGGTTATTGTACGCTTATAGGGGTAGATAACACCGCTAGACACAAAGGACGAAAATAATGCTGACAGAAGGCCACCTGTCGGCCTTCTTTTCGTGCCCTATTTTTACCGCTGTGACATGTGCCTAATTATGGATCCTCTCAACTAGCCCTGGTTGCATTCTTGCCAAAGTGCACTCATTATAAGCGACGCGCACTCACGGCAAGCAGCACCGCGATGCTCCGACGCATCGAACCCCTTCGTTCTCGCGGCCCCAAAACGTTCCGGTCGCGTATATGTGTTGAGCAGTCGACTCTTCTGAAAATAAGGGTTTTGTTCTGCAGAATTATACGGAGCATATTTATTGGTGCGTTGCGAGAGACAAGAGAGAGAGAGAGAGCAAGAACAGGAAAGATAGGGCCAAGAAGAAAACGTTGTACTTGTGGATGAATTCTCTTTTTTTCTGCATTCGCACGTATTCGTGTTTCCGTTATTACTTTTGTTGGCGCGTTCCCGTGGCACTTGTGTTTGTACTGACTGTCTTCGGAATGCGGCACTAACGAGGAACGTCATTTGTACTTCCCCACGAACATTTATATTTTGTGAACTGCTCAGGAACAATTGTTCTTGCCTATTTATGCCGGTGTGGGGGAATTTATAATTGAAACCTGCGGCCACGATATTCTTTTCTCTAGTATTTGTCTAAAATTTTTGCATCGTCTGGTGTATACGTATGTCAGTTGAGAGAAAAGTATAGTTGCTGGCGCCGCCTACAGGCACCAGCATCTCTTCGAACGCAGATAATAATATCCATAATAAAGAAGACAGACGTCCGGTTTGTCTCGGTGTATTAAAATATGAAAATCCCCGCTCATGCCTCCAACTCACGTATATTCAGCATTTCTTGTGAATCTGTCACCAAAATTGGTCAGGGATACGCCGCTTAGCTGCAGGGAAAGCGTGCTTGCAGGTGATGCTTCCTACATCGGAGTGTTGCGGCCTGCCATTCTCTCATTCTCTTCCGCGGCCGCTAAATTTAGGGGGGTTCTTTAAGAGGGCCAGGCCGGAAGTCGCGCGTGGCCGCTGTTTGTAAACAGCGAAAAATGTTTAAACTAGGGGCATGCTCAATGGCGGCGGTCCATGCAGCTGCGAGCTGTCCAGGCGGCGCACGCTCACGGGTGGTGCCCACGATGACGAGAAAACGCTGGCCTGCACCGGAGCGCGCTTCTTCTTGCCGCTTATCTTGGCAGCACCCACTACAGCGCGTCGCAAAAGCCAAAGACGCGTGAGTTACGCCGGGGTCGGGATGCATCACGGGTCGAGTAAGTGCGCGGGCTGGGCTGCCATGAGCGCACAGCTAACGGCGTCGCGCAAGATAAGGCGCCGAGGACATGAAGCCGCCGCCAAGGCCTTGCCGTGGCGCGCGCTCCGAACCGACCCGGCGCCGCGCCGCTCTGCCGTTGCCAAGTTCCCCGGCCAAACGCGGAGTGATGCAGCTGCCGCCAGAGTCGCCAGACGACCCGTCGCGTTTGCGATGCGGGCGTTTATTCGATGCGCAAACAACTTGCGCCGAACGCACCTGCCGCTACACAGCAGCGAAAGAAAAAAAAACGACAAGCAAATATTCGTAACTGTTGCTGCATTAATGCAGCACGAAGCAAGTTAGATCCACCAGCTATGTCGCTCGCTCTCTTCCGAGGCTAACGCGTAAAGCGGGATACGGAAGACTATGCGGCACGCATATAGGGTTGGAGCATCTTAGGCGATCGACGAGAGGTTACCGCTGAGCACGATTCTGCCTCGGCTGCATCGCATAAAATGCATTCTAGTTTGTTTGTTTGTTTGTTTTTGAAGACCTCTTTATAGTACGCTCTGTTTTCCATGAGCACTCGTGCTGTGGACGTTTAGTCCTACGTCAGAAATAGATAAGAGGACCTGGATGTCGAGCACATATATGCATAGAAGAAGATATATCGAAGCCCGAATTAAGCAGAAAATAAAACACTCTAGTAGTACAACGATGGCAGGCGACAGATGGCGCTTTTCAATGTTTCAATATAACTCAAATGCATTCGTGTTCACAGACGAGCATAACGTAGCAGGTTTCACCTAAAGAGAAAGAAGGGCTGATTCTGCCTTAACCATGCGTTATCTGTCGACCAAGATCGCCGTGCATGGATCTCGTGCAGACTTCCGTGCACGTTTTGCAATATTATGCGTTCCTTAGGAGGTATAATAAGGCCAAGGACATTCAGACCGGTCCGCGGGCTTTTCAGTGAACGCGACGCATAAAAATGATCCGTTGAATGCGACTCCCGCGACCGCGAAAAGAGGACTACAACTAGGAAGTGCATCCTCAGCGTGGTCTCGTACCTGCCGCGCACTTCCCACGCCGCGGATGAAAGCAGCCGGCTTGTCCTCCGTTCCGTCCTAATGCCTCTTGGCTTGCAGGACAAGTGCGCGTCGTCGCGTCTGCTGCGCGCCTGCTTTATGTTCGAGCACACGGTCGTATTTGCATAGCTGGCTTTGTTTATTTGCCTACGTTCAGTGTTAGCGCGTTGTCGTCGGCCGACTTTACGTAAGCACGCCACGTGCACTCGTATTGCGCAAAATCAAATCCTGGAGCACGCAACAACCATTTAGCCTGTGTCTACAGAGGGCCGCCCTGTACGCGACTCAGAAGAAGAGGGACCCTTCAGCGCGTTTCGCCCTGCGCTCAAGAATGTGATTCAGCAGCGGCGAGCGCTGGAACTGTTCCACTACGACCTGCATGCTGCTCTTTCATGGCTCGAAACAAAGCTGCGGCAAATCAGCAGGAGACCCAGAGTGCGCCAGGGGCGAGCTGTATATACTGCGAGTGGTGAACAGGGGGGCCTCCCACAGGCGGCCGCGCGCGAAAGTTCTTGGAACTGAGCCTCAGCTGCGACCAGAATGAAGGGAAGAGTCACGACTCGGTCCTATTTTCGCGCCCGCATCGCGCGGCGCAGTTACTCGAGCGAGACGAGCAGACGCCGTCGGTTAGCCACTGGCCGGGTAACTTTGTAACCGCGAGACGAGTGCCTTTCGCCTCCACACTGCGGCTCATCGCGAGGGGCGCGCTATAGTGCCGCGTGGGAAAGCGCCTGTCGGTTGGTCGGGAGGCGCAGCTCATGTTTCCTGCGGAGCAGCTCCGACGAGACACAACCGAGCGCGCGGACAACGCAGCTCGCACCTCCTTTGCAAGAACGGCCACCTTTCACCGATCGGCCACTTAAGGACCATAAGAAGCACGGCGGAAAAACTGTTGCTGACAATTACGCGCGTGTTTAAGGCGTTCATTGATTACGCTGTTCTCATCACTGAACGCTTAACGTACGTAAAGCACCCACGCGCGTATACGACGCTCGCCTGCTTGCGTTCTTGGCTGCCACAGCATATCTATAGTGGAATAGACAGTACGTTCGAAGCCTTTCAAAGCGTTTATGTCGAGAAAAAAAAACACTGGTCGTAGTTAAAGCTTCGGGGCCTGGATAACGATGCTTTCCCGCTGTTGGGGAAGCCTATTTTTCTCGACATAAACACTTTGAAAGGCTTCGAACGTATACCGACTGTTTCAATGCGCACTTACACTGCGTATACGTTGCCATGCACCTTCTCCATCCCCGCTCATTCCCATTTCCTTGTTCTGATATACGCAATGGAATCTGTTAGGCGGTAGCTCGGCACGTTGCCATATGGTGAAGTTGAACCGTGCGCTTAGTTTGAACGGTAACAGAGACTGCAACTGCTACTCTTTCTTTCTGTGTGCACGTCCAATTACCCTACTTGAGCTGGCGGCAATCCAAAATATGCAGAACGGACGTCCCTACTAGCCCAGCCAAGTGTTTCAGTGTGGCGAAAAAAACAGTCGTCGTGAGTGTTCGCCGGTAGATAGACTGCGGTCGCTTAATGAAAAAAAAAATACCCAATTGGCAAAAGCGAAGCCCTACGTGCGCTTTGAAACAGACCTTGTTTTTACGGAATTATCTGTCAGCCTCACTGCGCTGCTCCGGAGTAACGGACGGTGAAGCGCATTACAGGGCGCCATGAATTCGCGGCGCTCCTTACACGAGCGACCTCGTAATTCCACACCTGTCCGCCGCTGCGGCTGCCCGTGCCGTCGTCGTCAGGCCAGCGCGTACATCAATTCGGGAAAGTGTTACATGGGCGCCGTCACTGCCCACGTGCTCTGGCAGCGCCGTCACGCGGAGGCTCCGTGCTCGGGGCGCAAGACCGACCTTGACCAAACGCGGCGGAAACGACAGACGCCATGCAGGCGCAGTCACTCTTCCGCGTCCCAAATTAAGTCTCCGGTTGGCAGACTGGTGCCGGATCGGCAGCATTCGTCTGCTCCACAACGAGGCGCGCACGGAGAAGCCGGTCGCCCGCGCACGCGACAGTGCGGCGACCAATTAGCGCGTCCGTTCACCTGCCGTTTCGCTGAGATGGACGCGCACGGAGCATTGCAGCGTCCGTGGACGGGCGCTTCGCGCGGTTGCCGCCGAGAAACTTGTTTTCAGCAATGGCAACCAATGGCAACTGCTGTTCTATTCCACGGGAAGGTATACCATACACTGGTACTTGAAGGTATGCGTTTCTGCGTTCTTCGCGCGATAAGTATATAAGGAAACAAGAAAAGACAGCATCCAGCACGATAACATGAAAACAGCGCTCTCCTGATGGTTTTTGCGGTAAGTCCTATAGTTAGACTACCCGCCGTGGTTGCTCAGTGGCTATGGTGTTGGGCTGCTGAGCACGAGGTCGCGGGATCGAATCCCGGCCACGGCGGCCGCATTTCGATGGGGGCGAAATGCGAAAACACCCGTGTGCTTAGATTTAGGTGCACGTTAAAGAACCCCAGGTGGTCAAAATTTCCGGAGTCCTCCACTACGGCGTGCCTCATAATCAGAAAGTGGTTTTGGCACGTAAAACCCCAAATATTATATTATTATTATAGTTAGACTAATTCCCAGTACCGGTAAACTCTGAATCATACTGAAGGAAGTTTGTGACGAGACAGCAAGTGCTGGCTACGGAAGGAAATGTAAAAAAAATTAAAACAGTGTTTTTTTATCGGTAAACCGAGTCTGTGCACAGTTCACATTATGCTTACTCTTGCGTCATATGCAATGTTTAAGCACCTTCATTCAAGACCGTCGCGTTTTAAACGCATTCCCCTGCGGTGGCTACGTAGGCGCACTGGTGGTAGCTCAACGTTCTACCATTCATCACAAAGGTCGCCATGCCTGACTCAAGCAAAGGGCAAGTCGCAAGTTTTCTAAGTTAAAGGTGAATCATTGTAGAAAACAAAGCCTAGCTGTGTTCCCCAAAAAACTTTTTACGCTAGAACTGTTCGTGCCAGCCGATAGCGATGTTAAAGATATTATTAGTCAATGGAAAACAGCCCTTACGAGCAAAACGCTTTGTGAATTCGGCCCCAAGAACTAACGCCACTGCAGCACACGTTGCTTCTAGTAAATATACTAACCAGGTAACATCGCTGCGAGGAGACAACGTAACGAGGATCTGATCAGCTCGAAAGAGTTTTTCATCGCTTTGCTAAAACATGCCGAAGCCTGCCAGGGCGATATCCAGAAGTTATGTCCGCACGAAGTCATGTGTATTAAGGCACGATGGGAACAGCTACCGTACACTACTCCTACGCAACCTAACTTCATGCTTCCATATAGACCGTAAAGGCAACACATTGACGAACACCGAAGAAACACCAAGCGATGGTTTGAGAAACTCTAAATTGAATCCTTTGTGTGAAGCCAAGCGACCATGAAACCACGTACGGAAAGCAAGATGGAAAATTAACTTTCTTTTTTTCTTTTATTGAACCGCTCCCACCGGGAGTAAAGTTGTCTTTTCCTCCACTTTTCGCCCTTTTTCTTCATTAAGTCTATAAAGTTTGTCATTGGACCCTCATCCATAGTTTATGCCGTAGTTTAAAAAAAAAAAGTTATTTTTCCCCATGAATCCTTTGATTTCATTGCGTGTTGGCATCATATGACCGTCAAAGAAAAAAAAAATCGAGTCCTTCCGTTCCCTCGTTTCTTCTCGCTCGAACATCTCTCGCAATCTTCGCTGGAAGGAAGCGCTAATCGAACAGGTACCAACAGGTGCCAGCAGCGCGCGAAGGGAGACACCGAGAGCGAGTGGCAGTCGTTTTTCGGACACGACCAGCGGGCGACAAAGCCGAGGTTTCACGGTGTCACGCGCCGCGCTAATTTCGCACAAACGGCGGAAGCGCGCCGCCGCGCGCGATCCACTTGCGAGCGCCGATGTACCGGCGTCCTTTACCGCCGGGCAGCGCGGCTTCGGCGCGAGATCCACCCGCGGCCCCAAAAGCCGCGCACAACACCTGCGGACGGCGAGGAGCACCCCCGGCGATTGTTCGCCTCCGAGTCATGCCCTGTCGTGGCCGTTCCGGCGAAAAGGCAGGTGCACGCACCACGATTTCTCCGCTCGTGCCGCCGCGGGCTTCGACGAGGGCGGCGAGTGCGCGCAGCGATTGAGCCCGCCGCCGCGCTCCCGCCACGCCGTGAGACGCGCCGCCACTGCCCTTGGCCAGGCAGGGGGATTCGCGCCTGACCACCCGTGCCTCACAGAGGAGACCGCGCGGTTGCAGATTTCCACCGCGTTCAACACTGTGCAAGGGTGGATAGATAGCAAATGTCGATAATAGTAATCGTGACAAAAAGGAAAAAGGAAAAAAAGGGCGCGCATATCAGCGTTTTCGGGCAGCGTTGCAGCTGAAATGCACCGAAGAAGAATGGCAGATTGTGCGATTTGGTGGTTTTCCGTAATGGTTTAAGAACAGCGCTAAAGACGTACACCGGACAACGGAATAGAGGATGGGACACACACGGCGCTACTACGGCGCCCGTGTGTGTCCCAGCCTCTATTCCGTTGCCTGCATGGTGTGCGTCTTAAGCGCGGTTTTTGAAGCTGAAATACACTGATATGCACGTATATTGTTTCATACACGCGTACTTGACAGCTGTGTGTCGGGCCGTCTACACTTCGTACCGTCTTCCGCACTGTTTGATGCCTTCTGACATGTACAGTCGCCCAAATCTTTAGCTGGTGTGCGGGAGCGGCGACTTTTCCGGGCGTCAGCGCCGTATGACGCGGCGAGGCTGGAAACAGCCTAGTAGACGATGGGCCCAGCTGAGCGCGCTTTGTCCGCATGCGCTTAGCCTCAGACTGTTTCCAGCCTCGCCCCGTCAAACGGCGCTGACGCACGGAAAAGTCGTCGCTCCCGCACACCAGCTAAAGATTTGGGCGACTGTATCAACCCCCCCACTTCAGCACAATCCCGCTGCCGGGCGTTTCCACGAGTTCCGCATAAGCGATCCAATTAAATCAACACCGACCACAATTTAACTAAGTGTTCCGGCCATCCCGAATGGCTGTTACCTTTGTATATATATTACGTTGAAAGAGTGAGAGAAATGAAGTCAGAGCATTTGTTGCGAGATCTGAGTTTCTCTCCACCCTTTAAGTAAAACAGCTTTAATATCTGTCGCACATAACTGAGCCTTGCAGAATATACCGTACAGGTGCATCGACCACAAGAGAACGTTAAAACACAAACAACACATGCGTACACTGAGAGCCGAAATGGAAATAAAACGAGCTCTGCGCCGATGTACTTTTAGTATATTCCAATCCGTCGAATAATCACCTGCTTCCTTGCATTTGACGAACCGGAGAGTTTTTCATATGTGCGTGAAAGACCTCTCGCAAGTGCCGCTCTTCGAAAGGAGGTCTTTTCGCGTCTTTACGAGACTGAATCTAATTAATTAGTAGAAGCTCGCTTTCTGCTCTGTACAGCGGCGCTTATAGGTGGAGCAGCGACCGGCAGTACCTGGCAAGCAAACAACGGCCCATAGCATCAACGCAGCCACTGATATACATCGAGTATACTCCTATGACACGCTGAACACATTACGAGTATGCAATGGTCAAGCCAGCGTCGTGGCTTCTTAGTGTATGAACAAGACCTCGTTTATTTGACGCGTGCCTAAGCGAGTCCTGAGGGGCGCAATAACGTAAAGCTATTCCAAACTTTTCTATTCCAGTTCTGCTATCAGCCCTCTGCGATTGGTAAAAAACTGTTTTTGGTTTACCCCCACTTCGCCTGTCTGTCACGCGACGCCACAAAAACCGCGATAGCTCTCCATCTGATATGACGTCTACACACTGATTATGCATGATTGGACCGAACAAAAGAAAAATAGTTATTTCTGATTCGACGCCTTTTCGTCATTAGACCTCGGCTATTGGTCAAAAGCTTTCGGGCTGCACCCACTTCACCTGCCTGTCACGCGACGTCGCAAAACCGCGAAAACTCACCGCGTCAAAGTGACGTGTAAGCGTTAAAGATGCATTAATATGACGAACAAAACTGAACTTTTTTTTTTCTGAATAGCCGCAGGCTGCCCCGCACCGAAAGGAATAAAAGATGTCTGCCGTCGTTCGTTCATGCACTGGCTACTCGCACCTGCCAAAGAGCGTGGGTTTATTTTCGTACGATAAAACTTTTGCGTGGCCGTGTAATGTTTTCGAGCACTTTTCGCAGTTTACGACATCGCTCTGCCAATCTTCTTTGCTGAGGATCCGTTTTAGCGTCATTCTTAAGCTTCCGTTGCATGCCGTCTCGATTTTAGGCCAGCCACCGCAAGCTAAGGGAAAGCGGACCAATCTCAGACGCCGGAGCACCCTCTTCATCCGGTTATCGATTTTCAGTGCACTGGCTCGGCCCCATCGAATACCTCTCCACTTGAGCGTGCTCCACGCCTCTTGCCAGCGAATTAGATATTACGACAAGCAGCTCAGTGTAGGTAATGTTATTCGTTATTAAAGAAAGCAAAAGTGACCTCCTATAAATGAGGAGAGCGTTTGATTGGTCTATTCAGACAACCCTGCGGGTCACCGCCCGATGTTTGCGTCAGCGGTTACGCAAATTTGACGTCAGGAGATTGCAATAAAAACATGTTGGAATAGTTTTACGTTATAGGGCCCCTGTTATCGTTAATAGCTGTTTTGGAATATCTTACAAGGAACGTTTTTTTTTTCTTATCGTTACAGGTTTGCCCTGTTCTTGTTTGGTTCGTGCGTCACAGAGAAAGGAAATAAACGAGCGGAGTATAGAGTCTGGCTTGTTGTGTCGTGTGCAGAGTCCACAAACGCCAGTGCAAGGACCGAACACGCGAACACAGAGTCACTCTACAGGTGCGTGAAGGAACACGCAAAGATTGAGTGGAACGAGCGAAAGTGGTAGACGCGATGTGAGATAGCGACTCTGAGACTGCGCAAGAGAGAGTGAGTGATGGATCGTGACAGACAAAACGAATCGCAACTCCCTGTTTACTGTTTTTCTCCCAAAACCACGAGACACACAGAGAGAGAGAGAGTTCGCAAGAACGAGCGCTTGCGCGATATACACAACAAAAGCGGTTCCTTATACAACTGCAGCTGCGAACCGTCACTGTATTCGACCGCGCACTACGACAGGGCTAACGCTGAAAAAAGCAAAGCAAACAAACCTATACGTCAAATGTCTTTTTTTGGTTCCGGGTAGGAGGCGCAAGTGACATTCTACCCGGCGAAGTTTCGCAGCCGGAAGCTAGCGTCAACATGTTGCCAGAAGTCAGGAGAACGCCGTGGCAGACGGTGGAGCTTATGTGGCGGAGCGACAGAGTGCCTGCAGCTGATAAAGAGCGGAAGTGGGTAAATGCTTGGGAAGAGCGCGCACGGCCATGTCTGATAAGCGTATTAAAGCAAAAACAAACAACACAAAATAAGAAAACAAGGATATATATATCTGGGCAGCAGGCATCCTGCAAGCCTTCACACGAAATGAAAACAAGAGCATTAAGTTAGACGCGCATTGCATGATCCAGATATAATAAAGAAAAGAGGCAGTTCGCGATTCTCTACGGCGGACGCCGCATGCCTAAACAGAAAAAAAACATTACAAAAATAATAAGAATAAGAAACGTACGGCGTGCGTGTGTTGCTGGCTGTATACACTTGATTCGAATTTTTTATCACTACGACGAAGAGATGACAGAAGACATTGTAAGGCCGCCTTCGAATCGCAGAATATAGCCCACCGATTAGCCGGTTGGTTAATAATGTCATGTGAACAACTCCTGTCGGAGATACGAGAAATGCACCATCATATGATCGCGAAAGGACACGACGTCGTGTTTCAGTGGCTGCCTTGTCATTGCGGTATCTCCGGCAACGACCTCGCTGACGAAGCTGCTAGAAAAGCGCACGAAGGAGCAACCTTTGTTTCAATACCTTTATCGCGGACCGACCCAGCCCAACACTTAGGCAAGCTATCGCATTCTTTGACATTGGAGAAGTGGCACACACCTGAATTCACCCAACATCGCTTGCATTCCCTCAATCCCTCTATGCAACTGCGGCTGTTACCAGGTCTTCCGCGAAATGAGGAAACAGTGCTGTGCCGCTTACGTTTGGGCGTCCCATTCACCAATGCATATACCTTTTTGATTGGAATGGCTGATAGCGCCGAGTGCAATGCCTGCGGTGTCGAGGAAACCATAGAACACCTACTGTGCTACTGCCCATCTTTTGAAAATGAAAGGCAAGACCTCTGCACAGCTCTCAATCAGCTGGATGGAAAGCCGTTCACCTTGAACAAGATCTTGGGACCATGGCCTCGCATATCGTAGCTACAAAAGGACACAAAAGCGCTGCTGCGATATTTGAAAGCGACCGGATTGAGTCAGCGTCTGTGATCCGGACTGAGTGACCGACTGATATCTCCAGTGGACTTTCTCTTCTTTTAATCTTTTCGTCCCCCTTTCCCTTTCGCCAGTGTAGGGTAGCCAACCGGGTTAATTCCTGTTTAACCTCCCTACTTTTCATTTATCATTTTCTCTCTCTCTCTCTCTTTTATCACTACGAAAGAAAACAACAGCAGAATAAAAAAAGAACACGAGAGAGAGAGAGAGAGAGAGAGAAAGGTCCGAAATAAGAGTATAGGCAGCACAATTATCTTCCATTGCCCCTTTCTCAACAGCCGAATTCGCACGCTCAGGCCGCCTTGAACTAAAGGGTGGTACAGAGCGTGCATCCATGATCGAGCGCGCCCAGGAACCTGATCGATGACATGGCTTCCGAGAGTTAAGATCGAGGCAGAGTAAACCTGACAGCTTCGCCGACTCGCTCATCGGCATGCTGCCCGCGTTACGAGGCGATGCACGAAAGGGCCGCAGCTCAAATGGGTCACTTGTCGATGGAGGACTACATGTGTGCGGTTGCCATCGCGGAGCTGCCACCTCGGTGCTGCGGAGACCGCATGCAGGAAGCGCGCGGAGCGATGCGCTGCCCGGCGCCAACAGGGTAGACGCCCACGCTCCGGCCGGCACCCTCCCCCGCCACCTCATCGCAGGCCGCATCCAAGGGAGGCTCCGGGGCTGAGCCATTCATATTTCAAGTGGCCTTTCTCCTTTCTTTCTGGCTGCGGAGGAGGCTGTCGGCCGCCGGAAAACGCGCGTTGTTTTGCCTTTGCCGCGGCAGGGCTCTCGGTGTGACCGACGCAGGGTTTCTCCTCCGCGTCTGGCGCAGCGGCGGCGGCCTGCTCGCGCAGCGGCTTCCGGTCGGCCCCAGCCGCCACCGCCGCCCTTGCTCCAGCAGCGGCGGCGCGCCTCAATCACGAGCGAGCCAGCGCGTGCGCGAATTACGCGCGCGGTCCACGGGTGCACGCCCCGAGCCGCCATTACGTGATGAGGGCGCAGATTAAAACAAAACGATCGCTGCTTTATTCGCACCGCCCACCTCTTTTTCCCATGGCGAAAATCGCGCCGCGCGGACGGCCGAGGGAAAGGAGCTCTGCGGCGCTTTAGAGCCGACGATTAGCGCGAGACAATAGCGCAGTCCGCGCATGGGACGCATGAAAACAATAATCAGCGCGCTCTTCGAGGTTGCCTCCCTCACTTTCTCTCTGCGATCTTTCTTTTCCCTTTTTTCCCTTCTTTTTTTCTTTCCGGCGCCCGGAGATGGAAGACGCTGTTTGAACAATGCAGGTGAGCGCGCACGAGACGTACTATACCCATAACGAAGCGAGCAGGAGATATTCCACACGACGCGCTCGCAAAGTGTACACATTGTCTGAATACAATTAAGGCCATGAGTGTCTGGCAGAACTGCAGCGCCACGACTTTAATTTCTGCACCGACCAAATGATTAGGCCGCGGACCGGGAACGGCTGTTTATGTCTTAGATGATTGACTGAGGTATCTGGTTTCGCCCTTTAATAGAGGAAAATGAATGTCGCCTTGACGGCTTCAAATGCTCGCCGAATTTGAACAATGCGTGCGACAAAGCTATTGTCAACGTGGTCCATGTCATTACATACACATTGTTTCCTGGCTACAATATCCGCTTGTGAAGCCTATTAGTGTCAGTGCCAGTAAAGTAGAGGCAAACCGTCTAATGTAAGTTGAAATGAACTAGCGACTTAGCGATACAATCTTCAACGTAACGAAAATGAAAGCCAGTCAAGACTGGATTCCACTATCGTCATGTTGAGAACTGTATTGCTAAGTCGCTAGTCTAACATATTAGACTCACGAGAAAGCAGTTACGGTGCGCTGTCCCCATGCAGTCTGCAATCATTATAAGTGGTAAGAATATGAACACTTTTCGTTCTGATGATAACATAAAATATAAAGGTATACATTATACCGTGACAGTAAATTTTTATATAGCAAAAGCGAACACACTCATTGGCAGCACAAGGTAAGTTGTCGTCGTCGTCGTCGTTGTCGAAAAATCAGACACTTTTCACCTACTTCATGCATTCTATGACACATCTCACCTTCCACATTTCCACCTGTGCACAGAAAAAAAAAAAAGCAGCAGCGCACGAAGCGGGTAGTGAACCAACAATGATGACCAAATGTAAAGTTAAGGTGGCGGTTGGGGTGGAATGTGTGCACCAGAGACGTAAGGTAAATAAAAAATCAGGGAGTTTTCGTGACGGTGCACCCTTCGAAATCGTGACAACCCACTTAAGAAGAACATCCTAAGAAATAAGTATTTGTCACCAACACAACACCCCCCCCCCCCCTTTTTATTTTCTTTCTTGTATAAGATATAAAGTCCTGTATACGCTACTGCTTCTCACTCGACAGAAATAAGTAGTTTCTGTCTGTACAGACGCATTGCTTCCAGCTTCAACGACAGAAGTTCCTCCATCGCTCCCGACTCATAACCGGAGCCAAGACTCTGGAAATGCACAAATCTCGCGCCACTAGTTCGATGACACTGTGTATGTAGAAGAGCACAGAAACGGGCTTATTTACTCCGATTCCAATATTTTACAGTTGAAGGCATCTCCTTGTGAGAAAATGTGCAATATATTTTTCCGGATGGAGTAAACGCAAGCGCGTGCATGGAAAGAGCTGTGCGCTTATTATCAATATTGATCTTAACTAATTGATCCACGCGACGCAGTGGTGCGCTTACGCGAACCAATTTTCTTGAGCTGGAAATGGTTGCAAGGCTATGCTCAACTGACAAAAACGTTGAGCGATAACCGCATTTTATTTCTCATTCGTTCATGCCGCAAGAACTGCCAAGCGCCAATTCTGAGTGCCGCCTTTTTTTTTCTACCAAGTTACAAGCGACTTGATAAGCAACGTTGAAAGTACAATAGAGTAACACCAAGCTAAAGCAAAACAAACACTAGGAAATATGATAAACAGCAAAGCTGCATGTCGATCAAAAGCTCTCGCCTGTTTCAAAGAGTCGGGCCGTCGATCGTAATTCTGTGCTGCAGGCGGAAGGGAAGCTAAGCGCGGACCTAACAAGGGTGTCGTTCCCCCATGTGCAGAACCAGTACGAGACAACTATACAGTCGATATTGTGTGACGCGGCAAAAATAACAAAATTATTGAGGTGAGTCACATCATTATCTCCGCCACGTATAAATGTAATCAGATAATGTTTCATTCATCTGTATCATATGTCCATTCTGTTTCGGGTTCGTCATGTTTAAAAGGAACACAGCTAGGTTCATCGGTAAACGAACAAAACAAAAGGATCCGCGGAAACGTTTCCTTTTGCTTTGTTCGCATAGCTCTATATTGGCAAGTCGATATAGCGTGACTATAGGATAGCAATGGTAAGGGATGCACTACCTACCGCTTCCGTGGCCATAATCTTCAGTTGTTCAGGCGAAAATTTCCATAGGGTCAAAAGCAGCACAGTCCGATGTAGACTCCGATCAAACAGTGGACACTCTCGCACATCAAAAGAACTTGGCAACTGGCAGTAGGGCGGGCTCGCGACGAGGGGGCCAGCGAGGTCTGAGTGGAGGTACGGGTCGCACGCGAAAGCGGTCGCAGATGTCGCGTGAGAAACAAGGACAGAGGTGTACGAAACGCGAGTGACTCCACTCTTATCGGGCCCTCTTTGTCACTCCTGCTATCGAGTTCATCAGCGCAAAAACAAAGCCACCGGCAAAGGCTATATAAAGCGAGCCAATCACTCGCAGGTGCCAGAGAGATGCGCTGAAGATGCGTCCGAGCCGGTGACAAGCGGCCGCGGGGAAAGTCCAGCGGCGCGCGCGCAGGTCACCGCAGTGGGCGGCCTAGCGTAAGCTAGTGCGCGTGTTGCAGGGGCGTCGCGTCACAGCGCGCAGCACGTGATCGTGCACATCACACGGGGCACCGAGGACAGCACGCCGTCAACGCGACGACGACTAGGAGGAGCGGAGGACGCACGCGACGATGCTCGCGGCGAGACCGTTACTCCGCGAATGGCTCCGTGGTTCCCGCGCCGCCGCCGCCGGGGACCGGTGCAGAAACATTTTACTTTCAGTTTCGGATCATGGGAAAGAGTGAACGCTAGACGTAGGAGAGGAGGTTGTCCGCCGCGGCGGTGATCGGGAGCGCAGGACGGAGTAGAGTATCTCACGTCGAAGGGGTCCCCTATCGGACCGGCCTGTCGTTCCAGCCGACGCCGCACGCAGGGTGGGCGCGCTGCGGACGCTTTTTTTTTTCTCCATGCGCAAGGGCTGTGCGCTCTCTGGCGTCGAAGGAAAAGAGCATGGAAGCGGCGCAGGCTGGCGACGAGAGAGCGCGCCCACGGGATGAGGAAGAGCAGGTGATGGTGCAGGCGAGCGGCGCCTTCGGTTATCCTTTTTTTTCTTTCTCATTTTCATCTATTATTTTTCCCTCGCTGTTTGTGCTCCCAGTGGTGGGCAACGGGCCATTCGGCGCCGTGGGTTCCGAGCTGAGAGCGCCGATCGGGGCGCAGTGCTGCCAGCGCTCTGCAGAGTGGGGAATAAAAGGAATTTTTCGAGCCATCGCCCCTTTCTGCTGCCGTAGTCTGGAAGGGAGAGAGGGAGACAGCTGGAAGAGAACACGGCGGAGAGGCTCGTGGCGCCCGGTCGGGCAACGGGTACGGCGGCTCGGCTCAGGCTCCAGGTTACCTGCCACTCAATATTTTACATGTTCAGCTCGCTCTTCATTCTACCTCTCGCCCTGGCTGCGTTTTGTATCGTGCAGACGTCCGGAAACAAAACACAGTGAGAACGAGATAAGTGCACTCAATCTCTACCCCGCTCCCCCGATTTCCATCGTTATTTTGCTATGATCGATGGGGAGAACGTTATTAATATTTCAGATGTAGCGCAGGAGGAAATCCCAAGTATACTTAGATTAGCAGGATGGGGATCCACTCCAGCGCCCTACTGCGTCCGTCACGTCCTGGGGATTACCGAAATGTAATCATCAGTAGACACCGAAACGTTTGGCAAAATGCTTATTTTTATCGCGCCTATTCGATATATTTAAGCGCGAATGAGGCCATTCTAAGCACTTTAAGCATGGTTTAATTCGGTTTGCAGATGACATTGTCCTATTCAGCAGCACTGGGGACGAGTCACAACAAATGATTGAGGACCTTAACAGAGAGATTGTAAGAGTGAGGTTGAAGATTATTATGCAGAAAACAAAGATAATGATCAATAGCCTGGCAAGGGAACAAGAATTCGGGATCGCCAGTAAGCCTCTAGAGTCTGCGAAGGAATACGTTTACCTAGGTCAATTACTCAGAGCAGACCCTGATCATGAGAAGGAAATTTACAGAAGAATAAAATTGAGTTGGAGCGCATACGGCAGACATACTCAGATCCTTACTGGAAGTTGACCATTATCACTAATACAATCAGTACATCCTACCGGTGCTAACATACAGGGCAGAAACTTGGAGGCTAACAAAGAAGCTCGAAAACTAGTTAAGGACCGTTTAAAAAGCGATGGAACGAAGAATGATAGGCGTAACGTTAAGGGAGACAGGGAGAGAGCGGTGTGGATCAGAGAGCAAACGGGCATAGCCGATATTCTAATTGACATTAAGAGAAAAAAATGGAGTTGGGCAAGCCATGTAATGCGTGGGATAGATAACTGGTGGACCATTAGAGTTACAGAATGGGTGCCAAGAGAAGGGAAACGCAGTCGAGGGTGAAAAAACACTAAGTGGGGTGCCGAAATTAAGAAATTTGCAGGCGCACGTTAGAATTGGTTGGCGCAGCCAAGGGGTAATTGGAGATCGGAGGGAGAGGCCTTCGTCCTGCAGTGGACTTATAATAGGTTGTTGTTGTTGTTGATGATGATGATGATGATGATGATGATGAGTGCCAATTTCAGCATTCGCACCTTATTTGTTTTTGAGGCCTTAAATGCCGTTTACAGATTGATCATCATCATCTCCATCATCATCACCTTATTTTATGTCCACTGCAGAACGAAGGCCTCTCCCTGCGATTTCCAATTACCCCTTTTCTGCGCCAACCGATTCCAACTAGCAGCCGCAAATTTCCTAATTTCGTCATTAAACCCTTACTGTTAAACTGTTAATGTTAAACCCTTACTTGCTCTGACTGCCTTTGCCAGCTTCTGGAGACCTGCCTCTCTGCAAAACATTCCTTTCTTTCCTTTCTCGAAAGAGCCTTCTTTCCGTCATCTCCGACTACTGCTTAAAGTTCTTGCCGAAGGTGTCAGCTGGTCTGTAATCGTAGTCGCTCTGTTCCAAGATCACAAACTCTCCTGTTTTGTCCACCGCCAGCAGCTTGCACTTGTTAGACTTCAGCTAATCGATGGTTCTCCTTGGATTCTGTGGCTTTCGCTTGCTAGGCAGATTTCTGAGAGTCGTTTGAATGCAGTCCACGGCGTCGCCCACGCATTTTTCTTTTTCTTCCTCCAGCACTTTGCTTCCTGTATCATGTGCTAAGGCCACCAAGTCTTCAGGAGCTGGACTCGGCTCGATAGCATACTGAGGCCCCTTTTCTAGCATCCTCTCGACATGGTCCGGCAACTTGCGTCTCGTCATGTTGGCGACGCTTTGAGGCGTGTCGTTATGGGGAGGGGGCTTCCTTGGTAAAAACGCCTTAGTAACCAGGTCCATCGCGCTTCGCTTCTTTTGTGTGCCAAACCCAGAAAAAAACTTAAAGGTCATTGTTGACGGATGCGATGGCAAGCAAGTGGCGCATGTAACCTTAACGCTGAGCTTAAAAAACCGCACTTGTCGCCAAGCCTCGCACCTTAGCATTTTGCACGTCCGTCCGCAAACGGCCTCTGATGGTGACAGCCTTCCGTAGAGACAACTAACCACTTCTGGTGTCACACCGTTGTTGAGTGCGCATGTCATAGCTCGGGCCCGGCTGTCGTGTGTTGTTTTCTCGCTTAAGACCTGTCCTTTCGTTGCTCTGCGCAATAGTGTTAAGTATGTCCAACCAAATAGCACACTGCGGAATTTTCGTGATGTACTTGAAGCGTTTTTGCTATTCAGCGTTCCTTGTCGCACATTGTGAAAATACTGCAGTTGCTTTCTCGCTGTATTGCTTACTTTGTTTCCTCTTGCTAATCCTTATTCACTGCCGCATAACGTGCGCGAAAGATGCGGAAAACAAAGACGCTCCAAAGTGTGCTGCTCCGGCGTCTGAGCCCATGAGTCGCAGTGCCACTCCGCAGACGGAGAGACCGTGTTCCGTCGGCCATGCGGAAAGTAGGTGAGAAGCCACTGCAATGCTAGGCATATTGTGTGCTGGAAAAGAGCGGTGTAGTTAAAGTGCGTGCTTTCTAAATGATTTTCTCACAGTATAAAGAGCTTGTCCTGTATATATACCGTATATATTAGTGTGATGGCCGCACCAGTGCAAAAGCCGCACCCAGAACTTTGCAAAAAAAAAAAAAAAAAACTCCTAAAATAGATTTAAAATTACGAGTGTATAAGCCGCACCCTATATTTTTGAGAAGGTTGGCAATGTTATTTGTTGTACAGTGCGAGAGTTCCTACGCTTTCCTTTCTTTTTCTTTTTTTGTTAATCGGTGGCAAAACAAGACAGCCGTGCCGAGTTTTTGGCGCCCCCAGGTAACAAAAACACAGCCTCCGAGATTTAGTGGCTGCCTCCGAGACGCTGCCGTGGCTGGTCTGTGGGGCGTCACCATTTCTTCCAACCGGAAGGTGACGCGCTACGGGAATATCGAAGAATAGCCAGAGCCAGTAGAAGCAAGTACTGTAGTTCAATAAAGGCAAGTACCACCGAAAATATTGACGAAAAAAAGTGTGCCTTGTTCTACGTGCAATATATATATATATATATATATATATATATATATATATACACGCACTCGCATGTATAGCTGGATAGATCCAATTTACTATTATTTGCCGTCGCTTGGAGCAAGTCAAACTATTCTTTCTTGTATTTCGCTTAATTACGTGATTAGGCGTTATTAACTTCTCAAATGCTATAATCCGAGCAAGATTGCCCATCAGGAAATCGCAGGCCTTCATGAACCAATCCCAATCAATCTTTCTGTTGCTCTATACATGCTACATAAATGTTTTTTTCCAAGCCTGAAAGAAGTCCGAGAAATCGTGGGGTACCTTTTGGCGTTTTGAAAGTTTTCTGTAACGCTTAAAAAAAGCTTTTATGTAGCATGTATTGCCCAACAGAAAGACGGATAGGGAATTCTTCATGATGGCCTACAGTTGTGTGATTGACAATTTTGCTCCGATTATGATATTTGCGAAACAAATAAATATAACTTCAGTCAAAAAATTTCAGTCAGCCTTGGAAAAGAGCACCGGGTGCTTACTGCTCAAGGAAGTGTTAGAAGTCGTCAGTGTCCAACATTCTGTGACACGAAAGTACGTGAAAGCCCTTAACGTCCCGTTGCAGAAGTACGCGCCGCTTACATCTGTGGACGTTGAGCGCTCGTTTTCTGCACATAACCAGATATTGAACAACAGAAGGCACAAATTTAGGCCAGGAAACCTCGAGATGGTGCTTGTTAACCACTACTTTCATAGTTTTTTTTTTGTCTAGGCAGACACCATGCAACAATGCTGGAAACGGGTACACTTTCACCTGCACAGTGTGTTCTTTGTTTCTTAAAAAGAAAGCTAAGAAACGTGGAGCACCAGCCTCCTTCTCTATTATAACATCGCAATGCACCGTAAAAGCTACTCGGGAAACGAAATATTTTTGCCTATACATGCCTAAAAGGCGTTACTTAGTGCTTAGATATGCCTAAAGTGCACCTTTTAGTGCCCATTATAGGCGCCTAAAATAGCATTTTTTAGTGCCTGAAGTTCCCCCCTCTACTCATCAATATATCTAGCGAAAGGAAAGACAACGAACTATTCCCCAAGGCAGCACAACGAGAAGAGTATGAATAATTGTTACTGTGACTAAGACAGTCCACATGGAACGCCGGTGCCACAATGACCCCTCTGAGGCATCGGCAAACTTTCTTCACATATATTGCTTTTGGTACAAATTAGATTCTGAGCTTTTACGTGACAAAACCGCGACACGATTATGAGGCATGCCATAGTTGGGTACTCCGGATTGATCTTCACCACCTGGAGTTCTTTCACATGCACTTAATGCACAGTACGTGGGCGTTCTGTTTCATTTCGCCCCCATCGAAATATGACAGCAGCGGCCGGCCGGGATTTGATCGCGCGCCTTCGCGCGACATGGCCACTACGCCAGCACGGCTGGTCTCTAATATATATATATATATATATATATATATATATATATATATATATATAGATAGATAGATAGATAGATAGATAGATAGATAGATAGATAGATAGATAGATAGATAGATAGATAGATAGATAGATAGATAGATAGATAGATAGATAGATAGATAGATAGATAGATAGATAGATAGATAGATAGATAACAGCGCCTATGGTACATAGTATCAGTGAAATGCGACGCAGTCACATTTGCAGTCTATAACGTTAGATAGTTGATTCTCAGATTTGTGATGAACACGGAGATGACCATTGCAGGCATCTATTTATATAGGCTGCTTGGTAATGCCGCTCCTTCGTTTCTGTTATCTATTCTATTTCTGCACAAACTATGTACAAAAGTGTCGAAAAACTGTATGTGTAACATTACCCCCTGTCCATGGTACAAGGAGAAGCCGGCGCCGTGTTTGTATTGAGTGAAACAAATGGCTTCGATGTACCGCGACTGGCAGAGGTACTGCAGCGATTTTTTCTGTTCGTTTCTAGCCTTATCTTACAATCAGTCGCGCCGACTCAATAGCATCGAACTTCAGTGGGGCCCAGGCCAATGATGAAAGACGAAATAGAAAGTAGGACGATCAACATAGTGCTACGATTGAATGTTCATATTAATTGGGCTCTAATGTCCATTATTACCTCCAAAACATAAATTAAAAGCCGAGTACAATAGCTTTGATTTGTAAGACTTCGACGCTTGCACATAAAGCTGAACTACATTTACACGCGACATTTTAATTACGCCTTTTTCGAGACTGCGAGGGATTAATTTGTTTGTGTTTTTCACCATTCTCCTTATGCATTTCACCTTATTTCAATGAAACCTTCGATGGTCGAAAAAGTCGCGCATACCTAACGTACTGTGGGAATCAGTCTTAGAGAAGCTGAGGCGGCCACATGAAATGACGCATCACGATACCGGAGACGTGCCGCGCTGGTTTTCTTTCTTCTACGCGCGTAGCGGACTGCGGTGAAGCAGGCGTCCACAACGGTCCTCGGCGATTGCAGAACGCGACACAGCGCCACCGCTGACCACAACGTTCAAACCTTCGGCACATTTCGCTGTGCCTCCGGACGCCACCAAAAAAGCCTCACTAAACACGACATCCCAACCACAACCAGTTTTCTTGCACCGAAACTGTAGAATCCGGGTTCAGCAAATATATATTGCGAATAAATGAAGGTGCGGCTCAGTTTTATTAGTAAACTATCGGAATGTGGCGCCGAACGTCTCGGAGCACTAGCTTGCACGTGGAAAGCTGGTGAGGATGTTAGTCTTTCCGCGCGTGCGTCTGCGGGCTAATGGATACATGCGCAGCATCGGGCTGCTTAGCTGGCAACTCGGCTTCGAAACTAGTGGGCTATCGGAGACGCAATTTTCTTTTTCATCGAGCGACAGCTCGTACTCGGCGAGACAGCCAACGACGACAACACGCTAAGCCGGGGGAGGTAGGCAAAGAAAGCGTCGGTCTAATAATCCGCGACACTGCACAATCCGAAGCCGTCGCACGCTTCTTGGTTTGCAACTTGTGTGCCACTCGTTGTTGTGGTTGAGTGGATATAACGCTCTGCTGCTCGGCACGACGTCGCGGGTTGGAATCCCTTCCGCGGTGGTAACATTCCGGCAGGGGCGGAAAGCAAGAGCGCACACGTAAACGAGCCGAGGTGCTCAAAATTAATCCGCAGCCCTCCACTATGTACTTCGTCTGGCGTCTCTGCTATGTATAGTTTCCGTGTTGCTTTGGTACGTCAAGATCAATTAACCGAAATATGTGCGGGAGTCCATATAAAGTGACTGCATTCGTCTCTGTGCGAATTTACGCGCTACGAATTAGGAAGCTCAGCTGTCGGAGATGCAGGGTGTTTCACGTAACTTGAGCCAAACATTAAAAAAAATATGCAAATGCCACGCGGCTGCACCGAGCCAAGGTAATGTTGTTTGTCATCGCTTGGAAATACTCAGATTATTTTTTTTTATTCCACCTACTTAAATAATTAGTCTTAATTAATTAACAGACTTCGCACTTATTATAATTAGATTAGAAGTGTCAATGAGAATATTGGAGAGCGACATGAAAAACTCCCGATACAGCTTTCTGTTTCTCAGTACGTTGTACGTAAGAGCGTTTTTCCGAGCGTGAAAGAAGCCCGCAAATGCACGCAAAACTGCCGCGCGACTGGCCGCTCGAGGCACTTTGCGTGTATTCGCGGGCTTCCTTCACGTTCGGAAAAACACTTCTATGTAGCACATATTGAGCAACAAAAAGCTGTATCGGGAGTTTTTCATGTCGCTCTACAATATTCTCATTGACACTTCTAATCTAATTATAAAAAGTGAGGATGCTGTTAATAATTAATTAAGACTAATTATTTAAGTAGGTGGAATAAAATAAATAATCTGAGTATTTCCAAGCGACGACAAATACCGTTACCTTGGGTCTGTCCAGCTGCGTAGAATTTGCATTTTATGCGAAGCATATTACGAGGGCTCAACCCAGCTCCTCAGGCGCGGCGGTGACCATGAAATCACGTGACACCGTGACGTCACGACAGAGGAGAAGTGGCTTTGGCTCAACTCTTGCAAGACGGGCTGGGTGGGAATCGAACCAGGGTCTCCGGAGTGTGGGACGGAGACGCTACCACTGAGCCACGAGTACAACGCTTCAAAGCGGTACAAAAGCGCCTCTAGTGAATGCGGTGTTGCCTTAGAAACGCGCTGTTTCTAAGGCGTGCGTCTCTTGCTCAGGCGCACATTTCGTTGCCGCGCCGAACGCTGCTTTGCTCGACGCTCACCGCGTCCAATGCGGGGCGCGTAGTCGCTGCCCTGTAGCCCATTGTCTTACACCCCTTGGCGGGTCGACGGGAACGCTGTCGCGTTCCACTCTTGAAGGCGAAGAAGTAATGCATGAGTTGTTTCTTCGTCTAGCCGAACCAAATATAGCCAAGCAACAGCAGTTCACCAGGCTAAACAGTGGTTCAACAACTAAAATAAAGGCTAGTATGCTTCGCATCCTGGGCTTAACCTTACCTAAGCCACAGCCATTTTTTTTTAATTGTTTGGCTCAAGTTAAGTGAAACACGCTGTATAACTCTGCTAATGCTCCGGAATATCAAATATGTGCACTCTCCTGCCTCCTTTAGCCAATATTTCTTTGCTTGATACCCGCTGCGTGGCTTAGCAGCGACGGTGTTGCGCTGCTAAGCAAGAGGTCGCGGAATCGAATCCCGGCCGCGGCGGCCGCATTTAGATGGGGGCTAAAACGCCCGTGTCCTGTGCATTAGGGGCACATCAAAATTAATCCGGAGTGCCCCGCTACGGCGTGCCTCATGATCAAATCGTTGTTTTGGCGCGTAAAACCCCAGAATTCAGCTCACCTTGCATGATGGCGCTTATTATCTATCTATATATATATATATATATATATATATATATATATATATATATATATATATATATAAGAGGCCATACCGCTTTCACGATCCGACGCGGCTAGCAGACTTCGAGTGCTTGCACAGGAGATCACGCTATCTCTACGGTGCACACCAAACAGCCAGACCACCCAGAGCAACCGTCAATACCACCTGCCCTCTTTGATGCATCTCTATATGCCAACTGGACTCCGTCGAAGAGAGGCGACTCTTGCTTTATCGCTTATGGCTGGGGGTGGCTTTCACTAAATCTTACTCCTTCCGCATTGGAATGGCCGACAACGATCTCTGTAATGCCTGTCTTTGCGAGGAGACGCTGGAACATGTTCTGTGCGACTGTCCTGAATATAATGTTCCGCGACAGTCCCTGGCATCTGTTCTAGCGCGCCTTGACAGTAGACCATTGTCCCTCGACACGATTTTCACATGCCGCCGACAGAAGATATCGCAGGTGAAGGCGACAAAGGCACTACTTCGGTTTTTGAAAGAGACGGGATTGGACAAGCGGCTGTGAGAGTGACGTCGCGTACCATGCCAGAATGATGGACTCCAACGGACCATGTGTGTGTGCTGTGATATGTGCTCTCTCTCCCTCTCCCCCTTCCCCATCTTTAATCTCCCCCATCCCTCTCCCATGTGTAGGGTAGCAAACCGGTTAAGCCAAACTGGTTAACCTCCCTACCTTTCCTTCTCCACTTTTTCCTTCCTTCCTTCCTTAGCTATATATAGTGCTGTCGAATGTATCCACTACTTTACGGCAAGATTTGTCCTTACGAGGTACGGTCGTTTTCCCGAAGAAAACGGAAATAAAGCAACCAATTGATTGACTTTTTCCTAGCGTAGAGGCGCAAAAATCTATCTTAACTTTTTTTTTTTACTTTATCACAAAGAAATGGGAAATTGTTCGACAACCTATATGCACATGCCACGCATTTTTCAATGCGCAAAGATAATTCATTTAAGGTTAGGCTGTACATCAATTCAGAACCAATCTTTAAGAAGAATTATGGAGATCAACGCGCATGCTGGAATTCATGTTAAGTGAAGCTATCATGAAGTGCACGGTTAGTTAAATGCTATATGCGAACTAAATGCGATGCGTACAATTGTGTATATTTTCATTTTATGTAACGTGCAACCTTATGCAATGTTTATGCACCTCGCAGGTCTGAACTTTATTGTCATGCAATGTTTATGTTTATGCGCTTCTTCCCAAGTTACTCCGAAATCCAACCCCGAGTTCAGGTGGATGAACACTGCCAGACGTCAGCGAAGTTTGATCCTTGTCGGGGTAAGAATGGTGTGTAGAAGTACTTACAGCGAGAAGAACGGACGTATGCAATATACCCCTTATGTCGCAGTAGTACAGATGTGTAAGTACATTTAAGGCCCCCGTTTACAGCTGGGAGGCTAGGTAAGCAGAGCCTTCGTTTTAATATTCCAATTTCCCTGGGATCATTGAAAACTTGAAGGATTCATCCGTGTGCGCTGCGCAAAACGTAACTTTCTTCACAGTCACTTGCCCCCATCAGTAAGCCAAATTCACTCGACGCGGCATATCGCTGTTGCAGTCTACAGACAAGCAAGTGAACTGCAATGAACCGCTACTCTAGCAGCTCGTCCACGGTATCCTTGTGCTCGGCGTGATCTGGCGGCACTGAGCTACGTCAAGTTCACCCGCGGACTGAACCGGCAATCCGTCCCTCCGGTCTGAGTCCAGATTTACTGAAGCTGCGCGTCTTTCCAGGAATAAAGAAAAGCTATCCGCAGTCACTGGCTTGATGACTTCGTGCACTTGTCGAGCACGCAGAAACCTTCTGTCGAGTCAAAAGCGAAACGATGGGCGGGCGCTTAGCGACATTCACCAAACAGGTGTCGGCCGCTCGCGGTCATAAGTGCCTCGTGAGCGAGGCCGATCCTTCGGAGCCCACCGCGGTTTCCGGCACGGTGACATTCGGCCGATAGCCCAGTTCTGGCTGCGTCTAGAAGGGCCGGCCGGCAATGGGTGCAGAAATGCGCCTATAAGCCGCGCGGTAAAAATAAAAACAAGAGCCGCGGGGGTCAAGCGGAAGGAGGTGAACCTGGTCTCTGCGGCGAATCTAGATCGACCCACACCACCTTAGCGGGAGCCACAAACGCACACATACTCGGCGCACCACAATTGAGGTCGTTGTAAAAAGAAGGCGGGCACCGCCGCACGCAGAGCAGCAGCGGCGGCGGCGGCGGCACTCTGGGGGTCCCACACTCCCGTAGCGTCGCTCTTGGTCTCACTGCGGCCCTTCTAGGTTACAACCTTCTCCCGCCGGAGGCCGCAGGCTCTGGGCCCAGTTACGTGTCTGTCCCTGCCGGGGGCGTGAGAACGTGCCGCCGCGCTCACTGTGGGTGGGTGTAGTCGTAACTCTCTGCCTGTATTTTTTTTCCACTGACTTGGACGGGTGGCTTCCTACCCTCGCGAGCAGCACGACGCGCGGAGAGCGATAGCAAGGAGTGGTCCCGTCGTCTAGAGCGCTAGGCGCGCACCACGGGGGCTAAAAGGGTCACCCTTGACCTTGACGTGCGAGGAGGAGGCGCCGCCGAAGCTCCGTGTCCGGAAGCTATGGCTAACAGATTCGCTCCGAAAGAGGTTAACAACCTTGAGCAAAAGGAGTCAGAGCCGACGCCGCCGTTGAAGCTGCCACTCGTGACGATCACTGATGCCCATCAGAGTGGCGCCGAAGAGGGATAGCGCCGGGCAGCCCGTACCTCGGGAGTTTGCCGACTGTCCAGTGACGAATTGGGGTGACCCGGTAACGAACTTCGTCTCGTGTGAGCAGAAGCGAGGTGCCCCGTCTTTCGCGCCCAGAGTGAGGAGCAAGCGAAAGATGTGCTCTTGGGCTTTGACAGCTCGTCACACAGGGACCGAGCACGCCTGCTCGGAAAACAAATGTGGACGGAGAATTGACGCAGAGCAGAGAAGCAGTGCCCACCCTTGACGACAGGTGCCTGAGCAGACAGCGTTCCTGCTAGCAAAAGCCAGCAGTGCTGGCGACGCAGATTTCCAGGTAACGGCGCCGAAAGGAAGGACGGTCGGTTAAACCACCTTCTAATTCCCAAAGTGGCTTACTAAGACGTCAGAGAGAGTGGGAACTTGATGCTCAGGTTAGTTGATTCTGAATCATTAAACATGCAAATAGAGTCTTGTTTCATCTGAAAGAAAGAGGAAATTCATCGCGACAACTATTGCTCGTTTTTTCCCCGCAGAAAGAGCAGCCGGACACACGAGAAGACAATGAGATCTTGGACGCCGCGCGATGACGCCATTGCTGCCACCTTTCGGACAATTTCCTCCTTTAACTGTGGTATTCTGTCGCCGAGATCATGCGCTACAAACGCCGAGAAAGGCAAAGGGTAGCAACACGCGATTTTGAACTGGCTTGGCAGATCCTTTCGCCGACGCAGCTCTTTTCCTTTGCCTTTTCTCCTTTCGTCAAAACATATGCGTTCAGTGATGCTTGATACAACACGGGAGTCACCCACTATAGTCGTTCAGACAAGTGCAACTTATGCTGGGCGTTTTTATTATTCTTTATTGGACAATTTGCTTTGCTTCTTGGATCAAACCAGCCGATGTTGACTTAGATGTCCATCACCTGACTGCGCAAATCTTGCATGATGTAGAAGAGGCGTTGAACGAGTATACGCAAGTGCAAAACGCGCATCTTTTTTGGTGTGCCTTTTGCAATCAGTGTACGTATACGTATGGTGCACTTTGAGACGTGGGAAATGCTGCCTCCTCTTCACCGCGGTTCCTCTCACTATTGTTATTTCATGCAGTATTTTCCCACAAAACAAGCTGTTCGTGAATATTATTATTGAAACACGTGCGTACTTAGCCGCGTATATTGAATACGCATTATTCCGCAACTAACGCTATGGTCGTGGGATTCCAAGTAGGTGGTCATTCGTTCTATAAGGACTCACTGCATATAGCATTTCCTCATTCAATTCCCACAACTTATTTGAAAACTCCTTCAATCCTTTCAATCTCCTCCGAACTGCAAGCAAGGACGCCTGCATACAACGGCGGCAACACTACGGCAATGACGATGATGAGACGATTGAGACAACGACACTCCATTTACTTCTGTTCGCAAATAGGGTTGTATTTACGGGAGGGGATGCTAAGAATGACTACACTGTAAAATAATTTACACCCTTAAAATTGAAAAAGGGCGTAAATGTGTCTATGAGTCACACCCACAGGCTGTCAGTTATGTAAATCACATTCAAAGGGTCATATCATAAGAAGCCAACAAACACTGAGACCAAGGACAATATAGGGGAAGTTACTTGTGCTTAATAAATGATATAAAGAAATGATAAATTAATGGAAATGAAAGTGGATGAAAAACAATTTGCCGCAGGTGGGGACCGAACCCACAACCTTCGCATTTCGCGTGCGATGTTCTACCAATTGAGCTACCGTGGCGCCGCTTCCCCATCCACTTTCCGGGGTACTTATGTTTCCTAGTAGAACCCTGGGAGTCTTAGCCAGCGCCTCCACTCGCAGAACTTGCACCCACAACCTTCGCGAAATGCGAATGCTGTGGGTTCGGTCCCCACCTGCGGCAAGTTGCTTTTTCAACCACTTTCATTTCCACTAATTTATCGTTTCTTTATTTCATTTATTAAACACAAGTAATTTCCCCTATGTTGTCCTTGGTGTCACTGTTTGTTGGTTCCTTATGATATGACTAATAGAAATCGGGCCCCTCGGTTAACTCCTTTTCTTCTCGTTTATTACACTCTAAGGGTGTGAGTTATAGACACATTCACACCTTTTTTTCAATTTTAAGGGTGTAAATTATTTTACAGTGTACTGCATACTGATACACTGAAATCCGCGCTGGGAACGACTGCTGCCTCATGCGCTATTCGCAAGTTCCGTCGCCTATAGGTGGCGCGCAAGGGACTCAACATGGCGCCCACAGAGAGTATAGGAACCTCTGAGCTCATGTGCGTCTGTACCTCAGCTCATATTTGGCTTAGCGCTTCAAGATGACTCTGCCTTTTTCCCAATCACTGTGGCTAAGTGACATCATGCGCAACAAAGACGCCTCAGAAACACGGATATGGTGCTTGATTGAAGGGGAAGAAGTCATGAACGCGAAGCGCATTATTTGTTGCGGTGTGAAGGCCTACGGCGCATCGTCTGTCCCTGTGGAAAGGCTTTGCCTGTAGACGTCACATGTCCCGCACAAGCCGCACACGCTGGAATTTATTTGTAACCGGGAAGGTTCTATCAAGGTGCGTTAGCTTGTCTTTTACCTTTTTCTTCGTGCTAATCGCGACGGCCCGCAAAGCCTACCTTTCACGCACTGCCGTTTCGGGACAAAGAGCAATGTTACTGCTCTGTGATGTTCTCGAGCTCCTTTCACGTATTGAGTTGTTATGAGCAGATATTTATATTCGATAATTAGAGGAAGGAGATCACTAAGGTTATCACAACTGCGATTTTTCAGACGTCCTTATTGTACGTCGCTATGCTAGCGCATGCAGATGTAAAGAAAGCCATGCCGATTGTCCTTTTTCCTTTTCGTTCCTTTTTCGCTGGCGCAGTTGTATTATCGTTCGAGTCAGGAGGAGTCACGACAAGCGCTTTGCGCTCACGTCGCGAATTCAATGTCTGTCTTTTATGCTGTACCAATCTTCTTTTCAGGGCCACTGTAGCTGCATAGCTTGGTCACGTGTTGACGTACGGGGTGCATCCCGAAACGTAAACACATGCGTTTCTGGCGGGACGAGACAATGGCGACCACACAGCGGGCTGCTGCAGGTGACACATGGTCAAATACTTACTACGCCCACCCACGTAGATCTATTGTAGCATTTCTCTAGAGCTGCTACAAATTGCTAGAAAGACGTCAGTTTTTACTTTGAATGCTCGTATGTTCTTGTTGCGCTGGCCACAAGTGCGCAGCTCGAGCTTGGCCGCGCGGCGGAGCACAGGGTGCAAAGAGAACGAAAACATGCGTTTCTAGCGAAACGACACACCGTGGCAACCACACACTACGAGTTGATGCAGGCGAAACCTGAGCAAATGCTTCCGACGCTCGTCCACGTACTACACATACTCGGGATCAAAGCCACGTCGTTATTCGCGCTGCTGCAATACACTGTCGCAAGCTCTATTTTTCTAACGCATCGATTCTCCGTAGAAAAACAAATGAAATAATGTACATAAGCAAAGAACGTTCGTTTCCTTAATTACGTGGCTCCAGAAGAAGTCACTGCCGACGAAATGCGCACTGCATATTCATCGGTGGTGTGACTGGCTTGCCAATTCGCAACTTGACAGCCCATTCTTTCTTTTTTGTCGCATCTTTGGGGGGACGAGTGGAGGCACACTTCACTTGCCACAGCTCTGTTGGTGCGTTGCGGCACAAAGCATGTATACGATCTTGCACAAACGATGCGCAAAAACAAATAAAGCCTTCTGGCCGCCGCGAAGAAAGCAAGCAAATGCGCTACCGCCGCGCTGTGTGCGGTTACTCCAATACTCTTTGAAAAAAAAAAAAAAGAAACTCGCCGATCGCCGCGGGGTGGCGTGACAGTCTACGGAACTTGCGAATAGCTGGGCTGCTTATCGTATTGTCGGCTGCTGCTTTCGAAATGCATGCGCAGACACCACCGCCCTCCGTGTCTGCGTCGCGCACCTTACAAATCCTGCTCAAAATGCCAACAGCGGGAGGTGAGCGGTGGCTTATGTTGAATTCCAATGGTAGATCCAGATCAAGTTTTTCTGCTCTGTATGGAGCAATCCCGTCCCAATGGCAGAATGAGAACATCAGTTGTGCGTTCCAATGGCAGATTGGGACCAGTCACCGATTTCGGATCGCTCTGTGAGGTAAAAGTATTTGCTCCACCGAAATCGGCAGATTTGACCGGAAGTCCGCGTGACGTATTTCCTTCAGCCGCCTCTGCTTACTGTCACGGGCGCCTGTTTCCGGTCGCGGGCAGCTATGGACAACATGGAAAACACGAGCACTACGTCGCGCCGTGCATTTTTGTTCCCGCTCCTGGATAGTGAGAGCTCCGACTCGGAGACTATAAGTTCCCAAGTCCAGGGATAAGTCATCCGACACGGAAGAAAGACTAACGCACGGAATGCTAGGATGATCCAGATGGCGGTGGTGATGGTGATGAGGCCTACCCGATCCACATCTAATCTAGCGCCCTCTCACTTATTAATTTCCCTCTGCTAAGTGCCCACGCGAAAGCGCACTCATTCCATTCTCCCATTTAGCGAGAGCGATTTCAGTGGGAGCGACGCGCTCCATTCGTGATCTGGCCGAGCGCTCGCGGTCTGCCATTGGAATTCAACATTAGTGCACGGTACTCGCGTACGGCTGCTACTAACACTTTTTCTAAGCGGCAGGAGTTCCGTGAATATGACGAGGATGGAGAGCTGGTATGACGACAGTGTCGCCACAAGGCGTGCGTGAAGAACAAATGCAGCTTGTAGCTCATAACTGCTGTGGCAGTAAAAAGAAAAAAAAACATTCGTTTCATATCAACTGCATTGCCGTAAATTACGGCAGCTGGGAAACAGCTGGTCTGTGTACCTGGTGAATTTATACTTTTTTTTATAACTATACTGCACCAGGAGGAAATTTCATACTGCTGGACGAAACTTCGCGACCGCCTTTGGGGGAGTACACACTATTCACGGTAGCTCAAACGATTTTCGATTGAGCAGCGGTTTCTAGCATTTTGTGAGCGGTCTATGATCGACACCGCGCGAACAAGGGAAGCCTCAGGCAGGAGCCAACGTTTCTATAAAGAGATCTGTGTTCGTAAGGATTCACAGGAAGACGCACACCGACACACCTTGTTCAGATATTTTCTGCTGGTAGAAATCCAAACACGACAGCCTGTTCACTTGAAGATGGAGATTCTGCATGCGACGTTTGCTTTGACGAGACGCTCAAGTACAGCCCCCAGGACTACACTTGGCGCGACGAGATTGCCGCTTTAATAACAATTCCACAAAAAATAAAGTAAGTAGAATGAACTTATGCAGATGGCGAGGCCACCGTCAGAATGTGCACACACTCACTCGAACCTGGCAAACGGCACAGCAACATCTTCAGCGCCCGATGCGAGCCACTCCGTTGAGACACTCACCATAAAAAATAAAGAGGTGATTACGAAGCAGAGAAAGGAAAGAACAACAAGCGTGGCTGCGGCACAAGCTTGGTGCTCAAACTGGTAAGATAAAATGGGCAAATTTACATGGTCCAGTGCTCCCATCTCCGAAGTAGCAAGCGTATCCATCACAATCATGGAAGCTCCTTGTACCTTTCTTCGCGCTACCTAATTAGTTCAAGGCACGGCAAGTTTTCTCGTTCTCTTTCTTCCTTTCTCCGTTCCCAGCGGCCATGAATTACGCGTTCTAATCCTCGAGCGTTACGGGAGCGGAAGAAACAGGATTCACCGTAGCCGGGTGGTGTCAATTGAAAAGTGGGCTGTGTCTCCCGAGGCCGATAGACGCCGCCGATAGCTATGTGAGCACCGCGCAGCAGGAAAGTGCACTCCTTGAAACAGAGGCTACATGAGGGGGGAGGTGGAGAGGGAAGCAGAGGAGAGAAGCGAAAATGAAATAAATGCTCTCCCATTGCTTTCCCAATGAGGCTTTCTCTTCTGATTAACAGCGCTCACAGACGAACGACACCTATAGGGCCACATGTCTGCGCGCAACGAACGTGTGTCCTTTTCCCGTGTGCCTTTACGGGCTCGATCCATAATTCTGAGGCGTCGATAAGAAACTGGGAGGCAAATGTCACGAAGCACCTGAAGTCACGATGAACAGCGCGTTACAAAAACAAACGGGCAATGTGGGCCAGCCCACGAGCGAACGGCGGCCGCATATCAGACCAGTCTATAGCGCAGCAGATTTCCGCCGATTTCATTTCTATTTAGTCATAAGATAAACCCATTCGGAGGGCCACGGCAATATTTAGAGATGGCAGAACAGTAAAAAACAGCACCAACAAAATAATAACCCTTATGAGAGGAGACGTCAAATAATGGAAGAAATATAGAGTCATGAACTTGTTTTCGATATTGCGCAAAATATTCTGTAGGGGAATTTCAATCGATTTGGGACAACATGGGACACCATTTTGCTTCAATCAGCCCAGAATATAAGCTGGCTATGGGAAGAGATATTTAAAAATGGATAACGTGTTTATCATCAATGGGGCAGTTGGGAAGTCTGCGCAATATAACCGACCTCTCCATGTTGCTTTCGTAGACTATGCATAAGGCGCTTGGTTCAGCAGCGATACCAGCAGTCCTATATCAGTGTGTTTTTTGACACATGTGCCGAACAGTTCGTGTGAATTCGGTTTGTTTGCGGATGCCTGACAACGCCGTAGTCTTCCTAAAGAGTCCACTCATTCTCTCGTGTCATACCCTATACATGACTTAATGTCCCTCGTTCAATAATTTTATTTCGGGCGTTCGGTTTAAACGGCTTTTCTTCTCAAGTGTAGTGAGCCACTGTGCCTGCTTTCCTCTGACCAAAACTGCAAGTTGGGCAAGTTGGTAGGCTAACATCTTCGAAATAACAGAGCAAAAAGGAAAAGGTGCAAAGATTCAGACAGCTGTTGTGAGTAAGCGCTCGTGTTGTCTGAATCTTTGTCCGTTGTCCGTGTCGCGCTGATATTTCGAAAGTGTTTGCCCTGATGATTTGTGGCACCTGCAGTTTTCACTAAACACTGGCAAATGCACATCACGACAATGCGATGTGACCTTGTCAAATTTCGGTGGTAGCGTTCCGCGTCTATATTTTTACTTTTATCGGTACGGTTTTCAATTACTCCCTTTTAATCTGAAAGAACCTGAGACGATTGACCCCTTCCTGCTTTCATTCTAGCTCCCCTTGTCCTTTTCTCTGGCTACTTCCAAACTGACAAATGTCGCGTGTACAGCAGGAGCATACGTGAGACTGAATCACAAGCGAAGCGAGTGTTATTCCGAGTGCATCTGTCTCTTCCCTTTGCCGACCAACGCGATGAGTGCTACCCTGAACATTGGATTCGCATGTTTGGATTCCCGACGCATGAGCAACGCTGTACGCAGGAGCAGGCCTGGCAACTCTAGTCATCGTTGTGACAGAAGCTCGACCTGATTATTAAACTTGGAACCCGTTTTAGTGGTGCGAGCACGCGCACGTAATCCGCGCGCTCTAAAACAAGCAGGTCTAATATTGAAGTGCGGCTACGCAGCCGAGTGCTTGGAACTGATAAAAGGGAAGTAGAAACCACGGGAAATGTTGCATCGCGAATGCTCACGTGCTATCACACACCTCATGTACGTACAAGGTAGACTAGAACGTAAGAGTTGTGTTACGCGGATCTTCCGGCGGTGCAAGCTATGGGCCCGCATACCCGGTCATCAGCGACGACGACTTGGGCTAGATCTGGTCAATGCCTTCTGGTGTCGCAGACCTACACTTCAGGGCCCGTATTCACAAAACGTTCTTGCGCTGAAAACGTTCGTGCCAGCCAATAGTGATGTAGGACATATTATTAGTGATGGCGATCAGCCAATGAAAGCCTCCACTTGCGAACGAAAAGCTTTGCGAATTCGGCCCCAGAAGAGCTTACCTCCCTGGCAGGACGTGCTGCTTATAAGCCACTTTCATTTGAGAGTAGAAGCGCGCAGAACTCGCAGTGCGCATAGACTTCGTAGTGCACGAACTCTTGAGAAACGCAGTTTGATGCGACGAGACAAAGCGCACCATGCTCCAGTACGTCACCGGCCACGCAGGACCATTAGCGTGGCCGCTAATGGTCAGGACCATGAGCGTGGCCACGCAGGCCTCGCTCGAACATTACTGCTGCAACCATGCGCCAAGCAAGAGTCGCCTTGAACTTGGTGCCATACTCATAACGCTACCTCGTACACCAGAGATTTACACATTGCGGACTGTTACGGTTGGCGTGTAACACCCCGGGCAAAAAGGATGCTCAAAGACCTTGCCTAATCGAAACGGAGGATGGGTTCCTAATTTGCTATGGTTGTTTCGAGTGGTTGCCGGTCTGGCAGGCGCCCCGCAGTGATGACAGGCCCCTTCATGTGTTTGCGACTCTGGGGGAGAACCCTTTTCACAAACTGTGCGACTCTAGGGGAGGACCCTTTCCGCAGACTGTGCGACCAAGGGGAGAACTTTCCGCGAACTGTCCGACTCTGGAGAAAGGATCAGCCGCCCATCCCCGACCAGACTCCGTGGGTTGCCGTCAGAGGAGGCAAGCATGTGCAACATCGCCAAGGAGAAAAGGAGCAGCCGCAAAGCAACGACGGGGACTCAGTGCATGTCACGTGACGTTGACGTGAGCAAGATCCCGCCTACGATTTTAGTGGGCCTATTTAAGGGGCCCCGCAATGTTCTTTTTCAATTCATTCATTCTCTTCTTCTATATTCTTCAGCAACCATGGAATAAGCAGTGAGAGTTTCGCACTAGAAATCGCCTCGCCCCTGCCTGGTCGCCATGATCTACCGGACGCCTGCAGCCTGCCGACAACACCACGCTACCCAATAGTAACGCCGGTCGAGGTTCGAGTAACCGGCGTCGCAACAGGACACACTGACCCGCGTATATAACCGCTCCACAGAGAGCGGATACGCTCTATAACTTGACTGGCGAAGACACCCGCGAAGGCACGCTTTTCCACAGAATCAAGAGCCCATGCTTGCGTCTGCGTGATATAGGCCTTCATGCGCGAATGGGCTGAGTCGTGGGACATGCTGGCGGCGCCTCTAATAGAGGTTCCTACATAAATGGGGGTTACTGTCTTTCTATTATTTCGCGCTCTCTCTCTCTCTCTGTCCTCTTTCCTATAGATGTAGTAAAACCTGATTAGTTCGAGCAGGCTAGGTGTAATTTTGTCGCCACCTCGTTTCGAAGGGGAGGCCATTAGAAATAATAATAATAATAATAATAATAATAATAATAATAATAATAATAATAATAATAATAATAATAATAATAATAATAATAATAATAATAATAATAATAATAATAATAATAATAATAATAATAATAATAATCAGGGGAGCCCAGACAAACTGTAATTGCGGCAGTATAAGGAGACATGAGCTGTGCGCCCTTCAAGGTGCGGGAGGCCCAGCGCAAGATCTGCTTCGAAGAACTATTGGAACATAGTATGAAGGAAAATAGATAGGCGTCTAAGGTATTTCTGTGGCTATATATAGGAAACACGTCGACTCACAGTGGAGAAAAAGAACCAGGAAATATACTTGTAAATAGTTCCTGAAGTGACAAGCGAAACGGGTTAAGCGCAAACTTAGAGAGGCAGAAAACACCTACTGGTGGAGAAGAAGCCAGCGACTGAAATATGCCAAGCAACAAAGTATGAAATCAAATCAGAAAAGTTTACGATAATTAAAAGTGCGTTGTGCTACTGTTCGAAGCCAGATTGGGATGTCTGCGAATATGGTACTATTGGCCGTTGACGAGTATACTGGCGTAGCACGCAGAAATAGCACATGGAGAATCTGTTTTGAGCATGTGCATTCATCCAGATTTCAATGAAGACGTAGTAACCCTGTTCGAGCCCTTGAGCTTTAAGGTTAATAGAGGAAAGGCTTATGAATCCGCGGTGGAGAATAGTAAAAGGCGGCGGCAGTATCAGTGGTACTAAAGCAGAATAGATTTAAGTGCAACAAATGTTTATCAGGAGGTTCGATGGTTTCTTGAAATGAACCATGAGTCTCAAGGGCCGATAATGAGCCCGCAGGAAAAGTAAACATAAACCGCTCAGCAGAAACAGTGAAAGCTGGGCGAGTTTGTTGCAGTCGGAGTTGGTAAGAAGCTTGGTGGCATCCTGCACCAACCAATTTCAAAGGGAGTGCTCATAACATCCATCCATTCATCGATCCATCAATCCAGCATGGAACCCGCCGTATATACAAGCTGTGGAAAGGGACGGAACATCGACAACGCCGCAAGTTGCCTGCACCATAGCTAATGGGGGAGATCCAGCACGCAGAAGTTCGCAGTGCGACTTTAAACGCAGCAGTTATTCTCAGCGCGCATCTCGCAAAGACAGCTCTTTGATGTCAGTCAACGAACTGTCGCCGTCGTGCAATCGTCATTGTCATGCTTCCGCCACCGTCGTTGTCATCGCGTCGTCGTTCTCGTAATGTTGCTTAGTACAGATTGTGCGCTTTGCACAGAATTGCAGATGTCTTGCACGAAGTTGAGGGCGTCTGGGCCCGACGGGGAGTAACTGCTGTCGCATAAATGAGCTGAGAGACATATCAATCGGCTCAAGTCTGATGGCTTTTTGGCTCGTCTGTTTTTAGTTTTTCGTTACTGTTTACCTTATTGCCTTCCAGACTGAATCGAAAATGTCATCCTTCGCAATGAAGAGAATCAGTCAATCAATCTGGGTTTAATTCCGCTGAGTCTGAGCTAAACCTGGCACGCTTGATAGAACTGAAATGTAGTTCTCCGAAAATTTGCAGGCTACCGTTATGACCAAGTCGGATACCGTTCATGCCATGCCTAATATTCATGATTATATGACGGCTGAAGTAAAATAATAAACATGGCTGCATTCGGTGTTAGACGACGGTAGCATTTTACTAAGCGAGCAGGCGTGCAGAGAGACCAATGGCACCAAGTCAGACTTATGCAAAAGGCATGCAGAGACCTGTAAAACAGATGCTGCAGGATAGACCTAATATTTTAAAGGACAGATGGTAACGATCGTCCAGAGAGATTAGAATAATCCGAAGCACTGGTTGAAAATACCTGCAGCACTAACTTGGGACTCGAACTATCTCGAAGATCGAACTGTATCGAACTGTATCGAATTGATATACTTCCTCACAGTGGAAAAATGTAGTACGCAAAACTGTTAACCGGAACAGTAATGCATTTCACGGCACTTTTTGAGTCCGTACAATTCTCATAATTGCTACTAGGCAGAATGTGTCTAGTAAAACGTTATGCTTTAAGTATCTGACTGACTTCAGTTGTGCAACTACAACACATGCCTTAACTTAGTCAATGAAATTAGGTCAATTAATAGCCTTATGGCGATTACGAAGTTCGTTTAGCAATATGTTAATTTTATCTCGAATCTCATTCATTTGGTAATCTGCGATTGTCGTCATAAGTGGTCCACAGCTTGCTTCTCATAAAGAAAACATAAAAAAGAACAGCTCAGCTCCTGGAAGCCCACTAAACAGCGTATTCCTCACGCCATGAAGCGTGAAAACCAAAATCCTTGTGTGCATAATGCATTGTGGATGAGTTCGGTAATGAACTGAATCGGAAACGATGGATCCGGAGAAAAAGAAAGAGTCCCGCAGCGGCGCCGCCGCTCTGTCAGAACAAGAAGCGTAGCCGGGAGCCCACGCTCCAGTGATCGCTCGAAGTACAACAGGCGGAAAGCGCCCAGTTCGTTAAATTTAATCGCGCACATTACTTACGACGCCTATTTCGCAACCTCCGCGCGGTGGAAACATAAAATACGACCGCACACTCGCGCAGGAAAGGCCACGCGTGCTACCAGGCTTCCTCATCCCGGGACGAGACCCCTCGGGGGTAAGCACGGTTATGCCCAAAGTAATTTTGAGCATTTTTTTTCTTCTCTAAGCACTGCCGCAGCGGGTTCACAGTTACCTGCACCCCCTCTTTTTCCGCTTACAAAAGAGCGTGTCCATTCTGGACAGACTAATCGGAAGATGCGCGGGGTAGCAGACGGACGTGTGACGTCAGTGCGCCAGACGCCCTGGCGCCACCTGGAGCGTGCAGCGAAAGCTGTGGCCGATGACTGCGCGCTCGCTCAGAAACGCATCACCTGAGCGGGCCAGACTGGCTGGCGCCGGAGCCGGGAAACGTCGGACACACGAAACGGGGTGCGCTGGAGGATGAGCGGGGGTTCCGGCCACGGAGCGGGGGTGCGCGGACGCACGCAAAAAAGTGATGGCATGGGTGGCGCCCCTTGCGCGCCGCGCGATCGCAAGGGCGGAGACAAAGCAAATATGGCCACCGTCCCACGGCCACTCCTGCGGTTCAGCGAAACGAGCCTCGTGCACTATTTGTTGAAGGGGCGGTTCTCGAGCTTCTATGCGGGAACTATACGAGGCCGAAGCTGGTCCAGAGCAGCGGTTTGATGCTCCGGCTGACAGCTGCTCGTTGGCCATCTCGGAGTGTGGGAATGATTATATCTGTTTGCGTTATACACAGAACAAGGTGTGCACGCTAAACTCTAACATTAAGGTGCCCTGAAAGGCAATGTAAAAGTGCAAATGCAAGCGGAGTCTTTGTTCACTCCGCCAAAATGTTCTGAAGCAGAGACGAACTACACCAAGTGGATTGAGCGATCTCACGGACCGCGCTGCGTGTGCCGATCTCCTGCTTTCCTAATCTGCCCCGCAAAAGAAACCATGAATAATAATAATAATAATAATAATAATAATAATAATAATAATAATAATAATAATAATAATAATAATAATATACTACTACCATTCCTCTGTAAGCAAATGTTGCTTTTGCCAGCTATGCAAACTCATGGAATAAATATATTCAGTCACAGGGTACGACTAAAAGAAAACAAAATGCTAGAGTGCCTGCAAATCCGCCAACAACGTCTTGAAAATCTGTAACGAGCGTGGGGGGGTGTAGCGAATGTGTGCTTCTGGAGGACCATCTATTTGTTCTCTATCAGCAACAGCTAGCTAATTTCTAGTTTTCTTTATTTGTATAACTTCCTCTTTAATCATTAATCAACAAAGCTACTAATAAGTAAACTGCCAAATGTGCCAAAGAGACACTGACAGTAGGCTTTTGACTTAACCAATTCAAGATGAAGCGTATGAACAGCTCTGTCTCGAGTTTACGAATATCTTGATGTAAATAACGGGAAGAATACGCGTAATGCTCAATGGTTTTGGAATCTCAAGAGAACGAAGCCAATTCACCTTGTGCTCATCGTTGACAAGGCTGGAATTATTTTGCACTTCTTTGCATTCGACCTTGCTTAAGCCCAACCCTCTACATGGTTTCGCTTCTCTAGTAGCACAGGAGGTCCCACTTGCCTTCTTGATTAAATTCTGGGGTTTAACGTGCCAAAACCACGATATGATTTTGAGGCACGTGAGCGTGTGGGACTCTGGATTAATTTTGACCACCAGGGGATCTTTAACGCGCCCCCATTGCGTGGGACACGGGCGTTTTAGCTTTTCGCTCCCATCGAAACGCGGCCGCCGCGGCCGGGATTTGATCCCGCGACCTCGTGCTTAGCAGCGCAGCACCATAGCCGCTAAGCTACCGCGGCGGGTCCCCTCTCATCTTCCCTTCCTTCATATCCCGTAGAGTGCTCCACAGAATCGGCTTTCGGAGGCACCGTCATGGTGTGTGCGTGTGCGTGTGCGTGTAGTGCCGCGTGACCACTGCCTCCGATTTCAATGATGTAAATTTAGCTTCGTATTTCATGTCCGAAGCCACGCTGTACTTGGGCGCGTGTTTGACGCTGGTTGCAACATAAAGCACTGAAATTAATTATTTGCTGTGCTCTCGAGGAAGCACCGCAATTAAGGGATCGAAACATATGTGCATGAAAGAAAAAGAACGGGAGAAAAATTTCCCGTCAGTAGTCCTTTAAAGCCGGATTAATCGCAAATGTTGCATCTTCGTGAGCATGAAAAACTAAAACGTAATTGTGGAACTTGTTGTTCCAGGAATCGCAATCGAACCGGTGCCGAGATATTGATTCTAATTATGCTGGATAGCCTGAACCCGCCTTCTTAACCATATGCACTTGAAGAAGTGCTACAGAAGATTGCGCAACATTGGTAGACAGTCCACTTAATTTTCATTTTTCCTCTACATTCACCATTTCATGGATGGCTTGTTTCTGATTGTAGTGTCCCATTCAGAAAAGTTAATTTTATGCGCTAATTCTCTGCTTAGAAATTTCACTCCTGCCTTGATCCCTTGCGGGAATTTCGCACCCGCCGTGCAGTGTAGTGTGAGGCAGCGGCTGGATGGGTGGCCCAGGCGTCTCTGAAACTGCCACGGTATACATTTGCTTTCGCTGCCAGAAGCACGAGTGAACAGAACTGCAGAGGGCGCACCTTTCGTCGACCTTATAAGGACAAATGCGGGTTGCCGTCAATATCCGGAAAAAAAAAAAACAACGCACGTTCGTCGACGACGCGAGGAAGGGAAGAACACCGCGAAGTGAGCCATGCCGACGAGACTCACCAGCTTCGCCGACGACAAGGAAAATGAGACAGAGACCGAAGGTCATCGACAATCACACCGCGCGCAGAATGTAAAACCAGCGACTTCCATCGGGCGCTTTGTCCTCGCGCCGCGCACCTGCGGAGTCTCGGTGAGAAACGATCCGCGGCCTCAAGTGATGGCGAGCCCAGATGCTTAGCCCACATTTAGAAATGCCCGCACCACGCGTGTTTGTTTCCAGACCGCAGTGCGTATACCTGCGCACACGAACGTGCAAGGAAGGGCGCGCATCTACGAGCGAGTCGCGCATCAGCGCAATAGGCGAACGGAGGGAGCAAGAAATCGCGTTTATACGTCGCCAGATAAACGGGGGGCAGGTCGGTGAGGTTAACTTTTCTCAAACACGCGAAGCGACCGAAAGACCAATGGTTTTACCGTAAATAAGCGAGATACACTGGATAAAGCGCGCATACGTTAAAACTCCAGAGGATGAGGGAGAGTTCAGCGCAGGTTCATTTGCTCCATTTTTCTTGCTGTTTCAGTCGCGCAACAGCAACCACGCTACATTATCACCAATGATCAATAGCTAAACACAAGTTGAAATGTTCGTTTGTTTTAGCGACAAAAGATGCATCTACAAAAATCGGGAAACTTAACTGCCTCCTGTAACCTCTATACAGTCGAACGTCGAAGAGACGTCGGTTAATTCGTCCTTTCGCTTTAGTCGATGTGGCTCAAATGTCCCAGTCAATACCCATTTCCTTCTATGCACGAAACAAAAACATTGCTAATATATATACTGAAATGCCTGATGTGACTCAACTTCAATAAAATGGAAGCAGCGGCTAGTACATGTACCACACGAGTGCGTCGGCCGCGCGAAACACAAAGTAAGCTTTAACTCAATATTGCGTGTATCTGTGTTGATTCATTCATTTATTCATGGAAGTAACAAAGCAACGAGTTATTAGATATGACGAGGGGTATTAGAGACAACCTGTAGTTGTTTAATGTGCACCTAAATCTAAGCACAGAACTATTTTTACATTCCACCCCCACAGAATGCGGCGGCTGTGATTAATAATTATTAACCTAAATATTTAAGTACTAGAGAGAGCGAGAGAGAGAGAGAGAGAGAGAGCTCTTTATTTGAAAGCAGAAAGGTTTGCCGGTGCAAAAGTATTCCTCCATATGCAACTCTGCAAGAGAGGGGGAGTGGGGAGAAAAAGTTTCTAGATAGAGAACAGCAGTAAAAGAAAAAAAAGTTTGATATCTTCCATGATGAACATTTCAGACCGGCCTGTCTTTTTTATTTCATTATAGGCTTTTTATATGATGCACAGTCACCGTCACCCTTGCGTAGAGCGCGAGAACGGCGACCTCCGGGACGCCCCTGAGGCAGCCAGCGACGTCTAACGCTAGCCGCTGGCCAAGTTTGGGCCCAACAACTACCGTTAGACGTCGCTGGTTGGCTGCTGAGCGCCACGGCAGCCGCCGTTTCCGCGCTCTACGCAAGGCTCACGCCGACTGTACATTAGAGTCCGAATGACAGCTAGAGTTTTGAGTGGCAACCAACTGATTCAAGGCAATTAAGCAAGGGATTGAGTGCTTGACGTTGCATTGATGGAAAGCGGCAGGGACCCAGCATGCGCCTACTATTGGTCAAAGGACCTTGATAGAATCTTGCCATGTTTGTTTTGTATACGGCCCTTTCTTCACTGTACGCGGTGTAGTCTAGCAGAATGTGTTCGACCCATTCCACGGAGCCGCAGTTGTCGCAACACTGTAGTTTGACCAAGGCGGTAAGCTGTTTGTATAAGCGATGCTAAATTGTAGCCGATGGTAGAATGTCCAAATCTCGTGGTAGTCGTCTTGGGGGCCTTGTTTGAAGTTCACGGTAAATATGCGGGGTGTCCCAGCTAACTTTAGCCAGTTTAAAAATGTGCAAATGCCACGTAGCTGGACAGAACCAAGGTAATGTTATTTGCCGTCGCTTGGAGATACTCAAATTATTTATTTCATTCCGTGTAATTAGATAATTAGTCTTAATTAACTAATCAGCTTCTCAAATATTATAATTAGAGGAAAAGTGCAAATGAGAAAATTGTAGAGCGACATGAAATACTCCCGATACGACTTTCTGTTGCTCAATACGTGCTACATAAAAGTGTTTTTCCGACCGTGAAGGAAGCCCGCGAATACATGCAATGTGCCTCTAGCGGCCAGTTTCGCTGAAATTTTGCGTACATTTGCGGACTTCTTTCAAGCTTGGAAAAACATTCTTGTGTAGCACGTACTGGGCAACAGAAAGCTGTATCGGGAGTTTTTCATGCCGCTCTACAATTTCCTCATTGACACTTTTCATCTAATTATAATATTTGGGAAGCTGATTAGCTAATTAATACTAAATATATGATTAGGCGGAATGAAAAAAAATATAATTTGAGTATCTCCAAGCGACGGCAAACAACATTACTTTGGTTCTGTCCAGCTACGTCGTATTCGCATATTTTTAAACTCTGGCTAAAGTTAGCTGGGTCACCCTGTATACATAGTAAAGAAATTCATGGTGCCCAGATAGGGGAAACGCCAGAGTTCCTCCCGGTTCTTAAGATACAGTTTCGATAACGCGAATGCCTCAGTTTTTGTGAAAAAATATATTTCGTTAGTTTCTCCGATTGTGGTCCTTACGAACCACCTCATCCACTTTTTTCATATACCGCACTGCGATAGAGAGCGATAATATAAGGCGAACTGGAGGGCTTATGAGATGACCGGTTTTACGTGCTAAGTGGTATATATACCTATCTTATCATTGATAGCACGAAACTCGACTAATGCCGATAGCATTCTTCTTTCAAGGCGATATAGGAATATGTTCTTCCTTAAAACTAAATGAAGGAAAAAGAAGTCCAGCCCCCCCCCCCCCCCCCCCCTTATCACATAACGATATTTTCCATTTTCCATTCTATTCGCCCTTCTTCAGTGGTTCGCACCAAGCCGCGCCCCTGCTCTTTCTTAGATCGCCAACTCAGCGGGATGGATGATAAGAAATGAATAGGATTGGATGAAAATCATTCTTACATAATTCAATCCTTCATCGTGTTTTCTTCCGGTCATGACTGCCGAAGCAATCAACATAGGCGGCCTGTTTCACCGTGTTCAACAATGTCGTACCAATAGACCGCCTCGAGGGATTTTACTTTCAGGGAATTCCCCTATTGTGAGTGACCTTATTAGTACAAAATTGAGTGGTGAAAGTGAGCGCCAGTGGGGAAGTAACGAAACTTAGTCGACGGGTTGTCTTTCGGCGAGTTTCCGGACGTATTGATATTATCACGTTGCGATGCAGGGCCCTTGTTCACAAAATGCTCGTACGCTAGCACTCTTCGAGAGAGCAACTTCTAAACAATCTTTATGGTGTATCTATTATTAGTGAAGCAGGCCGGCCAATGGCAAGTAACAAAGTACCACTTAAGAAAGAAAGAAAAAGAAAAGGTTTGCGAATTCTGCCTGCGTTCTTCCAGAAACTGTTAAGGATACGCACAATGCAATTGTTCCTAAACTGATTGTGAACTCGTGGCCATTTAGAGCGCGCATCACGTCCAAGACTTGCGGCAGATAAGGATGCAATCGGATTACGGCTTCAACGGCGTTCTTTATTCCACCACCAGATGGAACGATGCCTCATCGATATCGAAATGATGCCTGCCTACTCTTTATTCGACGTAGTCATACTGCACTTTTTTTTTAGTTAATGCAGGTTTAACGTGCTCACGACCCATCGATTGTCAGTTGTTCTTTCGTTCAAGCCCCATCCCCGTCGCCCTCTTTCTTCTCCCCTTTTTTTTTCTGTCGAGTGCGATCACTCGCTGCAGTGACCGAAGGTGCAACGATTTGCACTCCTTTGTGTTAAAATACTGACTTTTCTTTGATGAATTCAGTTTTTCTCTTTAGAAAGATAGAGTGGCGTAGACGGAGGCGTCAGAACCTTTCCCGTTTTCTGCAGCCTCTTCATCTAGTTTCTCCTAAAATGTCATTAGATAAACCCACCCGCTTATATTTTTGAGCTATTGTAATCGACTCACTTTAAACAGGTGGATCACGTCCCCTTAGACTACTGAATTTGATGTCTCGCTGCACCTTTCTCTCTCTCTCAAAACCACACCATGAATTGCATATTTCACTGAACTTGCGCACAGATACGTTTGGAGGTTCATGAGTCCACCGCGCGTAACTTATATTAAAAAAAAGCGCGGTTGTGGTTAAGCCAAGAACGCACACTGAAGCTGCGAGACTTTACGATAATCAGATGGAGAGTCGGATGGCAGCATAATACTGGCGAGTGGTCCGCGGTGTATGCGCGGACAAGGCAAGCGCGCGACGGGTGCGAGAGAGTACCTTAAGCGTGCGGTCTTGTTTGCCCAGTTTCGTCTCCCTCCCCTTCCCACACGCGCGCCTGTCGTTGTCCAACGAGTGGAATGTGTCAACGGCGGAAACACGGCGATTAGTCCGAACAAACTGGGCTAAATACTGCAGAGAAAGAAAAAAGAACGCGAAGGGCCAACTCCGCGCTCCCCCCGGTTCACCTCCTCCTACTCCTTTTAACCCCGTTTAGCGAGCAAGAAAAATAAGCCCAGAAGAAGGAGCGAGAACGAATTTAGGCGTCCTACTACGTGGCCACTGGACAGGATCATCATAAAGCAGACCCGCAGGCAACCTTTAGACGCGGCGCCTTATGTGCAGTCATCCAGATAGCGACGCAAAAGCTTCGGAAACTCAGGCAGCCTGTACCCGCGGCCAGCTTTTTGGGCACGGCAGGACCTTATAAAAGTGGCGCATTCACGCCTTTCGGGGCTTTCCAATGACGATTATCTGTCACGGTGACCACGGGGCGATGTTGTAGCGCGTAGCTACATAGCGCGCTCATGCATATGGAGATTCACAGCGACGGCGAACCAATAAGCAAAATTCGCGAACCGGCTATGTCGGAAAATGCAGATCGCATTTTTACATTGCAAAGCAGTATAGTAATCGACTAAGGGCTTGCGTGGCCCTCTGCAGCTAAACCGCCCTAATTTCACCCCAATACCCCGGATGATGCTAGCCAGCCTGCTGGCCGCTTTCGTATTTCGGATCGCACGAAACGTTCTTTCAATTCTCTGCAGTCGAAATGTTTCCATTACCTATTCGGACTTCCGGTACAAGAAACCTTTAAAGGCGTCCTATAACGCTGTTGCATAATTATGAAGTTGTTTTCTTTCGCTCTATTCTTTCCTCTTATTTTTTAGCGCTCCTTCTCGGATTCGTTTCCTTAAACTGTTAGGCTTCTCGGGTTATGAACGTGCGCAGAGGCGGTCGTTTATGAGTTTCCTGCTGTTACATGTAGTACTGCGCAGAACCCTTCCCCTCCCCCCCCCCCCCCGAGAAGAAAAGTAATTATAATTCAACAACAACCATGGTGAGGGACGTGGAATATCTATTTGTCTAAATATAGCACTAGTTTCTGCAGCAGCGACCGAATCGACCAATAAAAAAATAAGTGGTAGGGCTGTGCGAAAGGATTGCTACTGCCTTAAGTGAAACGCTACACCGGATGATCAATAATTATATAACAATATTAAAATACAGGCCAGAATCTTGCAGCGTGAGGCAGAATAAATTTAGCAAGGTTCCAATGGAGAAATTTTCAAATTGAAGTATTCGAGAAAAAAAAAATATAACAACACATTTATTGCAGATTATTTGTTTATTCCAAAAAGAAAGAACAATAAGCGGAATATATGTGCTAGGAAGCACAAAGGGGGATGTTTATTAATTAACAAAAAGGTATTTATATCCTCGAATATATGTTACGCGTGCAATGGCGTTCAAAAGTGAAACTCTTCAGCAAGCTGAGTGGCTTGCAATTGAAAGAAAAGTCAAGGGTAAATATATGTTATGGGAAAACGACCATTAGACTAATGAAACAAGGGAGGGACATGAGAGTTATGCTCGTTACAGATGCGTCCCTGAAAATGACAGTTACTATCATTCGCAAATGGGGATACTATCACAAGGCCACACATCTCTTTCCTAGTGCAAACACCACTTTCGTGGTGGAAACTGAAGCTCAAAGTATCTAGGCGACCTATCAAATGATAGTTCGATGACTGCTAATTATCTCGCACAAAAATAATTGTATGCCCTTGCTCATTGACCAGTGCCTTCGTATAGCAGCAACGCCCACTGGAATGGAATAATTCGGCATATATGTGAATGGCTGAGTAGTTCCATTTTTCTTCAGATGCATTCTGTTGCTAGGGTATCTTAGGAAGAACTTGGCCCGAGTTAACAGTGACCCGTTTTTTTGAAGCGGCCACACAGTTTCCGGGCGCCACATCATACGTGGTCAATATGCCCCACCACATTTGATTAGCATTAGAAAAGGTGCAGCGGTGGCGTAGAGGTAGAACACCCGCCTCGCATGCAAGAGGTCCGTGGTTCGAATCCCGGTGCCGGCAATTTTCCACCGAATTAAAAAAAAAATCCGCGTGTTGATAAAATTGCACAAACAGGCCTGGAGTGTGGCCTGATCCCGGTGACCAGAACCGGTAACGCACTCCCTCACCAGAGCAGGATTGGCCACCCTGGTGCAGTACTTGGCCACAACCTCCTATGTGAACACAACAATCAAACCCCGGCCCTCAGTCCCCAGCAGCTGCGAAGCAACTGCCCACGGCGGCGGTCAGACCTGCGACGCAGCAGAGGGTGCTAAGAATCACTGGCTCCGGACAGGCCGCCATTGGAATATGAACCTAGCAACGTTTAAGGCTAGAACGTTATCTAGTGAGGCGAGTCTAGCAGTGCTATTGGAGGAATTAGAGGGCAGTAAATGGGATATAATAGGGCTCAGTGAAGTTAGAAGGCCAAAAGAAGCATATACAGTGCTAAAAAGCGGGCACGTCCTGTGCTACCGGGGCCTAGCGGAGAGAAGAGAACTAGGAGTCGGATTCCTGATTAATAAGAATATAGCTGGTAACATACAGGAATTCTATAGCATTAACGAGAGGGTGGCAGGTCTTATTGTGAAACTTAATAAGAGGTACAAAATGAAGATTGTGCAGGTCTACGCCCCTACATCCAGTCATGATGACCAGGAAGTCGAAAGCTTCTATGAAGACATGGAATCGGCGATGGGTAGAGTGAAAACTACATACACTATACTAATGGGCGACATTAATGCTAAGGTAGGCAAGAAGCAGGCTGGAGACAAGGCAGTGAGGGAATATGGCATAGGCACTACGAATAGCAGGGGAGAGTTATTAGTAGAGTTTACGGAACAGAATACTATGAGGATAATGAATACCTTCTTCCGCAAGCGGGACAGCCGAAAGTGGACGTGGAGGAGCCCGAACGGCGAGACTAGAAATGAAATAGACTTCATACTCTGCGCTAACCCTGGCATCATACAAGATGTGGACGTGCTCGGCAAGGTGCGCTGTAGTGACCACAGGATGGTAAGAACTCGAATTAGCCTAGACCTGAGGAGGGAACGGAAGAAACTGGTACGTAAGAAGCCGATTAATGAGTTAGCGGTAAGAGGGAAAACAGAGGAATTCCAGATCAAGCTACAGAACAGGTATTCGGCTTTAACTCAGGAAGAGGACCTTAGTGTTAAAGCAATGAACGACAATCTTGTGGGCATCATTAAGGAGTGTGCAATGGAAGTCGGTGGTAACTCCGTTAGGCAGGATACCAGCAAACTATCGCAGGAGACGAAAGATCTGATCAAGAAATGCCAATGTATGAAAGCCTGTAACCCTACAGCTAGAATAGAACTGGCAGAACTTTCGAAGTTAATCAACAAGCGTAAGACAGCTGACATAAGGAAGTATAATATGGATAGAATTGAACATGCTCTCAGGAATGGAGGAAGCCTAAAAACAGTGAAGAAGAAACTAGGAATCGGCAAGAATCAGATGTATGCGTTAAGAGACAAAGCCGGCAATATCATTACTAATATGGATGAGATAGTTCAAGTGGCTGAAGAGTTCTATAGAGATTTATACAGTACCAGTGACACCCACGACGATAATGGAAGAGAAAATAGTCTAGAGGAATTCGAAATCCCAAACGTAACGCCGGAAGAAGAAAAAAAAAAGCCTTGGGAGATATGCAAAGGGGGAAGGCAGCTGGGGAGGATCAGGTAACAGCAGATTTGTTGAAAGATGGTGGACAGATTGTTCTAGAGAAACTGGCCACCCTGTATACACAATGCCTCATGACCTCGAGCGTACCGGAATCTTGGAAGAACGCTAACATAATCCTAATCCATAAGAAAGGGGACGCCAAAGACTTGAAAAATTATAAACCGATCAGCTTACTGTCCGTTGCCTACAAACTATTTAGTAAGGTAATCGCAAATAGAATCAGGAACCCCTTTGACTTCTGTCAAGCAAAGATAGATGATATTCACACTATCAATCAGGTGATAGAGAAATGTGCGGAATATAACCAACCCTTATATGTAGCTTTCACTGATTACGAGAAAGCGTTTGATTCTGTCGAAACCTCAGCAGTCATGGAGGCATTACGGAATCAGGGTGTAGACGAGCCGTATGTAAAAATACTGAAAGATATCTATAGCGGCTCCACAGCCACCGTAGTCCTCCATAAAGAAAGCAACAAAATCCCAATAAAGAAAGGCGTCAGGCAGGGAGATACGATCTCTCCAATGCTATTCACAGCGTGTTTACAAGAGGTATTCAGAGACCTGGATTGGGAAGAATTGGGGATAAAAGTTATTGGAGAATACCTTAGTAACTTCCGATTCGCTGATGATATTGCCTTGCTTAGTTACTCAGGGGACCAATTGCAATGCATGCTCACTGACCTGGAGAGGCAAAGCAGAAGAGTGGGTCTAAAAATTAATCTGCAGAAAACTAAAGTAATGTTTAACAGTCTCGGAAGAGAACAGCAATTTACAATAGGCAGCGAGGCACTGGAAGTCGTAAGGGAATACATCTACTTAGGGCAGGTAGTGACGGCAGATCCGGATCATGAGACGGAAATAATCAGAAGAATAAGAATGGGCTGGGGTGCGTTTGGCAGGCATTCTCAGATCATGAACAGCAGGTTGCCATTATCCCTCAAGAGAAAAGTATATAATAGCTGTGTCTTACCAGTACTCACATACGAGGCAGAAACCTGGAGGCTTACGAAAAGGGTTCTACTCAAATTGAGGACGACGCAACGAGCTATGGAAAGAAGAATGATAGGTGTAACGTTAAGGGATAAGAAAAGAGCAGGTTGGGTGAGGGAACAAACGCGAGTTAATGACATCTTAGTTGAAATCAAGAAAAGAAATGGGCATGGGCAGGACATGTAATGAGGAGGGAAGATAACCGATGGTCATTAAGGGTTACGGACTGGATCCCAAGGGAAGGGAAGCGTAACAGGGGGCGGCAGAAAGTTAGGTGGGCGGATGAGATTAAGAAGTTTGCAGGGACGGCATGGTCACAATTAGTACATGACCGGGGTTGTTGGAGAAGTTTGGGAGAGGCCTTTGCCCTGCAGTGGGCGTAACCAGGCTGATGATGATGATGATGATGAGAAAATTTTCAATATCATCAATTCGATTATGAAATAAATAGCTGAGCCTATCCGGATCGTTCCCCTATCTATTTTGCATATTCGAAAACTGCAATTTTGTTCACTTATCCATGTCCGCAACGTCCGCATTCAATGCAGACGAACAGGACTGTGTGTGCCCTACGGGGTAACATAAACATCGGCGTACTTTTTCAGCTGCACGTAATCGTCAAAAATTTGGCGCGACAGGTAAGACCGCACGCACGCAGGCGCTGCGTGCTTGCTAACAGCGCTGTGAACATGCTGCCGAGGCAGTCAGAGGGAAGACACCGTTGCGAAACGTGGTCGCCTGCTTCTGCAGACGCGCATTTCGGCTCCGGAACAAGAGCGACCGAGTTCGCGGCGCTCGATCACTGTCTCCTCCTTGCTCCATTTGGGCGACTAAGCGCAGACCGAATAATGAAACGGCGAAGCCCGTTTATTATTGTACGAGCCATGGGTGCCCTTCGTGAGCGGTGAAAGAAAGAGGGTCGCGCGATCAGTCACAAGAAGTGCGCCGCAAATAAGCTGACCTTTCGTCTGGCGCGCATGGAAAAGAAAGCGCGGATCGACTCCGGAGAAGGCTCGCGCCATCGGCCCGCGCCCCGCCAGTTCTCCATAATGTCGCCGCTCTCAATTGTAACCAAGCGCCGCGGCAGCTGGCAATGCCAAGCGCGAATTCGTGAACGATCTGTTTCCCTGTTAGATTGCGAGCGTCGTTTTTGTTTTCATCTTCAAATCGGGCGCCATTTCTGCTTATCCTGCTACAGTTTTAGCGGCACCGTTGTTGCCCCTGTGGCTAGCATCCTCGAGCACCGGGATGAATGCCTTTTTCCTGGTTCCATCTCGATGCAGCCGCGAGCTGCATGGACAGCGCGCCGTGTCGTGTCACCCGCATTCTTTCAGGCAATTCGTGCCCGTATTTCAAGCTTACGTTTGAAGCACGGGCACAGCCCCCTCGTGCGGGCTGCGGAGACAAAAAAAAAAAAAGCACGGCGCTTTATCTTGTCCTTAACAGGTCGCTTGTATGCACCATGCGGTACGTCAGCCGCTGTGGCACTTCCTGACGCTCACTATACGCGAAACCAGTGTGTGCGCGCCGTTCAACGCAACTGCAAACAATCCATGGCACGCGAGAACGCCCAGGTTTGTCGCGATGAATCCCCTGCAAGTCGTGGACTCCTTGCGCCAATTTTTTTTTTTTATCAGTTTACTGGTTAATGGGATCACGTATGGCCTCTACATTCCGAAACTGTAACTGGAAACGAGCGCCATCAGTTAATGATAGGTTAACAAGCATGGCTGGCTTTATATCAACGCGATTGTATCGACATGTTGGCCTGGAACCTGCGTGCAACCTACTTGGCTTCCTTAACAGGTAAAATTTGAGACACGTGGAATGGAACGGAGTCAACAGTTTATTCGGGAACTGCTACGTGACCGGCTTTGTAGTTGCTGTTTACGGAGCCCGCCTGAAAAGCTTATTTCGGTGCATTCTATACGTTTACCTGCCTCTTTTATAACTGTCCCCAATGTCTGACTATTCAGTGCTCAAGTTTTTGGCACACAAACCCAACGAAGCCGCTTCTCATATTCCTCGCATGTGTCTCATCAACACCTGCCTGTGTACGTTCGTGTGCACTTACTTTATTTTATTTTAGATTATTGGCGAAGCTAAGCGCCTCAACGCAACGCGGGTTACAAGAGACGTATTAGTATAGGCCTTCGGATTAATTTAGGCCACCTTGAGTTCTTCTCCGCCCGCGTACGTTACCACGTATGTGCACATACGTTATTGCACGCCGCTCCTATGAGAATGCATCTGCCGCTGCCGAGAGTCAAAGTGTGCTTGCGTGCGTGCGTGTGCGTCTGTGCTTGAAGTTCTTGGATGTCGTGTCCTCACCAAGCTTTACTTCAACATTCAGGCCGAAAGAATCTTCGATGTATCCTCAGCAATCTACCTCTAAAATTACCCACTAATACGTGTAGTCACAGTGCGTTAATTACAACGTGCGCAATAAGAACCAATGCAGATTATTTGCAATAAGGTGTCGCAAAAAACGATGAAATCGCATATGCGTTTTGCACAGCTGCCACAAAATTATCGCAGCTGTAACATCTTTCCTTTAATAAATATGGGGAGCTTGTGTTCGTGAACAATGATTTTCTTTTTATTTCTGTAACATTAGAAGGTGCTTACAATTTTTTTTTACTTCGGTCACCATGTTTTACAATTCAGAAAGCTTAAACTTTGCTCCCCGAGCAACGCCTTTTCTTCTGTCTCATAGGGCACGGTGATTCTCAGGTGGACTGCCAATGAACCCGGAAACGCAGCGCAGAATTCAAATAACTTGCCCTGCTGTTGCTGGCGGAATACTTGAGAAGAAACGTTGGAAAGCACCACAAGGACAAAACATGACATTGGAAGCCTTTCCTAAGAATACACAGTGAAGCCCTAGCTCTGGCATTGCGATTTGTTTGTCTCACAGCACAGCCAACGAATAACGTGTGGCCAACGACCCCGTTTTGTGACAGCTGCACCAACACTAAGTGGGAATTTATGCTGGCGTACCATATGAACTGAGCGAAGAGACACGGAGGTGATGAGCATCCCTAAAGAGATCCCTGCCCCGACAAGTGACACGCCAGACCTCCTCGGAGCATGTGTGGGCCCACCGCAAATGCTTCTTTATGCAAAACCCCAAGCGAAGCAAGTGATTCGCCTTTTGCAAGGTTCTATAGCCTTGACTTTGTAGCCCTGACACTGTGGCTCGTCTCGGGATCAACATGAGTGCGGTTAGCAAGATGACCGCCTTTGTGCGTATCTAACTTGCAAAGCAAGCGTCACCACTGCAGCATAATATTGCCCATGTCAACACTCCGGCAGCCGCCGCATGCAGCAAGCGGAAGCTGGTTGTTTAGAAATGGACGCCGATAGTAGACTCAGGGACTCAGTGTGGGTTTCGAGATCCTGTAGTGTGCGACGTGCGACAATCTCGGAGGCCATGCTCCGGAAGTTATTCAGGGCAGTGAGAGGGGCAAAAGATCATCACACTGTCTTTTCTACCAAATCTACTCCCCTTGCTCATCGTCTCTCTATTATAAGGACGCCCCCCCCCCCCCGCTACACACACACACGCACTAACACTCACACTTTCCAGAATCTGGCTGGATATCTCGCTTGAAGCTGTCCCAAAGCAAGATAAGCAAGATAAAAGAAAAGATGGGGGGGGGGGGGGCGATTCCATGTCTGGTATACGGGCGCTCCACCGCTACTCAACAACCGCACTGCATTGACCAGAAATACATAGTGTTGTAATCTTATTCACCTGGTTCATATAATAGTTTTCGCCCGATATTAACGGCAGCACCACAAAATATGAAATTACTTCTTTCGGAAAGTATATCTCATACTTAATATCAACCCCATGGACCGGGCTCTATTTCACCGCACATTCAAAATTTGAATCCAGTGTTAGATATGGAGCTGTTTCCTGCGATTACTTCGAGTTCCCCAGACCACATCGGATGGCAGCACAGCTAATTGAGGAATGCAGAAGCAGGAAAGTGCATTCCAGAGAAGCGGCCGAGCAAACAAGTTTAAGGCAACAAGTTCACGTGCCAACAAGTTCGTGCGTCGCCGGGATTAGAAGGGGGCCTCGTACAATGGAGCTCAATCGTCCCCCTTCGGCTTTGAAGAAGGCATCTGCTACCGCTGCGGAGCCGAGCCACCGGGTGCAGGTGGGCCCTTGTGCAATGAAGCATGAGCGCCCCCCCTCCTTCTCCAGCCTAGAAGAAGTGGATTGCCAGTCTGCGAGGCAAGACCGCAGAGAGCCGCCAGGTGCGGCACCGCGACACGGGCGCCTACCATTGGCTGAAAGTGGCGTCATCGGAGTGGACTCTCCCATTGGTCAAACATGACGTGACTTGCAGTGCTCGAAGCGTTTATAAGAAGCCTTCCAGAGAGACCTGAGGATTCTGGGACATTCCCTGATTCCCTGATTCACCTCTCTCGAACTTCTTGCCGCGGGCCGCAGCGTCCGAGTTGCTGCTGGCCCGTAATGACTGTACGAATGTTACTTGTCGCTCACCTCTTTGTACATAATGTAGAATAAATACTCCCAAGTTTTGGGTTTTCATCCCGAAGTCCCGTCCATCAACCCCTACATCTGGTGGCAGCGGTGGGATCGCCTCCGAATGCATCAGCTGGTGGCAGCGCTACGGATAATCCTTCGTCGAGAGAGATCCTAAGGAACCGGGAAGAGCGAAGAAGAGAGAGCCTTCGTCGAAAGAGGTCCGAAGAAACTGGGAGTTGCGAAGAAGGAGCGAGCCTTCGACCCAGGGAGTCCGGAGGAACCGGGAGCAGCGGACGAATGAACCGGATGGCAGGGTGCTGCAACCGTAAGTGAGCGCGTGGTTTTTATTCCTTATGATTCGCCAGACTCAAAGGTTGTGTGTTCAATTTTGATAGTTCTGGGAATCGGGAGTTTGTTGCATTGTGTCTTTGCAGAAATTAATTAAGGAAAACAGTTTTAACCACCTGTCGGGGCAGCTGCCATGGATCTTAGAAGGTTGACGAGGTCAGATTTGTTGTTGGTGTGCGACGATTTGGGAGTTGAGGCGGACGAACGGATGGAAACGCCAGCTATCATAAAGGCGATTAATGATAGTGGCAATGATGACAAAAGCATTGAGCTTGCTTGGGAAGTGATACAGGAGCCACGGGAGCGTGTGCGTCGTGTACGTTTGCGGGAGCGTCGTGAACTTAAGAGTGAGAGTAAGCGTGAACAACGCGAGAAGCAACGGAAGCATGAGCTTCAAGAACTTACTCTTAGGTGTCAGCGTCACGAACGTGAGAAGGCATGCGAACGTGAGAATCAACGTAAGCTTGAGCGAGAGCAAAAGTATGAGAGAGAGAAGGCAGCACTGATCAAAGAGATACAGTATTGTGATCAGTTATTGGCACAGAGACAACGGCTGTCTGAGAATTCTGTAGGTAGTACAGAGCGAAAGAATGAGCAAGTGTCTAGTGGTTTTTCGCCAGAAGCCGACGAAAAGAGTAGTGCCTGTGAGATTAGCTGCAGATTCATAAGTGAAGGGAAAAGGCTAGCTGCTAACGATGCCTTAGTGGCAATAGAGGCCGTTAAAGGCCAGAGTGAGAGCGACGAGGTGCTGTGCCAACAGATGACTGTGGAGACAGCTAGGCCAGCTGCGAACAAATTGGCACAGTTACCGCGTGTGTGCGTCGCTGGTAAGGTTAGCGAGGTTGCTAGCGAGGAAAAGGGTACTGTTGACGCGACAGACGCGGGCACCCATGTAGAGCCAGATGTGCGTGCAGAAGTGAAGTGCGAGCTGGATGATGCAGTTGAGAATAGCTCTCGGGGTGGCGAGCTCCGTAGCTCACGAGAGAACAACTGCATTGTTCAGGGATCGGTGCGGCTCTCCGCCAGTCTAGGTAGCCTAGAGAGGGATGATTCAGTTATTAATCATTCGGACTGTGCGCGTGAGACAGCGATCGATACCGACGGGCTGTGTGCCGATGCACAGCGTGAGCTGGGCAGTGCAGTAGAGGGCAGTTCGCTAGAGTGCGAGTTGTCTAACTCGAGTAAAGCCTGCTGCGTTGTTCCAGAGTCGGTTGAGCTGTCCGCCAGTCGAGGCAGAGAGAATGTTGATTTAAAGGAAAATCAATCAGACTGTGCGGGTAAGAGACCGATCCGGGCCGACGAAATGTGTACCGGCCAGCACGAGGCACGAGAAGGCGACATGAAGGCGAGTGCAAAGAGAAAGTGCCGTAAAAAGAAGCGCGGTAAAGACCGAAAGTCGGTAATTAATGTAGCGCCGCCAAAAATGGCGAGAAACCCAAAAGGGCAGGGCGCGAGGAAGAAGGTGCGGTCGTCTAGGACGATGTTGACGCATCTTAAACGTTCGAGCCACAGGTCAAAGGGGGACCGCGAAGAATGTTCTGCGCGGACGCGGACAAAGGGCACGAGGCAGTTAAGCTCCTCGTCGTTCCGTAGTTCTTTTCACAGCTCAGCGTGCAGTTCGAAGAAACGCAAGGTGGCAGGACGAGACCAGGTGGGGAGTAGCGACGCGGTCAATCGAGTTTGTGTTGAAAGCGGGGCGCGAGGACGCAAATTGGCAGGAGACCGTAACGTCTTGGGGGAGCTGATAGTTAGTCAGCCCTTTTGTTGTCTCTCGGCAGCCAGAGCAGTTTTCAAGCCGCGACCAGCTCGGGGACGGCTCAGACATAAGCGTTCGGAAAAGGAGGCCAGGAGAGCTTCCGTAGAAAGGAAGTGTTTTGTTTTATTTTTGGGCATCGGAAAGTTTTCGCGATTTGAGACTAGAGTTTCTTTCAATGTGTAAGGTATGAGCTTTGTTTGTGTTTTCGTTCGAGAAGCTCGAGATTTGAAAGATGCGTTTTAAGTAAACATGTAGTCTCGCGAGATGCTCATTAATAAGTAGATAGGCTTTTTTTTTGCGTGTGTGGGTAACCTGAGGGTCAAAGTTATTTTTAAGAGGCCTATCGTAACGCGCGTGTGTGTTATTTAACCTTCTTTCTTTTTAAGTGTTTTGAATTTTCTAAGGTTAAGCGCGTAGATTTTCAGTGAGTGCATGATTTGCACGGAGAAGCGTTCTTAGTTCCATTAGCGCGTGTCCTGTGTGGACGGAAGGAAGCAGACTTTATGACTGGGTTGCCGTGTGTGTTGAGGGCAGCCGTATTCTGACTTCTTTAGTGAACGTGCGTGGAAAGAGTTAGTAGAAGACGCATCATTTTAAGAGTTCTGCGGAGTGTGTAAGTCCCGCGAGTTTAATTGTTCGTTTAAGTCACGTGTCCTGTAGGACTTTCAGGAAAGAAACGTGAGTAAGCGTAAATGAAAAGTTTGCCTACAACGCAAGTACGCGTTTTGTTTAGTGACCACAAGGCTAGTGCGCTTGTGATTACGTACTTGTGAGGTTGACCAGATTGTTCAGTGGCACCATTACGTGCGATAAGTACGCCACTGCGATAGATTGGAAACACGCTGTTCGTGTAGTTAGGCCACTTAAGTTATGTCCGGCTGTTTTCATTTGTTGTTTGCATCGTCAACGACCCTTTTGTTTTGCAACAACAATAGTGGTCTGGTCTTGTCGGCAATCGAGGAGAAATGGATAGCTGTTTGGAAGGGTGGTTGGAACTGTTTAGTCAAAATTGGGGAAATAAAAGATCAGGGTTGATTTTGACTCAGTAATAGCCTGGCGAGTCAGGGGTGAAGAGCCTGCGCTTACACGTGGGGCAGCGCTGTGTTGTTTTGTTTGTTTGACGTCTGTTCTCCAGGGCCAAGGATCCCGAAGTTCGTCAAACTTGGCTCGACCCCAGTACCCTGCAGCTTCTTTCAGCGTTCCTCATGGCCAGCGAATTGAGTTCACCGGCCATTCAGAACAAGCGGGGCGAGGACGAGCTGTTAGATATGGAGCTGTTTCCTGCGATTACTTCGAGTTCCCCAGACCACATCGGATGGCAGCACAGCTAATTGAGGAATGCAGAAGCAGGAAAGTGCATTCCAGAGAAGCGGCCGAGCAAACAAGTTTAAGGCAACAAGTTCACGTGCCAACAAGTTCGTGCGTCGCCGGGATTAGAAGGGGGGCTCGTACAATGGAGCTCAATCGTCCCCCTTCGGCTTTGAAGAAGGCATCTGCTACCGCTGCGGAGCCGAGCCACCGGGTGCAGGTGGGCCCTTGTGCAATGAAGCATGAGCGCCCCCCCTCCTTCTCCAGCCTAGAAGAAGTGGATTGCCAGTCTGCGAGGCAAGACCGCAGAGAGCCGCCAGGTGCGGCACCGCGACACGGGCGCCTACCATTGGCTGAAAGTGGCGTCATCGGAGTGGACTCTCCCATTGGTCAAACATGACGTGACTTGCAGTGCTCGAAGCGTTTATAAGAAGCCTTCCAGAGAGACCTGAGGATTCTGGGACATTCCCTGATTCCCTGATTCACCTCTCTCGAACTTCTTGCCGCGGGCCGCAGCGTCCGAGTTGCTGCTGGCCCGTAATGACTGTACGAATGTTACTTGTCGCTCACCTCTTTGTACATAATGTAGAATAAATACTCCCAAGTTTTGGGTTTTCATCCCGAAGTCCCGTCCATCAACCCCTACATCTGGTGGCAGCGGTGGGATCGCCTCCGAATGCATCAGCTGGTGGCAGCGCTACGGATAATCCTTCGTCGAGAGAGATCCTAAGGAACCGGGAAGAGCGAAGAAGAGAGAGCCTTCGTCGAAAGAGGTCCGAAGAAACTGGGAGTTGCGAAGAAGGAGCGAGCCTTCGACCCAGGGAGTCCGGAGGAACCGGGAGCAGCGGACGAATGAACCGGATGGCAGGGTGCTGCAACCGTAAGTGAGCGCGTGGTTTTTATTCCTTATGATTCGCCAGACTCAAAGGTTGTGTGTTCAATTTTGATAGTTCTGGGAATCGGGAGTTTGTTGCATTGTGTCTTTGCAGAAATTAATTAAGGAAAACAGTTTTAACCACCTGTCGGGGCAGCTGCCATGGATCTTAGAAGGTTGACGAGGTCAGATTTGTTGTTGGTGTGCGACGATTTGGGAGTTGAGGCGGACGAACGGATGGAAACGCCAGCTATCATAAAGGCGATTAATGATAGTGGCAATGATGACAAAAGCATTGAGCTTGCTTGGGAAGTGATACAGGAGCCACGGGAGCGTGTGCGTCGTGTACGTTTGCGGGAGCGTCGTGAACTTAAGAGTGAGAGTAAGCGTGAACAACGCGAGAAGCAACGGAAGCATGAGCTTCAAGAACTTACTCTTAGGTGTCAGCGTCACGAACGTGAGAAGGCATGCGAACGTGAGAATCAACGTAAGCTTGAGCGAGAGCAAAAGTATGAGAGAGAGAAGGCAGCACTGATCAAAGAGATACAGTATTGTGATCAGTTATTGGCACAGAGACAACGGCTGTCTGAGAATTCTGTAGGTAGTACAGAGCGAAAGAATGAGCAAGTGTCTAGTGGTTTTTCGCCAGAAGCCGACGAAAAGAGTAGTGCCTGTGAGATTAGCTGCAGATTCATAAGTGAAGGGAAAAGGCTAGCTGCTAACGATGCCTTAGTGGCAATAGAGGCCGTTAAAGGCCAGAGTGAGAGCGACGAGGTGCTGTGCCAACAGATGACTGTGGAGACAGCTAGGCCAGCTGCGAACAAATTGGCACAGTTACCGCGTGTGTGCGTCGCTGGTAAGGTTAGCGAGGTTGCTAGCGAGGAAAAGGGTACTGTTGACGCGACAGACGCGGGCACCCATGTAGAGCCAGATGTGCGTGCAGAAGTGAAGTGCGAGCTGGATGATGCAGTTGAGAATAGCTCTCGGGGTGGCGAGCTCCGTAGCTCACGAGAGAACAACTGCATTGTTCAGGGATCGGTGCGGCTCTCCGCCAGTCTAGGTAGCCTAGAGAGGGATGATTCAGTTATTAATCATTCGGACTGTGCGCGTGAGACAGCGATCGATACCGACGGGCTGTGTGCCGATGCACAGCGTGAGCTGGGCAGTGCAGTAGAGGGCAGTTCGCTAGAGTGCGAGTTGTCTAACTCGAGTAAAGCCTGCTGCGTTGTTCCAGAGTCGGTTGAGCTGTCCGCCAGTCGAGGCAGAGAGAATGTTGATTTAAAGGAAAATCAATCAGACTGTGCGGGTAAGAGACCGATCCGGGCCGACGAAATGTGTACCGGCCAGCACGAGGCACGAGAAGGCGACATGAAGGCGAGTGCAAAGAGAAAGTGCCGTAAAAAGAAGCGCGGTAAAGACCGAAAGTCGGTAATTAATGTAGCGCCGCCAAAAATGGCGAGAAACCCAAAAGGGCAGGGCGCGAGGAAGAAGGTGCGGTCGTCTAGGACGATGTTGACGCATCTTAAACGTTCGAGCCACAGGTCAAAGGGGGACCGCGAAGAATGTTCTGCGCGGACGCGGACAAAGGGCACGAGGCAGTTAAGCTCCTCGTCGTTCCGTAGTTCTTTTCACAGCTCAGCGTGCAGTTCGAAGAAACGCAAGGTGGCAGGACGAGACCAGGTGGGGAGTAGCGACGCGGTCAATCGAGTTTGTGTTGAAAGCGGGGCGCGAGGACGCAAATTGGCAGGAGACCGTAACGTCTTGGGGGAGCTGATAGTTAGTCAGCCCTTTTGTTGTCTCTCGGCAGCCAGAGCAGTTTTCAAGCCGCGACCAGCTCGGGGACGGCTCAGACATAAGCGTTCGGAAAAGGAGGCCAGGAGAGCTTCCGTAGAAAGGAAGTGTTTTGTTTTATTTTTGGGCATCGGAAAGTTTTCGCGATTTGAGACTAGAGTTTCTTTCAATGTGTAAGGTATGAGCTTTGTTTGTGTTTTCGTTCGAGAAGCTCGAGATTTGAAAGATGCGTTTTAAGTAAACATGTAGTCTCGCGAGATGCTCATTAATAAGTAGATAGGCTTTTTTTTTGCGTGTGTGGGTAACCTGAGGGTCAAAGTTATTTTTAAGAGGCCTATCGTAACGCGCGTGTGTGTTATTTAACCTTCTTTCTTTTTAAGTGTTTTGAATTTTCTAAGGTTAAGCGCGTAGATTTTCAGTGAGTGCATGATTTGCACGGAGAAGCGTTCTTAGTTCCATTAGCGCGTGTCCTGTGTGGACGGAAGGAAGCAGACTTTATGACTGGGTTGCCGTGTGTGTTGAGGGCAGCCGTATTCTGACTTCTTTAGTGAACGTGCGTGGAAAGAGTTAGTAGAAGACGCATCATTTTAAGAGTTCTGCGGAGTGTGTAAGTCCCGCGAGTTTAATTGTTCGTTTAAGTCACGTGTCCTGTAGGACTTTCAGGAAAGAAACGTGAGTAAGCGTAAATGAAAAGTTTGCCTACAACGCAAGTACGCGTTTTGTTTAGTGACCACAAGGCTAGTGCGCTTGTGATTACGTACTTGTGAGGTTGACCAGATTGTTCAGTGGCACCATTACGTGCGATAAGTACGCCACTGCGATAGATTGGAAACACGCTGTTCGTGTAGTTAGGCCACTTAAGTTATGTCCGGCTGTTTTCATTTGTTGTTTGCATCGTCAACGACCCTTTTGTTTTGCAACAACAATAGTGGTCTGGTCTTGTCGGCAATCGAGGAGAAATGGATAGCTGTTTGGAAGGGTGGTTGGAACTGTTTAGTCAAAATTGGGGAAATAAAAGATCAGGGTTGATTTTGACTCAGTAATAGCCTGGCGAGTCAGGGGTGAAGAGCCTGCGCTTACACGTGGGGCAGCGCTGTGTTGTTTTGTTTGTTTGACGTCTGTTCTCCAGGGCCAAGGATCCCGAAGTTCGTCAAACTTGGCTCGACCCCAGTACCCTGCAGCTTCTTTCAGCGTTCCTCATGGCCAGCGAATTGAGTTCACCGGCCATTCAGAACAAGCGGGGCGAGGACGAGCTGTTAGATATGGAGCTGTTTCCTGCGATTACTTCGAGTTCCCCAGACCACATCGGATGGCAGCACAGCTAATTGAGGAATGCAGAAGCAGGAAAGTGCATTCCAGAGAAGCGGCCGAGCAAACAAGTTTAAGGCAACAAGTTCACGTGCCAACAAGTTCGTGCGTCGCCGGGATTAGAAGGGGGCCTCGTACAATGGAGCTCAATCGTCCCCCTTCGGCTTTGAAGAAGGCATCTGCTACCGCTGCGGAGCCGAGCCACCGGGTGCAGGTGGGCCCTTGTGCAATGAAGCATGAGCGCCCCCCCTCCTTCTCCAGCCTAGAAGAAGTGGATTGCCAGTCTGCGAGGCAAGACCGCAGAGAGCCGCCAGGTGCGGCACCGCGACACGGGCGCCTACCATTGGCTGAAAGTGGCGTCATCGGAGTGGACTCTCCCATTGGTCAAACATGACGTGACTTGCAGTGCTCGAAGGGTTTATAAGAAGCCTTCCAGAGAGACCTGAGGATTCTGGGACATTCCCTGATTCCCTGATTCACCTCTCTCGAACTTCTTGCCGCGGGCCGCAGCGTCCGAGTTGCTGCTGGCCCGTAATGACTGTACGAATGTTACTTGTCGCTCACCTCTTTGTACATAATGTAGAATAAATACTCCCAAGTTTTGGGTTTTCATCCCGAAGTCCCGTCCATCAACCCCTACACCAGGAAGACATATATTACACTTGAGCCCACACCGTCCTCCAATCGCTGTCATGCGCAGTGTTTCGTCTACGGATAGACTAGGATTACCTTGAACGTCGTAGATCAAGTCACAATTAACTTGTACACAAATTCATGAACCGTGACATAATGCATAATGCAGCGTAACGCTGAAATAATATCGAAGTCTCATAGATAGCCATCGAACGCGACATTTTTTTTTCTTCATACTGCTTCTCCGCACTTCCACTTAAGGGGCCCTGGAGCCCCAGTGGTTCCGTGCTCAACGCGAGCACTCGCCGCTGGTTACATTTTCACTTCATTCCTCCTATGCTCACTATTTCAGGAGGAAACAGAATAGCGGTGTCACAACGAGAACAAGGCACATCGCTGTGCGCGCACAATCCAGCGCAATCAGAGCTTGAACCATTTCACGGTCGGCTGGCGTGTGGCTTCGGTGCCGACCGGTCGTTGAAAAAGGCTCTGCTGGAAAAATAAGTCGCCTCGCTGAGACTTCCTCCATAATACACGCCGCCACGAGGCCGGCCCGCCTAACGGGCTGCGCGAAGGTTGCGCGCGGGCTGCTACCGGGCAGCACTTGCATACACTAACCGGGAAGTCGTGCGACAGGAGTCACCAGGCCGCAACAATGTAAGGTCGCCGCTCAGCTCCTCGACGCTTATTGCTGTCTGTCGGCACAGAGTTGGAGCAGAACGCTCTCCGCCGTACGCATGCGTGTACACGACGCGGGCGCGAGCGCTTTCAGACGAACACAATGAAGTAGTTAATCTGTCAGCGCGCGTACGAGGACGGCATCGTAAGTACTCCAGACGCGACGCGCGGGTTTTACAGGCTCTGAAACAAAACAGGCAATGGAGCAAAAGGACGAATTACTAATGATTTCTGATACTTGTGCAAAAGGCCACGACTTCCGCCGCCGCCGCCGTAAAGATTTATGACGTCAATTCTCTCCCTGGCCCTTTGCTTCCGCTTATAATTTTTCCTTTTTTTGCTTGATCACCCCCTTGGGAGCACGCTTTGGTGACACACCTTTTCAGTGAATCGAAAGAAGAAAAAATATATATTTCGAAAGGCCTATAAGTACCTTAGACTGCGTGACGGTGAGTTTTTTTTCTCTTTTTTTTAGCATGCTTTTCGTTTGCTCAAAGGAAGTCTGGAGGATTCTAGTGAAGTAGCAAAAGTGCACGGGAACGAGTTATAGGGCGCAGTGCGTGGACCCAGTGTATTGGTTACAATATTATCCTGTGAGAGTGAACCTCGTCGGACAGAACTGAACCGGCTGGACTGTAGACCATTTTCGCAAATGAAGGTCCTTGGACCATGGCCGTACGCATCGATGGCACAGAAAGCCATGAAAGCATTATTGTAGTACCCCACGAAGACAGGCCTTGGCGACTGTTCGTAGACTCGCGAGTGCTCACCTTCAAATGTGCGCGAAACTGGGATCTCTCTCTCTCTCTCTTCATCCCTATATCCCCTTCCCCAAGTGCAGGTTAGGTGACGGGACGTGCATCTGGTTAACGCCCCAGCCTTTCTTCTCTACTGTCATTCACTGGATGAAGGGTGATGTAAGCACTATATGACGGTTAAGATTGGATCACAGAATGCGGCTTCCGCTCGTTCTATTTTTACCCAATCGCTTCCTGTTCAGCGATGATTATATATATGTATATATATATATATATATATATATATATATATATATATATATATATATATATATATATATATATATATATATATATATATATACGCAGGAAAGAGACGACGAACTTTTTGGAAGACTTCTTTTACTTAACGTTTTCGGCTGGTGGACCAGCCTTCGTCTCTGTACTCTGACGAAGGCTGGTCCACCAGCCGAAAACGTTAAATAAAAGAAGACTACCAAAAAGTTCGTCGTCTCTTTCCTGCGTATGTTACGTCGGGTCCTGCGTGCTGAACTTTGAAGAAAACCTATATATATATATATATATATAGAATATGCTTTATATATATATAGAATATGCCATACTTAACAAATATGGTGCCGCTTTCAGTTCACGTTGGCTACAGAAGCGTGTGGAGGCACCCACCTCGGTTAAAGAGGTCACGAATTGCTGGTTCGGATGGTCGTTCAGCTGCAGTCAGCTACACAGGTTGCGAGAGGGGAGAAAGGAAAGCGTCTTGTTGGAGGAAGTCGCATGAGTATAACGCAATCCTGCTTAGATTCCTAGCTATTATAAATGCCTTTACTTCGTGCACTTATAGGTGAATATTTCCACAGCAGATATCTGATGTTAATATCGCGCGTAGCCAGTCGCCACGCACCTAACCAGATCAACATCTCAGCGTCTTCATTCCAGCGGCTCCGCCGCCGCTACGAGCGCCCTCGGTCGCGATCAGACAAAATGGCACCGCAGCCAACCAGAGCGAGATGCCCTTTAGGACCCCGGCGACGCTCTTCTGGTGGCCCCAATTGCGACGAAAAATCTGGAACCGCCTTTCCGTGCCCTCTTATATCGAACATCCCGCGAGCCATTCAGATTTTCCTCCCGATTCTGTCAGCCCAGCCGAGAAATAGGAGACGACAGCGGCTATTTCACGCGCGACGCGCATGCGAGTCATGCCGCGCCTGCAACCCTCGCACAGTGGGCCCCCGGCGCACCAGTGGACGGGCGGTGGCGTCCGGCAGAGCCGGGCCAGCCCAGCGAGCGGCGGGATATACTCGCGCTGCGCACAATGAAAGCGCGCCGACGCGCCGTGCGCGTAATGAAGGAAATAAGAGGTCCCGGCGCTTTGCAGCTTGCAGACATTCTATATGTTGCCGGCGGGGCGCTCATCTGCAAGGGCGGATGTCCGTACGCTAACCCTTTTGGCCTGCCTACGCTCTCTCACCCCCACCTTCTTGTTCTTGCCCACTTTAGCGCCAACCAGGGAAAAAGAAAAGCCCCGATCAGCTGCGATGGCAACCGGTTCTGCTAAACGGCTGGCCACGGCACTGCGTGAATAAGCGGTCACGTTTTTCTCGACGATTTGTCGATACAGAGTCCGACCCTGTTTTAAAGCTCCTAAGCGCTTTCCGACAGTCTCGCCGTAACGTGCTTTTGCTGCTTCTCGGTCTCTTCGAGTCGCTATAACACGGTGCCATAGAAGGAGGAAGGCAGAATGCCGGCGAATACATGCGTGTACCTGTTTGTTAAGCAATGTGCCTTATACAACTCGCTGCAAAAAAAAAAAGAAAAGAGAGAGAGAATGGCACACACGCGGGCCTATGTAGCGTTTATTAGGCTCTGCTCGTTTCTCTGGAAATAGCAATAACTTGCGCATGCGTCTTTCGGCTAGCGTATGTTGCTAACTTCGTATAAAACTTTTCTCTAACAATCGTTTTCAGGTTACATTCGTAGGGCCCCTACAGCCATTGCTACCAGCAATATAGCGCGTCTGCCGTGTTCCCAGTTTAGTTGCGGTGCCTACGTCAACACTCCTATGGCAAGGTGGAATTTTATCAACTGAGAATAAACTGATAGACGTGTAGCTCTCACACTGAGCGCTAAGTCAAATTCTTAGAAAGTCTGCACATTTCGATATGGAAGCAACATTCTACTATGTAAGTAACCTTGCAAAGAGCATTCAAGCCCTTTAAACCTGCCATCGCTCTTGCCTCTTCCCACGATCTTGTTCGGATTGGCATATTGCGCAACTCCCGACTGAACGCACAGTGACGTCAGCGAGAGTGTGCGAGACGACCCGCTTTGTCGCGCGCTGTATGGCGAAGGTTCATTTTAGCCTGCACTGCTACGTCACAGGAGTGTTGCACCACGAGCCGCGCTTCGCAGTGCTGTGTGCATATTCAGGTAAATTGAGCGAATAATTCGACGCCAGTTTATGTCGGTCTACATCGCCATTTCGAAATCTAGAAATACGGGACTCGACTTTTAAGATGATTCCCTTCAATTTTCCAATATAAACATGTGTCTTTATGTTTGTAACTAACAAGTCTTTAGTTTATTTATTGGATAGATTGCTGTGTTACTTTTTTGTTGTTGTTTCTTTTTATGCGAAGCATATTACTAGAGCTCAACCCAGCTCCTCAGGCGCGGCGGTGTCGCCTTCAATACCACATCACACCGTGACGTCACGACAGAGGAGAAACGGGGCTCCAACTCGCGCCGTCGCTCGCGGCGTCGCCTTCAAGGCTGACCACGTGACACCATGACGTCACGACAGACGAGAAACGGGGCTCCAACTCGCGCCGTCGCTCGCGGCGTCGCGGCGGTATGTAAGCAGCTGCGCTTGCCTCTGCTAGACACTCACGAGGTGAGATGCCTCCTGGAGACAGAGCTGCTCGTTGGAATGAGAAGCGAAGGTTGCGGCGTGCTACAGAGACTGTTTCTAGGTGGCTTTGCTACGGCGCAGCGACTACGCGCCCCGCATCGGACGCGGTGAGCGTCGAGCAACGCAGCGTTCGGCGCGACAACGAAATGTGCGCCTGAGCAAGCGCCGCACGCCTGAGCCGACGACACCGGCTTTTCTGCGACACGAGCTCCTTAACGCTGTCGCGTTAAAATAAAGGCTAGTATGCTTCGCATCCTGGGCTTAACCTTAGCTAAGCCACAGCCAGTTTTTTTTTTTCAAATGATGTCCGCCTGGGCCGGTTATTAATCTACTGACTTAATTCGAGTAAGTCTTGAAACCTTTAAAGGTTGTTCGAATTATTAATAATAATTTAACAAAAAACACTTTACACGGCAGTATCCAAGACCAGGTCTTTCGCTTCCTTCGTACACATTTGTGGCTACATGTGTGCACCTCGACTACCCTAAGCAGTTACACCGACCGAGACATTTACGTACAGCGCAGAGGTTAGTTCCGCCTGTGTTGTACAGAGTGAGCACGCTGTGCGGCGAAACCCTGGGCATTAATGTTCTCTGTGATTAGAAAACATGCCTCAGGGATGCAATAGATGCTTTCCGGCTAAGGACGCGAGCAAGTATGCAACAACCGAAGGTTTCTTTCTTTCTTTCTTTCTTTCTTTCTTTCTTTCTTTCTTTCTTTCTTTCTTTCTTTCTTTCTTTCTTTCGTTCGTTCGCTCGTTCGCTCGTTCGCTCGTTCGCTCGTTCGTTCGTTCGTTCGTTCGTTCGTTCGTTCGTTCGTTCGTTCGTTCGTTGGTTCGTTGGTTCGTTGGTTCGTTGGTTCGTTGGTTCGTTCGTTCGTTCGTTCGTTCGTTGGTTCGTTCTTTCTTTCTTTCTTTCTTTCTTTCTTTCTTTCTTTCTTTCTTTCTTTCTTTCTTTCTTTCTTTCTTTCTTTCTTTCTTTCTTTCTTTTTCCTTGCAAGCGCCCTTGGGGCACCCCCACCAATTCATAATAACACCGAGAAAGAGGTGAGTTTTGGCATACAAAAGCAATTAGCCAGTCATTGGAACACGGCACTTTGTCGTAGGCTTGTGGGTAAATGTCGTTACCGTGAAACTCTGCCGAGACATTCTAGGCCTGAGCACGAGCATATGCGAAGAATTCGGCATTGACATTGCTTGGAGTCCTACGCCGACCTGCGTACGCGTCCCTATGCAGGCCCAAGTGCAGTAGTCAGTTGTCGTCGACATACACGATGGGTTCGATTATTATGACTATTTATTTGCTTTGAGTAGTTATATATATATATATATATATATATATATATATATATATATATATATATATATATATATATATATATATATATATATATATATATGGCAGGAAAGGGAAAGCGAGGAGCAGGCTAGCAGCTGCTACCGGAAGGGGCACAACGATTAGCAGTCCAGTAACGAACACATCTTGAAGATGAAAGATCAGTCCATAAGATGCCAAGGGACTTACGCATGCAAAGCTTATAACTTGTTTCCATTGATGAGACGAACGTTGCATGTCTTCCTATATGTGTACGAGTATGTCTGATAAAAAGTGAATTCATATTAATGTGTGCTAACGCAAATGAGTGCGCTTCATGAAAATGTCTTGGTCTCTCCTCACTTTATTTCCCCCCTTCCTAGTGTGGTGTAGTCAATTGAGCTAAGTCCCGGTTAATCTTCTCACCTCTCCTTTGTACCTCCTGCCTCCATTAATGTTAGTACAATAAAAGTGCGACAATGATAAATTTCAATTACCGGCATTCTGCATATAATATAGATATGAATTTAAGTCGACAACAACAAACCATGTCGGGGCTGAAAGAATAGACACAAAGTTTCCATGATGATAAGCGCAGAAATGAAAAAGAAAGAAAGAAAAGACTCGTAGACTTCGTGTATATTCGCTGCTTGTTGAGTGTGAAAATTTCTCTTATTCAGGAGATCCATGTGCATCGAAATTTCCTACTGGTCAAGCCAACGTAATAATTCGGCGAAATTTTAGCGTCTATAGCCTCAACACCAAGTGCGACCGTAAAAGTACCTTTGACGCTCTTGTGTCCACACGGTAAGAAGTTTGGCTTTAGCATGAAAGCTAGTGCTAGATAGTCTAGAAGATACTTCACAGACACTTTTTGATAATAGGTATCGTTGTGAGATAAACGTACTTAATGGGTATGCTACATTTGATGATAGAGAATATACCGACGAAGTGACACGCAGCATATGCATAACACATGGGAGGGAGCCATACTACAGCAGATTCACCAAAATCATCTCCAACGCTCTTCCCTGGAGATATTCATGCAAAAAGCTTTCAGAGAAAAACCATACTTATAACCGTATAGCAGAGCTGTTAAAAAATGCTTTTCATTTAACGTAAGCAGACGCACACCGATGGCAAAGCATTTCACGTCTTAATTCCGAGGATGAACGGGGAGTTCTTTCAGCACGCAAGACGCTTGTGAAGAACGCACAAAGCTGATGTACGAAACAAAATATAAATCTATGTTACCGAGATGTTTTCACGTCGTTTTCGGACATCATTTACCGGTTAATTGGTAAGACCAGCGGCAGACATAACGGCCATAAGCGGATGCGCGGGAGAAACGTTGTGTACACATATCCGGCCGCAACCCAAAAGGCACGCCATTAGGCAATGCAACGCGAAGGTAAGATGCGATCAAGGGTGGCCACACAAGCGCCAACGAAACTAATGGCGTGTTTTGTCCTTGAGTGGGGGCTGCAGAGTAACCGTGCCTGTTCAAATAAAAAGAAAAAACGCGAACGAAAGACGACCGGGCAACAGCGCCTAATTGTTGCCTCCTTGCCCCAGGAGGCCTTTTATATATCAGGCCCTGCCCGGCTTAGCCCCCGAAAGTCAAGCCCACCGAGAGGCCAAGCGAGAGAACGCGAACCACTGCAGCCGAGTGCGTAGCTGGAGGCCTCCCGATTGGTATTCTCGCAACGACACGAAAAAAAAGCGACCACTCGATGGGGCGGCTCCGAATTGAGCTTTAAGCGGAGCAAGCGACAGAGAAGATTACACGGCTCCGTGTCGAGAATCGCGGCGCGACCCCTCGCGCCGCCCTTTCCCTAGACCGGTGTTGTCTCGATCAGCGCCGATAGCCGTATCGGCCAGTCCGCGCGGGGGGTCCACGCCGTCTCCTCCCTGCGAGACGAGTGGCCTGCGCCGTGGAGAAGACACAGCGGCCGCAGCCGATTGCAGGGGCGGGCCGTCAGGGATCCTAATACTAATCCTTTCCCGCTGCGTGAAACCAAAATGACCGTTACGTGTTGAACGGACACGAAACCGGGAAAGGAACGCGACAAGTCACGCGAAACGAGTCTTAAGCGATAGCTCGCGGAGTGCTCGCACGACGGTTTCGGCAAAGCGCCGAAAAAAACGAGAAGAAAACAGGGAAACAACTACCGGATCGTGGCAGCTTCGTTATTTATTTATTTTGTCGCCACATTTTCTTCTGTAAGCCTTTTTTTGAGAAACTTGCAACCTCTGAACCCTGTTTGGGCTCGAGCTTATCTGGGCCGATTATTTTTATTGCAGCAAAACAGGCCACGCGCCATCCACGACGTTTCGATTCCGCCGCGAACTTCGCGCAGAACAGCGATATCGCACCGGTCGCGGAAATTATCCGCATGTCACGCCTTTGCATGAGTGTCAACGTTCTTTACGATACGCCGCCGGAAAACCGCACTGCAGAAGGATCCTGTCAGAGTTCAATCGTTCAATGCGACGGCAACGGAGGTGCGGTGCAGGCGCCTTTCCGAGCATATACGGGCGGAACGTGATATACGGCTATACCATGGCGTACTTGTAGGAGATGCCACCACGCAGCGCTGCAGTTAGTGTGCATATCGAAGTAGAGTAAGCCATGAGAGAGAGAGAGAGAGAGAGAGAGAGAGAGAGAGAGAGAGAGGTGTTTCTCTGCTTTATTGTGAATGTCATTCAATTTCTTTTCTTCTTTTTTTTTGGGGGGGGGGCAGTTTGTTTTCTCCCCTCCTTCTTTTACTGTGACAGCAAGTAAAAGCGTGAAACTGGGTTCGCTGTGTCTATGTTCGTTTCCATTACGCCAACACCGTCATGACGTCGTCGTCGTTGTCACGCAAAGCCTTCTTAATCTCCGCTTCACCCTCCACTTGGAAGTCCACTCCACTTGGATGCTTGCCTGACCTTGCTCATGTGACTTCAACTGATTAATCGTGGTAAAAAAAAATAATCGTGATTAGAGCATTAGAATCGACTAAGTGAAAGGTTAATCGATCAATCACCCTGCTCCAATTTGCGTAGGAAGAAATCTGCACGGAGTATGGCGGCATGCAGCTTTCTGGCACACTGAGGCGCAGTTAAAAGATGCATGGCTTACAACTCCGCCATGATGTGCCAACGTAGTGTCGCCGTATTTCGTCGGTATTACAAGGTCGGTAAGTTTGCGTATTGTAGTCCAGCGGGCGGCGTGTGTGTGCTCCCCCATAACCAGCCGCGATGGCTCAGCGCATGGTAAAGGCGTTCTGCTGCTGAGCTATAAGGTCGCGGCATTGATTTCCAGCCCTAGCTGGCGCGTTCCGACGGCGGGTCAATGCAAGAAAGCCTGTGTGCCGTACTATGGCCCTTGGGTAGGGTTAAAGAGACCATCAAAGTTAATGCGGAGACCTCCACTACGCGTCGTCTCTTTTTACTTCTGTATTTTACTTCGGGACTTCAAACTAAACCAGTTTTCGTCATATATATGGGGCCGCGCGGTCCATCATGGTGCTCAATTCATTAGCTTGTACCTTCTCGTTACTTTTTAAAAGGGCACTCACATGATATTTTCCACTTTTAACTTTTTATAAATGAAGGTATACTAGACCTCTGAACCCCAGAAAAAAATACTGGCAACGCAAGCCTGAGAGCGGCCTAAATAATTTAATACTATAAATTTTCTATAGTAAGTTTCGTTTTCGTTTTCCAGCAAGTTACTGTGTCGCAACGTGACGACGCAGAAGGTGGTCACGTGGGAACAGGACATTTACTAGACGCGGAAAGAATAGAAATGACGGGAAATGGCGCTTATTTGCAACTAAATAATTTTGTTCAATACAAATCACTATAAAGAGCTAAGTTTGACTCAAAGCCACAGCCATCAAAAAACAAAGCTGCACACGTGTGCCAATTAACAAAACTAATTGCGCACCCTCTACCCTCCCTCCCCTCAACCCCCCTCCCACGCCCCCGAGAAGAAAGAAAGGAAAAGGAAGAGCGAAATTACACAAGATTCTACTGTGTTTTTCAAGATAATGGTGCAGTTAGTCAAGCGGCAAGCAAGGCGTTTCCGACTTCCTTAAGTACAGAGAATGCAATCAAGCTTCAGCACTTAGCCTTTCTAAATCGAAAGACTTACATATGCTCGAAAGTCATATGCTCGGGCAGTACCATATCTGTCACCGCACTACAATTGCCAGCATGGTGTAAATTATTTCTTCCATAATGTTACATAAACAACAGCCCGTCAGCCTTAGAGGATAAAAAGAATCAAAAGAAAGATGAGTTTGACCAGGCTTCAAATATGTATGACGTGACCTGTTTTCCAAGAGTCATCGGCATGCTAGTTTACCCATAAATTATTAAATAATAACTGTAAAATGTTGTGTATAACGGAGTACGGACCTGCATGTAGCAGTCTTTGGCCAAGAAGATACCACCGTATATTTTAGCTCAGTCAAAGAGAACGCGCAGTCTAATTAGACATGCTGAAAAGGTGAGCAATAACTTTTACTTTCGTTCCATTTTTTTTATTATATTCTTATTTGGCCTGCGTAAGTGAGTGCTCAAACTGAGCGCAAGTGAAAAGAATGCTGAGTCGAGTATTATCTTCGCAGAATTCGACTGCGTTCACTTTTGGGTCATTCTTGCCGATTTCGGGGAGGAAAAATTGTTGTGTCTAAACAGGACCGCTTAACCAACGAATAATCAGCTATTTTCGAGAAGGTGGCATCAGTGAAGACAACCTAACACAGAATTCAGGCCAGAGCTTTGCCCCGAAGTATTTTAGGCGTCTACGCATGACTTAGCGGACTTCTTGAAAATTTATTTCTGCTCTTCTTTATGCAGATCTCAAATGTTTTGTCCCCCATCAACTACTGCGTCTTCATCTGGAATAAGAAATTTCATGGTGAAAATTATCATTGCTTCTTGTAAAAAATCCGCCTGCATTCCACCCTGCGAACGCGAGCGAAGCTGGTGCGGACGTTAGACAAGTATCACCACCCAACTGACGTTAGTCGACGTCACACAAGCACCACCGCCACAAGCGACGTACGTCACGCGCACACGCACGCACGTGTGCGGATGCACGTGTGCAGCCTCATCCTTCTACGCCATCTGCCAAGCGCAAGTGCTTACTGAACTCAATTATTATTTAAAAGTAAATTGCTGTCAGAAAATACGTAAAGTGCGACTTACACACAAGCTACAGACATGGTAGCCTCGGATTGTTATTTGAATATGCGAGAGAGCATAAATCGGTTACGCGGAAACTGAAAGGCGTGCCCCTTATCCAGCTGCCGTTTGAGCTCTGCCCGAGTGGCAGCGGCCTCTAGGCGGCGGTACCGTTAACACAGCATACATCCTCATACTTGTAGGCCCTCCGCGTAGCGCAAGTACGTTATTGAAGTAGTTGAATTTCTTGTGAGGTAGAAGAACAGGAAAGGCTGAGAGAGAAGAAGCGAAAGAAGTTACAATAAACAAGAATTCTTTTTTCTTGTTGTTATATGGAACTACCCGGTTTTTGGCCAATCCCGCAGAGTGGGTATGTGATAACGTCTAGCCTCTACATCTACATCTAGAATGGCTGACTTTTCTCAGTTTCATTACAAATTTTGTGCAGTCAAGGACAGGATAGGTACTTGTGTTGTGCACCTTATCCGCTTCATGTTACCGAGGACCATGTGCTTGGACGTCATCGAAAACTGAGCGGACGACTAAAGGCACGCGAGCGTGGCAAGCTTTTAGAGCGCATCTCTAGGTGCCCGTTCCTGGGATGAGTGTCGGCGTCCCTCGGCGTAACCGCGCCAACGCGCTCGTGCCACTGCTCGCGCGTTCGTCGTCGTCTTCTACCACAGCTGGCTTCGATGCCGCTCATCATGCCAGCGTTCCCATGCTGTGCCTCCCTCTGCGAAGACGCTGACAGCACTGACCCACCGCCAGTCGGTGCGGTGATTTCGGTCTCAAATTCTATGCCTCAATATATCGCGATATCGAAACATGTATCGAGCTGCGCTCAAATTTCGCATTAGAGAGTATCGTAATCGTCTGGCACTCTTTTTCATGGAGGGCGGTTCGCTGTTACAGGTGAGCACTGGTCCCTCGCTCAGAACGCTTACGAACACGACCTTTTGCAATTGGTGGTATAACGGAACCGTGTACGACCAGCATGAATGAACAAGGCCTAGAGTAAGAGAGCGCTAAAGACATCTCTCCTCATATAATGAAACTCGAGCACAGAAATAGTCAACAGCAGCGACAACTACTAGAGCTAGTGACGAAAAATGTCCTCAGCATTTTCGGAGGCCGTCGTTGGAAACGATAAAACTGGATGTTTGTGGTGGTACATCATCTGCAAATGCTGAATCCTGGCTGAGTTTATATGAGTACGGGTACGACTAGAATAGTTGGCGCAAGACCTTGACATGACTATGACAAATATGGAGGACGCTTAAGCTTCCACTTGTGGAACGCGATCGCATTCAAGGATCCATGACTGCTTCTCACGCTTTCCAGCAACTGCAGCGTATATAACCGTAATGTTTGCCGGAAAACACTGGCGGCGAGCGCTATGCACGAATGTGAGCTTTCTGTAGAAACGCGGCCTCTTGCGTGGGCCGATCCTGGAGGTTGTGCCCAGTCGCACAAAAAAAAAAAGATTACATCGTTTTCAGGCTTCTGTTATTACTTCAGACTTTTAATATTCAAGTCTGAGATACTTTAGTATAATATGCACGCGCTGTCGGTGTTTTGTTTCATGAGATTTGTTTGTGGGCTGCCATTCTCAAAATTCCGAGGAATAACTTTGTCAAGAATGTAAGACAGGGTACGAGCACCTTTAGCGATAGAAAGCTGTGGCAATATAACCCGCATATGCTGGATGTCATATAGCAAGGCGTGGCATATACGTATACCTAAATATATACGGAAGGATTTAGAAATTCTTTTAAGCGCAAAAAATAAAACACGGACAACAGAATAAAACACACGGACAGGCGCACACTCGCATTCCCCGATGCCACTTATACATTCTCAGGCATGCGAACAGGAACATACACTGGTGAGGTCACATGACATACAACCCAAACCTAATCATATCCTATTAGCCAGAAAACTAAACTCATTCTCGTGAAGAGACAATGAGAGAACGCTGGTACACTGGTCACCAAACTTTCTGATATGCATCGCCTCTGCTAGTTCCCGTGGCACCATATCCTTACTTTTTCGTAATATGCATGCGTTTTCCAGCAAAGGTTCACACGTGCACACTTTGCAGTGATATGGCAAATGCGAGCCCGTTCTATTATTCATTGATAGAGCATGCTCTCGCAGGCGGTCGCTTATACAACGCCTATGGCAGTTTGGCCGATGAATACCTTGCCGTAGTCTACAGGAATCTTATAGACGACGCCAGCGGAACATTTTTTTCAAGAAACACTTTACGTAGTTCTTTGCACACTTGGTCCTTTTTACGGAAGACAGGCGCACACAAATGCGAGAAAGTTTCCAAGGAGCCGAAAACACTACCGGTGCATGGTTCCTAGAGGAAACATTCTTTAACGAATGAGCAACTTTGTGTATATACGAAATGACAACAGGACGCGTTTTCAGTTTCTTTTCGCTTTCTCCTGAAGCACTGGTAGACTGACGCCGAAATTTCTTCAATAAAGATTCACTCTTCCGAAACTAACAAAGAAGCAGGGAAGCCTGCCGAGTCAAGCCTAGAAACCTGCAAATTAAAGCTTTCCTGAATGATGTGGGTGTAAGACCTAGTTAGACCCAACTGTAAGCTAGTAATGGCAATAGCCCGTTTTACTGTTTTCGAATAGGCGGAATGAAACAGCAAGAATTCTTTCTGCGCACGGGGGCGGTATACATCCAAGAAACATGGTTTTCATGAAGGGTGAGATGAAGGTCTAAAAATTGCAGTTTGTCAAAAGTAGGAAGCTCATGGGTAAACTTCAGCCCTTGTCCAAGCACTTTAACAGTGTCTAATACGTCCTAAACACACTTTATGTAGGCACAGTCCTGTTGTTTGTTCAAAGCAATCAAAAAGTCACCTAGATATTTAAAGATCTGCAAAACCTTGTCGTATAACAAAGCGGTGTCCCAGAGTAACTTTGGCCAAACTTTAAAAATATGCAAATGCCACGTTGCCTGACAGAACCAAGATAACGTTGTTTGCCGTCGCTTGGTGGTACTCATATGACTTTTTTTCATTCCGCCGAATTCCATAATTAGTCGCAAATAATTAATCAACTTCTCAAATATTATAATTAGATTAAAAGTGTCAATTAGAGCAGCACGAAAAACTTCCGATAAGGCTTTCTGTTGCCCAATACGTGCTACATAAAAGTTTTTTCCGAACGCGAAAGAAGCCCGAAAATGCACACAAAATTGCCGTGCGATTTGCCGCTCGAGGCACTTTGCGTTTATCGCGGGCTTCTTTCACGCTCGAAAAACACTTTTATGTAGCACGTATTGAGGAACAGAAAGCTGTATCGGGAGTTTTTCATATCGCGCTACAATTTTGTCATTGACACCTTTAATCTAATTATAACATTTGAGAAGTTGGTTATTTATTACAACTAATTATGTAATTAGGTAGATTCGAAAAAAAATCTGAGTATCTCCAAGCGATGTCAAAGAACATTCCCTTATTCCTGTCAGGCAACGTGGCATTTGCGTGTTTTTAAAGTTTGGCTGACGTTACGTGGGACACCCTATATAAGCATTTACCGACAAGCATCATGACTGTTAAGCTGGCCTTAGCGATACTTTGCTGTCAAAAAAGGCTCCAGTAAATCCGTATCACTCGACTAGGTAAGGCAATAAGGCAAATGTTTTCAAATGCAGAGCATTATTCTTCGGCTTGCATATTAAATAATTGAATTCTGGAGTTTCGCGTGCGAAAACCACGATTTGATTATGAGGCACGCCGTATTGTGGGACTCCTGATAAATGTTGACCACCAGGGTATCTTTAAGATGCCCCCAATGGACGGGACACGGGCGTTTTCGCATTTTTCTGCCAATGAAATGCGGCCGCCGCGGCCGGCATTTGATCCCGCGACCTCGTTCTTGGCAGCGCAACACCATAGCCGCAAAGCCACCGCGGCGGGTGAATATTTCATAATTAGAAAGGCGAACGTCACAAGTGACCACGTACTCTAGACCCTGTATACGAAACGGGCTTAATACGGACAGGCATGCTCCACACGGTGTAGTTCTTGTCGTCGTCGTCGTTGCTGTTTAATCCAAAGAGGAGGGCGCATCTCGGCCTCACATCAGAGAGACGGGAAAGGATAAATGAAAGGCAGGGAGGTTAACCAGGACTGAGCCCGGCTGGCTACCCTTGACTAGGGGAAGGAGAAAACGGCGTGCAAATATTGAGAGAATTAGAAGCAGTTCACAGCTGATGTGCACTGAAGCCGCCGACGTGTCAGAAATTCTGAGCGCTCTGTCACAGATAGTCGCTTCCTACAGACTGAAGTGACTAGCGCAAGAGTGGACACGGGACACTAAAAAGGCGACAAGGACAAGCGCAAACTTCCAACTGGTGTTTATTACAAAAAGGTAAGTATATATACTCTCGCGCACTTGATCATAATCAGTTGCAATCATGCAAGACAAGATGGACATCACAAATAAATAAGAGCGCTATGGCCGGGCCAAGGCTTATAAGGCGGCCTCCCACATAGAAACCCCAGGAATGGAAATTCTTTAGCAGTCAATGCTAGGGATGGTTTTCTAACGCAGTCGCCTTCTGCGATAGCCGCTGCCTCAATGATGAGTCTAGTGGTTTCGTGCCCATTGCTCGCTATTATTTCTGTTTTTTCAAAGAGTGGATGACACTTGCATTGGGAGCAATGGATCCCAAGGAAACCATCTCTCCCTTTTTGAACTTTTTGATTATATTCCTGCATGTAGTCTCACGTTAGGCACTTTCCCATTTTGTCCCACGTAACGCCGTCCGCAGGAAAGAGGTATGCCATACACTACTCCCCTTGAGCATTCGACGAAACCCTTTCTGTGCGCAATGTTGCATGATTTTAATGGTCTGTTGACAGGGCTGGTTTTTGCGCATAACTGAGATAATTTGTGGGGCGTGGAATAAACGACCGAAACTCCCGCCCTTTGCCCTATTTCGTTTATGCAAGAAATCGTGGATGTATGAGATGACTGCTAGATTCCTCGCTTTCTACAGTTGACTTCAGGAATCGCAGCAGCCTGCTTGTTGAGAATATAACTAAATTGATACTTGACAACAACTGGGGACATGTTCTCACACAATTTGCATTGACTCAAGAGAGAAGGTATCGGTGCTTATCTCTACGAAGGCGCTAACTGCCATTTCCAAGCAGAGGTGCTGGTACAACTGTTTGTTGAGCATCTTTTGATGGAGATCGTTTGTTTTGTTTCGTGCGTTGGCAGCACCTCCTTGCTCATCTCATCCTTTGCCCACCTCTGCCTTTGAGCCACACGAATGGTATGACACACTGCACCATGCGTTTTAGTCAAGGAGCACACATTTGTGTACACAAATTCTTTTTGCCAGTTGTGTCCAGTGGTGGCAAGGAAAAAAATCCACGGGCATTGAGCTGCGGGTAAATTGAACTGCTCACGCAGTCGGACTCCCTTTCACTCCTGCGTGGTGTGTATTGCAACACCCAATTACTTTACTGAAGGTACTACCATGTTTGACATGATGTCGGACATTATGCGCGTTGACTCACTGTGTATAATAAATCAAAAATTACTTTGTAATTACGTGTACTCACTGTAATATACACATATAATCGTTCTAGCACCTTGAATTTCGTCCAATAGAGTCTGCACCGCCGTAGAATAAAATTGCAAGTGGCATATTTATGATTCCTGACTGAATCATGCGGATCATACGTATACGTAACGATGCACAATTCACCACTGAATCCGCCTTACGCACAAAATAACTCTACACTTAATATTTATTTCACGAAAAGCTCGACGACGCATCCTGAGAAACAGGCTTAAGCACGTAGTGCCGAACCAGCAAAGGTGCAGAGTCTCACAGCGCGCGTGTACGTGGTGCTCGTGGGAGTGGCAATGGTGCTCGCCCCTGCGAGTCGCCAGCGAGGCGGCGCGCCATGTGACCGGTGCGCGAAAGGACGTGCGACCCACCACGTGGCTATGGAGGGGTGCTCGCCAAAGATGAATCGTCGGCGACCGCAGAACGGCACATATCGCATATAGAAATGGGGAAACAAAAGCCAACCCGAAAAGAAAAACCACCCAAAGTTGTTATCGCCTAGTGACAAACGATTCGCGATTCATCACCAGTGCCTCGTTTGCGTTTTTTTTTTTGGCTTGATAAATCGTGCGATCGCCCGAAACTCCTCCCCTTCGTCCCACTCAATCTGCTAAGATCCGTGCCGCCATCCACTGCGGCCACGAGCGGCGTGCGGGCTTGCGTATCGGCGCCTTACTAGTGCCCAGCCCTTGAAAGAGACCGGCACTCAAATACGCGCACACGCGCGCGCGAGCACCCGCGCGCCAGGCAGCAGGCTCACGGAGGCATATTTTGGCGCCCGTATAGCTTGAGCAACTCCGGACGCCAGCACCCGCCATGGAGCGAAGATGAATTGGGCCGTGCCTCGGTTCCTGTTTCTGCCTGGTCTTCACATGGCACTTTAAACGTCACTGTCCTCTCTCAACGTTTCGCTTATAGAGAGTAAACCGCAATTAGCTGCCGGAGGAGGGCGCGAAGACGCAATGGGGGAGATGGGGGATATTCGTGACGGGCGGCTTCCTCCGCAAGGGCGAAATGAAGAACAAGACGGCCCGATTTATAACACGCCGTCCGGCGACAACTTCAAGTGCCGTGAGCGCTCGTACCTGCTAGTAGGGTTGCCTTCAACAACAGTGCGTCGGCCACATCGTGCCGAAAGGACGTCCTGGCGCGCTCCAGATGGATCATTCTCCGTTTCTAGGTTAAGACACAGTTACACGCCAGCTGCACTTGTTGCAGCGAGAGGCTCACTGGCGCCACTGTCTACTTCGCAAGAGCTCGTGCGCAGCAGGAGACCGCGAGGGGTAAGACAATGTCTGGATGCCTACGAGGTGCACATCGTTGTATAATAGGGTTTTCTGCGAAGAAGTCGCGGCATAGGCAATAAAAAATGAGCCACGTAGGGTTTTATGCTACACCTCGATTATGCTATTGCTGAGCTATACAGCTCTGTCGTCCGAAACGGCAAAGGCTAGATCCCGAGAGAAGCTCTTGTCCACTAAGAAAGGGATCAACGACAGCTTGGTGGACTGCATATTGTCGAACAAGATGATGAATTATTCAAGAAAAAATGTTAAAGCAATGAGTGCTGTTCCTCGTAACACAGCTGTTGGCCATGACCCAGGTATATAAGTACCAAATAAATACCGTGGCCTATGAATGTTTCCTCCATGGAAGGAGCCACAAAATTTTCCGTATCGGAAAAGCAAATTTGAGTGAGAAAGAAATTGATTTTGTGGAATTTGAGAGTCGGTGACGACAAATACAGCTTCATGCCGTGTCGACCATATCTTCATATCAACGGTACAAAGCGAAGCCAAGAACTCTTTCGTGTCCACTCCGCCCCCGCGGCTGATAGTGTCGCCCGCAGTGGGACTATGCTACCATGAAAAGTGCCGGCAGTAATGAGCGAATGATTCGCCTCTCTTTCCTTTTGACGCGTTTCCGAAACTCGTGATTACGCAACCTCCGTAATAAACGCGCTGGAAGACAGCGATTATTGTTGAGGATTGTTGGGCGAGTTGGTATTTCATTTTCAACTGGTACAGCGCAACAAGGAAAGGAAGAAACAGCCGACCCGCGTAGAAAAAGAAAAGAAGATAAAAAAGTGTCCTTTCTTTTGGCCAGAAGAACTTCAGTTTGGCCTAGTTGGTTTTTACTGCAAATCATATTGACCGCAAAAAAGACGGGGACAGAGGAAGAAAACACATAAACAGCACAGGCGGTAACTTTCAACTGTTTTATTCATAGAGAGAGAAAATGATAAAAGGAAGGTAGGGAGGTTAACCAGGACTGAGCCCGGTTGGCTACCCTACACTGGGGAAAGGGAAAGGGGGACGGAAAGATGAAAAGAAGAGAAAGTCCACTGGAGATATCAGTCGGTCACTCAGTCCGAATCACAGGCGCTCACTCAATCCGGTCGCTTTCAAATATCGCAGCAGCGCTTTTGTGGCCTTTTGTAGCTGCGATATGCGAGGCCATGGTCCCAAGATCTTCTTCAAGGTGAACGGCTTCCCATCCAGCTAATTGAGAGCTGTGCAGAGGTCTTGCCTTTCGTTTTCATAAGATGGGCAGTAGCACAGTAGGTGTTCTATTGTTTCCTCGACACCGCAGGCATTGCACTTGGCGCTATCAGCCATTCCAATCAGAAATGCATAAGCATTTGTGAATGCGACTCCCAAACGTAAGCGGCACAGCACTGTTTCCTCATTTCGCGGAAGACCTGGTAACAGCCGCAGTTGCATAGAGGGATCGAGAGAATGCAAGCGATGGTGAGTGAATTCAGATGTGTGCCACTTCTCCAATGTCAAAGAGTGCGCTAGCTTGCCTAAGTGTTGGGCTGCGTCGGTCCGCGATAAAGGTATTGAAACAAGGGTTGCTCCTTCGTGTGCTTTTCTAGCAGCTTCGTCAGCGAGGTCGTTGCCGGAGATACCGCAATGACCAGGCAGCCACTGAAACACGACGTCGTGTCCTTTCGCGATCATGAGATGGTGCATTTCTCGTATCTCCGACACGAGTTGTTCACATGACCCGCGACGAAGAGATGCCAGAAGACATTGTAAGGCCGCCTTGGAATCGCAGAATATAGCCCACCGATTAGCCGGTTGGTTAGTAATATAATCAACGGCACCTCGGAGGGCAACAAGCTCCGAACCAGTCGATGTTGTCAAATGAGAAATCTTGTACTGGATGCTTAGTGATCGTGATGGTATAATCACTGCGCCGGTGGAGCTGGTCTGAGTGGAAGAGCCATCCGTATATATGTGTATTCGATCAAAGTAGAAAGTGTGCAAACAATCCAGAGCTGCTTGCTTCAAGGCCAAGGTAGGCAGGTTGGTCTTCTTTCTTATTCCTGGAACCGTAAGACGCACTTGAGGTTGTTTCAAACACCACAAAGCTGAGGTTGAACGTGCAGAGGGTGTGAAACCCGATGGTAAGGAGGCACGATGGATGCTGACCTTGTTGGAGAAGGACGCCTGTGGTCGTCGTTCCGGCAGGCACGCAAGAGAGCTTGACTGCATCCGTGAAGCATGACGAACATGGGCTCTAAGCGTTTCGGTAATAATATAAGTCGTGATCGGATGGTCTTGAGCCATTACAATGGTTCCAGCTGTTGAGGCGCTGCGCGGAAGGCCTAGGCAAACACGTAGTGCCTGCGCCTGCACGCTCTGAAGTTCTCGAAGATTAGACTTGCATGTTTTAGCAAGCACGGGAGAACTGTAGCGTAGGAATCCGATGAACAGTGCTCGATATAACTGTAGCATGGAGCCCACTGACGATCCCCATGTTTTGCCGGCGATGAACTTGAAAACGTGAACAATAGATGTGAGCTTCTTCTTTAAGTGGGCAACATGAGGGCTCCAAGTGAGGTCTTGGTCTACAATGACGCCCAAGAACCGGTGATTTCTCTTGTAGGAGATAGGCTGACCATTGATGCATACCGGATAAGGAGTCATCGTTTTTCGCGTAAAAGCGACTAACGCACATTTGTCTGTTGAGATGGTAAGGCCCTGTGCGTGAAGGTAGTCAGATGCCTGTGTTGCTGCTTTCTCTAACCGTGCGCGAACCTGCAGGCGAGTGACCGCTGATGTCCAGATGCAGATGTCGTCGGCGTAGATTGAAACACTCACTGTTTCCGGTAGAGATTCGGCCAGCCCAAGAAGCGCGAGGTTGAAAAGAATAGGGCTTAGAACACCACCTTGGCGAACGCCTCGGCATGTGTAGTGGTCGGTAGTCGGACCATCTTCCGTTCGTACGAACAAGGACCTTTGTGTCAAGTAGTTACTGACCCATCGATATACTCGTCCCCCTAGTTCGATTGTCAAAAGTGCGTCTAGAATGGTTTGATGGAAAACGTTGTCGTAAGCGCCTTTCACGTCAAGAAAGAGTGCTACTGATAATCGCTTCCGATATTTTTGTTGTTCCACAGATGTTACTAGATCGATGACATTGTCAATCGATGAACGACCCCGTCGAAATCCCGCCATAGAGTCAGGGTAAATCTTGTAGTGTTCAAGGTACCATTCGAGACGCATTAGGATCATACGTTCCATGAGCTTCCCGACGCAGCTTGCAAGAGCTATAGGCCGATAGGATGCCAGTTCGAGCGGTGACTTTCCTGCTTTTAGAAGCGGTACCAGGCGGCTACGTTTCCATTCCTGTGGGACGACACCATCTTGCCATGAACTATTAAAAATGCTGAGGAGTTCTCTTCGTGCTTCTCTGCCTAGGTGGCGCAAAGCAGTATATGTTATGCCATCGGGCCCTGGTGAAGACGAACACTTACAGAGCGCCATAGCAGCTTCTAGCTCTTCCATAGAGAATGGAGCGTCCATACTTGCATCTCGTGGGCCGGGGATGTTGCCTAGAGCCATGTCAGGGACTAAAACTGTGCCGCCGGCGACGTTCACACAAAATTCCTCTGCGACGTCTATCTCACAGCGGTTTTGATAGAGAGCAAGGGCGTTGAATGGGTGTCGTTGCTGGGGACTTGAGCAAAGACCCCGTAGGGTACGCCATACACAGGACAATGGCTTGCGGGGGTCTAGTGAGTCGCAAAACCACTTCCATCTTTGATTCGCTAGCTTATCCATACGGCGTTTGATCTTCTTTTGCATGCGCCGAGCTTCTCTGAGGTCAAGAATTGACTTCGTGCGCCTGTACCTCCTTTCAGCTCGGCGACGTAGTGCACGAAGCCTTTCCAATTCAATGTCATTCTCTGTACGCTTTGATGGATGTGTGAAGCAGCGTGTACAATCTTGCATAGCGTCCGCAATTATGTCTTCCAATCTGCGTGCAATATGTGTCTTGCATGTGTCTTCTACGCGATCTTGAAAGACTGACCAGTCGATTTGGCGAGAAACAACCGGTAATGTGGCGTCTAGTCCATCAATTCTCACATAGGTCGGGATATGATCACTTCCATGGGTTTCAATATCAGTGAACCACTGCACGCTCAAAGTCAGGCAACGTGACACCAAAGTCAAGTCAAGGCAGCTACTGTACGTAGTTCCGCGCAGAAATGTCGGGCTTCCGTCATTTAGAAGACACAGGTTGTGGCCTGATGCAAAGGATACTAGTGACCTGCCCCTCAAATTTATCATGGAGCTTCCCCATATATGGTGGTGAGCGTTGAAGTCCCCTGTTAGTAGCAGCCATAATATATTCCAGTCTTTTTCTATCAAACTGACTTGTTGGGGAAAGGTAGACGCCGAGAAGAGTAAAAGACAGCTTCTTCTTTTTCACAGTAACACAGACGTATTGGTTACCGTCGTGTGGCGCTACTTGTTGGGAAAAATACGTAAGGTCCTTGCGAATGTAGACCAGAACCTTACTGCTACGGACACACGTGTTGGAAACAAAAGATTCATATCCCGACAGTCTTATGGAGGCTGATAAGTTCGGTTCACAGATGACCAGTATAGGAAAATGGTTTGCAAATACGAACTGTCTAAAATCCGAAATACGGGACCTCAGGCCTCTTGCATTCCATTGGAATATGGAGGCACTTCTCACATCATCCCGGAACGATCGTTGTTGTTGTCGATGAGCCATGGTTCTGCTGTAGAAGTTCTCAAGCACTGGACTTCTGAAGGCTCGCTAGAACCGGACTGATGGCATCCAGCACTTGCAATGCACTTCGAGCTGTTGGTGTCTGTAGCTTGTCCAGAAGAACACGAATAGCACTCACCAGAGAGCTGATCATAACAACAATTTGTTGATCTTGGTCCGCCAATTTATCAGGAACAGACGATGTGTCCCCTGCTGTAGAAGTAGCACTTCGCTCAGTAGGGGCATGTAGCTTCGGGAGTGCAGGCCACGCGTGAGCAGCCGTGCTGTTCGATGCACCCGTGTCCTTTAAGCTGACTGCGTTTGGCCTGGGCGGAAGAGTGGGTGGAGATATACGTGTGTGGCGTTCTGCAGAGGCTTTGGAGGGTCTTGATCGACGTCGGCGACGTGATCGTCGTCGCTTAATAGATGCTGCTGCTTCTCGGTGAGACGAGTGGTCTCTAACCATTTTCTTCAATATTTGCATTTCCTTTCGAATCAAAGGGCATTCCTTCGAAGCTGCATCGTGAGGGCCGCTGCAGTTTGTGCACTTCAGCACACTGGCCTCGCACGTGTTTGTGGTGTGGGGCCCAGTGCAGCGAGAGCAGACGGTAGTGTTATTGCACACACTGCTCACATGGCCAAGCTTCATGCACTTCCAGCACTGCAGTGGTTTTGGTATAAAGGGGCGAACTGCGTGTCGGAAGTGGCCCACTTTTACATGCGATGGGAGGGATTCGCCCTTAAATATGATCTTCACACACCGTGACGTGCCGAGACGAAACGCGTTTGTGATGATGGTGTTCTCTGTAGCTGGCTTGATTAAGATCGACAGATCGGAGTCGACAATGGTCTCGTCAACATCGTAAATTACGCCAGTACGGACTTGTTTGCCCAGCGGAATATAAGGGCGGACTTTCATCCCGCCAAGTTCCGTGATCTTGCGCAAGGAATCAAACGCAGCCGCGTGTTCTACGTCAATCGCTAGCACGTTCTTACGGGTGTTCACTCTGATGTCTTTGATTTCGTTTGGAACCAGCGCCTCTAGATGAGAAGACACGGCTTGCCTGTTGAGGCGTCTCAGGTTGTCAGTGGCGAGAACTGGCGAGAACAGGATGGTGAGCTCCTCGGTATCCCGCGAAGATCTCACGGTGGACTCACTCGAATTCGATGATGCGCTGAGAAATCTTCGCTTTGCTTTACGACTCCGCACCAGCTCGAAGGTGTCGTCACAAGAATCTTCACCGCTGACATAGTACTGCATGGTGTCGTCGCTGTCAGTGTCGCTCTCGGTGCCGTTGCGCTTCCTGGAGGCAGCCGCCGCGGGCACTGCCGAGTCCGGCGGACGCGCGTGAGGCTCCATCTCCATCGCAGTTAAGGAGGAAATAGCAGTCCACTGGCAATGTCTAGGAAAATCACAAAAAGAGTAGAGGTGGAGGAGCCGGCGTTCTGCCTGAAAGACCAAGTTTTATTCATAGCAGCCAGTGGGCATATATAGGCAAAAGGAACATGCGCAGATCGCGGCAAACAAGAATGCACATCAGTTTAGCGTGGCAACCAATTATGAAAAAAATCTATTTCCGCTTGAAACAGCTGATGTGCATTCTTGTTTGCCGCGATCTGCGCATGTTCCTTTTGCCTATATATGCCCACTGGCTGCTATGAATAAAACAGTTGAGAGTTACCGCCTGTGCTGTTTATGTGTTTTCTTCCTCTGTCCCCGTCTTTTTTGCGGTCAATATGATTTGCAGTAAATACCAACTAGGCCAAACTGAAGTTCTTCTGAAGCATATATCTCGTACAGCTGGCCCCTCTTTCTGTGTTCCCTCGTCCGTCGTGTCCCCAAACGAAGAATCCCTCATCAGTTACATCGTGGCGACTACCTGCCGAGCAAGATTCATCGGCTTCTGTATCAAGCGCGGCCTGATCCCTTTGGAAGTGAGTGCACTGTTCGGGTGTGTCGTTCCGTCGTGGGGTCACATCAAGCGCCTATGCAAAGTTCTCCGCGCAGAGTTGTGGCGGCAAGTTAGACTGCTCAACGATTGGCTTCGCATCATATGCTTTACTAAAGCTGCAGAATGGCATGCGGAAAAGGATTTGAAGGCCGCTAGACGTGCCTCCCATCAGTTGACCGAGTATTACTGGAACAACCTGGTTGGTCGTTTCCTTAGGGCATGGAAGGATACGAGGGCTAGTCAGGGACAAGGAAATAAGCCGCTTGTTCTGGGCGATGCAAGCATCCCAGAAGACGTGACCGCCCTGCTTGCTAAAGGACCGAAGTACAGCGTCGAGCATCAAGTTCCTGCCCATGAACTGGCTGCTCTGAACAGGCGGGTGGCGAAGAAGGCTCCGCAGGATCACCATGACAGGTGCCTGTTGGAAGGTGTTGCCTGTCTTAGCAGGAGTGTCTCGCAACCGGCTTCTAATCGAACTGTATCCGCCATTCATAGGACTTTGACGTTTTGTAAAGACAACGAGCTTGTTCTTTTGGAAGCAGACAAAGAAGGGGGATTTGTTGTGCTCCCGAAGGGCATGTTTGGTGCTAAAGCCTCTGAGGCACTCATGAAGAATTTTAAACCTATTAAGAACTCTGAAACTAGAGTAAAAAGCAGGGTTATAACAATGTGCAAGTCTCTTAATCTCGATAAACTAGCTAGGGACATCAGTAGCGCTTCAGGTGCCGCGCTAAATGTTTTCTTTACTGCGAAGACGCATAAACCCGGCATCCCATTCAGGACGATAGTTAGCGAGCGTGGAACGTGGCAGGTTCAAGTTAGCCGCTTCATTTTAAGGAGTTTAAAGACGCTTGTTATATCTGACCCCTTTGTAGCAAAAAGCTCTGACGAGGTTGTTGAGTTTCTAAGGGCTAACCAGGACATAGGTCCGGCTTTTTCGGTTGATGTGGAAGATCTTTTCTACTCCGTTCCTCATAGAGATTTGTTTGGTGCTGTGAGGATGTGTAATGAAGACAATGGCACCATTCCCTTCCAGAACGCAGTTGGTATTTCGGTGGAAGATTTTTTAGCCCTTTTAGAAACCTATCTTAATAGCACTTTTATTAGTTATGACGAACAGTTCTATTTGCAGAAACGTGGAATTTGCATCGGCTCGTGCCTTGCACCGCTTTTGTGTAACATTTTTTTAGCTACCATTGACAAAGCGCTTGATCAGGCGTTTGGGGGGCTTTTTTAAACATTTTAAAAGTTTTTAGGTATATGGATGACTTTTTAATTGTTTTTAACGGGCAAGGAAGTCTAACTTCTTGTGACAGCATTTTAGACGTTTTTAAACAACTTGGCAAAGGGCTTTCTTTTACTCACGAACTTCCACTCGACAATTCCCTGCGCTTTTTAGACCTACGCATTTCCTTTGCTAAAGGTCACGCGTGCTGGCAGTACTTCCCTCGGGCACAAAAGGGCTTGGTGCCATACGATTCCTCCCAGTCAAAGATTGTTAAGCGAGGAGTAGCGATGCTCTGCTTAGAATCGGCTCTCCACAAATCGTGTGTGCACAAGATGCAGCTTGCCTTTGACAATCAGATTTCCCGTCTTAAGACGGCAGGGTTCCCTGAATCGATGGTAACGCCAGTGGTGGAAACCCTCCTGCAGAAGGTAAAAGGATCTAGGGGCAAAGCAAGGGTGAGGACGACTTCTATGGCCATAAGACCTGAAGTAGTACCGTATATCCACAGGGTCGCTCACAACCTAAGGAAGGTGGCAGGCAGGTTTGGAGTCCCCCTTGTCTTTTCAGCCCCTTTTAAGCTGGCGCGGCTCTGCCCCCGCACCTCCCGTGATCCTAAAGGAAGGCTAGGTTGTGGTAAGAACCACACCAAGCCGTATGCCAAATGCAATGTAGGAGTTATGTATGAAATCCCCCTGGCCTGTGGCAAGTCCTACATAGGGCAGACTGGACGGTGCCTAAATGATCGAGCCAGGGAGCATGAGCAAAAGTTAAAGAAAGATGAGTTGGCGCACTTACCTGCGCACTGCAATGCCTGCCGCTGTGCACCTCTTTTTGAGGAAATAGATTCTGGGCAGAAGCCATGACCAGACTGCACGTGAACTGATGGAGGCTTACCATATAAATAAGAAAGGCCAAGATTGTGTTAGCGATACCTCCATTAGGTTGTTTCAAGCGGAAATAGATTTTTTTGATAATTGGTTGCCACGCTAAGCTGATGTGCATTCTTGTTTGCCGCGATCTGCGCATGTTCCTTTTGCCTATATATGCCCACTGGCTGCTATGAATAAAACAGTTGAAAGTTACCGCCTGTGCTGTTTATGTGTTTTCTTCCTCTGTACCCGTCTTTTTTGCGGTCAATATGATTTCTTTTGGCCGGCTCTGCTGACACATGATGCCACGCCATCTCGGCACGCCCACTCTTTGTACACGCGGCAGATTGGAGTGTCTTTAGCTTGTCCGGTATTCCAGCAAACACGGGCCGTTTGGGCGGATTACAGGCTGAGCGGCGGCGTAAACGTGAGTGGCCTGCACGGTGCACCCACCTGGTGGCGCAGAGCTCAAATAGACAAACACAGAGCTATTACACTATTACTGCAGTTACCGAGTGCGTTTTACTTCGCGGTTGGGGTAAACTTTTGCCAGTAACACGATCACGCAGCTGCCGAAATTTTTTAATACCAGCAGTGAAGCAGAACGTACTTTCTTACTGCAATATTAGCTCTGTGTTTGTTTGGTTGAGTTCTGCGCCACCGGGTGGATGGCACCACTTCAGCCGCCACTCCCATTTACACCTCCACCCATCCGGTGAAATTCCCAGTCCCTTGACGTTTATGTAAAGGCAATCTTTATATAAAGGCAATCTTTATATAAAGGCAGTCTTTATGTAAAGGCTGTTTTGGCAATCTACGCCCACTGAAACTGATATCCCCGGAAGTGATCGAACGAGAATACGGGCTGCGCAAAGCGTTTGAGCTCTCTGGTAAGGCACGTGCAACGGTCTGTGTAAAGCACGCTAAATAGAAAGGAGAAAAATACGCTAAGCTTCGCACGTTAGGAATTCAACCGTATAAAAAATAAAGACAGCACGGCCGTGCGCCTAACAGCGAAGGCGTGAGAAAGTATGCAAGAAGCGCCAGCCAACCGCCCTCGAAAAACAGCTCGGCTTTGGTGCCCGATTCTGAGCCCGCCTCATACCTCCCGTCTCGCCTGCTTTCTTTAGAATCCCACCATCACGCACATGACTTGGCCGAAACGCTGATAAACTTCATTTGCCTTTGTTTTCGATTAACTCCCGCTTTGCTAACAAAAACAATACCGACCCCAGCTTGGATGCCTTTGCGCGCACTTTCTGCCAAGTGCACGGAGAGAAATGGGAAGTCAGAACGGAGTGAAGGCGGGGCCTAGCGACCCAAAGGTCGGCGCTCGGAGGGCCTTCTCTCTGCCGCAGCGCAGCTGATTAACGACGAGGCCAGGGCCGCTAAACAGCGTGCGCGTCGTTCTAGCACCTCCGAGTGGGGCTGGCGCAGGCCTCAGCATCGCCTTTTAATTATCTCTTACGCCCACGTAACCTTTTGTGTACTTCGTGCCAGTGTTGTTTTCTCTATTTTATTGTTATTATTCATGCCGAGGCTATGGCTGCCCTAATGCAGCGCGAGTGTTAACTCACGCTTTAATTGCACCTCGGCCCTTGGTGGCGGTTTCTTTACCCACCTCTTCTCCACCTAGCGAGCAGACTTTCTATTTAAAGACGCAAGCGTTACGTCACTGACGCGGATCACAAATGATGCCACGGAAAGAAAAAAATGGCTCTTTTTTTTTTTTCACTCTCACAAGAGTCTCGGGGTCTGTGGGAATGGCCGAAAGCAGGGGCACGGCCCAAAGAGAGCGCGCCGAGGCACACACGCGCTCGAAATGTCCGGCAAAAAATAGAATGAAAAAAAAAAGAAAAGAAAAGGTGTTCTTGGTCGCGCCTCTTCCCTCTGCGAACGTGACGCAAGCACACAGTGTCGCTGACCCATGTGTGCCACGAGGGGTCACGAGGTACAGCCCACGATGTACGACATGTAGTACTCTCATGTCTTACAACGTATACAGCACGCCATGTAGTGGTTACGTGTTTTCGCAAGTACGCCCACAAAGTACGAGAATTAGTGTTGGCGGCATACGCGCAGTAAAAGGAGAGAATAAAAATAGCGCGTTGAACAATTTTAGCTTAGATCAAAAAGCGTCGTGGTCATTTAGATGTACGATCAAATGATCACTTTAGCTGGCGGCGAGAAGTTACTGTACATATACGTTTGTAAAGAAACGTATGCACGCGTACAATGATATCGATGCCTTAGCTATAGAGTCGGCCGTAATGGCGTGCGTTTATCTAGAAAGCCCCCCTGTCCACAGCATATGATGACAACACTAATGCTTTCGTGAAATCTTATATACTCTTTCCAGGAACGTAACCAGAAGGGTGGCGGCATACCTCCCCCCCCCCCCCTGCCCCGCCCACGCCACCACTCCTTACACACATTCCTAAAGCGCCGCCAAATCAATCTTGAGACTCGACAGCTATTCGGCGGTCAACATTTTGCTGCCTTTTTCACTCCTTTTGGATGGCGGTAGTTATCGGCATCTCCTAGGGTGTGATGGCCAGTTTTCTCATCGATTCGGTGCCCACGCGATTAACTCGAAATGCGTTCAGTTGTCACTTTCTATTGGTGCATGTCGAGGCATCTCTCCTTTGTGCCTCTCTCACTTTCTCACCATCTATTCAACGATCACGCTCATCGCTGTTGCTTCGCTAGTTCAACCTTCTTTGTTTAGACTGATCGAGGGACCAGGAAAGGGATTCGATTCGTAGTCAGCGGGCCTGTACGCTCGTGGAACAGGTCGCGGTTGGAAAATCTGCCAGTTGCGTTTAACTTTTCCTTTTGCTTCATTATTTCCTCGAATGACGGCTTGCCGCGATGCTGGTAGATCCTCGGAATCATATACCCGCGATATGGGCTAGATAAGGTGGAAAATAAACTCATGCGAAGCAGCGTCCATCATCAAACCCTGCAATAACCGTTAAACCCATAAGCAATATGACTATCACCCGTTAGCTCGTCTGGTTCTTCCCTAATTGTATAGCACCTTTCGTGCAAAATTGGCAACTGGAAGAAAGAGTCGCAAGGAGTTGAAAAATTAAGTGATCTACTAAAGGAGGGAGGAGCAAGGGCAAAAGCCAAACGGGAAGGAAAAGCGAAAATTACCGAATTTAACCGATGTTTGTGCAAATATTTATGGATCAACATATTTTTATTTAAAAAGTAAGTAGAGAAAATGCTGCCGGAAGCGGAGAACAATTCCGTGTGCTTTGAATGACGCTTCTACAGTTATCACTCGGGCAGACTGACGTAGCCACTTCTCTGCTGTGCTTATGTAGGTGTTTTTCTAACCTTCCGCGTGGGCGCAGCACGTCTAGAACAGCAGTGTTCTGCGCTCTACGTGGTTGTACGTGACTGGCGGCCACGCATCGTTACGCAACTTCCCAAATAACAATAGGAGTTGGTTTTGGCGCTTAACTTGGTAGAGCCGTAAACGAGGGATCCAAAAGAACTGTGATTGTTTCGCAAATATACATTTCTCTAGAATTCTTGCAGAGCTAATTCAAAAAACGCCACTAGAAATCTTTATTTTTAACTTTCGCTTGTTTACCCTGCAATAACCGTTAAACCCATAAGCGATATGACTATCACCCGTTAGCTCGTCTGGTTCTTCCCTAATTGTATAGCACCTTTCGTGCAAAATTGGCAACTGGAAGCAAGAGTCGCAACGAGTTCAAAAATTAAGTGGTCTGCTAAAGGAGAGAGCAAGGGCAAAAGCCAAATGGGAAGGAAAAGCGAAAATTAACGAATTTAACCGATGCCAAGTAAAGGAGAGGTGTATCTCAAACACCTTATTTACTTTCTCTTTTGCGGCTTTACGCGGTTTTATGGCGAATGGTGGTCATTATTCACATTTTGTACTAGTAAAGGTACCCCACCCCCTCCCTCATTTGCCCCCCCCCCCCCGAGGGTCAGTCCAAGGACATATACAGTCTACGCAATGGGTATGTACAGACAACCTCAAAAGTTTACGGGACGCAGGATCTGCCAAGAACCTGAATTCTCGCGAAGCGTGGTCACACAGCCTGGAATTAAATGTGCCAGCATGTAGTAAGTAGCCTTCGCCAACTACACAGTGATTCATTAAATACGGAGTGCCATACCTTAACAGTGCAGGAATTAACATTTGAAGCGGAAACCGCATCCCGTAAAGTTTTGCTGTTGACTGTGCAATAATGAAGTGACTTCACATAGTTAAGTGTGCGATGCAGAAATAAGACGTGTAGCTAGGGTGTAGCATGGAGCCGAATGACGAGCGCGCAAGCCTACGGGTTATCACTCATAACTACCGCAATTACCCTGGCAATTTTTAAAGTCTGCTGACAAATGCTTCGTTTTCGTATGACTACCGAGAAAAACCAGGACAGTTTTTGTTAAGTTTTTCGTCAGCAGCAAAAGCCTTTTAGCTTAATGTTTCCCATACAAAGCCCATAAAGAGCACAAACGTGATGTTTATGGTCATATTTGGCAAGAAAGTGCTTCTTGAGAGCCGACAAAAAAAAACCCACCACGACGACGCGGACCCTCATTTGCAAGAAAAGTCGCGTTACGTGAATGTCGCCCCGTAGGTGTGATGCTGCTGTGATACTTGCAGTGATCCAAGAATTTACGTAAAAAAAGGTTCATTGAAGAGCGCCCCCCCCCTCCCCCAAGAAAAAGAAAAAATCCTGGGTACGTGCCCAGCTCGCGATACGCTGCTGCAGTCGGCTCACATCACAGCGACTCACGCCACCATGCACCCTTTTTGTTTGTCCTGGAGGAGAACGCTTCGCCATGCGTCACAGAAACATTACGACGTCATTCCACGTGTGTGTTCGCTCTCCTGACTCAAGATGACGTCCGAAGCGACAACCTTTGCATAGCGAAAAGACCTGGTGACGGTGGATTTGAAATTCAAATACAATATCGTTACGGAGGTAACATGCATGTAATACTTCCTTTTAGACATCTTCGTGCAAAGAGAAAACACGTGTGACAGGCTTCCTGTAACATGGAATTCCGGTGTATGTCTTCTCCCCTTCCGGCTTTGCATAAGTGAACTTGAAGAAGGGGGTACCAGCGAAACTCAAAGGACGCGCACACAAGGAAAATGTGTTAGACACGGACGGACGCTGGACTTTCAACTGTACTTTATTGAAATTTACATTGCCGCACATAACCTCCAATGCATGCGCATCTTCCACTCCCCCCAAGACATGTGCACAGATAACACCTCGAAGATACATTACCGTGTGAAAAACAGCCGACGCATGCGCGACTTCTACTCCTCCCAAGACCTGTCCATGAATGTCAGTTTTTTATTAATCATATTTACCTACTCGATAGGTAAGCACGTTCCTTGTTCGTTAAGCACAAAGACGTATCACTGACACAATTTTCTTTCTCATTTCCAATGTGAAAGGCTTCTAAGATTTCGCGTTCGTATCTGGTCTTGCCCTTCCCTAAGATGGTCACACCACCGATCAATGGTGGACTTTTTTTGCACTTATTGCAGCCGCGGCAATGAACCGCCAAATTGCTTGCCTGGTCCCAGTTTAAGGATAGGTAATGTTCTTGCAAGCGCTTGTTAGCACACCTACCTGTCTGGCCTATATAGACTTTACCGCAAGCCAACGGAATGCGGTAAACAACCCCAGTGTTGCACTTGATGAAGGGTGTCTCATGTTTAACTTTACAGGCCCCTCTCTTCTTCCACTCGTTTTCAATCCTCCCGCACAAGGTAGCCAATTTGCGAGGTGCAGAAAACACAACGCTTACGCCTTGCCTTCCCGCCACCTTCTTAATGCTGTGGGAGATTTTATGAATGTATGGTATTACTTCGAGTTGCTTTTTTCGCTCTGGTGTCGGTGACTTCTGGCTTGCTAGACCCTTTACTTTGCGCAAACTGGCTTCAGCAACAGCCTTAATGACTGAGAGGGGGAAACCTGCTGCAAGCAACCTCTCAACCTGCTGTTTCAGGCTATACGCCATGCGGTGGCAGCAGCTCTTCTGCACCGCGTCCAGAAGGCGTCCAACCGCTACACCCCTCTTTACTAGCTTAGATTGATTGGAATCATACGGCATTAGTGCTTTTTTAGTCCGGGGTGAAAACATCCAGCAGACATGGTCATTGTCATGAAAGGTTAGTTGTAAGTCGAGGAATCTAATTCCTTTGTCATCTGTCAGTTCGTAGGTGAAATTTAAACCCCGAGAGCATTCCTTAAAACCAGATAAAATACCCTGTGCTATACTATCTACTATGTCCCCTGGTGAAAGCCTTAAAAAGATAAAAAAAAAATCGTCAACGTATCTAAAGACACGGACCACATGGTTCAAGGATGTGACAATGAGGTTGTCAATTTTTGCCAAGAAAATACTGCATAGCACTGGGGCAACGCTAGACCCAATACAAATCCCTTTCCTTTGCAAAAATACGCGACCCTTAAACTCGACCAGCGTAGATTCTAAATAACAGGACAGCAATTCAAAAAACGCTCCAATGCTCATGCCTACTAGGTTTTGAAAACGAACCTCCTCACTAAATTCAATCGCTTCACGCACCGCCACAAACAATTCATCGTGGGGAATTGAGTAATAAAGGTCCTCAATGTCTAAGGAAAAGGCTGTGGTTGCTCCAGGTAGGCCGTCATTTAACACTTCTACCAAGTTCGCTGAACTTCGGAGGGCGAACGGATCCACTGGTTTCAAGGTGTTCAAATGACGCTGAAGGAAGCTGCTCACTGTTTTTTGTCATGATCCACTTTCTGTCGCAATAACTCTGAGTGGACATTCTACCTTGTGGGTCTTCGCCGTGAAGAAGACTTGAAGCCGGTCATTACTACACTTGCCCACTACCTTTGCCAACATTCCTTGGTTGCACTTCTCTAGCAATCTCACGGCGTTCTTCTTCGCTTGGGCAGGTTTCATCGAAGCAGGCTTAAAGTGTTTTTCCACCACCTGTGTTTCGCTGGTACCGCCTTTTTCAAGTTCATCATGCACCAACTGGCCCAAGTGCTTGCGCTAATGCACCTCATTTGCATAAGTATCTGCGTGGTTCAGTAGACACGTCGCACAATGATAAGAAGAAAAACAATACGAAGAGACAGTCCTTGAAATTTTGAGTGGCACGTAAATATACCAACGCATTCCTTATATATTCCTCATTTGCAGTTACGAACACGTCACTGTAGGTTTGAGACAGACTGAACCTTAAAGAGCGACATTTTACTGTGACAGCAGTTAAACGCTCGGAACTACGGTATTATTTGTCCGTCCGACTGTCCGTCCATCGTTTCCGGTGTACACCAACGACTGCAGCCGTCATGTAGTAGCCGTCGTCGGTCAGACTACATTCTCATCCCCCGTTTCCCCGTCGCCATAGGTCGAATAGAAAGAACACTTTGTTCACCACTGTTACTACATCGCTCACACTGCAGACGATCCAAGCGCGATCAAACCCGCTTATATATAGCGCCGCATATTGAGCCACAAAGTAGCGCTAGTCAGCTGATTTCTGTTCTTCGGAATATCAAACAGTAAATTACGAAATAATATTTGTATACGGTGAAGCACGGTTATAAAGAACTAGTTAGTGTGCTAAAAATAATTCGATATATTCGGTAATTTGATATATCGGAACCCGGGTATTAGATTTCATTACGCGTTTGTTATAAACAATATAACACATCTGCGCGACAGTGCTGAAACACCCCATCGCGACGTGGTTGTCGCCGCAGCACGTTAAGTAAACGCATTACCCATGTGGGACTTAAAGCTACACAGGGTGTCCCAAGTAACACTTCAGCCGAACCTTAAAAATATGCAACTGCAACATAGCTGAACAGAACAAAGGTAACGTTGTTTGCTGTCGTTTGGAGATACTCAGACAATTTTTTTTCATTGCGCCTAATTACATAATTGGTCTTAATTCGTTGATAAACTTCTCTAATAATATAATTAGATTAAAAGTGTCAATAAGAAAATTGTGGAGCAAGATGAAAAATTCCCCATACATCTTTCTGTTGCTCAATACGTGCTACATAGAAGTGTTTTTCGAAGTATGAGAGACGCCCACGAATACACGCAAAATTGCCGCGCGACTGGCCGTGCGAGGCGCTTAGCGTGTAGTCGCGGGCTTCTTTCACGCTGTATAGAGAATATTTCACGCTGTATATATTGTAGTACATGACCGGGGTAGTTGGAGGAGTATGGGAGAGGCCTCTGCCCTGCAGTGGGCGTAACCATGACGATGATGATGATGATGATGATGATATATTGTGGTGGGTTATATGCATGCAACGCTGCAGGCAGTGCCGTCGCTTCGACAAGAGACTCGAGCTCGTTATTCTGATGCCAAGAGCTAGGACTGTTCATATGAGCCCCTTGCGATCGGTTGCACGAGCTTTAACCGCCGGCGTTACGCCTAGGGCAACGTACGGCGGCGCCATGATGGCGGGCAGGACGGCCATGATGTAATAAATCCCCATTTTATTTGATGGAGGTGCGGGGTATCGGGGCAAAGCATCAAATGCAAGACGCGTTTGTGTTATTTAGATGACGTGGTAGTTTTCTCCCCTGATTTTACCGCTCACCTCACTCGTCTAGGCGAAGTTCTTACTTGACTTGCCACCACCAGCCTTCAAGTTATAACCTGAAAAAGTGCCACTTCGTAGCCCGCCAGATGATCATACTTGACCACGTGCTTTTCAAAGACTGCGTCCTTGCCGACCCTGACAAGCATCGTGCTGTTGCAGAATTTCCGCGGCTGATTACAGTGAAAGAGTTCCGAAGGTTTGTCGGTCTCTGCTCTTATATTCGTCGCTTTGTGCGCAATTTTGCCTGCGTCATCGCACTCCTGACGAAGCTCCTGGCTGGCTCTGGTGACCTTCGTGAATGGACTCCGGCATGTGCCCAAGCCTTCGCCACTTTGTATCGTATTCTTACGTCACCGCCCATTCTACGTCACTACGACCCGAGTGCTCCGACTGAAGTTCATAGGGCCGCCAGCGCCGTTGGTCTTGGAGCCGTCTTTGCACAGAGCAAGCCTGGCTTCCCGGAATATGCGGTTGCCTAAGCGGGCCGTGCCCTCACAAAGGCAAAAACCAATTATTCTGTCCCAGAAAAAGAGTTCTCGGCTATGGTTTGGGTTTTAAGCAAATTTCGCCCTTACTTGTATGGCCACCCTTTCGATGTCGTGACAGACCACCACGCGCTGTGCCGGCTTACGCCACTAGCTGAAAGACCTGTCGGGGCGTCTTGGACATTGGGCTCTTCGACTCCAAGAATTTGACATTCGCGTTAGCTATCGCTCCGGGCGTCAACATTCTGACGCAGATGCGCTTCCCGATCACCCTTGCGATCCGACGAAACGTCACCCCCATCCACTGGAGTGCGCCGTCGCTACGCTTGCTCTTACTGACATGCCTTCTGAACAGAGAAAATATCCGTGGATTGCGTCTCTCACTGACGTTCTCGCCACTTCTTCTACGGCTACACGCCCTCGAGCCCTTTGCCGCTAAGCCACCCATTTCGTGCTACGGGACGCCATCTTATACCACCGAAACGATTAGCTAGAGGTCCGCAAATGGCTGCTAGTCATCTCTCGCCATTTACGTCCCGACATATGCACGTATTTCCACGCCGACCCACAACAAGCTCATGCTGGCGCCCTGACTCCCTACGAACGGCTCAGCCAGTGGTACTGCTGGCGTGGCACGTATTATGTACGCAAATACATTCGGTCCTGTGCAGCCTGTCAGCGACGTAAGACATCTCTTCATACGACAGGCCCATTGCAATCTTTACGGTGTCCTGCACGTCCTTTTGACCAAACTAGCATCGACATTTATGTGCCTCTTCCATGCACAGCTAACGGAAATTGTTGGATAATTGTCGCATTATACCACCTAACTAGACACGCCGTAACTGCTGCTCGTGATGTCACCGCATTCCTCTTGAGGCATTTCGTCTTACGGCACGGTGCACCACAAGAACTGCTCAGCGACCGATGCCATGACTTCTTGTCCGATGTTAATAATGATCTGCTCGCAGCATGCCGCACTATTCACCGCACCACTACTGCGTATCGCCCACAGACTCTAACGGAACGATTCAACCGCACTCTTGGTGACATGCTCAGAATGTACGTTCTCTACGCATTCCCATTGGGACGACGTCCTCCCTTTTTGTATAATACCGCCACTCAGGTTGTTACAGACTTCTCACCATTTTTAATGCGAATGCATTAAATGGCTCATGAGGCGGAAAATCCGGCGCTGTCGGCGTGACCACACGATAGTACAAAAAGACTACGGGCCCTTGACCTTTGGTGGGAGTCGAACCCATGACCTCGGGTAATAATTAAGGCCAAGTTAATTAAGATACACTTAATTAGAATAGACTTAAGACACGTGAACCCACGACCTTTGGTCTTAATTAAGGCACGGTTCATGCAGATAGAGTTAATAAAGCACTCGATCCCGCGACCTTTTGGGCTAGAAGCCGCGACGTTTGGTGGGAGTCGAATCCACGACCTTTGGTGTTAATTCAAGCGAATTTAATTACGTCACAGTTAATTAAGAAATAGTTAATTAAGGCACTCGAACCCACGGCCTTTGGTGAGAGTTGGACCCACCAACTTGTGTTGTCTAAGCATCGCGCAGTGGTTGTAATGCTTTCGCATTCATCTGCGTAGGAAGAACTAAGTGTTCTTTGAATTTTTTAAGACGAAGCTTCCTTTGCCTCTTCTCCCAACTTTCCGGGCGCTGCTGCTGCTGTTGTGGGCAAGCTTGCGCTCGCTGCTGGGTTTCTTGCAATACTCCCAGATGGCGCTCGCCTACGTGCATCCTTGCGTGCACCCCAAGAGAGCTCGCCATGCAATAGCCTACATAAACATGCAGGGCGGCAGAAGAAAGGAAAAGTGGGCAGAGATTGAGGAGCAGTTAAATAGAGAACAAATATGGGTGTATGCGGTTACAGAAATGCACCTTGAGACTCGGAAGAGCCACCAGTGATTGAGAATTATGTTTGGGAAGGATGCAACAACACTAAGTCGGAAAGAAAAGGAGGGGGAGTCGGAATGCTCATCCATCAAGGAGCCAAATGGAAAAGAGTAAATTCAACATGTCAAGAGCATCTTTGGTTATCAGGAAAAAAAATCTTTGGTTATAAGTGGGAAAAAGCTTGGCTGGGCGTTACGTATTTGTGGACCGGAAATAATTGCACAGAGAACAATAAAGAGTTAGTGGAATACATAAGTGCTGATATTAAGGATTTCGGCAACGATGCTGAAATTATCCTATTAGGTGACATGAATGCCCACATACAGGATTTATATGATATACTGACAACAACGGGAAGTCAATGCTGACCTATGTGAGCAACATAACTTCGTTATCGTGAATACAGGGCCTAAGTGTGAAGGGCCGATCACGTGGGAAGTGGGAAACTGGCAATCAACCATTGATTACTGCCTGATGACAAAAGGAATTCGTGATAAGTTGAGAGAAAGAGTCATTGATGAGGAAGGGTATAGCAGCATAGGGAGTGACCATAAACGCATCATTTTGAAAATCGGATATGTAGTTGGGAAAGAGTGCAAGGAGTGCAAAATGGCCAGTCTAAATTTGAACGCTGAACAAATGACAAATATAGTCAATAGAGACGAGGAAGAACTTGGGAAATGGCCAAGTGAAGAGTGGGAATACAGTGAGCTTCTAAGTGTAATACCAACAGAAATACGGAAAGAGAAACAACAGGTTCACTGGAAAGGAAAAAAGAAACCGAAAAGCTGGTGGAACAGGAAGATATGATAAGCGATCGCCGAACGACAGAGAGCATCCCGAAAGCACCGGCAGGCAAAGAAGGCGCAGTTACCGCAGGATGAAGTAGCAAGTAAATGGGAAATATACCGGGAGAAAAAGTATCTGGTTCAAATACTGGTGCAAGCCAAGATAAAAGGTGAAAGTGAACGTTGGTTGTCAGAAATACGTGAGGAAAAGAAGGACGCACCTAGAATATTTGGGAACCACATAAAATTATTCGGCAGGAAGTCAACAACAATACAACAACATATCCTAGACGAACATGGAAACAAACTGGAAGGGGAAGCGGCTTTAAATTACATCCGAAAAATAACAGCCGAATCTTTCCAAGCTAATGACGAGGTTGTACTCGAAGAAAAAAAGAGCATGAAAGAGAAACAGATGTAAAAGGAGCTGGTTCTGACAAATTTCAACTGGAAGAAACCCGAAGATAAAATTTCTAAGCGCACAGCCACAGGGCTAGACGAGGTTCCCGTTAGGTTGATTAATGAACTTGAACCAAAAAGTAAGGAAGCTCTGGTGAAAACAGTAGAAAAAAAATTTAAAAGATAGGCGAATACCAGACAGTTGGCGACAAAGTAGATTGAATTTAATTTATAAAGGTAAGGGAGAGGAAGATAGAATTCACTCGTATAGATCGTTGACCATTGCATCGGTAATCTGCAGGCTATTATTGCAGGCAATCAAATTAAAGCTGCAAGCATGGGCAGAGAATAACGGAATTTTGGGAGAACTTTAGAATGGCTTCAGAATAGGTAGCGTAGCGTATGGATGATAAATTATTTGTTCTTACTCAGTGTATTGAAATATCAAGAGTATAAAGCATGACCGCTATATGTGGCCTTTTTAGACATTACAGGAGCGCATGACAACGTAGACCGCAACATATTGTAGGATATATTGGAAGGGGAAGGCCTTGGTGACGATTATCTACAGCTTTTGAGAGAGATTTACCTAGAAAATACCGTTTGCATTGAATGGGAAGAGATGAGGAGCGAGGAGAAAGTTGATATCAACAAGGGACTGAGACAGAGGTGCCCTTCAACCCCACTACTGTTTATGGTGTACATGGTGAGGATGGAGAGGGCGCTAGAAGGAAGTAATATCGGTTTTAATCTCTCATACAAACAGGCAGGTATAGTAGTAGAGCAGAAGCTTCCATGTTTATTTTATGCGAACGACATTGTGTTGCTAGCTAACAAGCAAAGTGATTTGCAACGTCTGGCTAATATCTGTGGAGAGGAAGGCAAGAATTTAGCTTTGAAATTTAGTGTTAGAAAATCAGGTGGTATGGTATTCAATGAAAACAATGAACAGACAGTGGCAATACAGGGCCAAGAAATACCTCGGTTAGGAGAATATGCATACCTTGGTATATGGATAAACGAAGGCAATAGATATATGGAAACGCAGGAAAAGAAAATAACAGTAAAGGGTAAGAGAAATGCAGCCATAATGAAGCACAGAGTGCTATGGGGGTACAATAGGTGCGAGGTGCTCTTGGGTATGTAGAAAGGTGTAATGATTACAGGACGTACTTTTGGAAATGCGGTTGTTTGCTTTAAATCAGGGGTACAATCAGGACTCGATGGGAACCAAAGGTCAGTGGGACGCCTCGCATTGGGCGCTCACGGGAAGACTACAAATGAACCTGTGCAGGGTGATATGGGCTGGGCTAGTTTTGAAGTGAGGGAAGCTCACAGTAAAATAGATTATGAAGAACGACTGAGGAATATGGAAGAAAGTAAATGGGCTGGGAGAGTGTTGAGGTATCTGCACAGGAAAAACATTGATTCACAGTGGAGGAGAAGAACTAGGAAGATTAGCAGCAAGTATGCGGCCTGTATAGGGTGGGAAACACAGCAACAAAGAACGTCAAGCGGAAAGTCAGAGAGGCTGGAATAATCTCATGGGTGGCAGCAATGGAAAAGAAACCGGCGATGAGTAACTACTTAAAAGGAACAAACAAAATCAGGAAAGAAATAATTTATGATAACTCAAAGGGAAGCTCATTACTTTTCGAAGCGAGATCGGGACGCCTTAGAACACGCACCTATAAAGCTAGATATAAGAAGGAAGAAGAAGCATGTGCTTGGCTGCGGTAAAGCTAGGGAAACGATGGAGCATGTTCTATTAGAATGTGAAGACATCTGCCCAGCGGTCGATTTAGGCACCACTGGCCTCCTTGAAGCCCTTTGGGTTCAGCGAGAGCAGGGGAAAAGTAAACATGTCCGCAACAGAGATTAGTAAGAGGCGATTGGAAGATTGGTGGAAGAAAAGTAGGGAAACGACAGAAAACAGAGCCGTACAAAAGCAAAGTTTGCAATAGGTGGTCAGAAAATTTGGTTGTGGGAGTTCATATTGGTTTCTTTATTTCCTCTTTAACCTAGGTAGGACCCTAGGCCGTATAATAGCAAGAGCTTGGTGGCGTTACCCACCGCCCCGTTTCAAAGGGGACGCTCATAACATACATACATACATACATACATACATACATACATACATACATACATACATACATACATACATACATACATACATACATACATACATACATACATACATACATACATACATACATACATACATACATACATACATACATACATACATACATACATACATACATACATACATACATACATACATACATACATACATACATACATACATACATACATACATACATACATACATACATACATACATACATACATACATACATACATACATACATACATACATACATACATACATACATACATACATACATACATACATACATACATACATACATACATACATCCCACCCCTTCCCATCCCATCCCATCCATTCATCGGGTGCCTCGAGGTCACATTTCTCCGTACAGGGTGGTGACACGGCTAGTTGCGCCGTCATATTGTGCCGGAAAAGACACCCCCCTATGACGGACAGCGGGAATTTACGTACTGCGCTCGCTGACAGCGTAAAAAATTTATTAATTTTTGCAGTTTGTGCGCGTTACATGCATTACAATATGTACATCTCACCTTAAAAACGAAGATTGAACGCTTACAGTAAAGCAATACTAGAGAATAAGTTTCGAGCCAAATAGATAACTAGTCATTCTAGATAACTAGTAGGCATCCAAAAAGATCGCCGCAACCCCGATCAGCCCGCACAGCCCTTCGCTGTGGATTCTTACGTCTGGCTTCGGCTGTAATTCCACTCTCCAGGCCTTAGCACAAAGCTTGCTCTAATATCATCAGCATCACGATTTTAATTTTCACCACTGAATACAAGGTGAAAAAGGGAGAGCCGGAAAAAAAGCCGAAATTTCTTCGGCTTTTTTCGGCTCCCAGACAGGCACGGCAGCGGCTGGTGTGCAATACAATCACGCATAAAGTGTGGATGTAACAGCATTTTAAACACAAATGCATGCAGATACTTTCATGTTATGGAAACTAGTTATAATACAGTTGTGTAAAATAATTCCCAGTATACAATTACAATTTGTTATCTTCCATACTATTTAACACAGACTCAGTCTCACATATCATAAGGGTCTGTACCGGATCGTCGACTGTACATCGCCTGTGAGCTATGTAGTCGCACCGATGACGCCATCTTCGGAGAACCGTCGTCCTGGCCGCGAGACGTTTCACATCAGCCGTCTAAAGTCGTACCACGACCCCCTTGGCGTGTCCTCACTTTAGGTCGCCAGGATGGCTCATCGTCACCGCGGGGGCCATTGTAGTGGAGAGAGAGAGAGAATGAAGAGGAAAGGCAGGGAGGTTTACCAGATACGAGTCTCCGGTTAGCTGTCCTACACTGGAGATGGGGGATAGGGGTTAGAAAGACGACAGAGAGTAAAACGATAAAAAAAGGGGAAAAAAGAAACACGCACACATGGAGACACACACAGACAAAAGGCGTTCCTCAGTTAAAGTATTTCAGACAGGCCGGTAGATCACAAAAAGCGCAATAGCGCTTGCACGGCCTTCTTCTGTGACAGTAGGTCCTTTGGATGTTGTAGAATTCTTTGTTCGGATAGCGGTTGGTCGTCCAGTTGGTCAAGTTCGGGGCGAAGGCGTTACCTCTGTGGACTGTACTGCGGGCAGGCGCACAAAATATGGCCAATTGATTCTTCATGGCTGCAGTGGTCACAGCTTGGGGTGTCGGTCATCCCAATGCGGAATGCATAGACTTTGGTGAAGGCAACGCCCAACCAAAGTCGATATAAAAGCGTGGCGTCTCTGCAGCGAAGCTGTGATGGCGCTCGAAGACTTAATGAGGGATCAAGTGAGTACAGTAGGGTATTTCTTAAATGTGGCTCATTCCAGTGCGACACGGTGAAGTGCCGAGCAAGTAGGCGGAGCTTCCGTGCTATGTCAGTTCTAGAAAGAGGAATTGGGACGTGGTGCTCCTCAGTATGGGCTGAGCGGGCAGCTTGATCCGCCCGTTCATTGCCGATAATCCCGCAGTGACTTGGAAGCCACTGGAAGGTTATTTCATGGCCTGCATCACTTATATGATGTAACGTCTCTGTAATATGAAATATTAGTTGTTCGTGCGGTCCGCGTCGTAGAGACTGCAGTGCCGCCTTCGAAGCGCAGAATTTCGTCCAATGTGACCAATGTGATGAAGGGCAGTAAAGAGCGCTGCGAGCTCTGCTGCCGTCGATGTTGTCGCGTGGGTCGTCTTAAATTTGATTGTTGTAGCTTTCGCTGGTATGACAATTGCCGCCGCGGAGCTGCTTGGAAGGACAGATCCATCAGTATAAATATGCGTAGAGTCATGGTAGTTCTCGTACAAATATAGTAGCGTGAGCTGTCTAAGGGGTGGTGATGATAGATCAGCTTTTTTCGAGATACCAGGTATTGTCAGGTTGATTTTTGGCTGAGCACGGTACCATGGAGGAATCGAAGGTCTCGCAGCCGGAGTGAAACAAGCTGGCAATGATTCATCATATGCGGTTATCGTTTGGCTGAAAGATGTGTGTGGTCTGTCCGTTGGTAGAGAGGCTAAGTGGTGACGTGGAGTCCTGGCTAGATGCCTTATGTGGGTCCTGAGCACTTCAATTTCAATGTGGGTCTTGACAAGGTGGTCTCTAGCGATTGATATCGCTGCCACTGTTGAAGCACTCTGAGGCAGGCCTAGACAGATCCGGAGTACTTGACCCTGAATACTTTGTATTGTGCGTAGATTCGTTTTACCTTTGTTGTTTATTGCTGGCAAGCTGTATCGCAGAAATCCTAGAACAAGCACCCTGTACAGTAGTTGTAACATGGCACTTGTCGACAATCCCCAGGTCTTGCCAGCGAAAAACTTGAACAGGTGGCAGATGCTTGTCAACCGTTTTTTCACATATGATACGTGAGGGCTCCATGACAAGTCCCTGTCAATTATGAAACCTAGAAATTTGTACTATCGGACCCGTCGTATTATTTGGCCATTTATCATTACACTGTAATTTGCCATGGGTTTGCGCGTAAATGGTACTAGTGCGCAGTTCTCGGAGGAAATTTCCAGGCCTCGATTACGGAGGTAGATAGCAGTTTGTGTCGCGGCTTTCTGAATTCTCGCTCGCAGCTGCAGGCGTGTGACTGCAGATGTCCATATACAAATGTCATACGCGTACATTGATAGCCTGACTGTGGTTGGAACGTGCTCAAGGAGAGCAATTAGTGTTAGATTAAATAACACAGGGCTAAGTACACCGCCCTGGGGGACGCCGTGGTAGCTATAATGTAGAGAAGTATGGCCTTCCTCGGTGCTTACAAAAAAGGATCGCATGGAGAGATAGCTCTGTATCCATTGAAACATCCGACCACCCACTCCTACCTCTGCGAGAGCAGAGAGGATGGCTTCATGCGTAACGTTGTCATACGCCCCTTTAACGTCGAGGAATAAGGATGCGCAGAGACGCTTACGGCATTTCTCATGTTGAATGTAGGTCACCAGGTCGACTACGTTATCGATCGATGATCGACCACGTCGGAAGTCCGCCACGGCATCTGGGTAGGTGTTGTGGCACTCCAAGTACCACTCCAGGCGTCCTAGGGCTATCCTCTCCGTTACTTTGCACATGCAGCTCGCCAAAGCGATCAGGCGGTATGATGCGAGTTCCAACGGCGACTTGCCAGGCTTCAGCAGTGGAACAAGGCGTCTTGTCTTCCAGGTTGTTGGTAGCGTGCCATTTCTCCATGATTCATTTTACACCTCAAGGAGAACTACCTCTCGCTCGCTCCCCCAGGTGACACAGAGCTCGGTAGGAAATTCCGTCAGGTCCTGGCGCTGATGTGCGGCTACACAAAGCTAATGCTGCCTTAAGTTCGTGGATCGAGAATGGGAGATCCATCCATTGTAGTGGAAAATTTGCATGCAGCGATGCAGGCACTGTCATCGCTTCGGTGCCAGACCCTTGCAATGTGTGTGTATATCTATATATATATGTATATATAAATTACTTCTACAGTCACTAATTGAATTAAACAAATGATAAATTAATGGAAATAGAAGTGGATGAAAAAACAGTTTCTCATGTTATGATTAATAAAAATCGGGCCCTGCGGTTAACCCCCTTTCTGCTCGTTTATTGCATGACGAGGGTATCGAATCCAGCAACATTGATGCCTCCAGGTAGCACGTGTGAGTTTACTGACCAGTTTCCTTCATCCAAAAAGATAACGTACTCGTGACACCTGCAGCAGAAAAAATGTTCCACATCCGCCACCAAGATTTGTGAGTGGTGGCGCTGTCTAACACTCCCAGGGTTAGTTGTAGTAGTAACACATAAATACCCCAGAAAGTGGATGGGAGGACGGCGCCATGGTAGCTCAATTGTTAGAGCATCGCACGCGTAATTCGAAGACGTGGGATTGTTCCTCACCTGCGCCAAGTTGTTTCTTCAGTCACTTTCATTTCCATTAATTTATCATTTCTTTAATTTAACTAGTAACTAAAAGTAATTTCGCTGATGTTTTCCTTGGTGACAATGTTAGTTGGCTGCTATGATATGATTAACAAAAATCAGGCCCCTCGCTTAGCTCCTTTCTTCTCGTCTCTCTCTCTCTCTCTCTCTCTCTCTCTCTCTCTATATATATATATATATATATATATATATATATATATATATATATATATATATATATATATATATATATATATCCAAGCGGTGTTTTAACTATTTCCCGTCCAGTTGGTTTTAACGAGGTTATATTGCATGAATGTCCCTCAATATGTTCTTACGTGTTAGATTTCTAGAGCACAATTCGCTTTGCCTGGGTTCGTTATAGTTGGGTCGGACTATACATATAGTCGCCTCGCAGGTATTTCTAAAGCACAATTATATTCAAGTTTATTTTTGCGACACATTAGGCGCTACATACGGACTTACGGAAAACACGCCGAGGGTAGGCAATTAAGTGCTTGCGCGATTAAAACAAAGGCTTGCCCAGCATTGTCCCTAGGATTCGAAGTCATGTCCTTGCAGCAGTGTGTAAAATTCAGAGCCAGACGCGCTAACAAATGCGCTATCGCGCAACATTCTCGCTTGATAATTTGTGCGAGGTGTTGCCCCCCCCTGCCCCCCCCCCCCACACACACACACTATGAGAGTTGTGGCATTCATGCATGTACTTGGTAGGCCGCAACAGGCACTATACTTTAGTGGACGCGGACGACATTGTTTGAGCGGCAAAGAAGTTAAAAAAATGGCGGTGTCATCTGTGAGAACCTGCTGCTGTCGCAGCAAATGAGATCAGGCGCACAGGAATTGCTGAAATCTGCAGATAATTTTTAAAAATGAGTGCTAGTCGTTGAAACGCTTTCACAGAACACTTAAGATCAAGAAATGCGAATTGAATGTTAATTTATACATAGCAATCAAACTGAAATTAAAGAATAAACATCCAGTGTTTTGAAGAAGAAAAGCTTTCGCGACTACTCTGTTATTGTGGTTAATCGCTGCAACGAACCTTAGCATCAAGATACCGGTAATCAAACTTGTCGACCTCGTTCGAGGAGGAATTGGTGTTCGCAAGAATTTGATAATTGAATGAATCTGAAACGACAATAACAAGAACCTTTCTCAAAAAAAGAAGAAAGAATTTTAGAGAGCGAAAAAAAAGGGGAGAACACACGTTTGCCGCGTGATATGATTTCAGGTTAGCTCATCAACCCAATGACATCGTCCTATATACGATGAAGCTGTAGGAGGCGCGCGAAGCAGCTTTGACTCACCTTCATCCGATCGAAGAGGAGTCTTATTGAAGCGGCAAGTTTGCCAAAGAAGCTGGCGACTGCTCCCATGTGTTGCTTTTCGCTAACAGGTTGCTACAGAACGGACAGCACACGCGCTGGAAGTCAACGGCCTTCCTTCTGCTCCTGGCAAAAACAGAAAAAGAAAGAAATAACAATGGCGCCCACAACATCTAAGCGTTTTTTTTTTTGCTTTTGAAGCGACCAATATCTATAACTGGATTTAAAAGTAGTCCTTCTGAAAAGTGGCTGGTTTGGAAAGACGTAACCCGGAAGTCCGGCTTGCGCCGATGCTACTTCAATGCGACTACGAACACTAAGCAATAACAGGCGAACGCCGCCCGAGTAAAGCAGTGGTTAACGCGCTGCCCATGTGGAATATTGCATCTTCGTAGTATACGGCCTCACGACGACCATTAAAAAGGCGATAGGCGCCCTGACAAGTGCGGGCACGCTGAAGTACGAGCGCCTGGCCCGGAAGATTATAGAAGCTGACATGCAGCGTTCTGGGGTGCGATCGGAGATGGTTGTTCGGCGCGTTCGTTCGGTTACCGGCGCGCGCGATTGGCCTACTCCGCGCCGACGTCGCCAGCCGCGGGGCGCCGCCCCGTTTTTGGTGACGTCAAAATGACGACACGCTCCTGTCAATCATCCGCCCACCGAGCATTTCGTCCGAACGCGACGGGAGTTGAGAAGTTTGGAGCGATCATACGGCTTCGCATGGCGCGTCTGGTGGATTGGATTGGATCCAACAGGCGGCCTTTGCGGCTGCAGAATGGCACGTTTGCGAAACGCGTTTTAAGAAATGACAGAAAGTGAATTCCGGCGTCGTTTTTCTTTCTCGAAACAAATAATTCGTTGGTTGCACAGAGAAATCGACAACATCATCGGTGCCAGCGAGCCACTGGGATGTTGTCGCTGCCTCTTGAAAAGTGCGCCACTCTTCCCGTCGTTTTTTTTTTTCTTTTTCCTTCTCGCTGTGCGCGACACCACCTAGGGACGACGCAAAGAACCTTGTAGTTATAAATTGCAGTAGTCACACGTACTACTATTTGAAAACGTGTTTGGGCTTGAGAAGAAAAATACATTTTTTTAGATAAAGATTTAATTCATTTGGAAGACGAGAAACATTTGGTTTTGTAGTATACTGCTTGCAAGCAGACGACAAACGACGGAAGTAAACTTCCGGGGAGGTCACCGCTTCCTGATTGGCTGCTCTCTCCGCCCCGCTGTCACAAATTTTGCATACTGCAACTTTGTGACGTTGCAGCAACTGAACATAACGCGCAGCGAACAAAATATCTCCGATCGCGCCCCTGAAGCCCTCACTAACGATACTTAGATAACTGCTGCTGCTTCCCGAAGCTGCGTCAAAGAAGCTGATATGTTATTATACTTACTAACAGAATCCATTTCAGACCATGTTAGAATGTTACGGTTTTGTAAGAACGTGTCATGCAAATGCGGCCACAGAGCAATCCCCTAAGGAGAGATCACAAGGAACGCCCCCATCAGCGTTCAATAGGCCACAGCTGACCAACCCCTATGCCGATTTTAAAAGTACCCTAAGGCTAAATGTTCAATGGGAAAATTATTTGGTGTACCTTCAGGTATGACTAGGACGTTCGCGTCACAAGTAATCGCTCTATCGAATCATGCTTGGTGTTATCTGTTAAATTGGCCGCGGTTTGTGCGGGTGCAGGTGTGCCAAATTTTTGCTCGCGCATATGTCCAATTCGATGGGTGCACTGTTTATTAACAGGCAAACTACGACTTAAGTAAGGTATTCATTCATACTACGACGCGCTTGCTGCCCGAATAAAAAGGAAAGAACTGAGAACCGCATAAGCTTCTGTGTTAAAAGCGTATACAGTACAACGCGTAAAATATCTACTCTTTACGACCACTTCGTCACTATCTGGTACAACGCTGTGAAGCATGAACATTTCTGCAAGCCTCTGAGAAGGATTGATGAAATCAGTTGCAGGCTGTGTATGGCCTCCACAAGGATGGCAAATTGTGCTAGAGGGAGCAGGGGGAGGAAGGAAGTTATCCCAGTTGTCTACGCTACGTAAGCATAGGGGTAGTAAGTAGACGAAATGGGAAGAGGGAACAGAGGATTCAAGTACATTGAAAACGGCATGGTGCGTCGGTTCTATAGACTCGTGCATTCAAGCCCCTTCCTTTTTTGTGTTGCAGAGCGCTAGTGTGGCTTTCAGACGTCATGGAAGGCTCGGCCACGCTTGCATGACCTTGGCTTAACCAGGTCGTCCGTTCGACGTAAAACACTCTGGAGGGCCCCATGTCGTACACGTCGAAGCAGGAACATTGGCATCGGCACTCTGGCGTCGGCAGATGATGCAACTTCGCCATCCTTTCATGCAGTAGCTGAATATGTCGCACAAGAAGGACCTAGCAAATATGCTGTGATATACGATCCTAAGGGAGCCCCTCAAAGCATGCTAGTGTGCCTCCGAGGAATTACCAGCGACTATTGTCCGAAACTGGGAAAAATCTACAACCGCGCTGCGAGAGGGAGCTTTATCATCAGAAAAAAGGGGGCTGAGGAAGGTCAACCTCAATCAGTGTGTTCCAGCGAGTTATTCCGCGTCGAGGCAAGGAGAACAAAAGAAAAAGGAGGAAATGACCGTGATCGCGGTTAGGATGGAAAAGTTGGTGCTTATGAATCGGAAGTTGGCTCTGTCATAAAATTGACATAGCTTTCCTTCATAGCCTGATGAGTAGAATACTTCGGCCAAAGATTAGAGGGAAAAAGCAGAATGAAGATGCAAAAATAAAATAACATACATAGTAAAAAAACGTATTTTAGTAAATGTGGCCGGCTGTCTGCGTGCGTTAAAAATGCAATCACTGCAAATTTCCTCGCGAGTACAGTGGAACACACTACGCGCGTGATAGGCCATCTTCGCTGCGGTGCAGTGCTGACAGTCCGCACGGCCATTCAAATGTAGATAGTATCAAGTAAGTAAACACCAGCAGCGTGGCAGCGACGCTGACCATGAGATTTGTGCGCGACAGCAGATGCATATAGAAGGGTACATGAGGCAGTACGCTCAAGCAGAACGGCTGGTGCGCGATGCCACTGGTTCTCAATGCGGCTTTCAGCGTAACATATCACGAGAAACCAACAAAGACACCAAGGTCAACATAGAGGAAATTGCTTGTACTTACTAATTGAATTAAAGAAAAGATAAATGAATGGCAATGAAAGTAGGTGAAAAATAAACTTGCTGCAGGTGGGAAACGATCCCACGGCTTCGCATTAAGCTTGCGATGCTCTAACCAAATGAGCTACCGCGGGTGCGGTAGCTCAACGCGGTGCTCTCGTTAGAGCATCGCACGCGTAATGCGAAGACGTCGGATCGTTCCCCACCTGCGGCAAGTAGTTTCTTTCGTCCATTTTCATTGCCATTAATTGATCATTTCTTTAATTGTATGTTAGAATGGATAGTTGGGCGTGTTGGTTAAGCATGATGTGGCGCCCTGTGTGTGTGTGTGTGCGTGTGCGTGTGCGTGTGCGTGTGCGTGTGTGTGTGTGTGTGTGTGTGTGTGTGTGTGTGTGTGTGTGTGTTTATTCTTTGTCCTCCGTCGTTTTAGCGCCTTCGCTTCGGTTAATTCTATCAGTAAGTACAAATAATTTCCCCTATGTTGTCCTTGTCGTCCTTGTTTATTGGCTTCTCGTGATGTGATTAATAAAAATCGGGCCCCTCAGTTAGCCCCCTTTCTTCTCGTTCTTTCAGCGTAACAGTCAGTCTCAGCTTTCCTCACGCAAAGGAATCTCTTCGCTGTCGTTCAGGTGTCATTGCATCGTCAGTATGCTCCCGTCGTCGTCGTCGTCGTCGTCGTAACAGTGATTGTGTTGTCGTCGTCGTAACAGTGATTGTGTTGTCGTCGTGGTGTCTTCGTTCGCCCTCCCACCATTACCATCATTATCGCCTCATTGAGGTAGCCGCATACGCTTGGGGGAGTTTGCACAGGATTATGAGCCGTCAGTCTGCCGCTCGTGCGTCTTCACGCCTGATCCTGATCCGCCAGATAAAGTCCGTAGCAGTGAAAAATAAAGTTACCTCTCACACCGAGCTTCCGCCCGCTTTTTTACCACAGCTATATTACCGGGGTGAGGCTTGGAAACCAAGGCAGGCTTGTAGCGGTGCCCCGGCGGCAAAGGACAAAGCGGGCGAGCAGAGCAGAGCTCTTTAGGGCGCATAAACAAGGGAGGCCCGCTGCGGGCGCATGCAATTTTTGTGGCTTGAAGCAGGACCACATTTTCGCAGAATCCACTGCGCGCTAATCTGTCAAGCGCGCCTCCCGCTCGCCTGTCCCAGGCCCTCCTCCGCCAGAGCGGTAAAAACAGTGAGCAGCGCCCGTGACACGCATCGCAAGTGACGTGTCGCGGCTCCCAGATGAGCCGCCCTGGAAGGCAAGGGCACGCGCGCACTTGTTACATTGGGCGGCTTCCCCTGCAGCCCTTTTCAGCGCCTCATTTCTCCGAGCGTCGAGGCATGCGGCGGCCGCCCTCGCGCGCGAGAAACGGAAGTGAAACTGAAGCGAGCGCGCCTTCCACTCGTCGTGACGAGGGACGTGACCAGGCATCCAAATCGCGCCGCTGACCCCGGCGACCAGCGTGACCGTTCGAAAACGCGAGGCAGTGGCGGGTGTGTGGCAGCCACCACCGCTGCGAGACGGCATGCCAGCGTGCATGCAGCGCGGAGGCGAGAGTAAATCGTTGACCTTTCCCCTCGCCCGGTTCGGCGGCTCGGCCGGGCTGCTTTCACAACTTCGGCGGCCCCGCGAAACTCCCCGAGACGGCACTCTCTCGTTGGAAGCAACGCTTTCGCTAATGCCAGGTTTCGCGTGGCTTGCATTACGCACCCGCCAGCCGGCCGGCTCTCGACGAATAAGCTCGCTCCTCCGAAGAGGAGGAACAGGTTCAGTAACTGACTTTGCGCACCTTTGCAAATACTCTCGATTGTCCTTCACGGCCTCTTCCTCGGGCTCGATACCCTCCTATCGCGGCCATCTCCGGCGCTGAGAGGAATCACCAGCACTGCGCTACCTCTGGCATTATGTGCGCGTCGCACTATCATCAACGCCGCCGCCGTGATCCACTGCAGCGCCACTGTAGCGAGAGAATGAAAAAAAATAAAATAAAGAGCGAAACGCTCGTGCGTGTGTGATGTCAGATTTCCAATGCTTCTCGCCGACACCGTGCGATAGAGTTACACGCACGCCCTGCCGCCAGTTCTTATGATCAAAGAAAGTTCGCCGATACAGCGTCCATCTGTACGGGACGGCATTCTGTGCTTATAGTGATACCCCACAGTACCCGAAACGGAAATAATTTGCTTGTTCCACTGTCATGGAGATATTTGTGCTCATGTGTGTCGTGATTTAGGAACGGAGATAATTTCCATGCGCACGCTTAAGCAATACCTGATTCAGAAAGGAAAGTATCACATCCAACCGCCGTATTCTAGAGCACCCGTACACCAATTCAGGTCGCCTCAAGAAAGTATAGATGGCAGCGCCGCCGCCCCTTGACTGAAGTGGTCACTGCGCTTCAGTGACATTCCGCAGTGGTTCCTATGTGGAGAAAAAAAAAATACCAGGCGCTGTTGGCATCCACACCCCTTTTCAGTGCATGGGAGTGGAGCTGTGTTCACAAAAAAACTCCTCGCTGTAGGATTCGCTGAGAAGCATTTTTAGAGCGCAATGTCTTTGTCAGTCGAGTGCCGGCGCCCTAAAGAAAAGCTTGGAATCGATTCTTGTTTACGAATATGGGGGCTAGTTCCAAGCGCTGCATATCAGCAGGACCTGCTAATACCAAGCACGAAAGCTCGGCTGGGAACATTTTCGGTTCCTCCGCATACGCAACCTGTTTCCTCTTACAGACTCCTTGTCACTGGCTACGGCGGTCAAAGAAAGATGAGGGTAAAGTCCCATGGTTCACTATAGACTCTTTAATTTGTACTTAATCCTCTCGGCACTCAAAATGGCTTCGGAACGATCATTGTTCGTCGCACCGGAGCATTGTACCTGTAGCTTTTAGCATGTTGATAAATGCAACTGAACAAAGCTTATTTTAGCAATTATTTTTATGTATTTGTCAGCAATGCCCCAGGGTTACTTCTGCTTCTTTATAACAAGCTTGCATTAAAAGGAATGAAATTTCGTGCATGGAGCACTTGAATCGACACGAGAATTGGCACGATTAGAAGAAGCAATAAGCAAATGCTCGTATATCGTATGCGCTGGAATGACCGAGAGCCCGGAATGGTGACTTTCTTATCAATTTAAGCCTTGAGAAAGCGTTCACTGCGCAAGCATTTTTCTTGTTCATAATTTTAGGGATCAATCGTTGTTACCCGACATACATGTTGTATATGTGGCGACTACTTTTGGCACGTGTGCATGTTTGGGCTACGATGTTGTTATGCATGTCAATGTCTGATAGTTCTCGTCACTTTGCTATAACTCTTCTTGTGTATACCAATGTTGATATATCATGCATCGTTTTCTTTTATGTGTGGCTGTAATATTGCATGCGCACCGTTTTAAAAAAAATGTGTGCTAGCAATAATTTACTCTTACTGTGACATTGGCCGGACCACGTTCAAAACGTTTTCAAGCACATTTTTCATTTGCGTATCAACCCTTGTTTACTAAATGCATAGTTGGTTGAAGACATATTTATGGAGTTTGCAAATACACCAGAAAGGGTACGCTGAGAACCAAATAAAAGTAGATGAATGCGTGTAACCTGAAGAACGATGTGATACTTGCGTTCGAAATAGTCATCGATGTTTGTTTGGTGGCTCACACTGACGTTAAAAATCAGTTTTCTTTAATAATTATAGACTATACGTGTGCTACCTGTCCAAAGCCATAAAAATGAGCTTTCGATGGCACTTTTCTTTTGCCGGGTAGAATAATGGGTTGTTGCTGAATTCACAAGTGCAATTATGTTCAATGGCATCAGAGAAGCTATAGAACGTGAACACAGTCCGCACACATACTCATTTCGTTCTTTCTCTCTTTCTTGTTTGGTACCATAGCTATGGAAAACATCACTGCGATGAAATAAACTGAGAAAATAAATTTACTCCTGATGGCTTCGCAGCTAGGAGCCTTCGGAATGTTGCCACTCTTTCGGGGCTCACTCGCCACCAGCTCTGGCGTAATTCGACGCCGTCTTTAATTAGGCGCAGATAGCTGCGAGCCAATGTTGATTACCGCATGTTTCTCATACGTCCTTCATAGCGCATTGCTACAAAGAGCAATTAGGCATTATTATGCGACCCCCCTTAGCCCCTTGTGTGCAGGTCTCTTCCCAACAGGCCTACTGAGGAACCTGTCTTTAGCGCGTTTCTCGTTGTCACGACCTTCCGCGTGATAAGAGTCATATAACTGACCCCCAGGAGTAGCCTTGATTCTGACTGCATGGGCGTTGCTGGTGGCTTCAAGCTCGGAGAGAGCAGCAACTTGCAATCTTTATACTTACGCTTCCGAGTGCGTTTATACAGCCTACCCCAAAATCGGAGAGTCGCCAGAGCGCACCGCAAGCAAGCCAAGGCAAAGCTCATACGTACGCGTACGCAAGAAGGAAAGCGCGCCACGGGCTGCGAGAAAGATGACAGAGGGGACAGAAAAAGGCCCGACTTGGGAGAGTTCGTTAACAGCGCGATGCGTGCGGTAGTACGTACCCCCTAGCGACAACGTGAGGCGATGGGTCACTGAGTGCCCAGGCTTACCTCAGCGAAGAAGAGTCTCTCTCACGGGAACATCGACTTGCCTGCCAGCAGTTCGCAATGCACCACGCGGCCCGTGGAGCGCACACACACAGAACGCGCACCAGCCTTGACGACGACGGCCCGCTTTCGTTAGAGATCGCGGACGGGCGCGCGCGCACTGCCGACGCAGCTTGTCTTCCAGCGGCTGCCGCTTATCTCTGCGGGTGCACCGCGCACTGTTACTATACTACTACGCCGTGGATCAGGTGCTATTCGCCGAATCCCGAGATGGAAACCCTGAAACGCTCAAAGAAACAGAACGCAACACGCATCTGCGGTGCGCTCCTAGGGCTTCTTTCGGGCAGGAACTCTGACGCAGCTTATAGGTTGGTTTAGACACCGCCCTCTGGTTGCGCCTCCGTGTACGATGTCTTTTTGTTCGTTGGGCCTATTTCGTAGCGCCTAATTGGCTAATGCGAGCGCCTTAAGCTCGCGCCCCTCGCCTTCGTGCACTCAAAATGAAGATCTGGAGGATTACGTTAAGGCATATGACAGGTTACAATCACGATCAGGTTTAGCTAATACATAATATGCGCACAAACCATGTAGACTCACTCACGTCGCTAGATGTATATATATGCAGGTTGTCTCACATATCTTGAGCCAAAGTTTTAAAAATCACCGGCACTCCGGGCGCCAGTTGAGCCGAATGCATAATATTGGCACTGGCCTGGAGTTGCTCAGGCTACGTTTTTATTTTGCCCTTAACTAACGGATTAGCTATGTTTATTTGTCAACTTTTAAGTATTGACTGCAGACCCCTAGTGTGATACGGAAACTTGTAGACCCCCTTGAGAACCCTCCCAATAAATTGTTTCCAACGCGATATATGTCACGTGGTCCTTCTTTCCGCGTTCCAAAGAAAGCCCGCGAAATATGAAAAAAATAACACGTGACGGGGCGCTTGCGCACTGTTACTGTGCTGCTCTCAAGCGTGCTATTGATGAACAAGGTCGGCAACGCTCGGCCAGCAGCATGCATTTGCACTCTCATGCAATAAGAACCGCATACCCAGATACCTACACCAGGCATAACGCCCTTTCGTGGGCCAGTCTCGCTGCAGCCGACACTGTTCATTATTATGTTATTATTATGTTCATTATAAATTATTTTGCGAGATCACTAGCTAGAAGTTTACATACGATACGTGAATATTTTTTCGGCACTCCCTTCCACAGGTAGCATTGAATCCTAATGTGAAGCAATGCGACCAACGGCGTACTTGGTTCCTCCTCTCCCCCCCCCCCCCCCCCAAAGTTATACTGATTTATTTCACTCGAACGCGACGGAAAGTCTGGACTAGCGTTACCGCGCTTTCTGGCTGTTAGTCGGCACAGTATAGTGCTGGAGAATTTATGAGTCTTCGCGGTCCCCTAAAACTGAAACTTACGAAAATCAGTTTCGCCAATAACTCGACCTCGTCGAAAATTGCTGGTAAGTTTTTCTTTTTCTTCCTGCGCACGGTGTGCACGTTTCAGAATAGCGTCATTGGCAGATGAGTGAGTGAGATAACTTTATTTGGAATCCGACGATTGGGGGGGCCCGGGCCTAGGGACGCCTAAATGGCCACTGGGAGCTGTTGCTCTCGTACGGCCTCCATGGCTCGCTGGACGGCCCAAAGTTGGCCTTGGAGTTCTGAGCTGAACAGCACGGCCGACCACCGCGCCAGTAGATTTTACGGTGAGACTGCCATATTATCTTGACATATTTTACATCCGAACAACATGTGTTGAAGGGTGGCTCTAGCAGACTTGCATAGACAGCATATATCGCTGACATACATGGGTTTCTGTTTCTGAGCAACGGACTCAGCTCTGTTCAGTTTAGTGTAAGGCGGTGGTAATATACGTCGCCGATATTGATAGAATTTGGTAATATCGCCAATTCTTGTTAATCTGTCTTTTACTCTCTAGATCTCCTCCTCCGCATTCTCCTGACCGAAGGAAGCCACTCCTTGCTCAGCTCGGCGAGTAAGACCTCGAGCTTCGCGGTGTGCTACCTGGCTGGGGTTGATTGCGGGAAGCCTGGAGTCGTTTGCGCTGGGAATCACAGCAATAGCCTGCCGTTCTTCTATGCGTTGGATAATTTCGCTTCGTCGACTCTGATTATGTGCCAAGCCTCAGGAGAGATCCTATCCTGAGCATAATTTCTAATGGCCGCCTGAGAATCGCTAATGATGTATTGAGCATTCGTGGAGACCAATGCTGGTGCAATTGCTACCTCCTCTGTTGTCTCGGAATGTTTGGTATTAACTGACACACTTGTAAAGGGTTTTTGCGTGTGATGTAGGACTACTGCCGTGTAGCTATTTCTGTGTAGGTATTGATCCGCGTCTACGAAGGTTGCTCTGTCGTCTGACCCATAGCTTTGGATCATTTTCTCTGCTCTACTCGAGCGTCTGCCCTCGTTGTAACCTGGCTGCATGTTCTTGGGTATACTTGGTACTAGGAGTTTGTCACGAATTTCTCTCGTCATCGTCCTCTTTTTCTAGTACAGAGTGTGGTAATTCATTCCTAGCTTGTGTGATATACGCCGTACTATTTTGGTTTTGGTTAGTCGTTCCGCCTCAGATGTTTGTTGCGCTTCTATGGGTTCGTCCAGTGTGTGGTGGTCCTAACTGTTGCAAAAGATCCGTGCTCGTACTGAAGGGAATCCCTAGTGCTTGTTTGTATGCCTTTTTTATCAGGTGGTTAATTTTGGTCTGTTAAGGTGCCAATCAATTGCGGAAGGCTGCTATATATGTGATCTGACTGGTTATGAATGACTGTATCAGCTGTATGGCTACTTTCTTCCTTCATACCCTGGTGCTCGTTAGTAATTCGCTTGATTAATCTCATGGTATTTGTTACCTTCATGTCTAACTCCCTTATGGTTTCGCCGTTTGTACCTTTGTTCTCGATTACTAGACCCAGTACCTTGAGTGGGTTGACTAGTGCAATATTCTGCCCGTTCTTGGTATGTAGCTTAATTACCCCATGAGCCTCGTTTCCGTCGTATCCCTTGGGGGGCCTGCCCATTAGTGTGGCTCGGTATAAGAGAAGTTCGCATTTCCCTGCAAAGCATGTCAAGCCTGTTCCTATCAGGTGTTCCTCTGCTGTGTTTATTGCGGACTGGAGTCGTTGTTCTATGTATTTGATGGCTGATCCGTCGCTACCACCAGAGACCCAGATAGTAATATCATCCGCGTAGATTCAGGGACTCTATGTGATTCGGTTTCTTGGGGGCTCCCATCAAGACGAGGTTGAACAGCATCGGAGAGATGACAGCCTCTTGCGGCGTGACGTCCCACTCACCGCCCCCCCCCCCCGCCCCCCCCCCCCCCTACATGTCTTCGGTGACGTGAGCCCTCCGACGGAGGTGACTGCTTTCCTATCTGATAGGAAGCTCTTGATGTAGTTATACATCCGTTACCCTAGTCCTATTCGTTCGAAGTTTTCCAGTATGGAGGCGTGATTGACATTACTAAACGCCTTTTTAAGACCAAGTCCCAAGATGGCCCTTTGTAGACCACGTTTTATAATCGATTATCTGATGCTTAAGTTGAAGCATCACATCTTGTGTCGAAAGGTTTTTTGCGAAATCCTATCATTGTATCTGAGTACATATTATTATCCTCTAAGAAGTTATCTGCTGTGTTTAAAATTACATGTTCCATTAATTCTCTGACACAGGGCGATAGGGAGATTAGTCTGAGGTTGACGATCTCAAGCTTCTTACCAGATTTTGGAATGAGCGTTATCGTCCCTTCCTTCCACTCAGCAGGTACTTCTCCCTTTATCTAACACACGTTTATGTATTCTGTTAGTTTGGCGATCGATTCATCGTCCAGGTTCCTGAGAGTCTTGTTGGTTATACCGTCCGGGCCTGGGGATGATTTGATGCTTAACTTCTGTAGGGCTGCGCGGATTTCTGCCTGTGTGAGTTCCTCGTCTGATTTTCAGTTTATATTCCCGTTGTATACCTAGCATCGTTGTTGAAGCATTGATAAATGCCGCTAAGAAAAACTGTGCATAAATCATTCAAGGTGGTTGTCCAAGTAAATGGAACTTTGCTTCTCGTCTTTTGGCTAAAGCAGCTTCACGTGCTGCGTCTCTTCACAGGTCGACGGGCCGCGGCGCTGTCTGCATTCTGAAAGCTTCTGGGAGACACCCCTGACTCGCTTTTGTCGTGTATAGTACAGTGCACAGCCAGGCTGGAACGCTCACTCTGCCGTGAGTGGTGCTGCATAACACGAGTCGCCGGACGCGTCCTTTCTGCCGTGGACCAAGCCCACGTGATTTAAAGAAAAAGAGGCTATTGAAGTTAGAATCGAGCGAAAACGCCACAAGCCGACCACCAAGCACAGCATGAAAACCAGTCCGATTCCACAAAGAAAGATATTCTCTAAAAGAGCGGCAATGAAATGAAAAGCAGCATTTGGGATCAAGGGAACACGGTACTATCCAACCACCGACATCATCAAAGCATGCCCGAGTCCACAAGGAAAGCGCCGCGTTAGCATTTTGTTCCAGCTCCCACGTCACAGCGCGAGAAAAGAAAGGTGCAATTGATCAAACGGCGCTGTATAGACTAACTTACACTACCAAAGGTGTTCCGAGGTGTATATAAGTCACAGGCTTACACTTGCAGCGAAAAATGATTTTTTTCTGCAAGAATACGAATGGAAATGGCTGCATTAATACTTGCCTCCTACATTGAGAACGCCACGCAAAGCAAAGGAAGCTTTATATGGCATACTTTTTTATATACTGTTCGTTATACAATGAGCTGATCAAGGCAGAGTGTTCTATCCGAATAGAGTATACAAGGCATCATCAACACCTGCTGAACTGTTAAACTCCAACATGGTACTGAAGCATGTAAGCCAACATCTGAAGCAGCTAAAAGCTGTCCTCAGCAACTCCCGCAGGGCTCTCAGCTCGTTGCCCACTGTCACCGCTGAATCATCTATATTGTGGGGAGTTTTCAAGATGGCTCATCAAATCACATCTCCGGGAAGAACACTGATCTTTCAGTGCATGCCATCTCACATGGCTATCTCAGGGAACGAGGGAGATGATGCTCTTGCGACAACAACACGCAGACGTGTGTTAACTGAAGATACTTGACGCACATTCGACGATGTCCGACTGCCTGATACGCCTCGACTTACCAAGACCACACCCGAATGAATGTCTCGTCAAACAATCGTACTCTGTACCAATCTCCTACTGTGCTTTAACACGCCGTGCAAGGTGTATTTTGCTCATATGTTAGGCATCGGGAGCGTTACTGTAGCACATCGCCATTAACGGAAAAAACGCGCTCTGACCCCTTCGTGTCCTGCTTGTGGACACGTGAACGAGTGCCTTGAGCACTTGCTTTTAGCATGCCCAACTCTGTAGTTGATGATGATGATATGTGGTGTTTTGTGGCGCAAGGGCCAGGCTTGGCCAAAGAGCGCCATGACAAGTGGTGACAACTCTGTAGTTGGCGCTCTGTACTGGTGAACAAGTTCCAACAGCTTCATCTCTCTCGAACTGCGCTCACTGATTTTGTTCGTTTACGAAAAACGATCTCACTGGATACGAGGTTCAAAAAGCTGCGCTGTATTTCTTGGGAACTACGGGACTCGAATGTCATATGTGATGTTCGCGCTCGGTGTGTAACGTGACGTGTTGCGATGCGCTTTCCTCCTTGTGTTTTCAAGCGCTGCGTATATTGGCACACAAGTTTCGGTGGCAATGTAGTTACGCAAAAAAAAAACAGTTGCTCCCAGAGCAGACCAGCGGGAAAGTGCGGTTTTATGAGTTGACAGCTGAGACGGCGCCGGAGCGTGAGCAATTAGCAAGGACTCCAGCTGCATAGGCGCGCGCTCACGCCACGCTCGCAACCAATCAGAACCATTTCGCTTCCGCGGGGGGAGGGAAAGGGCAGGAAAGGGCATCGCGCGCACCGCGCCGGCTTCGTTTCAGTTCAGTCTCGGAAAACGGATGGGACGGCGACGCGTTGTGCTTTCCCCCGATGAACGGAAAGCCTTCGACGAGCGGCGACGAGAACTCGCCCACGAAAGGGCTCGCAGTCGGCACGCCGATCAAGCCGTTAAGGACTTAATATAGTCCCATGTAGCGTGAGCGCGAGCAGCGCACGCTTTCCGTCATGTTGGCGAGAACTACAGCGTCTATAGTTCGACCGATGGTTCGACGCACTGGCGCAGCCAACGTAACCGGACGCTGCCAACGCGATCCGACGCGCCTGGCGTCGAGCGACGTTCGCCCTCGCTCCGATAACGACGGTCTATAAACGCGCCTTTAGAGCCGCCCGAGCCCAGTCAATCCTACAGCAACGAGAACATCCCGATCTGAGGGAGCGGGAAGCCGATGCGTCCGGAGCCAGTGATTCTTAGCACCCTGGAGCAGAAACCTGGAGGCTTACGAAAGGGGTTCTACTCAAATTGAGGACGACGCAACGAGCTATGGAAAGAAGAATGATAGGTTCCCAATTCCCAATTATGGTAGGATGCGAACAGAAAAAAAAAAGTTGACGGTCACTTTGGCATACGCTAATATGGCATAGGCTCTAGGAATAGCAGAGGAGAGTTATTAGTAGAGTTTGCAGAACAGAATAATATGCGGATAATGAATACCTTTTTTCGCAAGCGGGTTAGTCGAAAGTGGACGTGGAGGAGCCCAAATGGTGCGACTAGAAATGAAATCGACTTCATACTCTGCGCGAACCCTGGCATCATACAAGATGTAGACGTGCTCGGCAAGGTACGCTGCAGTGACCATAGGATGGTAAGAACTCGAATTAGCCTAGACTTGAGGAGGGAACGGAAGAAACTGGTACACAAGAAGCCAATCAATGAGTTAGCGGTAAGAGGGAAACTAGAGGAATTCCGGATCAAGCTACAGAACAGGTATTCAGCTTTAACTCAGGAAGAGGACCTTAGTGTTGAAGCAATGAACGACAATCTCATGGGCATCATTAAAGAGTGCGCAATAGAAGTCGGTGGTAACGCTGTTAGACAGGAAACCAGTAAGCTATCGCAGGACACAAAAGATCTGATCAAGAAACGCCAATGTATGAAAGCCTCTAACCCTACAGCTGGAATAGAACTGGCAGAACTTTCTAAGTTAATCAACAAGCGTAAGACAGCGGACATCAGGAACTATAATATGGATAGAATTGAACAGGCTCTCAGGAACGGAGGAAGCCTAAAAACAGTGAAGAAGAAACTAGGAATAGGCAAGAATCAGATGTGTGCGTTAAGAGACAAAGCCGCAATATCATTACTAATATAGATGAGATAGTTCAAGTGGATGAGGAGTTCTATAGAGAGTTATACAGTACCAGTGGCACCCACGACGATCGTGGAAGAGAGAATAGCCTAGAGGAATTCGAAATCCCGCAGGTAACGCCAGAAGAAGTAAAGAAAGCCTTAGGAGCTATGCAAAGGGGGAAGGCAGCTGGGGAGGATCAGGTAACAGCAGATTCGTTGAAGGATGGTGGTCAGATTGTCCTAGAGAAACTGACCACCCTGTATACGCAATGCCTCATAATCTCGAGAGTACCGGAATCTTGGAAGAACGCTAACATAATCCTAATCCATAAGAAAGGGGACGCCAAAGACTTGAAAAATTATAGACCGATCAGCTTACTGTCCGTTGCCTACAAAGTATTTACTAAGGTAATCGCAAATAGATTCAGGAACACCTTAGACTTCTGTCAACCAAAGAACCAGGCAGGATTCCGTAAAGGCTACTCAACAATAGACCATATTCACACTATCAATCAGGTGATAGAAAAATGTGCAGAATATAACCAACCCTTATATATAGCTTTCATTGATTACGAGAAAGCGTTTGATTCAGTCTAAACCTCAGCAGTCATGGAGGCATTACGGAATCAGGGTGTAGATGAGCCATATGTAAAAATACTGGAAGATATCTCTAGCGGCTAGACAGCCACCGTAGTCCTCCACAAAGAAAGCAACAAAATCCCAATAAAGAAAGGCGTCAGACAGGGAGATGCGATCTCTCCAATGCTATTCACCGCATGTTTACAGGAGGTATTCAGAGACCTGGAGTGGGAAGAATGGGGGATAAAAGTTGATGGAGAATACCTTAGCAACTTGCGATTCGCTGATGATATTGCCTTGCTTAGTAACTCAGCAGACCAATTGCAATGCATGCTCACTGGCCTGGAGAGGCAAAGCAGAAGGGTGGGTCTGAAAATTAATCTGCAGAAAACTAAAGCAATGTTTAACAGTCTCGGAAGACAACAGCAGTTTACGATAGGTAGCGAGGCACTGGAAGTGGTAAAGGAATACATCTACTTAGGGCAGGTAGTGACCGTGGATCCAGATCATGAGACTGAAATAATCAGAAGAATAAGAATGGGCTGGGGTGCGTTTGGCAGGCATTCTCAAATCATGAAGAGCAGGTTGCCACTATCCCTCAAAAGGAAAGTGTATAACAGCTGTGTGCTACCAGTACTCACGTACGGGGCAGAAACGTGGAGGCTTACGAAAAGGGTTCTGCTGAAATTGAGGACGACGCAACGAGCTATGGAAAGAAGAATGATCGGTGTAACGTTAAGGGATAAGAAAAGAGCAGATTGGGTGAGGCAACAAACGCGGGTAAATGGCATCTTAGTTGAAATCAAGAAAAAGAAATGGGCATGGGCCGGACATGTAATGAGGAGGGAAGATAACCGATGGTCATTAAGGGTTACGGACTGGATTCCAAGGGAAGGGAAGCGTAGCAGGGGGCGGCAGAAAGTTAGGTGGGCGCATGACATTAAGACGTTTGCAGGGACAACTTGGCCACAATTAGTAGATGACCCGTGTAGTTGGAGAAGTATGGGGAGAGGCCTTTGCCCTGCAGTGGGCGTAACTAGGCTGATGATGATGATGATGATGAAAGAGGATTAAGGCAAAAGCCTGCGCGCTCACGAGACATCCATTAAATTACTTTACATTCTCATTCAAACGCGTTGTTAATTCCTATTGTCTTCTCCCACAAAAAGCCGTGGGTACGAGTGTCTTAACTAACTCTACTCTAATTATCCTCGCTCTTATTAACACCGGAAGTCTTGGGGTCGACTCCCACCAAAGGTCGTGAGTTCAAGTGCCTTTATTAAATGTGCCTTATTTAACTTCGCTTTAAAGAGAAGGGAAGTACAGTCGAGTACGCCAAGAAAACTAGGTAGGTGCGGTGATGAGATTAGGAAATTTGCAGGCACAAGTTGCAATCAGTTGGCGCAGGACAGGGGTAATTGGAGATCTCTGGGAGACGCCTTCGTCCTGCAGTGGATATATAAAACAGGCTGATCATGATGATAATAACACTAATTATTATTAACACCAAAAGTCGTGGGTTCGACTCTCAATAGAGATCGTTGGTTCGAGTGTTTTATTTAACTGTCCCTTAATTAACATCGCCTTAATTAACGCCAAAGGTCGTGGGTTCGAGTGCGTTAGTTAGCTGTGCCTTAATTAACATAGCCTTAATTAACATCAAAGGTCGAGGGTTCGAGTGCTCTAATTGTGCCTTAATTAACATTGCCCTAATTAAGAATAAATGTCGTGGGTTTGACTCCCCCGAAGGGCGTAGGTTCAAATGCTTTAATTAACTCTCTTAATTAACGGTGCCTTAATTTGCCGTAATTAACACCAAAGGTCGAGGGTCCGACCCTCCAGTTTTGGTGCCGGAGGCTAAATTTTTCGAACCATGAGCCAGCTAAAGTTTTCGGCTTAATAAAATTAGTATCGGGTTTTACGTGCCAAAACCACGACATGATGATGAGACACGCCGTAGTTGGGGACTCCGGATTCATTTCGACTTCCTGGGGTTCTTTAACGTGCGCCCAATGCACAGTACAGGGGCGTTTTTGCATTTGACCCCAATCGGAATGCGGCCGCCACGTCCGGGATTTGATTCCGCGCCCCCGAGCTTAGCAGGGCAACGCCAAACCCACTACGCTACCACGGCGGGTAATATACGAATAGAACTAGTCAACCATGATACGGCTATCAGTATATAAATAATTTTCTTCCACCACATATGAATTAGTAGTAAATATTTCGTTTTCATTCGTGCGGACCCTACTTCGCCCAGCCCGTGCCGCCACATAACGGCAACGAGTACATGTGCCTCATTGTGAAAAAGAAGGGCTGTCTTTTAGGATGGTTGGGACGGCATTTCCAAAAGAAGTCATTTTGACTTTGAGAGGCTCAAATATATTTTGATAGGTGCGGCGGTCCCTGAATAATTCTGGGTACTGCAGTGCTGTTGACCACATACAGAGAAGCTCAAGTACAGATATATGGTGCCTTTGCTTTGGACCGTGAACTATGTCTTCTAATTGACGGTAGCCCAACATTTCTGCGAGGACAGTCGTAAAGCAGTTGCTAGATTTGGCACTGGCGTCACATGTCTGACTTCAAGCGTGCAGTGGTTCACTGATATAGCAACTTACAAAAAGTGACCATATTTCGACGTATGAAACAATCAGACACCTACTTCGCACTCTAACTTGAAAGCCTTTTAAACTATTAGGTAAGATAACACCGTGGATGGCCTCTGATCAGTATATGTCAGTGGTGACGCGAAAAACGTTCCCCCGCATAGCTTTACGCATTGATTGATTCGTATATGTTTTAATATTGATACGTCTTCGTTTGGAATGGAAACAGAGACACACAAAGTCAATTTTTTATCATCTAGCTGGTAACCAGGCGTAGATCAAGAAGAGGGAACTGCTAAGCCAGAAAGGAGACCAGTTTACAATGACGTCGTTTCTCGGGAAGGAAAACACCGCCGCCCTGTCTCCCTGCTAAAAATCTCCGCTAGAAGTCTGCGCCTGAGCTGGGATTCTATCGATATATGGCACCCGCTAGCTACGTCGGAAAGCTCATGGAACGAATGACCGTTACACGTCTGGAATATGTGAGGTAGTCACGGGCCCCAAGTTCCATCCAGCAGGACCCGGCCAAGCGCTTACTTGCTTCGGAGTATTGCGTGCTAAAAGCATCCTTCAGCTTCCACTTTGTACCAAGACCACATTGATGATGTCCTTTCTTGCGGCTCCTGGCGTTTATCTCCCACAATTTCACTTTCCTTCCGGGAAGACAAGGCAGTGTCCCGCGTTGAAGTGATCGTGCGGCGTCCCGTCCGTAACACTTTGCTTGCTAATGCATCTTATACGTAGCACCGACAGGACCGGCTGCATCCTAGTCATCCACTGTCTAAGAGGTGCCTGAGAGTTGTAAACGTGACTGATCTTTTGAATGCACACTTGGGCCCCCGCGCCTTTCCTACAAATTCGGCGTCCTAGCCATACTGTTCACGGTTGATACATTTGTATAACTAGCACGGGTTTTAATATTTAATAAGAAGTAATATTACATAATAATACAGTAAAAGGCAGCATTTTACACGTTGTTTTAGTACGTACTCAACCACTGTGACAGACGGAACGCTGCTCGCCATGGAGAAACATATTATGTCTCAACAACACTTAGCCCGAGTCATAGCTGCCGTTGTCCAGCTGTGTCCCCGGTCTTATTGCTATTAGCGATTATTGCATTGGCGATTTGTTTGGACCCATTGACGTGTTGTATGTGAGCCAGCAGAAGTAGCTATAGCGTAGGCCGTAGATCTTATGGTGGGGCGTCCCAGCCCTCCCAGGTGTATGGATGAAGGGAAGGTGGAATTTTTGAGCGAGCTAAAAAGTGTGAAGATAGTACACCGACGGCATTCCCGGTAAGTACGAAGTACTTCGGGGTGTTTGCCACATTCTTGGCAAGGCGATTACCCGGTCTGTTCTCAATGTGGTGTTGCATCGTCGGGTAGTGTATTGTTCGTGCGTGACGGATTAGGACGGCGTCCTCCCTATAGTGTATGTTTTTGATGGGGATGGTAAGAGGAGTCTGTTGCTTTAGGATTCCTTGATCCGATTATGGCGTTGATTTCAGTGTTTGGCTCTGACACCTCTGGGCTAATATGCCTCTGGCCACTTCAATGGGTTGTTCGGTGTTATAGCAAAGGTACGTTGAAGGTGCCCTATATCTCTGAGAAAGATGGCCGTTCAAAGCCTGCATATCGTCATTCGCATGCAAACAACACCACGGCAGGGTTAGTTTTGTCTAGGTAAGCGAAAGAAAATAGAGTTACCTATGCAACACAAAAACATAACAGCGTTAATGTCTTCCCATTTTAACGACTTTATATCGAGTTATTTACTCCTCCTTCCCACAATTCAAGAATTCTAACAATATAAACATGAATCTAAAGGTTGCGCTAAAGTCTGTGAGATCCCATTTCTTGTTTTCTTCGTTTACTTTCGCTGACTGTTGGATTAGTCATTCCTTTATTTGAATTATGTCCAGTTTACTTTGTATTTTTATTTCTCTTCCTTCTTTTCCTACTACTACCCGATTCTTGGCCCTAACTGTGGGTTATAGCCATTTCCGCCAGAAATTATTATCATCATCATGCCAGCTGAGACTTCGGGGCCGTGCCTTCCTACAATTGAACTGTGCAAATTTGCCGAGACGCCAATGCAGTCTTTCGTCATGGGCGTAAAATTATTGAGAATGTCATAGATATGGAACATAAATCTGTCAAGCGCTTATCTGTAATGCTTTTTCTTGACGTAAAGAATACACCTATGGAAACACTTGCCATGAAGGCGTTGTAGACGCATTTGTGGCAGTTGATATAGGACGGGCAGTTTTCAAGGATGCTAAACAACTTTAAGCGAAGGTACTTGTTCTCCCTCAATGATGACGACCCAGCTACCCAGCGCTAAACGTGCGGCGACGTCCCACAAGGCAATGTTTCGAAATTGGTTCTAGAAGAGCAACGTTGAAAAGGACCAACCGAATCACTACTCTAAACAGTCATTCTTCCGATTTACACCGACGACATTTACACCTTGGCGTCATGTGTTATTGGCCAGCAGGTTCGCGCAATGCTACAGAAGGCGACAACACCGATGCCTTACTATTTCCGTAGACAAGGGTTGAGCATCTCGACAGAAAAGCGTGCGTTTCTTACGCAATAACCAGTGGCTTGGTGTTGCGTATGAACCCACAAGTGTATCTTAAATGTGTCCTATCTCCATCTCTTCTTATTCCCTTTCTGAATTGTCGACAGCGGGTAGCCAACAAGGATCAACACTGGTAAACATCCTTGACTTTCCTTTATTCATCAGACTTTTTTATATATGCATATGGATTTCCTTTGTGTAAGTGTATAAAGCGCAGGTAAATGCGCTAAACAGAAGGAAAACAACAAATAGTACGGCCTAGGAGCTACTCCATGCTTCATTAGAAACGACGACCATACGGTATTTTTAACCGTCTTTTCAGAGGCCCCGACCTGACCGTTGACCATCTGCATACGTGCACAGTGCTAGCGACATATGAATTCGTCATCGCCTCTGTGCAATAAAAGCAACACGCAATTGTTCATTTAGCATAGTGAAAAAGTGCCATTCGTAATAATAAAAAGCCATAAGGCTTGTCTCGTTTGTATTTTGTGCAAAGGACAAGTATTTCTGCATCTTTTGTATAAGCGAAGCCCAGAAGTACAATGTTTCAGCGGCGCTAAAACGGCTTATGTGTATGGAGCAAAGATAACGGTAATAGTAATGTGTAAGGTGTAAGGCTGTGGGTGCTTAGCAGGCTTTGGCCTACTCCTGCACCGAAAAAATGTCAAATTTGTGTTTACTACTCGCGTAGCTCCAACACTCTGTTAAATCTTCTGAGGTCAGATTTATTTTATTTTCTGAAGCCAATAGCGCTTGCAAAAGGCAAGGGTTTGGTTTGTGACTCTCGCATGTCTCGTCTATATCTTCAGCATTATTGTTCGTTTTTGTACAAACTATAAACCTCTAAATATGATGTGTATCATAGCCGTTGCGACCAACTGCCAAGATTCAGTTCGTGATTACTTTTCGTCAACCAGAAAAAATAAAAATTTCAATAGCGTCGTTGCAATCAACTGAAAAATGAGTCTACGCATATGTGCCGCTACAAGCCGTATTCACACGAGCAAGAGGGAGGAGCGGATGAGAGTATACTGTATTGTTTCTGTGTGGAAAATTCCGACCTCGCGTTTTCGCACGTATGAGCGACTCTATTCAATGGACGTTTAGGATGGAATAAATTGCACAGGGCCACTGAAAGGAAAGCCATTTGCGCTGCCCAAAACAGCGGCAGCTGTCCGAAAGCGACGGGATCGGCATGCCCACAGCGACTACGACGGCAACACGACGCCGTAGCACGATTACGCGACAACAGCAGTTCCCACAGCAATGACATTTCTAACGACGATGGCATGATGGTGACGCTACGAACATGACAGCAGAGGCTAACCCGGCGAATAACGTCGTCGGGTTCCCATTTCCCGCAGGCAGAAGAGCAGGGTCAACTGCCTCAAATATTGAAGTACGGACGCATCCTGCCATCTGTTGGTGGCTGACTCTAGGCATAGGCGGCATGCCGATGACGGTGCTCGCCGCCGCAAGCAGGGAGCAGCACGTAGTGCAAGTGCGTATAGCGCCACAGTTTCTGGCCTTTGCCAGATTTTAACGTAGCACACGATAACCAACCGAGCGACGCACAGGGTGCTTCTGAGGTAGATACATATGTATTTCTTTCCCTGCTTATTTCGCGCCATTGCACCTATGCTTGAGGTTTAAAGGGACACTAAAGCGAAACAATAAATAATAATATTTGGAGTTTTACGTGCCAAAACCACTTTCTGATTATGAGGCACGCCGTAGTGGAGGACTCCGGAAATTTTGACCACCTGGGGTTCTTTAACGTGCACCTAAATCTAAGCACACGGGTGTTTTCGCATTTCGCCCCCATCGAAATGCGGCCGCGAAACAATAAATCAGTTTAGTCCAATGAAGCATTGTTTCAGAACCCTGCTGGCAGTCATTTCAAAAAAAATATTTTGACTATTAGATGAGAAAATGAAGGTCCAAGTATCAGTATTTGAATTTAGCGCCGAAACCCCAGCGCCGGTACGCCAGCGTGACGTCAGGGATTACAAAGTATGTTTTCGCATTTAGGCCGCGTTGGCTGAGTAAAGGTTCCCGAAACTTGCCATGTTTAATATTTGGTTCCTTTAGAACACAATGCAGTCAATCTGTACCGCTATATATAATGAGTAGGCTCTAGAAGATGCCATAAAAATCCATGACGTCACAGCCACCAGGTGCGGGAACTTAAGTAGGCGTCGCCACCCGTATTTCGTTCTTGCGCTTTTTCTGGCTGACCAAACGTCTTATCGTTGTAAGAGCGGTGTTTTTGATGTCGTAGAAATGTAATTTACTGATGCAGAAGAAATCATTTTTCACTTTAGTGTTCCTTTAAGGCTCTTCTGACACACGCCGACAGCTGCTCCACATAATGCCAACGAGCGGAGACGACTAGCAAAAGCTTAAGATTAACCGCGCCATTCCTTGCACTTTTCCGGAGAGATCTGCTCTTGCGCTAACCTGGCTCGTCAAGAATGTACTATAGCCTGTCCTAGTCAGCTTGGAAAACAGATCGTTTCTATTTTTACTCAGCAGTCGAGTAAACGAGCAGCCAATTAAGTTCTAATTTCTAAGCATTCAATGAAGTTCTGAACAGATTTGAAATGTCTGAACTTGTAAGCGTTCATTCAACTTATTTGCTCCGTCTGTTATAAAAAATATTTGAAATGCAGTGGGAAAACATATCCGGCGACTACTGACACCTCTCATGGCACGTGTGATGCCTTCCACTTAGTTTAGGTGCACGTTCGTGGAAGGGCGTACTGAAGTGAGCCTGAGCAAGGCAAGAAAGAAAGAAAACATTGAATAGACGTAGAAACCACAAACACAGTAAACAGACAAGTAAAAAGGAAAGATGTGATAATACGTATATTTCACTTTGAGAAGACTCACTTTCGACCGCATTGATAAGGGTATCAGACGAAATTTGAGAGTTCTGAAGACAAACTCTGTATGAACGTTCGATCAAGTTTGTCGCATCACGTGACCTCTCGCATATTCGCTCTCACAAAACATATTCCTGACCGCCTCGTCAAAGGTATCAACATAGGATTCCATGGAGCTTTTCATTACGGGGCCAACCTATCTTTACAGCCTCCTCCCCCCCCCCCCCCCCACCTCAGTCCTTTTCACATAATTTATTTGTCGCGTATATATACCACGGAAAATTCCGCTGACATTCAAGGAGAAATTAAAGGGTACCATAGATAGAATATTATTCATTCAATAATCACTTATCGCCCTACTACACTGTGATACGCTAGGCTGTTCTGCAATGTGCATTTTGTCCACAAGTTATTTTAAACAACCCGCAATCATGCATCATGCACTAGGGCAAACAAACGATATTAACGGCTCTCTGTTTTGTACAAGAAAATCCACAAAATGGTGATCGCTTTGCAGTTATTCATGTGTAGGTTTCTTTCCAGAATTCTTCTTAAAGCACAAACGAAGATATTTAAAAAGTTACATCTTCCAAGAAATGGAAAACAACCTGCACAAAAATCTTGCCTGGTGCATATTTTAAGCCAGTAGGTATTAACTCGGGACGCTAACAAACCTGAAAAGCCTGAGTACAGGTTCTAGCGCTTATGCATTCTATCCTCACCTATTTAAAGCAAAAGCAAAAATTACAAGGTCTCTTAGATGTCTCGTAAGAGGTGAACGGCGAAAGCCTACACTTCCTCCTCTTATCATTCGCCTCTTTCAGTCAATATTAGTAATTACTGCTCACTACAAAGCATTTTAGTCATTTGTAATCAATTGTGGTCATTACAATCCGTCGTTAATCGTGTTGGTCATATCATAGTCATCAGTAGTCATTACAAGTCATTTCAGTCATTATTAGTCATTACTGCTCACTACTAAGCATTTTTAGTCATTTGTAATCAAGTGTGGTCATTGCAAGCCGTCGTTAGACATGTTGGTCATATCCTAGTCATGAGTAGTCATTACAAGAAATTTCAGTCATTATTAGTCATTACTGATCATTACTAAGCATTTTAGTCATTCCTAATCAATTGTAGTCGTTACAAGTTGTCGTTAGACATATTGGTCATTTCACAGTCAGTACTAGTCATTACAAGTCATTACAGTCATAATTAGTCATTACTGCTCACTAGTAAGCATTTTTAGTCATTTGTAAACAACTGTGGTAGTTACAAGCCATTGTTAAACATATTGGTCATTTCGTAGTCATTGCAAGTCATTAGTAGTGATTATTAGTCATTACTAATCATTATTAACCTCAGAAATCTGTATTATAACGTTATCATTCACTATCACTCTCAATCGTTTTTCATTCTTCAATCTGTCTTCATATGGCGTGATGACGCTTCGGCGGACACTCCGGCGGTCAGGTCTGCTGCCACAAACATTACGATGAGCCTAGAAAGGCTTTCGCCTTAATAATCCAAGGCGCACATGGGACATGGAACTAAAGACCGCATTCGATTTGCGCCACAACACACGCGATGGTTTTTAACATGTCGTCCTACCAGTCCCAGTCAAGTGGAAATGTTGTCCATGGCGCCGAGAAATGAACTTCAAGTTCTGGTCAAGACCGAAAGAAGATGATCTGTGCTGTTGAACGGTGTTACGATTGGCGTGTAACGCCCCGGGCAAGAAGGCTGCTCAAAGACCATGCCTAATCGAAACGGAGGATAGATCCCTAATTTCCTATGGTTTTGTCGAGTGGTTGCCCGTCTGGCAAGCGCCCCGCAGTGATTGCAGGCCCCTTTGTGTGTGTGCGACTCAAGGGGAGAACCCTTTTCACGATTTGTCCGACTCTAGGGGAGACCCTTCCCGCGAACCAAACAGGACCCGTGGGTTGTCGCCAGAAAAGGCAAGCACGTGAAACGCCGCCTGGGAGAAAGGATCAGCCGCCCATCCCCGACCAGACTTTGCGGATTGCCGCCAAAGGAGGCAAGCACGTGCAACGTCGCCTAGGAGGAAAAATCAGCTGCCCATCCCCGACCAGACTCAGTGCATGTCACGTGACATCGACGCGACGTGAGCTAGATCCCGCCTACGATTTTAGTGGGCCTATTAAGCGGCCCCGCAATGTACGTTTTCAATTCATTCAATTTATTCACTTCTATATCTTTCACCAACCATTGAATAAACAGTGCAAATTTCACACTAGAAATCGTCTCGTCCCTGCCTGGTCTCTATGGTCTACCGGACGCCTGCAGCCTGCCGGCAAGGCCACGCTACCCAATAGTAACGCCGGTCGAGGTTCGAGAAACAGGCGTCGCAACAACCGGTTGGCAGTGATGGGACACGCTACCACGGATGACACTTTGGATGACATCTAAGAGATCGTCTCCCCTTTGTCCTGGGGACAACTGCTGAAGGAAGGTGTCAGGATTCATGACTGCATATGGCGAGTGCACGGCTTTTCTTCACTGAGATATCACTTGGCTTTACGTACTTTTTGGGGAAGTACAAAGAAGTGATTTTTCTTTAACAGTTGACGGAGGTTTTGAGTACGTCGAGGTTGTTATAGAGTGAAGAGTTAGCAGCACTAAGGACAGCCATGAACTAGAAGGCGCTAAAGAAGCTAGAGTTGTATAACTTGGCCAGAGAATTGGGCCTCCAAATTGCCGAATCGAAGAGAAAGCCGGAGATCATTAAGACGATCAAAGCGATCGGGGCAGACGACGATGAACTAAGGAATGCCTAGAGAGCATTGCGGATAAGGAGGAATAGCGTAAGCGCATAGAAGAAAAACAAGAGCGCGACCGTGTTGCACGCGACGCACTCGTAATGAGGCGCCTAGAGATTGAGTTTCTGAAAACTCAAAATACCAAACCTAGCACAGAAGCACGAGAAAGCGAGCGCAGAATGACAGATTGATGGCACCCTACGCAGTAGGAGGGGACATAAGTCTATTTCTGGTGCAGTTTGTGCGTGCGTGTGCGAAGGCATAATTCTCGAGAAACACGTGACCGCAACGCTTGCTTACGTTACTGCTACGTGAGGTAGTTGATAACATTGTCCGCATGGGGGAAGAAGGAGAGGACTTCGATAAAGTCAAAGTGAATCTGCTTAAAAAGTATAGATTATGAGTAGAAGCATTCAGGCGAAAATTCAGAGAGGTCGAGTAGACCAAAAGCGAGTCATACTCATGCACATTGGAGGTAAATCTGAAAGAATGGCTCAGAGAAGAGGGTGCACTCGGCGATGCCGAAAAGACAATGCAGTGCGTTGCATTAAAACAGTTCTACCGCCGGCTGCCAGAAAACATCTAGTATTGGGTTCAGGATAGGTCCGGCGTGGACACTATCACCAGAGCGGTCGATCTTGCTGAGGAGTATGTAACTCGCCGTGCGTTCGAAGGCAACGAAGCTCCTAAGAAGGAGATGAATAAATACAGACCCGCCAAGCCAAAGCGATGGTCAAAGTCGATTCAGTATAAATCAAAGGAAAGATCAGATTCAGTGCAAAATAGGTAGTGACGAGAACAGCAAGGGAAAGGAGGAGTCACCCGAAGGGAGGCCAAAAAGGCAAAATAAAGCTTTCGAGGCAAAGAAACCAGTAGTTTGCTACAACTGCCAGCAAACGGGGAAAATCTCCGTGGGGGGCAGAAATCCCGAACTAGTGTTGATGTCACTTAGTGACGAGGCAAATCTGATATTGATAGAACCGTACATTCGAGACGTCATGGTGAACAGTAAACCGTGTCGGGTGCTTCGCGACTGGGCAGCCACAATGGACGTGGTGCACCCATCGTACGCGGAGGAAGGCCAATTCACGGGAGAATGTGCTTGGATAAGGCAAGCCGTAGTGGCCTCCAGTGTTTTTCTCCGTGTGGCAAAGATTCGCATCGAAGGCCCTTTTGGAGTACTGGACACTGAAGCCGCCGTCTCGGCACATCTCCCGCCGCAGTGTCCATATTTGTTTTCTAAGATTTCCGAGGATTTGCAGTGACGCAGGAATCGGGTTTAGTGAGGGAATAGTACAAGCTGTGAGGATTGGTAGGTCAATCCCACCGTTCGTAACCAGTTGTCAAGAATGGAGTCGGGCATGAATTAGATGGTAGCTGGCCCATGCCGTCGTCCAACTTATCCACGCTGAGGACGTTGTTGAAGGGAAGGACTGCTTCTCATCGAGAACGAGGAATATGGGATATGCTGTTTATGTGTTTTCTTCCTATGTCCCCGTCTTTTTTGCGGTCAATATGATTTGCAGTAAATACCAACTAGGCCAAACTGAAGTTCTTCTAGAGGAATATGGGGTTATTTACAGTATCTGCATAAGGACGTTGCAGTTCATCAGTCTAGCATGACTGCGAGAGAAAGTACACTGAGCAGCCGCACAACAGTAGTTTATAAACACTCGGTCCTTCCTCGATCCCAAGGTGAGGGAAACGTTCGACCAGCCATCGTGAACGAGCCGCCTCTCTGCAGGAGGGACACACACACACTTCCGCACAGTTTCACGGCCCCCACCGACGTCAGACGGTCTTTGCAGAGCTCGGGGCTTACGTCAGGAAAGGCACATCTTATTCCGCAAGCTGGCCCCCGCAGCGAGGCCGCCGGTACTCCATTGTCTGGAGTCTTGAAAGGCGCGTGGGAAGGGGCCTCCGAAGACGTTCCCTCGGGACCTTCCTTGCTCACGGCAGATCAGGTCGGCGGTGGCGTGTTTAGTCACAAAGCCTGGTTCGTCGAACTCATCTCGGAAATCCCGCGACGCAGAGTGGCGGAAGTGGCGCATTGTCCTGAGGACACAGTAGACTTAGTGACGCCGTGTGGCTAGTGGGTTGCGGTGGCGTTCGAAGAAAAGTTGACGCCGCTGTCGCAACTGGCTGGCAAAACTTGCACCTCAGCGGGCCGTTCTTAAAGGGACACTAAAGCGAAACAATAAGTCAGTTTAGACTAATGAAGAATTGTTTCAGAACTCTGCAGGCAGTCATTTAAAAAATAGTTTGATTATTGTATGAGAAAATGAAGGTCAAAGTACCAGTATTTGAATTTCGCGCCGGAACCCCAGCACCGGTACGTCAGCGTGACGTCAGGGATTCGAAAGTATGTTTTCGAATTTGGGCCGCGTTGGCTGAGTAAAGGTTCCCGAAACTTGCCATGTTTAATATTTGGTTCCTTTAGAACACAATGTAGTCAATCTGTACTGCTATATATAATTAGTAGGCCCTAGAAGATTCCATAAAAATTCATGACGTCATAGCCACCAGCTGCGGGAACTAAGTAAGCGTCGCCACCCGTATTTCGTTCTTGCGCTTTTTCTGGCTTACCAAACGTCTTCTCGTTGTAAGAGTGGTGTTTTTGGTGTGGTGGAAAGGTAATTTACTGATGCAGAAGAAATCATTTTTCACTTTAGTGTCCCTTTAACAAAGCCATAACTCGTTCCAAGGCAAGGGAGCTCGCGGCCAAGGCAGTGTACGAATGCCGGTTGGTGGGGGAAACAGGTTTGACGGAGGATTCGTCAACCAGCACCACACAGGACAGCCCTATAGGGGATATTGCGGATAACTAATGAAGAGGTCGGAAAAGCACCTGAGCCTGAAATGTCTCGAAAGGCAGAATACAGAAGAAAGTTATTGGATGTAGGCCCTACCACATTGATTGCTGAACAGGAAAATATTCCGCCCTGCGGAACCTAACGCCAGACGCGAAAGAAGGTGTGGCCAAGCAGAACGTGAAGTTCCTCAAGAGGGCAGGCGTCCTCTATAGAAAATACGCCAGTCGAAGAGGAGTGCAATTCGACCAACTCGTGGTGCCGCATCCCTATCGTGAGCAGCTCCTGCACCTGGTTCACGGGGGCTTTTAGACAGGGCATCTGGGCTTTCGGAAAACAAAGGACCGCTTACTGCAGGAATTTTACTGGCCCGGATGCTTTCGGGAAGTGGAAGCATTCGTGAGAAGCTGCGACACATGTCAACGCATAGGCAAGCGCGGAGATAAGGCTAAAGCGCCAATGAAACTTGTTCCCATTATCACGGAGCCGTTTCGGAGGCTCATAATAGACACAGTGGGACCACTTGCTGCAATGCAGTCTGGGTATCGGCATATTCTCACTGCACTATGCCCCGCAACGAAATTCGCAGAGGCGGTGCCCCTCAAAGAATTAAGCTCGGTGGAGATCGTCAACGCGCTTTTGTCTATCTTCGCGTGAGTAGGGTTTCCCATAGAAATCCAGCCAGATCAAGGATCAAAGCACCGGCGGTTACTGCAGCCGTCGTTTCAGCTCCTCAGATGCGTCATCTTGCCGTGTTTCCCATTTAAAGTCGATGTCAGCTTTCGTGAGACGAGTTAATGGTTTCGAAATGCTTGAGAAGTCTGTCACAAAGCGCCTGTAATAGGTACACAGGCCACCAAGGAATCTGCGCCCTGCCTTTGCCGATGGGCCGCGGGAACTTAGCCATGGTGGCTGTCCTCTGCGTGTCGGGACGGACTCCACACTTGCTGTTGACGAAGCCTAGGAACAGAAGTTCTTAAGCGAAGAAGAACTCGAGAAACATTAACCCGGAGTTTAACAGCAAGAAGAGAAGAGCGGCGAGGGCCAAGGCCCTCATCGACTTTCACGCCAAGGACAAGCATACAAGGTTCGTGGATGCGGCAGAATACCAGGGAGACAGTGTAGCGTTCGTAGCTACCGTCATCGAGGCGTCGTCCGGCGCGACGAGGGCAGCGGTTGCTTACGGGTCCGAGAGGCGTGTCAGGCGGAGGAGATGGCCATTGCCCTGGCCATTGCCGACCCCGGGTGCAAGACGGTGTTGTGTGATTCTCGAAGTACAGTGCCGAATTATGCCAAGGGCAAAGTGTGTGGTGAGGCTGTGCGCGTTCTGTGCTCGGCTGACCTGCAACGAGAGAATAGGTATGTTAAAATCAAGTGCTTCCCGGCGCACGCGGGCAACGATGTGTCGGAGAAGCATGATAACCACAACGAGACGACACACGCATTGGGGCGAGCGCTAACCAACCGCGCCGCTGCAACTAACCGTCCAACGTGGTGTAGTGCCAAGGACCGCATTACGACATTCAACGAACTTACACAGTTTCACCGCCTGGCTCGAAGGACTTTCCCACCCCCGCACCCGGGGCTGAGCCGAGCGGAGGCGGTGCTGTTCAGACAATTACAAACTGGTTCTTTACCCACCCCAGTGTTAATGAATCATCTGTACCCGAAAGTATATGTCAGTGATGTGTGCCGCGTGTGACAGCAGGAAAGGGCCACCGCCACCCTGAGGCACATCCTATGGGATTACACCAAGTTCCCCGACGAAGCTTCGACAAGCACAACGACTCCGCCGCGACTCGCGGCTGCAGCGAAATGCTACGACCACGAAACCCAAATCTGGGCCGTCCAGCAGGTCTCGGCGACTCTTGAAAGACAAAGACCGAGCGAAACCGACGGAACATTGCCCCTCAGGGCGACCGACCGCGGGAGTAAAACGCGCTGGAGTTGAGTAGAGACCACCCGCTGAGAAGACGGCCGGGCCCGCGTCGCGGCGCCATTTAGTCATGGTGTCTTTCTGCAGGTGACTAAATAAAGTTGCTTCTCTTTCTCTCTCTTAAGCGCAATGAGTCCAGATGATTTGATTTGACATGCATTGCATGCAATCTAATGGAACATATAATTTATTCTCAAGTCGCCCTACACCCTGATAACAACGTGTTCTTTTTCGCCAATCAACACGGCTTCAGGTCTGGCCTTTCTTGCGAAACGCAACTTTTTGAATTTACCACTGAGCTTCATTTAAACCTAGATTCATTATTTCAAACTGATCTAATATTCTTAGACTTCTCAAAGGCATTCGATCGTGTTCCCCATCTACGACTAATCTGCAAACTCTCTTCTCTCAGCCTACACCCGCAAATTCTAGCCTGGATTAAATGCTTCCTCACGGACCGCCTCCAGTACACCGTTATAGGTGGATGTTCTTCAGCCTCAAGCAAGGTATTTTCTGGAGTTCCACAAGGATCCGTCCTTGGTCCCCTTCTCTTTCTCATCTACATTAATGACCTCCCTTGTGGTATTTCATCATCTATACGCCTCTTTGCGGACGACTGTGTCCTTTATCGTCGAATTTCTACTGAGTCTGACCAGGCCCTTCTTCAGAACAACCTACATTTAATAGATAACTGGTGTACCAAATGGTTGATGCAGTTTAACATTTCTAAATGCAAATTTATTCAAGTTTCCCGCAAGCACACTAACATCACCCATGAGTTCTCATTACGCACAGTCAACATCTCGCAAGTACAAACGTATCGCTACCTCGGTATCCTAATCGCTAGCAATCTAAACTGGTCGGAACACATCACGAAACTGATCGCCGACAGCCCTAAAACACTAGGCTTCATCAGAAGAACATTATCGTTGTCACCCCTTTCCGTCCGTAAACTGGCATACGAAACTTTTGTTCGAACAAAACTTGAATACGCTTCCGCGGTTTGGTGTCCGCATCAAACATATGTAATCAATGCAATAGAATCGGTCCAGAACCGTGCTGCTCGATTCATATCTTCAAAATATGACTACAAAACTAGTATCAGTAGTATTAAGTCATCGCTCAATTTACCCACATTAGTCTATCGACGCAAGATAGCACGTCTATGCTTATTCCACAAATTGTACTACCATTTTCACCATCTGCGCGAATCACTTCTTCTACCACCAGCACGTTCGTCACGACGCCTGTTTAATTCACTTAGTTTACAGCGCCTGTATGGATCAACTTCTACCTTCAATAAATCAATTTTACCCACAGCAATCCAGGAATCGAATGCTCTCCTAGATGAAATTGCCAGGGAGCATGATCCTGAAGAAGTTAAAGAGCGGTTGCTTTCACATTTTGGAAACTACAGTTGAACGGTTTCTCTACTCATTCCAAGTGTTGTTGCATTTGAAGTCGCCTGTACTCCTATTTTGTTTTGCTGCATTACTTAACCTGCGTTATTTCAATTCATTCTTGATGTAACATCTTTGACTTATGTATGTCTGTGACTCCCCCCCCCCTTATGTAATACCATGTAAAGGGTCCTTAAGGGCCATAAAATGATGATGATGACGATGAATAAATAAATAAATAAAATGTGACGTCACCACCGTCTTGTACGACGTCAGTAGTGATACAGAGTGTAGTAAATACAACAATGTTAATTATGAGCAATTATGGGTAATTAAGGTGAAATAATGTGCATAAGGGTGGAATAAATTGGATTAAGGATCGTACAAACTATAGCAAGGTGGATTACGGCAAATTAAGGTAGAATTGGGAAGCACACGTGACAATGTATGAACTAACTTATCACGGTCACGTGACAATTGGAAGGGTACTTCCGTGAAGTCATTAAATTTCGCATTCCTAATTGACTGTCGATTTTTTTTTCAAGGATTCTGATGTTACTGGCATGACGGCCACTCCAAAAATGTATCATTCAGAAAAAGTACGCCCTTTCACTTACAATTTAATTATCATTATATTTCGTGCTCACAGTAATACTAACATGCAATTAAACACTTCTGGAAAAACTGCAGTAGCAGAACGAAAACACGCGAGCAACTTGCACAATTGTGCACGAATATTTCGGTGCCCTAAATAGCCCAACAAAAAGTGGCGAAATGAAAGAAGCTGTTTAGATACATTGCTGACCAAACAGGGACGTGCTGTTAGACGAGCCTCTGCTGTACAATGGCATCAACGTACAATTTACATGGTGAAGTCATAAAGAAGACATCTATAGAGGCGAGATCACGTTGGAAGTTCTCAAACCCGAATTTCCACGTACCTTGCCTAAAATATTCAGAGGTTTACTAAGCTTCTGATCTGCTTTCTAAGCGCATCTTCAGACAGTTTGTAAGGCTCAGCCTATATATTAAGGGCTGGTGTCATCAAAGCTGTAATTTCTGATCCACAGGATACGCTCTTGCAAACGCAGTCTTCAGTCTCCTCATGAATGTTTACGCGTCGCTGTCGCACGACCAAGATGTGAGCGTCTTTATCGAGCCAGGATATCGCTGAAACTACGCTGTGACCTCGCAAGGATGCTTCATTCGGACGCAGCGAATAATCTAATCGCACCAGCAGAAGAGCGTTGATCGTGTCACTCACGGTCACGATTTGTGTACTGTACCCTCAGTGATGCAGCGCAGACTGTGCCCCCCCCCCCCCCAAAAAAAAAAGAAAGAATGCTCGGCACGAAACGTAGTAGCAACTACCCACCTCACCGCTCTAGTTAGAGACCGCAACGAAACAGCAGCAAACAGGCGGTCATGCGAGCAAGCAAACCTGTCAGAATAAATGTTCAATTTGCGCGGCCGCCCCCTGCCCAATGAAAAGCGACCGGAAGTGACGGAACGACGCTATATTGTGACTTCGGCGCGCAGCAGGATGGGAAGGCGGAAGCTGTGCCATGCTAGATGAAAAAATGATGAAATGCGTTGTCATGTTTTTGGCTGTGTTCGCGTCTCGCGCTGTGCGAAATAATTTTAAACGTGTGATTAGTTTTGTGCGCGCTGTAGAAAAAGATGTGGCCCGTGCTTTGTGTATTACTTGTGCCCCATTTCAAAGCAAAGCGTTAGTACGCACTGGAAGATAAATCCATGGAGGCTAAAACGAGAAGTTGCAACGTGCCCGGTAGGTAGTACTTAGGTAGTAGGTAGGTAGTACTTAGGTAGTACGGTAGGTAGTGCCCGGTAGGTAGTATTTGTTTGGTGAGTTACGTGTTTTTGTTCGTTCTAGAAGTATCTCACTGTGATCTCGTAGCATAATTCACTAATGTAAGAGCAAGAGCAGCTGCACTCCTAGTAGGGCAAGTTAACTGCCTCGATCGCGCCCCGTGTGACTAATGTTTGTCAAACCTACATTGGGCGTGGTGCACTTGCATAGTTACGCTTTGTTTCTCACTGCTTGAACGTTCACAGATGTGATTCTGATGTGTGTGTGTGTGTGTGTGTGTGTGTGTGTGTGTGTGTGTGTGTGTGTGTGTGTGTGTGTGTGTGTGTGTGCGTGCGTGCGTGTGCGTGTGCGTGTGCGTGTGTGTGTGTGTGTGTGTGTGCCTGCGCCCGGCTCGCTTTGTGTGTGGTGCGTGCGCGCGCGTGCGTACTACATGCCGGTTTGTATGGGCCGGCGTGTTTGCGCTATGGTTTGCGTGTGTCTAGTGCGTACGTGTTTTGTGAGCGCGTTTGTGCGTGCGTGCGTGTGCGCGCATGTTTCTGTGTGGGTCGCTGTGTGTGCATGCACGTGTTAGCGTGTCTGCCTGCGTGTATGTGTGCTTGTTTGTGTTTATCAATGTGCGCGTGCGCGCTTTTGGGTCTGCGCTTTGAGAGTGCGTATATTTGTGTGTGCGTGCGTATGTATTGCGTAAGGTCGGTAGAATTTTGCTCGCAATAAAACACCTCCAATTTGTTGCAGCGAGTGTTCCCGCCTGAAAGCCGAGTTTGGTTTCAAGCCACCCTGGACAACTGCTGTATGAGGCGCCGTTTTTCGGGAGGACCGTGGGAAGGCGTCAGGTATACGCTTCCTCCTTTTTCCCTCCTCTGCCCTGATGAATCCATATCCTTGATTGTTATTGGGAAAGGAACGTTAGGATGGATGGATGGATGGATGTTATGAGCGTCCCCTTTGGAACGGGGCGGTGGCTTGCGCCACCAAGCTCTTGCTACTATGCTGCCTAATATCCTACCTAGGTTAACCAATGAAAACAAAAACAAAAACACTATGAACTACCACGTCCAAATTTTCTGATACCCTATTGCGAACTGTGCTTTTGTACGTCTCCGTCGCGTGCTGCTCAAATAATTTTAAACGTGTGATTAGTTTTGTGCGCGCTGTAGAAAAAGATGTGCCTCTTACTGATGTCTATTGCGGACCTGTTTGCTTTACCACTGCTCCCGCTGAACCCAAGGGCTTCAAGGAGGCCAGTGGTGCCTAAATCGACCGCTGGATAGACGTCTTCACATTCTAATAAAATATGCTCCGTCGTTTCCCTAGCTTTACCGCAGCAAGCACATGCTTCTTCTTCCTTCTTATATCTCGCTTTATAGGTGCGTGTTCTAAGGCATCCCGATCTCGCTTCGAAAAGTAATGAGCTTCCCTTTGAGTTATCATAAATGGTTTCTTTCCTAATTTCGTTTTTTCCCCTTAAGTAGTTACTCATGGCAGGTTTCTTTTCCATTGCCGCCACCCATGAGATTAATTCATCCTCTCTGACTTTCCGCTTGACCTTCTTTGTTGCTGTGTTGCCCACCCCAGAGGCCGCATACTTGCTGGTAAGCTTCCTAGTTCTTTTCCTCCACTGTGAATCAATGTTTTACCTGTACAGATACCTGAACACTCTCCCAGCCCATTTACTTTCCTCCATATTCCTCAGCCGTTCTTCATACTCAATTTTACTGCGAGCTTCCCTCACTTCAAAACTAGTCCAGCCCATATCCCCTTGCACAGCTTCATTTGTAGTCTTCCCGTGAGCGCCCAATGCGAGGCGACCCACTGACCTTTGGTTCCCGTCGAGTCCTGATTGTACCCCTGATTTAAAGCAAACAACCGCATTTCCAAAAGTAAGTCCTGGAACCATCCTGGAACCATCCAGAGCATAAATAAATAAGAAATCTGGTAGTGTGTTTCGCCAGTACACTAATTCTGATCTTAAAAACGTGGATGTCCCACTAGCCTACATTTCCGTTGATGCAGACAACCGCTGAAAGTGTGAATGGTAAGTTATTCGAGGCGTTCTACGTATAAGCAGTTGGCTTCAGGAGCTTTAATGAATTTTGAAAATTTGTGTTGTGCTTTAGAGGTATCATACAAGCTTTTAGGTCTCTCTGGGTAGTTTGTATGTCCTTATAGAGCTGTTGCCTATAGCCCTATTGAAATTCGTAACTACAGTTTGGAGCACTGTGGAAGCTAGAAGGCGTGCCCTGGCTCTCGAGAAAGTGTTTAAGCTGGAAGTGTAGGTTGAGGAGTTTGGGGTTGGTCACACATAGGCCTTTTTATGCGTTAGCAGTCGGAGTCTGTGGTAGAGGGGTGTGTGTGTGTGTGTGCGTGCGCGTGCATGCGTGCGTGCGAATTCGCTCCTCAAAAGGGAGTATGTGTGTAAAATAAGCTACTTCGTTGCTGGTGCTGTTTGCCAAAAATCGGCAAGAAAACACAATAATCAATTTAACTTGAAATAATAAAATATGCAAAGCATGCTGGCACAGTGGTGACAGCAGCATATGAGCATACAGACATGCAGCTGTGTGACAATCTTAATGCATGACTGCAACATCTGGAAGGAGGCTTGCTTCTTTTTCTGTAAGCTGCACAAAGTCCATATTTTGGCTTTTCTCGTGCAAACCAAACGAGGCTCATTGCCAATGATCTTGTTTTTTGTTCTAATAGCATTTGTTTATCTTGAACTTAAAGTGTCGTTTCTCGCAGATCATGCATGTGGTAGCAGCAGTTTACCAATGTCCAGCCTTGGTGCCCTCCATCAAGAGCGAGCCACTTGCGTTTGCCTTCAGACAGATGGTTGATGTCTTGGACGCAGTTGTGAAGGTAATATTGTAAGTAGATATAGGTGTGCAGTGTAATATAATAAGTCAAGTTATAATTTAAAACTTTGAGGCTCCTTGGTGGCCTAAGCTTGATATCGTGTGCAGTTGTGTGTGGTTTTAAACATTGCCGATGGTACCGTGCATACTGCATGTATGACTGCTGATCCAAAGTGCATGCTTGCATTTTCTTAATGGCCTTTCTTAATGAGGATTTTCTTTATGTAAGAATATTCACGGAATGGGGCATTGCAGCATCATATTCATCATTGTGCATTCAGTGCTAATTTCGTATAACCTTCCTTCTACCAATTTATTTGCAAGAATGGAATACTTGTTTACTGTCTGCAACGAGCTTATTTTCTCATTGCATTGCACTCTTCTACCTTTAATTTATTCCCATATAAATATCAGAACCCTAAACGTTGAGCTGTTTTTATTTTGAATACAATACCAAATCGAAATGCGCCGGATTGCTATCTAGAGTGTAAGGGACTTGGAAAAATTACAAGAAATTAGGACCTCTTGTTGGCGTTAAAAAACGTTTCAGCAGGCAATGCACCTATTTCTTGTGCTGAGCTAGCTGCTCATGAAAAGTGCAAGAATATTTCATTTCACACAATTTTGCAGTAAATAGCAGGCCTATCATTGTCTCTAAGCACAACCTTTGTTCATTTGCATTATGAAAATCAGTCTCGTGCTTAATTTGGGACAAGTCTTGAAAAATGAATGTTTCATAATTTTGAAACCACGAAGTATTGGTTGGGGCTAGACAGTTTTCAGACTTGACCATGTCGAACCTAGCCATTGCTAGATGAAAAAAAAACATGCACAGGAGCACTCATTCAATCAAATGCAATGCTTGTGGTCATTTTCCACGTGGCAAAATGTACTTTTAAGCGAGAGAGGGCGGGTAGCCAATTTACCACTATTGCGACTCGTGCAGGTAGTGGCAACACAGGATGAGAAATGGTTGTGGCTCTACGGTTCATTGAATATGTGAACAGTTATATACAATCCCCCCTCCAGTGAGGGGTAGCTGTGCAATATGTTTCGGGTGGAAAAGATGATTGTTTTAGGAGACAAGAAATTTCAGGCTATAATTGAGAGGCTACAGAAAGAATGACCATGTAAATAGTCGCAGACCAACATAAACTGCGTAGGAGTGATGTCACAGGTTAGAGCGTGAAGTAGAAATTGGGAGCATGAGGAAGCATCATAAGTTTAAATAAGGGAATACTACTTGTCAGCGTATTGCCGAGCTAAACCATTGAAAGAAGGGGGCGTGCTCTGGGGAAAATAGTTGGCAACACATGCTAAAATTTTCAGAAAAGTATGCCAAATGGCCAATTATTAATAAATTAGTAAATAAGACATACACAATAAGTTTTAGGATACAAAAAGGGCCTAATAAACTGCATTGGATGTCGTTGGGCTGGATGCATGTATTGCAGGGCAAATGAGAATGCTAGTGGGGGTTTCCTCATTTTCATTTTGTGTGCACTCTCTGTAAAACAGTACTCTTTGTCTCTTATGTAATAATGTTCTGTAAACACAATTATTTTTTCATGTCTTGTGCATCTCAGTCTCAATGCACCATATCCCATAAGTTTGTCAGCTGCTGTGCTTATAAGTGTAATGCACAGATATATTCCAGATTTCATAATGTCAATTTTTATACTAAGGTCGCATACACGCTCCTGGACAAATGTCTGCTGTTGAGAGATGTCGTTGGTAGTGTCTATAAATTTTATTCATTCATATTTTCTATGGTGAAAAGGCTATTGTAAATTTATTTGCTTTTGCTGTTGCATGTGCCATGTTGTACTCACAATGAAATAGTGGTTTAGTGTTCTTTGCAACAAGTGATTCCTAAATTTGCAAAATAGAAATTTCTCCTACCTTTCAATTGTCTTGCCCAGTTATACCTAAGTTGTGCAATGTGCCCGGTACCATAATTAAGATTGTTGCCTTATGAAATTTTCCGCAGTGTACATGTGTAATTGTACAAACTGAACTCTCATGATTCCCTTCTTATTTTGCTAATGCAGGATGCAAGACTCCAGCATAGCCACATGCTGCATTTATTGGTCAAGATGCTCAGAGAATGGAGTTCCGGCACCCCGTGGTTAAACGTGAACAGTATTTGTGTTTTCTTTTTGAAAGCTAAATGCCACTTGCTGCATAAAGTGCATTTTTGCAGCTGAAAGGTGTACCATATCTTTTCTAATTTTCAATCAATGAATATACACTGTTCAGTATATTTATACTTTTTGACACAACCATTTCTTGCCGGCAAATGTTAACAGTGTGATGTTTAACTTGAACTTATTCATCAGTGCCTGTGCCTGTGTTTTTAGTAACCAGAGTATGGCTGATTTAATAAACCATGTTGGCTCATTTGCATACTCGCATGCTGCAGCAAGCCCTAATCTTGCATTACCGCATCTAAGTGCAAATAATTTGGAAATTTACAATATATTTTAAAGCACTCCAACATTTGTGCTAAGCAAAATAGTTTAATCAACAGTGGTTTGTTTTTATCAGGCCTCCATTGATTCTGCATTTTGCACCCAAACAGTAGTAAATGTGGCATATTCAGTCTTTTGTTTTATAGTAAGAAAAGAACGCATTTTCCAACTACATATTGTATAACAGGCTAGTGCTTTCGGGTTACCAAACAAATTGAAAGAAACCGGCATTGTAATTAGAAAATCTGCTACACAGCACTTTTAGCCCAGAGAACTCTTGGTTCAATAAAGAAAGAAAACGATTTAGGCACTAAAAATTCTACATATTTGTGCTCAAGTAATCTTGTTGGAAACAGAAAATGAGCAATAATGCTCTTGGCTAAAACATTATTTAAAGCACTTCTATGCGTGGGAAGTATTGTTCCAATCTCAAAAATGTTGACCAGTTATGCCTTACATCGACTTTCTGAACTATTCATAATGCGTTACCATGACATTGGTGTACAAAATAACAGGTGTGTTTCTTGTGTGTTTGCTCAGCATTTCATTTACTTCCCTAATTGACCTTTGCAATATCCTTATTTAAGGCATCAAAACTTGAATTTTCGTTCATTGGAGCTTAATAGTGAAAGTTTGACTTTATGTGGCCCAAAACACGGTGAGGTCAACTCAGGCTCTTTCAGTGCTGCTATACATAGTTTCTTCTCTATAATAACAGATTTGATCAATACATATATTTTTAATTACGTTTGTCTGAAATGTACATGTTCTTGTAGTTAACAATGTGTTTGGTGATTGTACATGCTTAGATTTCATATGATTTATGTATATCTTGTACTCTGTATTGTAGCATGCAATAAATACATTTATATTTTTCGTGAAAATGCAGCGTGTTTTACCAGTATGTGTTGCATGTTATACGGATCTGGAAATCGTGATAACTTTTGGTGTTGACATACATGCTCAAAAGTGGCAAATTTGCTAGGCTAGGTTACATGCTAGGCATGTGATGTGATCCACGAGTATAGGTGTGTATGCCCATCGAAGCTTCAAGGCCGTCTGTTGGACGGTGCGTTTGGTAGCCGAACTTGAACCTCTGGCACACACGAGAGTTCGGCGTGGATTGCTGTACATAGTAGTAATTGAAGGCGTGTGCTGCCGAACCTGCCTTCCATGCACACCAGAAATAAAAGAGTGTACACCCTTCCAACACCCACATAGATGGGTGTTAATGTGGGCTAGACCCTTACACCCTAAATTTATTATGCTGGACACCCTTCCTCTAGGGTGCGATAATTGCACCCCAACTGTAGGGTGTAAGCAACAGCACCTTTAGGGTGTTCGCCTGGCGACAAACTGATTTACACCCTTAAGGGTGTTAAAATGTTTAGTGTGTGCGGGCCAGTTTTTGAGTAGAGATTTTGCTTTGTCAGTCAGTAACTGGCCGTAATAGTGCCATGTTGTGATCGTGCAAAAGACTACAGAAAAGGAGCATTATGTAAGGCGTAAAGCGGCCGCAGGTTGAGAGTGCGGATTGCTGAAGCGCGACGCATGCACGGGGTGCGGTAAAATGCGCGTAGTTATCAGGGTTTCAAGTTTTGACTGCGTAAAAGTATGTGCTAGTGGTTTCGCGGGTTCATTTACATACCTGCTGGATACATTTGTTCGGCTGGCACGTTAAAGATTGCAGCTATCTGGGCCAGCAATGCCTAGCAACTGGGCCGCTTCTGCTCTGCGCCTTTTACAGATGTGTGTAGCTGATGCCCGGATTCTGGCGGCCATGAGCAACGTTTTCACACGTAGACGGTATTGATAATGTGAACAACGTACTGGTAGTTTTCGCAGTATTTATTATAGTGCAAGAAGTGGGAATTTGATAGCAAGAACGAACTTGATGGGAAAACTGGACAGAGGTTCCGAAAATAATTATCCCCCCCCCCCCATCAGCACCAGTAACACTTTTGCTTAAGTGCTAGTTTTATATATGTATACTGCGTGCGTATGTATTCTTATACGTTGCAAGTTCTTGCAGGAAAGCAGTGTTCGTATAACTGGAACATAGAAAAAAAAAGCAATTCTGTGGTTTTGCGTGCCAGAAGCACGACCTGATTATGAAGCACGCCGCAGTGGGGGACTGTAGATTAATTTTGACCCCCTGGGGCTTTTTAACGCGCTGCCAAAGCAGGGGACACGGGTGTTTTTGCATTTCGCCCCCATCGAAATGCGCCTGCCACGGCCGCGATTTGAACCCGCGACCTGCTGCTTAGCAGCGCTACACAAAAGCCACTGAGCAACCACGGTGGATATAGCGACAGAGAGAACAATAGGCTTGTCATACCAAACAGTCTTCAAATGGGTTTAATAAATGTGCCCATCAGTCTTGCAGAAAAGGAAAGGATACAGCACTGATACACAGTCTACTGAGCTGTCAGGCTCGCACAAGCAATTAAACCCCAAGAAAAAAGGAGGAATTATTATTAAAGCCAATTGCAGCAGATGCACTAATTTTTGTCGTGCTGCTGGAATGCAAACTTACATAACTGTTCTACGCGCTGCTACCACGGCAACTCCGCACTCCATAATGAAAAAAAAGCGAAATTATTTGTCGCAAGAGATGGAAGGCAATGTATGACGGATGTGATACCCGTTTACTTAATCGGACGCATAAAAATGTTAACGTTAAGCAGTAAAAGTGTTCAATCTTATCAGGGGGCCTGTGGTCTTTTGCGGCCTTTTTCTACTATGATAATCCTGCAGACAAAACGTAGCCGCTGCTCATCCCTCCAATACCGAGGACGCGTCCGGCAGCAGCCAGGATAGAGGCGAAATGCAAGAGGCCCGTAGGCAGATTCCTCGAAGGCGTTTCGTGATAGCTTCTCGCACGGGCGCGGCATGCTGCAGAAGTGGTGCGGCGCTTTTTTTCGTTGCGGGGTGCTTCTCTAGTCGCGACAATATATTGCCTTTTTTACAAGTACTGCTCCAGGGAGGCTAACTTAGGCATCAGTGGAGCACCTAATATTATAATAATGGAGGCGGTGCAGCGAACGTTCGCATATAAAATTAGTAATTCGCGATAGCGGACAGCCGAGATTATACCCCCCTGACACGCACAGGCATCGGCGAGCCACAACCAGAGGACCAGCCCTTGTTCTAGCTTTGGTGTTGCCGTTGCCGCTTTGGTGTCCTTGAGACGCCGTCAATAAGGCACGTTGTTACAACTAGTAAATAAAATCTAATAAAGAAATACATATACGCCCAGGCGCCAATTCCTGACGCAGCGCTACCGCACCCGCGGGAGGAGCATTACGGGACGTCAACGAGAAATTAACCGGCGCATGTAGTGTACGATCACAGAGCATCTTAAACATCCTCAGGAGATCTAAATAAATTTATCCAGAGCCATCCACTACGACTTCCCTCATTGGCTTAGTCGCTTCGGCACGTTAAAAGCGGTAAACGCCACAAACCAAATCAATACATGCAGGCGTACATTGAAGGTAAACGACTGCATTCGTAAGCCTTAGTGAGTCTTGCAAAAGCATCGAGGATGTGGGAGCTGGGGGAGCTGAAAAAAAATTGCCTGATTAAAGTCCCTTTTATGTCACACGCCTGCTACAGATGCAAGCACTTTCGTGGCGAAAAAGAACTCTTATAAAACAAAGCAAGCATATTCGAAAAAAGTCAACATAAACGCGCTAAAATCTGCGCACAGCGTAGACACATGCGCAAGCACTTTGTTTAACGGACAGGCATAAACTAGGTTCAAAGGCGAGGTAATGAAGGACCGTGGCACTTCACATAGCCGTGCGTCTTTTGCAACCTCCTTTAAGGCAGCCCGCCCGACGCTATGCATCCACGCATTTCTTTGTGCGTTGCGCTCGCCGGATGGTCAACAAAATTTATTTTGCACTCGCCTCGGTTGCGGCAACAGAAGGCGCAGCGGCACGGCATCACAATGAAGTTCTCGTCCCTAACACGCTTCATTTCGTCCGCTAACGCACACGTTCAATTCGTTTGCACTTACTTTTGTCGCATGGGGTCGACAATGGCGGTCGGAGCGTGCTAGAAAGGAAGAATATACAAAAGCCCAACGCCGCTTCCACGTGACACGGATTGGCGAATGGGGGAGCGGAGGAGGCTGGGGCGACAGGAGGAGCCGAGGAGGAAACGTCGGGGACAGTGGGGTGGCGGTAAGATTCAGGTGTTTTATTTGTCTACTGTGGGCGGGATGAAAGTTATTGACGTACTGAACAAACAGCGCAGACCTACGATAACAACACACGGGTGCTGTATCAACTAGTGGTTTCATTCTAGCAACGCCACTATATAAAATAAAAAGGCTGAACTCAAGAATGATACTGAACGTCATGAAAGAGCACAACCAAAGCAGTGAGTTATCAGGCGCCGAATGAGGCAAGAGCTACGGCCGGCCGGCAGCCATCATTAGCGCCACCTATTACGCGCCATCTATCACGCGGGCAAACTGAAGACACTTCTAAACAAGAAAAAGCGAGCAAAAAAACTAAGAGGTAGGGGTAACAAAGGGCACAGGTGAACAACTAATAACCCAGAATACAACAAAAGCAAAAGTAAAGGTGACAACGGTGACTGTCATGAGTCACCGACAATGCACATGCAAATATGGGAAGACGACTCCGGTCGGCGAGACTGAGAGTCAACAAGTGGCGCGAGAAGCGCGTGAAGCTCGAGCAAAAAAAAAAAAAGAAATTAAGGCAGGAGGACACGAAGGCGGCTGGGCTGGCATTGCTGACGCGGACGAGGAGTAGGGCAGAATCCGAGACTACGAATCCCTTGACTATGACAAGAGGGCGCTGTTACGAAGGTTCCGACTCACAGCGCAAGGTTTTCGCGAGAGATTCCGAAACTGCAAGCCGGAAGACGCGGACACGGGCAAACAATGTGTGCCGCCTGTCATTATTTTGACCGGTGGATGAATCGATATCGCGAAGACTTACGAGGGGGTTCGCGATTGCATGGTTGGTGAGCAATTGTCGGCTTGCTGTAGCCCTAATCCGTGTGTTTTCCTCAAGGAAAGAAAGCTGGTTTCACTCAGCGATGTAGCGGTACATGCTGATCAATTTTTGGAGGCACCGGGACTGAGAAACCCAGGAAAAATGAAAGAGAACCTAGTCCGAGGGAACAAGAAGAAAGGGGCTTAACCTAGGGGCCCGGTTTTTGTTAATCATAAGGAGCCAACAAACATTGACACCAAGGACAACATGGAGGAAATTACTTGTACTTACTAAATGACTTAACGAAATGATAAGTTAATGGAAATGAAGGTGGATGAAAAAAACAACTTGCCGCAGGTAGGGAACGATCCCACTTCTTCGCATTACGCGTGTGATACTTTAACCAATTGCGCTACTGCAGCGCCGTTTCCCCATCCACTTTCTTGGGTATTCGTGTGTTACTACGAGAAGTAACCTTGGAAGTGTCCGAGTCCGAAGGAAATTAGAAGAGCCATAATACCAGCCTCAGGGAACGGTGCGTCCGCCCCAGTTAAGGTGTTTGCTCTGCAACCATACCAGGCCACGCGCTGTAAACTGCCACATAGGGAACAGCCGCCCCCCCCCCCCCCCCTCTAAAAAATAAAGAATTAGTGTGTCAAATATGTAATAGAAAGGGCCACAGTGCAGCATCCGAGAAAAACAGCGTGCCTAATAGGCAAGTGCGGAGAAGCCATCCTGGAACCGAACTGTATAGAGTCGAACCAAACTCAAGAGAGAGAGAGATTCGTGCTTCTAGTGTGAAAGGTGGGGCTAAGTGCAGCGCGGTAGCTGTCTCTCCATAGACGACACCTCAACCGCACTGCACAAGGGGGAAGTGAGGGAAAAGTGGGGTGGCAGCAGCAGCAGCGACAGTAGAGGATGCCTAGGCGCGTCACGAGACAAGCTCAATGGCGGTCGGCAAGACCGGCATCATCGGCGAAGGTTAGCAGAGCGCGGAACAGCACCCTGAGAGGGAAGTTGCAGCCCGAAGGGTGCAGAATGTTCCACCACCGACTAAGGGAGGTTATACTGACGGTAGAACGAACGGGAAACGAGAGAAAAGTGGAAAGAAGGCGAGTCACTGAAGGCAGACTTTTCGGCTGCAGTGGGGACAACTACCACAGATAATAGTAGTAAAGAAAGGCAGGCAGTTAATGCGCCTTTAATTTGCACAAAACTACGAATTCCACTTTCAGAGTTAGCCAAGCAGTAGAGAGAAGACAAGTCCCTGTGGTATACATTTGGCAGAATTGGCTGTGTACCAATAAGAGAAGGGAAGCTAGCCACACTACAATATACAAAGTAAAATGTGAGGTATAGGAGACATTTGAGCAGTAGAGGCAAGCTGGCAATAGAGCTAATAACGCTGGTGAAGCATCGGATGAGTATTGAACCATCAACACGATAATGGAATTTATGCACACAAAGGGATCAAGCGCCGTATAAGAACAAAGAACTACCAAAGAACTAACAAAAGAGGTGTTTTGGCCCGACATCCATAGAGACGCGAAGAAGTTTGCCGAGTAGTGTTGCAGGCACAGCCTCGAAAAACGGGCTATGAGAAATGTAAGTAATAAAAAGGTATAGATTGAAATTTTTAGGTTAAGCTTTTGAATTGTATTATTTATTTATTTGTGTGGCAAGCGGACTCCTGCCATGTGGTATAGAAGTGACATATGGACAGTGGACGCGGAGTGGCGCTGTGATTTTCCTTATAAATTTGGTGCGAGAAGTCAGAGGTGTGTGATGAGCAGTCTTTTTGTGCAAAAAAAAAACACTCTTCACATGGGGGCCCACGTCACGCGTTACCGACAATGCAGGCGCAAATATGTGAAGACGACGACGAAGCCGGTCGGCGAAACCGAGAGTGAGCGCGTGGCGCGAGAAGCGCGTGAAGCGCGAGAAAAAAAGAATAAAAGAAGGAGACGAAGGCGGCTGGGCTTCCATTGCTGACGTGGCCGAGGAGCTGTGCTCTGGAGACGGGAAGCGGCAGCTTCGAGGACCACGACCCGGTGGGGGGACGCCTGAGAATTGGCTATTGCACCCCGATGACGTTGCCGCGGCAGTGCTCCACGGCCCCGGACCAGTACCACGCTGCTGTAACCAGCCCAGTGCCACGGAGGCGATCGCCTGGCCACGTAACCGGCACAACGCCCGACAGGCCTAGGCCCCGTCCTGTGCCACGCGGGTCTCGGAAGGGCACCACAACCTCGCCGCTGGCAAAGATCAACGCCCACGCCGCGTCGGAACCGCGCAGGCCAACGTCATACGCCACGCTGGGCCGAAGTCCGACACGACTGGTTACGGTTAGAGCGTTCGATTTCTCGTGACTTCGTGTTACTGGTTTAGTCAAACGGAGGAATAGGATATTTTAATAGGACGTTCTGGCGGGCTAATTGGTTCATAGCTTTAGACGCTTCTTATAGCTGCGCGAAAAAAACGAGGACAAAAGACGCCACACCACGAGCGCAGTGGTGTGGTGTATGTTTCTTCCTTGTGTCCTCGTTTTTGCGCGCAGTTATAAGAAACGCGTGACGAATAATGTATAGCCGAGGTCACGTTTGTTTTTCATGTATATAGCTAGTTTCGAGAATATCTCGTGTGTCTATAGAGTTTATGGTATGTCAGGTAACTTGGCTGTTTACTTGTTTGGGCTACAATTTTTTCTTTACAGAAATGTTTTTTAACGTGTTCGCATTGCGTCTCTGTTCATTTGTGGAGCGCTGAAATTCGTGACAGTGATTAGCAGCGTGGTGGGTGGCAATGTGGGTAAAACCAAACGGATCATAGTTGTCGAAATATAGAATCTTTGTAATGCAGTAAAACAGACGGCGCGCCAACAAAAGCGGCACCGCTTTTAATAATACGCGCTTCCCAAATCTCACGTACTCGCTGTTGGAATATTTACGAATTGCGCAAGCCCTATCAAGAGGTGAACACTCACGCGTGTTACCATGCATTGTTAAGGTGCTCCTTGTCGCACCTTTAAGCGAGCTAGAATGTTGACAAAGCCTCACGTTTCGACACCTTGTCGTTTCTCGTGCACAAGCTTTTCACAAGTCTAGGAAATATGATACACGTGTTCTCGTAGTCCTGTTGCCTACGCTGTTTGTTCAGTATGCGATTTTCAACCAGCTTTCCCCAGTTACTCATAAAAGTTATCGCATATTGATGCGAAAGCGTCCATTGAGAAAAAAAGCCAGCGTCTGTCGTCCGTAGCAGCGAAACAGCACCTAAACTCGTATTGGCATTGGCTGCGACGCTACCTCACGAGCTCCGCCTCGACGGAGCACAGCGCGTGAAAGAGAACACCCGCTGTGACGCTAGCGCACCAGGTGTTGCGTGAATGGAGAGGGCTTCGTCACGACGCCGGGTTACTCTCGCTCTCGCGTTCGGCACGAGCGCTCTTCACTCTAAGAACAGTTTACACCCTTTGGCTTGCCCCTTCTGCCACACAAAAATAATCGTCATCTGCCTTGATGCGTTTCCTTTCTTTATCGCTGCAAGCCCGGAACTTTCCAGTGACGAACGGCACGCGCGTTAACAGAAGAGGCACTCCAAAGGGTGTAAACTGTTCTATGCTGATAACGCGCGTGCCGTTCGTTACTGGAAAGTTCCGGGCTCGCAGCGATAAAGAAAGGAAACGCATCAAGGCAGATGACGATTATTCTTGTGTGGCAGAAGGGGCAAACCAAAGGGTGTAAACTTTTCTTAGAGTGTTCGACGGAGAAGAGCGATAGCAGGACTGTGTACTCCGCTTCATGACCTTATGATACTTGGACCAAAATTTCCACTATCGAACCCGGCGTGACGAAAGCAGTGACGTCAAAATCACCGCCGCTTACTCGGGAAAATAGTGCAATGCCGGGCTGACCTGCGGCGGAGGTGCAGCTCGCCATTGAGGGGCCCACATGTACAGCTTCGCTGGTCATTCTTCTTCACAAAGTGGAAGGGCACTGAGTTCTTTTGCTTCAATTTCTGTTTCATCGTGTACTTTACACAACGGCAAGCATTGAAAAAGGTGTCGTATTTTTTACTGGTGACTATGCCATTCAACGACCAAATCAAATAAGACAGCATTCATCATCATTTATTGTCCCTTAAGGACCCATTTCAGGGTACTACATAAGGGGGTGGCGCGAATGCATCAATAAACACTATGGTTATTATACATACATATTTCTATGGGTTAATCGAAAGTTCTCAATGTTCGCACCCCTACTTAATAACGTAACTTCGTAGACGCGCCGGAGGACAGCTCGCGTCAAGCCACTAGCCATTCCGGCTTCTCTTTAGCAAATGCATCACGACGACGGCGAAAATCTCTTGGAGTGTCCATCAAATTTCTGTCGCAATAAAGATATTAAATACATGTCTTTAAAGATACCTGTAGAACGGCCGCCTGAGTACTATGCCAATGTAGCCTAGCGGTGATCGATTGATGGCTTTGAGACCTCTTGGCTACGAGCGCCAGGGGCCTGTCACTAGCAGCCTTATTGCGGTGTTAGCCTGCAAATTTTCACTCGAACAGCGTGATCCACCAAACTGAACCTGTGCGTGCCACAAGTTACCGGAAGCTTTCGGCGATGACTAGCGCGTTTGCTTGTTTCTAATTTTTGTGTTTAGTCTGTCTTCTATATCTGTCAATCAGTTTAAAGTTTTCATCTGACCGTGCTCCAATTATTCAACGCCAATTCAAATTATCAAGCACACGAACTTGTCTAGCGGATCTTTGCTGCGCGCAGGCATACTTGCTTGTCACCAGCGTCTACCCGTGCACTCATAAATTGCAGCACGCAAAGCGAAATCACAGTTCGAAAGCCTAGATTTGTAGTTTGTGATTTTACATTAGTAAGATAATTACACATTCCATGTTGAACATTAAGAAGCGAGAATCGGCCTTATGAGTTTTCACATTGGTAGGGCCAGCATGCCGTATGATATTGCAGCACCGATACCTTTTGTTGAAAGTTAGGAGCGAACAAGATTCACTGTTCGCTAATTGCACAACTTACGGTACACGGGTCATAGACAGTGTTCGTTGACAATCGCGCAGTATGTATAATTTCTGCAGGTCGAGCATATTTTAACTTCCATTAGCGTCCCCACGATTTGTATAGCCAGAGGGAACGGGTCTAAGTACTATCACAAAATCATAATGTTTATATATAAATACGCACGGTATGACCAGTTCTACGTTTTACGGAAATTAAGAAAGATCGGCTGTTTCAGGTACTATCATTGTAATCTTTGAGCTGGAATATTCAGAGAGGCGGACATTATTTGCACGTGTAATAGAAACAAATATTCATATAACAACTGAAAATTCACTAAATAAGTCCCTAATTATTTTACGTCACATTGGAATTTACTAATTGTAAACAGTGAGTTTGCAAGGTGTATCAACTTGAAATGAATTGCCAGGATGACACCAGTTTTGAGATCGTCGTCATCATCATCATCCTATTTTATGTACACTGCAGGACGAAGGCCTCTCCCTGCGATCTCCAATTACCCATGTCCTGCGCTAACCGATTCCAACTAGCACCCGCGAATTTCCTAATTTCGTCGCACCACCTAGCCTTCAGCCGTCCTCTACCGCACTTCCCTTCTCTTGGTACCCATTGTGTCACCCTAATGGTCCAACGGTTATCTAATCTGCGCATTACATGGCCTGCCCAGCGCCATTTCTTTCTCTTAATGTCAATTAGAATATCGTCTATACATGAATACTTTGTTTAGCGCAAAACAACATACACAAGAAAGACGACAGGACAAGGCACTTTGTCCTTGTCCGCCGTGTCTTGTCGTCTTTCTTGTGTCTGTTGTCTTGCGCTAAACAAAGTATTCATGGATTCGCACCAACTAGCCCGCCGACGCATTGTGCTCGTCTATACATTATTTGCGCTCTGATCCAAACCGATATTTCTGATATTATTTCCCAAAGTGTCGGGTGAGATACATGCGTGTTCCAGTTACTTTAGTGCTTCAATGCATGAAGGAGCGTTTTGTTAAAAAGAAGTGGAACAACGCATTTTTACGGCGAGTTTGATGACGCATATCTGCGAACTGGTGTCATTCTGAAAATTAATTCTAAATGGATACGTCTTGCAAGCTCGTCGACTACCGCACGTAAATTGCGATATAATTAAGAAGTTCATTAGTGAATTTTCGTTGCATAGTCGATTATGTTTGGATATCTCGCGCAAGTAATGTCCGCCTCTGTCAACAATCGAGCTCAAGGACTAGAATTGTGTTATCTGGAATAGGCGATTGCTTGAAAATCAGTAAAAACCCGCCGCGGTTGTTTAGTGGCTATGGTGTTGGGCTCCGAAGCACGAGGACGTGGGATCGAATCCCGGCCACGCCGGCCGCATTTCGACGGGGGCGAAATGCTAAAACACCCGTGTACTTAGATTTAAGTGCACGTTAAAGAACCCCAGGTGGTACAAATTTCCGGAGTCTCTCACTACGGTGTGCCTCGTAATCAGATCGTGTTTTCGGCACGTAAAGACCTAAAATGGAATTGAAAGCAGTAAAGCATTAAAATTGTCCACCCGTATATTCTTTAATATATACATAATCGCTTATCCGCATGCTAAACCTGAAAGATACCGTTAGGGTGAAATGGTGTAGAAAACACCCAAACATGCCTATTCACCCCATTCTCCCCCCCCCCCCCCCCCGGTGCGCCACAATCCACTTCCTATCATCATCTCCTTGACAGCCTTTAGGGCGGACTTTACTTAACGTAAGCAAAATAAAATTTTTAAATAAATAATCATTAATAAAACTGGCGGCTTCGGAAAAGTGCGCAACGCTCTCGCTCTTGGGAGCAGACATGGCGGAGCAAAAGTTTGTTCAGGGCCTGCAAACGTAACTCGTTCCCGGTTTTGGCTACAGCGTTTCCTTTAGCAGGCATGCGGAAGCGAGCTACAATTTTGATGCATGTATCGTTGCCCGGGTGTACTGGTAAAGGATAAAGGCCTCTATTGCACTAAATTGCTTTCCTCCGAACATTGCATTCTTTTTGGACGTGTTTTATGACTAAAAAAGTAGCATTCGGGAGCACCATCTTTTTGCCACTTATAGCACTACCACAATTATTGTGCTGAAAGAAAGTCAATGCGCTCCCTTTGTTACATGGGCATTTGTAGAAATGGTTCAACTGGTAAGAAAATGCAGCCCAATCACTTGTACTCTCCGAAACTATTGTCCTAAACTCATAATAAAAACTCATAAACCTGATGCGCCGTTGAGGGCAGTAGTTTGGGAGAGAAACCCCTCGCAAAATGTTGTATCCAGATATTCACAGAAAAACTTTGAAGATATCTCACTTTCAGGGATCATTTTCACGTATACTCGGAATAAATGGCAACGTTTCTTACGGATCGCAATCCTTGTCTTGTCTATACGGTCAGCACCGAAGTTCAGGAATTGTATTATTTGATCCCACACAAGAACTTTGACCTCGTTAAACGATTTCATAACATATATAAATGATGAAATTAAATTCTGCAAAGAAGCCGGCGTCAATGTTGCGGCCTTCATGGAGCTACTTTCAATTGATTTAAGATCAACATTCGTGGCTTGGGAAAACAAGTCCAGCGTTCGGGTGTATGCATAGGGTCCCCAGTTGCACCTATACTTAGCCAAATATTTTTGAGCAAGTTTGACAGGGAAGTTGAACGCCAACTTTTCGACATCACATCTTCAGGCACGTTGATTTCCTGATCTTCACACAGAACAGGGTTCCTTCTCGTGAAGTGGTGAATGTTTGAAAGGTTTCTAAAGAAAATAGCATGGATCTCAATTGCTCTACGGAAGTTCCTAAAGATAATGAATACAATTTCTAGATTTGCTACTGGTCCGCACTAAAGACCACATATGCTAGTCCTACCGACCAAGGACTGTGAAACCTGTTCTGAATTTCGAGTCCCGGGCGCTCCAAGTTAATCAAGAGGGGCATAGTCAAAGCCAGTATAACGTCAGCTTTGCAAAAATTATGTGTGCACTCCATGAGTGAGAGTGTAAAAGGCCAGTTGGAAAAATTCCAAATTTCCGGTTATCCCACACAGGTAATCCTGTCGGTACGTACTCATATAGCCATGGAATTAAAGAGTAGGACGAAGCAACCATCAAACGAGAGGGGGGGGGGAATGGCGTTTATGCCTTATGTTCACAAGTTGGCACATAATTTCAAAAATATTGGAAGTAGGTACAACGTTGATGTGATACTCAGGGCAAGAAATAAGCTGGCGCGTATCTGCCCACGCGTTTACAAATAGAACCAAGGTATTATTTTGTTAATCATCAAAACAAGTTTGTTAAATGCAGAATGGGGTGGTTTACCTGATCCCCTTCCCTTGCCGTAAAGTATATGCGGGGAAATCCGGCAGATGCGTAAACGATCGACTTAGGGAACACAACACATCGTTAAAATCCACAAGTTATACTTATCTAGCCATGCACTGCAGAAACTGCAGCAACGCTGGGTGTAAGCCACACTTTAGTGACACTCAGATAATTTTTAGACACAAATATCAAGTAACTCGTGAAAAAGTTGAGGCGCGCCATAATAAAAAAAGGGGTACTAATTGCATCAGTCAAACAACAATTACCCTGCACGATAGAGAGTATGCATATCCAGATAGACATCAATTGGGATAGGATTTTGAGGTGATGTGAAATCTCAATTTAAATGAAATTATGGGGATTTACGGGCCAGAACCACGATATGATTAAGGCATGACGCAGTGGGGGACTCGGGAAATCTGTACCATTGAGTTCATTAACATTCATTTGGCTTCATTAACATGAACCCAAACCTAAGTAGGGCTGTTTTCGCATTTCGCACCCATCGAAATGCGCCTGCCATGACCGGGATTCGAACAGGTGACCTCGTGCTCAGCAGCCCAACATCATAGCTACTAACCAACAGGGGTATTAAGTCTTGGCGCTGGTGTTACGACTGTCTCATCTTGTTTTCTGCGCATGTGAGAAAATCGAGTAACATCTTTCTAAATGTTTATCTGTCCAAGAATAAATTCAGTAGAGAGTCAAGCGCTGTCCAGTATACTTCCTTCTTGTGTCGACGTTTTATGTGTGCTTCAATCAAATTTCAAGTTCGTGAATAGGTTCTATCACATCCTTCCCCTCTGTGCCCAGGTGTTTCCAGAGGGTAGCGGCCAGAAGCGGGTATTTGAGCAAGGAGTAAAGGATAGTGTGGATGCCTTTGTGCCATCGTCCACTGGCAAGACACACCATGCAAGATATGATCACTCCAAGAGTGGTGTCGGGCACTCTCGAAAGATTATTGAGGCAGTTCGGCCACCGGGTAAGTGACTTTTCATAACTCTCATCTCGCACTCTGCCCTCCACTAGGCAGATGATGACAGGCAGATTGGGACCTCATTCGGTCAACAATAGCCGAGCAAGATATGCCTCAAGCTGGATTGAACGCTTCAACGAGGGGACTTCATGAAAGTTATTTAAAAGCGTTACTTGCCGAAGACAACTCCCGACATGAGGGCTCGAGCGACATTCCTTCGTTGTTGACACATAGTGTTAGGGTCATTGGTTTAGCATAAAGCGGACCGGCAATAGGTAATTGGATACTTCATCTCATGACCAGTTCCCTAGCGCATATTCGCATAATCCCTTAGTTGCCACTGTTTATCAATTCTGCCTTATTCTGGCCTTAGTCGGCAGCCGGCATAACGTCATACACACGTAGTTACCGTTAATATCTTGTCATATGATTTGTCAGTAACACCAGTGCATTGCCCTCTTGTTCTTCTCCTGTTGCCTTGGCAGTATGCGCAAGCAACCCTTGGCCCCTTTAAGGCGGTGTATTGAACATTTTCTCCCTATCTTACAAGGCAACTTGCCTGGATTATTCCATTCAATGCTGCTGACAGATCTGACAGTATGACAGTATGATGAAGCCATACTGGAGCGCGGTTTATAGGGCGTGCAGTGCCACTTGGTGCCCATTAACGTCGTGTCTTTTACTGGTCACAGCTACTGCTAGGGACTTCAGTTAGAGCACTTCCAATCATCAATCAACGGGTTCATGCATGTTGGTGCTTGGTCTGTCCGCTGCAGGCGCTACCTCGCGGCATTTCCCTAGGAAAAATTGCACCCCAACTGCTGTCACTTTGAATTAAACTCCAGCCATGGTAGGAATGTGCGTTTTGGGAACAGACATGCCAAATACGGAAATTGTTGCTGATCTTCACTTCAGTTCATGCGATGTTTGTTCAAGTTGGACTGGTTTCACCTCTCCCTGTCTTCGCTGTAGTGTCCTTTCTTGTGCAGTTTTTGTGGACGCGTAAATTTCACACTGCGGTGTGTGTTTTGTACGAAGTTGACGTAGTAGTTCTGCGGAAGCACCCAAGGTGGAGCAAAGTAATTAATACAGGAAAAATAAGACATCCACCCGTTCGTAGCAATTGCTACAAAGGAAACCCATACGGGTTCCTCGAAAGAAAAGCCTTACAGTTGAAGAAAAATTCGTCCTGGTCCGGGACTCGAACCCGGGACCATCGCCTTTCCGGGGCAGCCACTCTACCATCTGAGCTAACCAGGCGGCTAGCAGATGACAGGGCGAAGTCGAAATTGTCGACAACACGAAGCAAAGGCAAGAGCTTGACGGTAATAGTTCTGCGAAAACACGCAAGGTGGAGAGAAGTTCTCTCCACCTTGCAGGTTTCCGCAGAACTATAACGTCAAGCTCTTGCCTTTGCTTCACTTGACGCCTTGACTTGACGCCTTGACTTGACGCCTTGACATTGCATGCTTGACGCCTCGACTGACTACATGAGAAAAGAAATGTGAAGTTTTGCGGTTGTCGCACAATGCGTACTTGCACTAACTTTTACACATTATTCTCGCGTTATTACCGTTATGTCGCTATGTTTACCCTTCCCTTGAAATGTTGCGTTAATAACATTTCCGTCTTTTCGTTAATATTCAATACTGTTTAACACTCATGGTCTTGTTAATTACACAACGTAATTGAAAACAATGTATGTGGTTTATGCCTTGTTATAATAATGTTTTTTTCCAACTGAAACGTAAAGTAAATAATTATGTTACATCACGGTTGCACTTACGGGTATAGTTTGTAAACTCATACGGTTTTATACATGTTATATATTCTATGTATTTTCTATGTATTGCCCCCCTTATTCAATGCCTCAGTGGAAGGCTGCAGCGACATTCCTTGTTTGCTGAGCCATATTGTTAGGCTCATAGGTTTTGCATAATATGCACCTGCACTAGGTAACTGGATACTACGTCTCATGACCTGTTCCCTAGCGCTTACTGTAATAATTGATTGGTTGCCGCTGTTTATCAATTCTTCCCTATTCTGGCCTCAGACGGTAGCCAGCATAACGGCATACACACGTGCTTACCGTTCATATCTTGTCATGTGATTTCTCAGTAACACCACTTCGTTGCCCTCTAATTTTTCGATTGTTTCCTTGGTAGTATGCATCAGCCACGCTTATAGGCTCATTTAGGGCCTTGTATTGAACAATTGCTCCATATCTGACAAGGCAACTTGCCTGGTCTGTTCCATTCAGTGCTGCTGACAGATCAGTGTTTTTTCCTAGAATAACCCCTTGTTCAATTGAATACTTGGAAGCGCTTCTTGCTTGCCGCACAATCATACTAAGCAATGCCTAAGCATTGCCAATGCAATGCTTAGGCAATGCTTGCCTAAGCAATGCCAATGCGCGGTTGATGGGGCATGCAGTCCCACTTGCTGCCCGTTTTTGTTGTGGTTTTACTGGTGACAGTTGCTGATATGGACTTCAGTTGCAGAACTTCTAAGCAACAATCAACGGGTTACTACATGTTGGTGCTTCGCGTGTCCATTGCAGGCACTACCATGTGGCAGTTGCCCAGGAACAATTGCACCTCAACTGCTGTCATTGAGAATTTAACTCGGGTAAGTGACTTTTCATAATTATCATCTCGCACTCTGCCCTCCACTAGGCAGATGATGACAGGCAGATTAGGACCTCATTCGGTCAACAATAGCCGAGCAAGATATGCCTCAAGCTGGATTGAACGCTTCAACGAGGGGACTTCATGAAAGCTATGCGTTCATAGGAATATGCGTTTTGGAGGCGAACACGCGCATTAGTTAAATGGTTGCATATCTTCGCTTCAGTTCATGCGAGTTTGTTTCTAGTGGACAAGTTTCACCACTCCCTGTCTTGGCTGTAGTGTCCTTTTTTGTGCAGTTTTAATGTGGACGCGTACATTTATCTCTGCGGTGTGCATTTTGTACGAAGCTGGTCACTATCAGACGAGGGAATCAGAGGAGAGAGGGATACATAAGATGGCATTGTTGTTGCACGTCTATCCTGCTCGACAGCTTTTACTCTGGGGAAACATGATGTGCAGCATTTTACAAACATTTGTTCAGCTTTTCGTCAGTGCCTCATCCAGAAAAAAGTGTCTGCTGTAGGTAACGTTTCTTGAATGTGTTCTGTCACATTCTTCCTCTCTGTGTCCAGGTGTTTCCCGAGGGCAGCAGCCATAAGCGAGTATTTGAAAGGGAGTGCAAGATGGTGTGGATGTGAGCATCCCAGCGCCTTCTGGCAAGACGCATACAATGGAAGATCCGACCCCTTACTCAATAGTGGTGTTTCGCATTCTCGAACATTTATTGAGGCAGTTCGGCCCTCGGGTAAGTGACTTCATATCTCTTGTCTACCATTCTACTCTGCAATAGGCAGATGATGATTGGAAGGATTGGGCACTCAAATAATCAACAATGCTTGAACTAGGGATGCCTCAAGCTGGATTGAACGATTCAAAGAGTAGACTTCAGGAAAGCTATTAAATGTGTTACTTGTCGAAGACAAGGCCCGAGTGGAAGGCAGCAGCGACATTCTTTGTTTGCTGACAGATATTGTTAGGCTTGTTGGTTTTGCATAACACGAACCTCCACTACGTAACTGGATACTTCGTGTCATGTCACGTTCCCTATCACTTATTCTCATAATTCATTGGTTGCTGCTGTTTATCAATTCTTCCCTATTCTGGCCTTAGAGAGTAGCCAGCATAAAGGCATACACACGTAGTTACCGTTTGTATCTTGCCATGTGATTTGTCAGTAACGACACCTCGTTGCCCTCTTGTTCTTCCCTTGTTTCCTTGATAGTATACATCAGCCAGGCTTATAGGCTCGTTTAGGGCGGTGCATTGAACAATTGCTCCATATCTGCCAAGGCAGCTTGCTTGGTCTGTTCCATTCAATGCTACTGACAGATCAGTGTCTTTTCCTAGAATATTTCCTAGTTCAATGGATTACATGGAAGCGCTTCTCTTTCCTTGCCGCAGAATCATACTAAGCAATACTGAGCCGCGGTTGATGGGGCATGCAGTCCCACTTGCTGCCCGTTTTTGTTGTGGTTTTACTGGTGACAGTTGCTGATATGAACTTCAGTTCGAGCACTTCTAATCATCAAACGACGGGTTCCTGCATGTTGGTGCTTCGTCTGCCTACTGCAGGCGCCACCTCGCGGCATTTGCCTAAGAAAAATTGTACGCCAACTGCTGTCACTGTGAATCAAATTATAGCCATGGTAAAAATGTGCGTTTTAAAAACAGACATGCAAAATACAGAACTTGTTGCTCATCTTCGCTTCAGTTCATGCGATGTTCGTTCAAGTTGTACAAGTTTCATCTCTCCCTGTCTTCGCTGTAGTGTCCTTTTTTGTGCAGTTTTAAAGAGGACGTGTAAATTTGTCCCTGCGGTGTATATTTTGTACGATGTTGACCTGTATGAGACGGGGGATTCAGAGGAGAGAGGGATACAGAAGGCGGCATTGTTCTTGCATATCTGTCCTGCTCATCAGCTTTTCCAGTGGGGAAACACGATGTGCAGCATTTTTCAAACATTTAGTTATTCCTCCGTGCCTCAACGAGAACAAAGTCTCAGGTATAGGTCATGTTTCTTCAATGTGTTCTGTCCCCTTTATGACCAGGTCTTTCCCGAGGGCAGCAGCCAAAAGTGGCTATTTAAAAGGGAGTGCAAGATGCTGTGCATCTTAGCGTACATGCGCCTTCTGGAGAGACGCACACCATGGAAGATCAGATATCTGGCCCAGGAGTGGCGTCACGCACTCTCGAAAAATTATTGAGGAAGTTCGGCCCTCGGGTAAGTGACATTTCATATCTTTTGTCTAGCATTCTACTCTGCACTATGCGGATGATGGCAGGAAGATTGGGTCTTCAGGGGTTCAACATGGTTTATTCAATTGCCTAGGCTCTAGATGCTATCCGCCGGCTCGAAGAGGGTCAAGCTTTCCTGATAGCTGATTTCAAGTCTGCTTGCAGGGAGAAGCAAGTGCAAGTTAATAAAATTAAAATTTTAAGTGACAAGATTGTGTATAAGTGCGAGTCGGCCTAGTTGGAACAGATTCATCTTAAAACCTTTTGGGCGCAACCAAACAGGGACAAAGAATAGAAGAAACACATGGACGAGCGCTTTCTAACAACTGGTTTTATTTTTGAAGAACCACCTGCTTAGATACCCACAGATCGGCGCGATCTAGTCAACAAAGCACGCCTATAGCGCATATAACACACACCGATCTGCGCTGTCAATTCCAGCGAGCACGTCTATAGTACATATAACACTTGATAAAAAGACGTGGTTCAAAGCCACCCGGTCAACATAAAAACAGCAAGGTGCATGAAACAACCACTTACGATAAAGTGCGTTAAAGATTTGATGATAGAAGTGAATTTTCTTTATCCAAGAATGAAACAGAAGGATGGCTGATGCATTTTTCTTTTTGTTTTTCAATCCATTGTGCTTCCACAATTTCCCTCGCGGTTTGATTTCTACGCCTATACAAAATGTCGGTGCTACTAAGACAAGGTGAGCAATACAAGGTTCTTGGCAATACATTGCCAAATGCGTACTAGGGCGACCTTTCAGACTGGGCAAGTGTTCCCTTAACCTCGTGTTAATGCATCTCGCAGTCTGCCCTACGTACACATGGCCGCACGTCATAGGGGTTTGATAAACAACATTCTTAGCGCAATCAACAAATTGGTTCTTGCGGGGATGTTTAACACTAGATTCTTTCTTTGCATCATCCTTTCTTTCGAACTTACTTTTAACCTTAGAGCACACAGTACCTATTTTGTTTTTTGCCGAAAATACCACTTCTACAGCGTAACTACCAGCTACCTTTTTAAGTCTTTGTGAAACGCCGTGCACGTACGCAATCACTGAAATCTTGGAAGATACATCCTTCTGCCTTTGATTCTTTTTGCATTGTCCTTTATCCTGCTTAAGTTTTTTCATTAGTCTAGCGCACGACGCCAGCATCACAGCGAGTGGGTACCCAGCCTTTCTCAACCTCTCAACTTGCTCAAAAAATCCAATCTTTACAGTGTGGTGACATGAATTCAACAACGCTGACCGGAAACACGAAATGACTCCCGAAAAAGTAGCTTCCATCCTAAGTAGCATTTTTTTAGGAAGCATGGACAGAGAGTTGGCCAGATATTTAGAAGGTGTATTAAATAAGGTATACAGATATGTCATGACTACTTGATTTTAGGCCGTCATGTAGGCACGGGTGCTTTCAGGAATAGGGTTGTAGAAGCATTCCGTTCTCTGGGCAAAGGCTTAACATTTACTTCTGAAGTACCGGTAGATAATAAGTTACAATTTCTTGATGTCAAGTTAGAATTTCTACCGGAACAGTTGTGTTGGTCATTCTCACCCCGAGCTGGTAAACCGCTAATGAACTATGCCTCAAACCATTGCAGGCTTGTGAAGAATGGCATAGTCATTTCGTGTTTCCGGTCAGCGTTGTTGAATTGATGTCAACGAACTGTAAAGATCGCATTTTTTGAGCAAGTTGAGAGGTTGAGAAAGGCTGGGTACCCGCTTGCTGTGATGCTGGTGTCGTGGGCTAGACTAAGAAAAAACTTAAACAGGATAAAGGACAATGCAAAAAGAATCAAAGGCAAAAGGATGTAGCTTCCAAGATTTCAGTGATACCGTACGTGCACGGCCTTTCACAGAGACTTAAAAAGGTAGCTGGTAGTTACGCAGTAAAAGTGGTATTTTCGGCAAAAAACAAGATAGGTACTGTGTGCTTTAAGGTTAAAAGTAAGTTCGAAAGAAAGGATGATGCAAAGAAAGAATGTAGTGTTAAACATCCGCACAAGAACCAATTTGTTGATTGCGCTAAGAATGTTGTTTATCAGATCCCTATGACGTGCGGCCATGTGTACGTAGGGCAGACTGCGAGATGCATTAACACGAGGTTAAGGGAACACTTGTTCAATCTGAAAGGTCGCCCTAGTACGCATTTGGCAATGCATTGACAAGAACATGATTGCTCACCTTGTCTTAGAAGCACCGACATAATGTATAGGCATAGAAATCAAACCGCGAGGGAAAGTGTGGAAGCACACTGGATTCAAAAACAAAGAAAAATGCATCAGCCATCCTTCCGTTTCATTGTTGGGTAAATAAAATTCACTTCTATCATCACATCTTTAACGCATTTTATCGTAACTGGTTGATTCATGCACCTTGCTGTTTTTATGTTGACCGGGTGGCTTTGATCCACGTCTTTTTATCAAGTGTTATATGTACTATAGACGTGCTCTCTGGAATTGACAGCGCAGATCTGTGTGTGTTATATGCGCTATAGGCGTGCTTTGTTGACTAGATCGCGCAGATCTGTGGGTATTTAAGCAGGTGGTTTTTCAAAAACAGACCAGTTGTTAGAAAGCGCTCGTCCTTGTGTTTCTTGTATTCGTTGTCCCTGTTTGTTTGCGCACAAAAAGTTTTAAGTTTGTGTATTTGGAAAAAGCAATGGAGTTAAATCGCAAATCTAAAGCTGGGACAGATTCCGACGCTGTACGCGTTGTATCTGAGTAAGTGACCGTTACTAAGGCACGCTGTAACGACTCAGAGAATAGGGTACGGCTTTGCAGTCTGTCTTTGTTCGGTTTGGAAGATAACGCTAAAAAGACTGGGCAAAGTTGGAGCAGAAAATCAATTTCTGTGTGGATAAGCTTGGCATCAAAATAAATGAACGAGAATTTGAGCGGGTGCATCGTTTGGGAAAATGTAGTGAAGACAAGCGGAGACCCATAGTAGCCAAGCTAGCCGTCTTTAAGGACAAAGATCGCATTCTCTGTTCGGCACCCAAACTGATGGGAACGTCATATTCCATTTGCGAAGATATTGCACCAGGAAGTAGACGTGCTAGGCTAAAGCTAATTGAATTTGCAACAACCCAGAATAAAGCTTTTATGATTTCAGTGGACAAGATGCGTATTGATTCAAGAATTTATCTCTACGATGGTTCTGTAAGTGCAGTTGCCCCACTGAATGGATAGCTACAGTTAGGGGCATGCGCACAGATTCACCAACCGGTAAAACTAACCTCGACTTTAGCCTCGCTATCGCTACCGTATGGCAGCATACAAAGCATATTCTCAAAGCGTGATCTCATCTCTTCCCTCTTGGTAGACAGTAAATCCGACATTGTCGCTTTCACAGAGACGTAGCTGCATTCTGCAATAAAGAATGATGAAATCGTTTCATCTCCAAACATGTATGACATATATAGGTGTGACCACTCTCTTAAAATAGGGGGCGGTGTCATGATTGGGGTAAAGAAAAGAAATACGTCATTTTCGGTCAACACAAATTCTGATCTCGAGATTGTCTCGGTGGCCTGCACGATCTCATCTTAGAGGATACTAATACGTAATTGTTACCGTGCACCAGATTCTAACAATTCTTCCATCAATGCTTTGCGCAACACAATCAACAAGGCCATGGAACTCATTTATGAGCTCCTTGTCATATATCGTCCGAATTCATCAACTTGTCTTTGGATTTCAATCTCTCTCAAGCTCTCGCGAAACCCACACGTGGTGCCAATGTTGTTGATCCTATTCTTACTACGGCACCTTAAACAATCGGTCACATAGAATATTTGAATGGGTTCAACGACCACTATTTGCTCGAAATAACAATAAAAACAACACCACCGGTTACGGGTGTAACGAGAAAGCAAATTCGTGGTTACAATTACAGCAATTATAAAACAATAACCTCAGAATTCGAAACTTTCTTCGAAAACACAATGTGGCCATCATTTTACGATAGATCCGTTGAAGAAAACTGGCTCGTGTTTTAAAAGACACTGTCCGCATTAGTAAACAAATATGGATGTTCCACTCGTTAATATAACGAACGATAAGTCGAACCCTTGGTTTACTTGAAAGGTTCAGCAGATGAGGAACAAGAGAGAACGCTTCCACAATATTGCTAAACGAGATCACACATCAGCTGCGTGGGAGAATTGCAAAACGTACCTTAAGTCGTACCGCTAAGCTTTAGGTGAAGCTAAAGATGACTATTTTTATAATTATCTTCTTGAACTGCTTAAGAACAATCCTGCCAAGTTGTGGAAAATTATTTAAAGCCAACGACGAATCCGATCGATTGTCATTATAAAAAGGCAACATTATTCCCATTCCAGACAACGAATGTTCGGAGGTTTTATTTCATTCTGCAACTCCGTATTTACACAGGAGAACACTTCAAATATACATTATGTTTTAGGATTATCTTTTAGCTAGGAATATAAGGAACCTACTGAAGAAACATTGGAGGGCCTCTCTTGTCTCATAAATAACCTTAGGGTGTCTTCGTGTGGTATAGATGGTGTGAACTCAAATATTTTAAATAATATGGTAGAATTGTCAATCAAAATTCTTTCACATATTCAGACAGTGAGTTGAGACTGGCCACTTTCTCGCAGATTGGAAGATGGCGAAAGTTATACCTGTGTTTAAACATGGCAACAGGACCTCCTGTCAGAATTATCGTCCCATTTCCTTGACATGCATTCCCTGCAAGCTGCTCCAACATATTACCGCTTCACAGAGTTACAGATATCATGAGACTAACAAATTCCTTTTTCATAATCAGCATTGTATTTGGAAGGGCTTCTCATGCGAGACACTGTTATTTAAATTTACAACAGATCAACACATTAACTTAAGTTCTTCCTTACAATATAATTCTTGATTTTTCGAAGGCATTTGACCGTGTCGCCCATTGTCGCTTAATATCAAAACTGTCCGAACTCAAATTGCACTCTCTTACCTTGTCATGGTGCCGTAACATATTGTCTAATCGTCAGCAGTTTACCATTGCAAATAACTACTCTTCCTCCGTAACAGACGTTTCTGCTGGTGTACCACAGGGCAGCCTCCTCGTTCCCTTGGTTTTCTTATTCTCTTTTAACGACCTACCGCAGAATTTGCCACCCGCTAAAAGAATATTCGCCGAAGACTGCATAATTTATCGCCCAAACAAAAATTCAGATGATCATCTCGGTTTTTAGCAACGCCTTCAATAGACTATTAGCTGGGGCAATAAATGGCTAATAACTTTAAATACCTAAAAATGCAAAGTAATGTCGTTTACCGGAAAGTCCGAAACCTCATCGTATTCTTACCATATTAATAATTACACTGTTGGAACAGTTACACAATATAACTATCTAGGAGTTCTATTCACATCGAATCTTTCTTGGACAGAGCACATCACGTCCATTTCAGCTAACGCCTTCCAATCGTTGGGGTACTTGCGACGCAACTTAAGAAATGTTCCTTCTAATGTTCGCAAGCTAGCTTACCTAACTCTCGTTGGTACCAAGCTCGAGTACGCATCTACCATTTGGTCCCCTCACCAGAAATACCTTATTGAAACTCTAGAACCGATCCAGAACAGAGCAAGCCGCTTCATTATAAGCGATTACAGCTACCATTCCAGCGTAACACAAATAAAACTTGAGCATTCATTACAATCCTTGAGCACTCGTCGAGAAATTGCCCTTTCATGACTATTCCACAAATTTCTTCACTCCACTCGAACACCCGCTTGCTTGAAACGACCCTATTCCACGTCACATAGGCTTCATAACCATTTCAGCTATGCCCGCCTTTACGGTTCTAGAAATGCATTCCATCACTGAGCTCTTCCTCGTGCGATCAGATTATGGAATTCGCTCCCGGAGACGATTGCATGCGGGTCCAACTGCGATTCATTCCGTGACGCCTTGACTGACTACATGATTAAATAAATGTGAAGTTTTACAGCTGTCGCACAATGCGTACTTGCACAACTTTTACAGCTTATTCTCGCATTATTACCGTTATGTCGCTATGTTTACCCTTCCCTTGGAATGTTGCGTTAGTAACTTTTCTGTCTTTTAGTTAATATTTAATACTGTTTAACACTCTGGTCTTGTTAATTACACAACGTAATTGCAAACAATGTGTGTGATTTATGCCTTGTTATTATATGTTTTTTGCCCACTGAATCGTGAACTAAATAATTATTTTACATCTCGGTTGCACTTACGGTCATAGTTTGTAAACCGATACGGTGTTATAGATGTTATATATTCTATGTATTTTCTATGTACTGCAATCCCTACTCAGTGCCTCACTTTGAGGCCTGTAAGGTATTTTTAAATAAAAAAAAACAACGGATGCTTTAAGGTACATTGAACGCGTCAACGAGTTGAATTCATGAAAGCTGTTTAAAATCGTTACTTGTCGAAGACAAGGCCGGAGTGGAAGGCTGCAGCGACGTTCCTTGTTGGCTGAGCCATAATGTTAGGCTCATAGGTTTTGCATAATATGCACCTGCACTTGGTAACTGGATACTACGTCTCATGTCCGGTTCCCTAGCGCTTACTCTCATAATTCATTGGTTGCCGATGTTTATCAATCCCTCCCTATTCTGGCCTCAGACGGTAGCCAGCATAACGGCATACGCACGAAGTTACCGTTTATATCTTGTCATGTGATTTGTCAGTAACACCGCCTCGTTTCCCTCTTATACTTCCCTTGTTTCCTTGGTAGTATGCATCAGCCAGGCTTATAGGCTCATTTAGGGCGGTGTATTGAACAATTGCTCCATATCTGGGAAGGCAACTTGTTTGGTCTGTTCCATTCAATGCTGCTGACAGATCAGTGTTTTTTCCTAGAATAATCCCTTGTTCAATTGAATACTTGGAAGCGCTTCTCCTTGCTTGCCGCTCAGTCATACTAAGCAATACTGAAGTGCGGTTGATGGGGCATGCAGTCCCACTTGCTGCCCGTTTTTGTAGTGTGTTTTACTGGTGACAGTTGTTGATATGGACTTCAGTTAGAGAACTTCTAAGCAACAATCAACGGCTTACTGCATGTTGGTGCTTCGCATATCCATTGCAGACACTGCCACGTGGCAGTTGCCCAGGCAAAATTGCACCCCTACTGCTGTCACTGTGAATTTCACTCGAGCCACTGTAGAAATATCTGCGTTTTGGAGGCGAACATGCCCAGTAGTGAAATGGTTGCATATCTTAGCTTCAGGTCATGCGAGTTTGTTTCTAGTGGACAGGTTTCACCTCTCCCTGTCTTCGCTGTAGTGTCCTTTTTTGTGCAGCTATAATGTGGACGCGTACATTTATCTCTGCAGTGTGTATTTTGTACGAAGCTGGTCAGTATCAGACGAGGGAATCAGAGGAGGAAGGGACACATAAGATGGCATTGGTGTTGCACGTCTGTCCTGCTCAACAGCTTTTCCTCTGGGGAAAGACGATCTGCAGCATTTCACAAACATTTGTTTACTTCTTTCTCAGTCCCTCATGCAGAAAAAAGTCTCCGATGTATGTCACGTTTCTTGAATGTGTTCTATCACATTCTTCCCCTCTGTGTCCAGGTGTTTCTCGAGGGTAGCAACCAGAAGCGGGTATTTGAAAGGGAGTACAAGATGGTGTGGATGTGAGCATCCCAGCGCCTTCTGGCAAGACGTACACAATGGAAGATCCGACCCCTTACTCAATAGTGGTGTTTCGCATTCTCAAAAATTTATTGAGGCAGTTCGGCCCTCGGGTAAGTGACTTCCTATCTCTTGTCTAGCATTCTACTCTGCAATAGGCAGATGATGACAAGAAGATTGGGCACTCAAATAATCAACAATGCTTGAACTAGGGATGCCTCAAGCTGGATTGAACGATTCAAAGAGTAGACTTCAGGAAAGCTATTAAAAGTGTTACTTGTCGTAGACAAGGTCCGAGCGGAAGGGAGTAGCGACATTCCTTGTTTGCTGACAGATATTGTTAGGCTCGTTGGTTTTGCATAACACGAACCTCCACTACGTAACTGGATACTTCGTATCATGTCACGTTTCATGTCATGAATTATGAGAATAAGTGATAGGGAATATCGCTTATTCTCACAATTCATTGGTTGCCGCTGTTTATCAATTCTTCCCTATTCTGGCCTTAGAGGGTAGCCAGCATAACGGCATACACACGTAGTTACCGTTTGTATCTTGTCATGTGATTTTTGAGTAACGTCACCTCGTTGTCCTCTTGTTCTTCCCTTGTTTCCTTGGTAGTATGCATCAGCCAGGCTTATAGGCTCATTAAGGGCGGTGTATTGAACAATTGCTCCATATCTGGGAAAGCAACTTGCCTGGTCTGTTCCATTCAATGCTGCTGACAGATCAGTTTTTTCCTAGAATAATCCCATGTTCAATTGAATACTTGTAAGTGCTTCTCCTTGCTTGCCGCACAATAATACTAAGCAATACTGAAGCGCGGTTGACGGCGCATGTACTCCCACTTGCTGCCCGTTTTTGTAGTGTGTTTTAGTGGTCACAGTTTTTGATATGGACTTCAGTTAGAGAACTTCTAAGCAACAATCAATGGGTTAGTGCATGCTGCTGCCTTGTGTGTCCATTGCAGGCACTACCACGTGGCAGTTGCCCAGGAAAAATTGCACCTCAACAGCTGTCACTGTTAATTTAACTTGAGCCACTGTAGGAATCTGCGTTTTTGAGGCGAACATGCCTAGTAGTGAAATCGTTGCATGCCTTCGCTTCAGGTCATGCGAGTTTGGTTCTTGTGGACAGGTTACACCTCTCCCTGTCTTCGCTGTAGTGTCCTTTTTTTGTGCACTTTTAGTGTGGACGCGTACATTTGGCTCTGCAGTGTGCATTTTGTACTAAGCTGGTCAGTATTAGACGAGGGAAACAGAGGAGAGAGGGACACATAAGGTGGCATTGGTGTTGCACGTCTGTCCTGCTCGACAGCTTTTCCAATGGGGAAATACGATGTGCCGTATTTTTCAAATATTTGTTTAGTTCTTTCTAAGTCCCTAATCCAGAAAAACGTCTCTGTTGTAGGTCACGTTTCTTGAATGTGTTCTGTCACATTCTTCCCCTCTGTGTCCAGGTGTTTCCCGAGGGCAGCAGCCAGGAGCTGGTATTTGAAAAGGAGTACAAGATGTTGTGGATGTGAGCATCCCAGCGCCTGCTGGGAAGACGCACACGATGGAAGATCAGATATAGCTGACCCAAGAGTGGTGTCATGCACTCTCGAAAAATTATTGAAGAAGTTCGGCCCTCGGGTAGGTGACATTTCATATCTTTTGTCTAGCATTCTACTCTGCACTATGCGGATGATGGCAGGAAGATTGGGACCTCAAGTTATCAACAATTCTTGAACTAGGGATTCCTGAAGCTGGATTGAACGATTCAACGAGTAGACTTCAGGAAAGCTATTAAAAGTGTTACTTGTCGAAGACAAGGTCCGAGCGGAAGGGAGCGGCGACATTCCTTGTTTGCTGTCAGATATTCTTAGGCTCGTTGGTTTTGCATAACACGAAGCTCCACTACGTAACTGGATACTTCGTATTATGTCACGTTCCCTATCGCTTATTCGCATAATTCATTGGTTTCCGCTGTTTATCAATTCTTCCCTATTCTGGCCTTAGAGGGTAGCCAGCATAACGGCATACACACGTAGTTACTGTTTGTGTCTTGTCATGTGATTTGTCAGTAACGTCACCTCGTTTTCCTCTTGTTCTTCCCTTGGTTCCTTGATAGTATGCATCAGTCAGGCTTATAGGCTCGTTTAGGGTGGTGCCTTGAACAATTTCTCCATATCTGACGAGGGAACTTGCCTGGTCTGTTCCATTTAATGCTGCGGACAGATTAGTTTCTTTTCCTAGAATGATTCCTTGTTCAATGGAATACTTGGAAGCGCTTCTCTTTGCTTGCCGCGGAATCATACTAAATAATACTGAAGCGCGGTTTATAGGGCGTGCAGTGCCAGTTGCTGCCCATTAATGTTGTGTCTTTTACTGATGACAGCTGCTGATATGAACTTCAATTCGAGCACTTCTAATCATCAATCGACGGGTTCCTGCATGTTGGTGCTTCGTCTGTCCACTGCAGGCGCCACCTCGCGGCATTTAATGGCCCAAGAAAAATTGTACGGCAACTGCTGTCACTGTGAATTAAACTATAGCCATGGTAAAAATGTGCGTTTTCAAAACAGACATGCAATATACAGAACCTGTTACTCATATTCGCTTCAGTTCATGCGATGTGTGTTCAAGTGGTACAAGTTTCACCTCTCGCTGTCTTCGCTGTAGTGTCCTTTTTTGTGCAGTTTTAATGTGCACGCGTACATTTGTCTCTGCAGTGTGCATTTTGTACGAAGCTGGTCAGTATCAGACGAGGGAATCAGAGGAGAGAGGGACACATAAGGTGGCATTGGTGTTGCACGTCTTTCCTGCTCGACAGCTTTTCCAATGGGGAAATACGATGTGCCGCATTTTTCAAATATTTGTTTAGTTCTTTCTCAGTGCCTAATCCAGAAAAAAGTCTCTGTTGTAGGTCACGTTTCTTGAATGTGTTCTGTCACATTCTTCCTCTCTGTGTCCAGGTGTTTCCCGAGGGCAGCAGCCAGAAGCTGGTATTTGAAAAGGAGTACAAGATGTTGTGCATGTGAGCATCCCAGCGCCTGCTGGGAAGACGCACACGATGGAAGATCAGATATAGCTGACCCAAGAGTGGTGTCATGCACTCTCGAAAAATTATTGAAGAAGTTCGGCCCTCGGGTAGGTGACATTTCATATCTTTTGTCTAGCATTCTAATCTGCACTATGCGGATGATGGCAGGAAGATTGGGACCTCAAGTTATCAACAATTCTTGAACTAGGGATTCCTGAAGCTGGATTGAACGATTCAACGAGTAGACTTCAGGAAAGCTATTAAAAGTGTTACTTGTCGAAGACAAGGTCCGAGTGGAAGGGAGCAGCGACGTTCCTTGTTTGCTGTCAGATATTCTTAGGCTGGTTGGTTTTGCATAACACGAACCTCCACTACGTAACTGGATACTTCGTATCATGTCACGTTCCCTATCGCTTATTCTCATAATTCATTGGTTGCCGCTGTTTATCAATTCTTCCCTATTCTGGCCTTAGAGGGTAGCCGGCATAACGGCATACACACGAAGTTACCATTTGTATCTTGTCATGTGATTTCGCAGTAAGGTCACCTCGTTGCCCTCTTGTTCTTCCCTTGTTTCCTTGACAGTATGCGTCAGCCAGGCTTATAGGCTCGTTTAGGATGGTGCCTTGAACAATTGCTCCATATCTGACAAAGGAACTTGCCTGGTCTGTTCCATTCAATGCTGCTGACAGATCAGTTTCTTTTCCTAGAATGATTCCTTGTTCAATGGAATACTTGGAAGCGCTTCTCTTTGCTTGCCGCGGAATCATACTAAGTAATACTGAAGCGCGGTTGATAGGGCGTGCAGTGCCACTTGCTGCCTATTAATGCTGTGTCTTTTACTGGTGACAGCTACTGATATGAACTTCAGTTCGAGCACTTCAAACATCAATCGACGGGTGCCTGCATGTTGGTGCTTCGTCTGTCCACTGCAGGCGCCACCTCACGGCATTTAATGGCCTAAGAAAATTGTACGCCAACTGCTGTCACTGTGAATTAAACTATAGCCATGGTAAAATTTGCATTTTAAAAACAGACATGCAAAACACAGAACTTGTTACTCATATTCGCTTCAGTTCATGCGATGTGTGTTCAAGTGGTACAAGTTTCACCTCTCCCTGTCTTCGCTGTAGTGTCCTTTTTTGTGCAATTTTAAAGCGGACGCGTAAATGTTTCCCTGCGGTGTATATTTTCTACGATGTTCACCTGTATGAGACGGGGGAATCAGAGGAGAGAGTGATACAGAAGGCGGCATTGTTCTTGTCAATTGTTGGCTGGTCAGAAACAAATTGCACTTGACATTGCCGATATCAAGGAATCTTTTAATTCCCGCTTCGAAGCCCTTGAAACACGTGTATCTTCGCTCGAATCTTCTACAGGAGCTGTTGACTGTAGTACAATGTATGACAAACTTAACTCCGAAATAGTCTCACTTAGGGAATCTATCGCTAAACTCGCTTCAAAATCCGATGAGGTGGAAAACCGGTCACGCCGGGACAATATCAGACCTTCATCAGACCTCTCAGACCTTCAAGCTAAAATTGACGACTTGGAAAATCGTTCCCGAAGGTCAAACGTAATATTCTATGGAATTGACGACGGGGAACAATTTGAAACATGGGAATCGTCCGAACGTCTTGTACGTGACTTCTGCAGGAACCGACTTGACTTTTCGATTTCGTCACTGGCCAGGGCTCACCGCATAGGTCGTTTCTCCTCAGATAAAAAGCGCCCCATCATCGCTAAACTTTTTAATGACAAAGAAGTCGAAACTATTCTGAGCAAAGGCTTCAAACTAAAGAATACGCCCTTCAGTGTCGCACGGGACTATTCGGAGGCTGTGCGGGACAAACGCAGGAAGTTGTTGCAGTTTTCGAAAACACTAAGGAAGGAGGGTGATCGTGTACGTCTTATTTTTGACAGGCTGTGCCTAAATAACGTCACCTACACTTGGGACACAACTTCTAATTGCGCGGTGTGTGTACCCCGCACAGACGCACGCTCAGCAATGACTCCACCTACGTGACGTGCCCCTTCTAAGCGTCAAGCACATGTAACCACCCCATCTCGTTCAGATGGAAAGGTATCTTTCTTCTACACTAATATCAGAAGTGTTCTTCCTAAAAGTATTCAACTATCTTCTATTATCGACTCAAGTTCGCCTTCCATCATCGCACTAACAGAAACGTGGCTCAACGATACTGTTTCCGATAATAACATTCTTGTCAGTCAAGTAGATTTTAACTTTTTTCGCTGCGATAGAAAGGATCGAAGAGGCGGGGGTGTGCTTATTGGAATTTCTAAAGATTTCTTTGCTATACCTATCTTTGTCAACTCATTTCTTGAAAGCGTATTTGTGTCCCTGAAGCTTGGTTCCACTGACCTCATTGTTGGTATTTTTTATCGCCCCCCGGACATGAATGCGACCTTCGAAGGGGAATTTCATCGCGTTGTTGTTGACATATGCGGGAGGTTTCCAAATGCCGTTCTTTTAATCTTCGGAGACTTCAACTATCCAAATATTCAATGGTCTACACTATCTGTTTCAGCCAACGATACTCAGGCACAGGAATTTCTTGACTCTTGCCTTGATTTTTCGTTGTGCCAGCTTATCGAAAAACCTACACGTTGCTCGAGCACATGCGCAAATATTCTTGACCTAATTTTAACTTCTCGACCTGACCTGTTTACTGACATAGCCCATCTCGATGGTCTTTCTGATCATGACATAATTACTGGAAGCTTAACTTGTTCACTTAACCAAAAGACAGTTGCTGAAAAGTGTATAAGGTGCTATAAGCGAGCCAATTTTGATGCAATGTGTATCGAATTATCCCATTTCACGGACCATTTTTTAGACGCCTACTTGTCACGTTCCATTGAAGATAACTGGAACCTTTTTAAACATACTCTCTCAAACTTAATTAACAAATACATTCCAGTTATGACTATCAAAACAAGCAACATTTCTCCATGGTTCAATCAGCAATTACGTCGACTTAATAATAAAAAGAAACGACTTTTTAGAATGGCAGACAAAAACAGACTATCAGCTTCATGGTGTCGCTATAAAAAGTGTGACAAGGAATATCAACAACTTTTAAAAACTACTCGTCGTCGCTTTTTCAGTCGTGATTTGCCATCTTTGCTAATAAATAACCCTCGGCGCTTTTGGCGCACAATAAATCCCAGCAACCACCCCGATGTAACTCTTGCTAATACCAATGGTTCTCCTGTTACTGAATCAGAATGTGCTAAGTTATTAAATGACTCATTCTCAACAGTTTTTACTCTTGAGGATATTACTACATGCCCTAGCATTGATGTTGTTTCCGGTATTAATATGACTGAAATAATTATTGATGAAGCTGGTATTTTATCTCTACTTGGAAAATTAAAAACGTCATCTGCATCTGATCATAATGGCTTCAACAACAAAATACTTAAACATATTTCTTCTGGTATCTATCGTTGCTTGGCAGCAATCTTCTCTCTATCAATGTCGTCAGGCACAATTCCTCAGGACTGGCTAATAGCAAAAGTAGTGCCCATATTTAAATCAGGGGATCGCTCGTCTCCACTTAACTACAGACCTATATCTTTAACTAGTACCATCTGTAAACTCTTGGAACACATTATACACTCACAAGTAATTACATATTTAGAGCAACACAATATCATCTTCAAATACCAGCACGGTTTTCGCAAGGGCTTCTCATGTGAAACACAACTTGCAGGATTTACTCAGGATTTACACTCATCATTGGACGCCGGCATCCAAATTGACGCCATATTCCTTGACTTCTCAAAAGCGTTCGATCGAGTTCCTCACCACCGGCTCTTACTAAAACTTAGACATCTTAATATTCACCCACTTGTTCTGGCATGGGTGCAAGCCTTCCTCTCTAATAGACAACAGTTCACGTCCGTCAACAACTTTGACTCTCCTTTCGTCCCAGTCTCATCCGGTGTTCCTCAAGGAAGTGTACTTGGTCCATTGCTTTTCCTAATTTATATAAATGACTTACCCTCGTCCCTCAAATCTAAAGTTAGGCTATTCGCTGATGATTGTGTTATTTACCGCAACATCTCTTCTGAAGCTGACCGCCAATCGCTACAATCTGACCTTGACTCCTTAACTTCATGGTGCACAACTTGGCTAATGACACTAAATCCTTCAAAAACTAAAGTGATGTCTTTCTCTAAAAAAGCTTCTCGAATTCCTACCTCTTACTTGCTAAATAATACTTCAGTGGAACTTACGACCACGTACAAATATCTCGGAGTTAACTTTCAGTCTGACCTGTCCTGGAATAACCATATTAACGTCACCCTAGCTTCAGCAAACCGCTCACTTGGGTTTCTTAAACGTAACATGAAACATACCCCATCGCACTTACGTAAACAGGCTTATATCACTTTAATCCGTCCTAAAATAGAATATGCCTCAGCCATTTGGGATCCCGATCAAGTCTACAATATTAAAAACATCGAAGCCCTGCAGAACCGTGCTGTGCGTTTTATTTTTTCGGATTATTCACGTCACACCAGCGTCACTTCATTGAAGAATCGTGCTGAACTGCAAGTATTATCATGTCGGCGTAAAATCGCTCGCTTATCACTTCTTCATAAGCTTTACCATCATGCATCACTTCGCGAGGACTTCTTTAGGCCACCCCTTGCCATCTTTCCCCGCCGTGATCACCCTTTTAAAATCGAACGCTTCACGTGTCGCACACTAACTTATGCCAGATCATTCATCCCGCGCACCATAACCGAGTGGAATAGCTTGCCATCACACATCGCAACCGTCACCGACATAAATGAATTTCAGAAACTTCTAATCCTTAATGAAAGTGCCTAAACCTTTCTTGTGTCATGTCCCACCCCCATTTTTTTTTTGTTAAGAATGATGTTAAAAGATCTTCTTGTCCTCTATGTAACATGCATATTGTTTTGGTTATTGTTCCTATTTTTATTGCGATGTTTTGCCTTTTTCTTTTAAGTTTACGTTTTGTATTGTTTACTGATTCGTTGTACATTAATGGTCTGAGTGCTTTCTATGACTCAAATTACCCTCCATTTTTCGTGTGTTTGTGATACGTATTCTTCTTGTACACTTCTGATTATTTTTTACCAGCACAATAATCTTATTCCTTTTGTATTATTATCTTTTGTGGTTATTGTTTATTAGTTCCCAATTTTTGTTTTCAGCTTACTACTCACTTATTACATCTGTATGCGTTACTGCACCACCACCCCCTATGTAATACCCTCCTGCGAGAGGGCCTTTAGGGGTATTCTGAATAAATAAATAAATAAATAAATAAATCTGTCCTGCTCGTCAGCTTTTCCACTGGGGAAACACGATGTGCAGCATTTTTCAAACATTCATTTAGTTCTTCCTCCGTGCCTCAACCAGAAGAAAGTCTCAGCTATAGACCACGTTTCGTGAATGTGTTCTGTCCCCTCTATGACCAGGTCTTTCCCGAGGGCAGCAGCCAGAAGCGGCTATTTAAAAGTGAGTGCAAGATGCTGTGCATCTTAGCATACATGCGCCTTCTGGAAAGACGCACACCATGGAAGATCAGATATCTGGCCCAGGAGTGGTGTCACGGACTCTCGAATAATTTTTGAGGAAGTTCGGCCCTCGGGTAAGTGACATTTCACATCTTTTGTCTAGCATTCTACTCTGCACTAGGCGGATGATGGCAGGAATATTGGGACCTCAAGTGATCAACAATGGTTTATTCAATTGCCCAGGCTATAGATGCTATCCGCCGGCTCGCAGAGTTTTACCCGCCGACCTGCAGCATTTTACAAACATTTGTTTAGTTCTTTCTCAGTGCCTCACCCAGAAAAAAGTTTCTGATGTGTGTCACGTTTCTTGAATGTGTTCTATCACATTCCTGCCCTCTGTGTCCAGGTGTTTCCCGAGGGTAGCAGCCAGAAGCGGGTATTTGAAAGGGAGTACAAGATGGTGTGGATGTGAGCATCCCAGCGCCTGCTGGGAAAACGCACACGATGGAAGATCAGATATAGCTGACCCAAAAGTGGTGTCACGCAATCTCGAAAAATTATTGAAGCAGTTCGGCCCTCGGGTAAGTGACTTCATATCTCTTGTCTAGCATTCTACTCTGCAATAGGCAGATGATGACAGGAAGATTGGGCACTCAAACAATCAACAAGTCTTTACCTAGGGATTCCTGAAGCTGGATTGAACGATTCAACGAGTAGACTTCAGGAAAGCTATTAAAAGTGTTACTTGTCGAAGGCAAGGTCCGAGCGGAAGGGAGCAGCGACATTCCTTGTTTGCTGTCAGATATTCTTAGGCTGGCTGGTTTTGCATAACACGAACTCTGCGATCCGCCGGCTCGCAGAGTTGTATCCGCCGACCTGAAGCATTTTACAAACATTTGTTCAGTTCTTTCTCAGTGCCTCATCCAGAAAAAAGTTTCTGATGTGTGTCACGTTTCTTGAATGTGTTCTATCACATTCTTGCCCTCTGTGTCCAGGTGTTTCCCGAGGGTAGCAGCCAGAAGCGGGTATTTGAAAGGGAGTACAAGATGGTGTGGATGTGAGCATCCCAGCGCCTGCTGGGAAGACGCACACGATGGAAGATCAGATATAGCTGACCCAAAAGTGGTGTCACGCAATCTCGAAAAATTATTGAAGCAGTTCGGCCCTCGGGTAAGTGACTTCATATCTCTTGTCTAGCATTCTACTCTGCAATAGGCAGATGATGACAGGAAGATTGGGCACTCAAACAATCAACAAGTCTTTACCTAGGGATTCCTGAAGCTGGATTGAACGATTCAACGAGTAGACTTCAGGAAAGCTATTAAAAGTGTTACTTGTCGAAGACAAGGTCCGAGCGGAAGGGAGCAGCGACATTCCTTGTTTGCTGTCAGATATTCTTAGGCTGGTTGGTTTTGCATAACACGAACCTCCACTACGTAACTGGATACTTAGTCTCATGTCACGTTCCCTAGCGCTTATTCTCATAATTCATTGGTTGCTGCTGTTTATCAATTCACCCCTATTCTGGCCTTAGACGGCAGCCAGCATAATGGCATACACACGTAGTTACCGTGTTTATCTTGTCATATGATTTGTCAGTAACATCACCTCGTTTCCCTCTTGTTCTTCCCTTGTTTCCTTGATAGTAGGCATCAGCCAGGCTTATTGGCTCGTTTAGGGCGGTGCATTGAACAAATACTCCATATCATCATCATCATCATCAACAACATATTTTAAGTACACTGCGGGACGAAGGCCTCTCCCTCCGATCTCCAATTACCCATGTGCTGCGCCAACCGATTCCTACTTGCGCCTGTGAATTTCTTAATTTATTCATCCTACCTGGTCTTTTGCCGTCCTCGACTGCGTTTCCCTTCTCTTGGAACCCATTCTGTTAACCTAACGGGCCACCTGTTATTTGACCTACGCATTACATGACCTGCTCAGCTCCATTTCTTCCTCTTAATGTCGATTAGAATATCGGCTATCCCCTTTTGCTTTCTGATGCACACTGCTCTCTCCGCCTCCTTGACGTTACGCCTTTCATTCTTGGTTCCGTCGCTCTTTGTGCGGTCCTTAACTTGTTTTCTAGCTTCTTTGTCAGTCTTGTCAGTTAGCACCGATAGAATACATCGATTGTATACCTTTATTTTTTTAGTGATAATTGTAAGCCTCCAGTAAGGATCTGAGTGTGTCTGCCGTATGCGCTCCAACCCAATTTTATTATTCTGTAAATTTCCTTCTCATGATCAGGGTCTCCTGTGAGTAATCGTCCTAGGTAAACGTATTCCTCCGCATAATCTAGAGGCTGACTGGCGATCCTGAACTCTCTTTCCCTTGCCAGGCTATTGATCATTCTTTTTTTGTTTTCTGCATATTAACCTTCATAACACCTTTACCCTCTCTATGTTAGGGTCCTGAATCATTTGTTGCCCCTCCTCTGCAGTATTACTGAATGGAACAATGTCGTCGGCAGACCGAAGGCTCCTGAGTTATTTTCCGTCGATCCTTACCCCTAAGGCATTCCAATTTAATAGCTGGAATACTTCTTCCGAGTACGCAGTGAATAACATTGGAGAGATTGTGTCTCCTTTTCTGAACCCTTTCTTTAACGCTATCTTCCTACTTTTCTGGTGGAGGACTAGGGCAGCTGTGGAATCTTTGTAGATAATTTCTAAAACATTTACGTAAGCATCCTCTACTCCTTGCTTTCGTAGTGCCTCTTTGATTGCCGGTATCTCTACTTAATCAAATGCCTTTTCGTAATCTATGAAATCCATGTAGAAAGGTTGCACATTTCTCGATTACCTGATTGATTACATGGATGTGATCCATTGCACATTATCCCTTCCTGAAGCCAGCCTGTTCTCTTGGTTGACTGTAGTCAAGTGCTGCCCTTATTCTATTGAAAATTCTCTTCGTGCATATTTTAAACAATACTGGAAGTAAGCTAATGGGCCTATAATTTTTCAGTTGTTTAACGTCTCCCGTGGATTAGTATAATGTTTGTATTCTTGCAGTTCTCTGGGACCCTTGAAGTCGTGAGACATTTCATATAAAGGGCCGCAGGCTTTTCCAGCATGTCTCCTCCATATTTCATTAAATCGACTGTTATTTCATCTTCTCCTGCCGTTTCTCGCCATTTCATGTCTTGCAAGGCCCTTCTAACTTCATCGCAAATTATAGAAGGAGCCTACATTCAAAGCAGGTGTCCTGGCTCGTCTGGGTATTGTGCTGGTAATGATAGAAGTATTTCGCTGCGTTTACGATATCTTCGAAATTACTGATGATATTACTCTGCTTGTCTTTCAGTGCATACGTCTTCGCTTTCCCTATGCCAAGTTTTCTTTTCACTGATGTCATGCTGTGCCATTTATTACTGCTTCCTCAGTCTTTCTTACGTTATAATTTCGAGTATCCTTTGCTTTCGCCTTGTTGATCAGCTTTGACAATTCCGCGAATTTTATGTAAACTCTCGAGTTGGACTGTTCGATTCTTTATCGTTTCTTTATTAAGTTCTTCGTTGCTTGGGGGAGCTTACCTACTGGTTGCCTTGATGCATTGTCGCCCATTCCAAGGGCTGCTTCTGAAGTCATCGTATTTACGGTTTCATTCATTACCTCTACGTCATCTACAAAGGCTACATATTTCTTTGCAGGTACCAGCCTGAATTGGTCCGCTTTTATCTTTAGTGCGTCTAGGTTGGCCTCTTTCTTCTTGACCAATTTTACTCTTTCTCTCTTCAAATTCAGGTGAATCTAGACCTCACTAACCTATGATCAGGGCACTTTACCCTACCTAACACTTCTACGTCTGGCATTATGCTTGAATTGGGAGAATGTATGAAATCGATTTCATTCTTTGTTTGGCCATTATGGCTTCTCCAGGTCCACTTTTCGTGGCGACGCTTTCCGAAGAAGGTGTTCATTACCCGTAGCTTATTCCTTTCCACGAATTCAACCAACATCTCTCCTCTAGTGTTTCTGGAGCCGACGCCGTAGTTGTCAATTGCTTCTTCACTAGCCTGCTTTTCCCCCACGTTTACATTTAAGTCGCCCATTACTACAGTATACTAATTCGTGGATAATTCCACGTCTTCATAAAACTGATGTACTTCATCACCATCATGACTGGATGTTGGAACGTAGCCAAGCAGAACTTTTTGTTTGGATAGTTGGTGCATGTTACTGAAGTACTAAAGCGCCTAACAGACGACACAAGAAGAGGCACGGACGAGCGCTCGTCCATGTCTCTCCTTGCGTCGTCTGTTTGGCGCTTTATTACTTCAGTTGGGGCGTGGCTTATACCACCTTTAATCTATGCCCATTAAGTTTTATTACGACTACTGCTACCCCCTCATTAATGCTGTAGAACTCGTCAGTGTTGCCCGCTAAGTCCTTATGTATTAGGAATCCTACCCCGTATAACCTCTTATCTGGGAGTACTCTATAGCAGAGCACGTCGTCGTTAGTCAGTACTGTATAAGCCTCATCAGTTCTTCTAACCTCACTAAGGCCAATGAAATCCTAAACAATGCCTGATAGCTCCTCAAAGAGTCCTGCTATGTTAGCCCCACTCGAAAGACTTCGGGTATTGCAAGGGTCAATTTCCATTGGCGGCCTCTCCGGGTTCAGATATTCTTAGCACCCTCTGCTGCGTTACAGTTCTAACCACCGCTTCGGTCAGGTGCTCCGCAGCTGTGGTGGACTGAGGGCCATGGGTTAATTGTAGGGGTCATGAGGGAGGTAGTGGCCAGATACCGCACCATGCCTGCCAATTCCGGTTCTGGTGAGGGAGTGACTTTGTTGAAGCTTAGTGGGCCTTCCTAATTCGATTAGTATAGCCCCACTGGTTCTCGGCGTTTTAGCCGATATCAGACGCCACTCCAGACTTGGAGATGTTTGAGCGCTGGAGATGGTGAATTCCAGGTTACCACATTCAGAATGAAAAAAAAAAGGTTATGTACTAATAAAATTTCCCCATGGAGCTCATGTTTCGTACTATAGGCTGAACTTGCTGGAGAATTGAATTCTTAATCAGTTCTGCATCTGTACGCTTTCCACGATTCTGAAGATGCAAGAACTGTGGTAACTAAATTCCAGTGAACAGAATTAGCACCTGAAGGGGACATATTTTGTTCATCTCGTAAACAGCTACTATACAGAATGTTCTTTTTCGTTCTTTCCTAGGCTTCTGGGAAAGTGCATTCTGGGACTCCTCGAAGCAGCGCAGCGCCTGATTGCCGAACTTCAAGAAAGAGATCATCTAAGTCACCGACTTATCTAAGTCAAATTCTGGCGTTTCTTACGCTGTAGTCGGTAGACCCTTCTCAGTAACTGAAATTCTGCACATGGAAACGAGCATCCTCACATCTGATGGCTACGTGATATTGTCACCTGGAAAACACATCAAGCAATTAAAGCTGCAAAAGACAATTACATTCAGACTCATTAAACGTTGCCAAAGCTTTATTTCATGTACAAAAGAGATTTCCTGTACTTACTGGACGTTATTCAATCCTGTGCACTATGTACACATCTCGTCAGCATATCATATCATGAGTGCCAGTGATGAGTACCATGATAATACGCTTGCGACCATATTGCCATATCTACAAAAAAGAACCAAGCAACTCTACCATCGCTGTCTCTGTCACTGATTTGCGACTTCCTTACGGAAAAAGCTGAAGAGCAATTGGCAGCGTGCGTGGGGCACTGGCTTAAGAACACGGAGTTTATTGAGGGCTTAAAACGCAGGCCGCCTATAACGAAAACACGAGAAGCTGATGTTATTTTCTTTCTAAGGAGAGGTCACACGTATGACACCCACTCTAATCTGTTGACGGGGGATGAACCTCCTGTCTGTGGTAGATGGGGCGAGAAGCTGGCGGTGCTTCAAGTAATGTGTTGGGAAGGAGGCGCTCAAAGAAAAAAGTACTTTCCTCTGGCATACAAACACATTCTCCTCCACCCGTCAATGTTTCTTGGCATAGAACCTATGTTAGTTCTTTACAATAGGCTGGTGTGTTGCGAGTAATCCGCCCTAGAGATTCGTAGAGAATCCTATTCACTAGCGGCTTCAACTGCTATGGCGCTTTTGTAGAGTGCATGGCTCCCAATCCTTGTGTTCAAGGGCGCTGGTGAGGCACTACTGTCAGCGACTGGATTTGCTACATAACCCCCTTGTAACGTAACTTTTACGATCATAGCATACGTCACTATTCATTGTCATTATTTTAACTTATTTGCTGCGTAAAATTTTGGGCCTCAGCAGGGTTACATTTATCATTTGCAATAAATTTTTCCATTGACAACTCATCACGTTTTCTATGGCTCTCTTCGGCCATATTTGGCCATTGCGCAAAGAAACGTCATTAGTGCACCCTGTCTTTTGGCAATTTAGGCATTAGGCTGCACTCAGAAGGCTTCGGAGCAGGCAGCGCCATCTCTTATGTACTCCCCAAGCGGCCTATAAGCCCAGAAATCTTCCTTTGTGGTAGCAAGACGCGGAAGCTCATTTCACTTGTTAAATTCATTTTTAATGTCTCAAAACAACTATAGAGGTATGAGAGACGCCACGGTGGAGCCCTGGAAATCAATTTGGACCACCTGAGGTTTTTTTTCATAAGCACCTGAAGTAGAGCAGTGTTTTTACATTTTGCCCTCAGTGAGACGGAGCCGCCACGGCAGTCAAGCGAACCCGTGACAGCGTGCTCATCAGCACAACACCACAGGTGCCGTGGCGCGTTAACTAATTCCCTAACTTTGCATAGAAGCACTCTTTACGGAAAGTCAAATGTACTTCTCATTAGGGGAGGTGGTAGGTTAATTAGCTAATTATGAGGGCTTGCACACTCAGGCTGAGATGCACCATATGGACACCCTCCTCCGTACGGCACTAAAGGCAGCGCTGGGACTACCCCGACATGCGTATTACTACGACTGGGGGTGCACAACACCATCCGCGAACTAGTCGAAGGTCATTTTAACAGCCAATTGCAACGCCTGCAACGAACAATGCAAGGGTGCCACATTCTATCCCGGCTAGAATACCAAACACCAAGAAAACCACATCAGGAAAACCGCACACTTCTTGCGCTTAGCATTCGCAGCAAAATTCACGGGTCTCCATTTCCACGGAATATGCACCCTGGCCGTCATAAAGGCCGAAGAAAGGCAAGAGCACAAGCCCCGGCTCGACTATTTGGCGATGACACATCGAACACACCGGTCCTATACACCGACGTGGCCCTCTACTCACAAAAACGTTCCCTATGTCTAGTCGTACCAGATAGTACAGGCATTCTGAGGGCTTCGGCCACGCTCAACACTGTGGACAGTCGCATGGCCGAAGAGGCTGCTATCACCCTAGCCATCGTACACGCTTCAACCATGCCGGCACCGGATGGGCCCATCACAGTGGACATTGATTCACAGGCCACGTGCACGACTTTGGCACAAGGGAGGGTGACACCCTACACACACCGCATCCTTACATCATTACACCCCACAGCGTTACACAGGGTGCGTATCGTCTGGACACCTGGACACGCATCTCTCCATGGTAATGAACGCGCTAATGCGGTAGCCCGAGAGCTAGCTAACCGGGAGCCATTGAAAGAGCTGTCCAACCCAGACGACGCACCAACAGAACCACTAACTATACTGAAACGCTACAATATTACAGAGATACCAGGAGGCACTTCCCTCCACCACATAATTCTCTTAACCGAGAAAATGCCGTCGTGTGGCGACAGCTTCAAACTAATTCATTTCCCTGGCTCTTTTATCTTCACCTCTTCCACCCCTCACAATACCCCTTATACTGTCCCTATTGTGGATCAAATCACACAGTATATCATTGCACCTGGGAGTGCCCACACTCTCCAGGTTACTCCCCTATTCCTTCACCTTCATCTTCCCCCTGGGAGACTGCGCAGACTAGCTCAGACCCGCAAAAGCAGCGACGGCTGTTCCGGCGGGCACGCGTAGTGGCGCGAGCCAATAGGGCCCTGAACTAAGGGCTCCACCCCACGAGGAAGTCACCTAATATTACAAATAAATGTTCTCTCCCTCTCTCTCTCTCTCTCATTAGGATTTTTCAATTCTACAGTTTGAACGTTGGAATGGAGTGGACACCTCGTTGAGGATTGCCACTGATGTTTGTGCATCTGTGCTTCAAAAGATGAGAATCTGAAAATGTTCTCAAGATAAACCCCTGAGGAACTTTAAGCTTTTTTTTAAAAGAAAGGAATATAAGCTAGCCAATATTTGCATTGTTGTTCCTTCACTGAAATTGTTACAAAGCCTAATACAACAATGAAGTTGAGTAAGCAAGGAAAAGCGTGGGCTGTGGAAAATGTATGCAAACTTATTTTTCGTTACTACTGTACGTAGTGACCTGTGTAGTATGTATATGCAGGCCAATGCTTGTTTTTGTCCGTTCACTTTTCTTTTGACGATGTGTTTAGCTTTGTGCATTTAGTGGGTGAACAACTGGCTCACCTGCCAACTTTTAATACATTGTGCTATATAAAAGATGAGAAATGAGTCGTCATTCTTGTGCAGTGTTTCACCAATTGTAATGTTAGTGTGCACTGTTATGTTTGGCAATGTAATAATTATGCAGCTGATTCATTAGTGAATTCATCCTATCTTGCACTGCTTAAGAAAAAGTTGGCGTCACATGCTAAAAAAAAATTTGTCACCCATTTTCAAATCCTAATGCTACTCCGTTTTTTAGATGTTTTCGTTCTTTACATCCTATACTAACTAGCCCAACATTAAACATTTTAAAACGCCAGTGTTCTGGTTTTTCATTGTTGTACTTCCTTCTTGAAAAACCAACAATTAGCTTTGAATGCTGCGTGCAGTGTGGCTGGAAACATGCCGATCGTTACGCGGTGCACGTCCACTACAAGACGGAGGGATGGTTTCATTAAGATTTTAACTATTTCAGCTACATAGACAAATATACACTATAATTCGCATATCACACTTCAGCTGTAGTGAAAACCCGATGCAATAGTTTCACGCCAGTTAACCAGTGTCGTAGCTGGACCTCGGGCCCACACCACACGGGTCAGCTCTTATTTCGCGTGTTCATTGTAAAGTATCCATACCATTTCTGTCATATTTATGTAACTTTAGTTATTTTAGCCACATGTTTCTTAATGCTTGCTACATTCCTTAGGCATTGAGAAACCAAATGCCTGTACACGAACGGTATAATATAACTATATTGGCCGTATGCTGTACAAAAGAGTACGTAATTTTTGTTCACTATTGTGTCTTGATACACCAGCAGTAGTAGAAAAGCATTTGGCGAGAAGATTCTTGCAAAAAAAAATTTTCCTCATCCTTATGCAGTGTCGCTTGACTTCGTTCTGCGCATGCCGTTGTGTTGCACGTCTATAATTTCGGGAAACGTATTAGAAGCTGCTTAATAATGATTGTACAGTAATTTCCCTGCACTGCTGCTGCTGTCGGACTTGGCCTTAGTAGAAGTATTCTAATGTACTTGCAAAAAAATCATTTTAAGATATTGGAGATGTGTTGTCTCCAAGCATGGCAGAAGCTGCAGTGAACAAACGCAAGGTCCCTCGAGCGGCCAGTCGCGCGGCAATTGTGCGTGTATTCGCGGGATTCCATCATGCTTGGAAAAACACTTTTATGTAGCGCGTGTTTAAGCAGTGGAAACCTGTATCGCGAATTTTTTCATGTCACTCTACAATTTTCTCATTTACGTTTTTCATCTAATTATAATATTTGCGAAGTTTATTGATGAATTAAAACTAATTATGTAATTAGGCGGAATACGAAAAACAATCGGAGTATCTCCAAGTGACGGCACACACCATTACCTTGCTTCTGTCCAGCTACGTAGCATTTGCAAATTTTTAAAGTTCAGCTCAAGTTACGTGGGACACCCGGTATATTGACCCGTGCACGTGTATCTGGTGGCCGCTTTTCACGGACTAAGAAATGTTAAATGTTATCCCTCGGCGCAAGACGCGCCTGCGTGTATCGAAAGTTTCGCGAATGTTCTCGATGGTTCCATCCGTTGCCTATTGTCCCCGAACCTTGTGTAGTGTGATTGTATGCGCGGCGCGAATTGTTTAGTACGTTCTGGAAGGCACGCAAGCACCACCGATTACGTTGGGACCGTCGTATAAAAGCCGACGCGCTCGACCAACCACTGATCAAATTTCGACGATCGCCGACTGTGCTCTTGCTGCCATCGTTGTGCTTCGAGTGTCACTTGCTTTTGTGGGTACAAGTTCTCCCAATAAAAGGATAGTTTCGCGATTTAGTTTTGCTGCTGTGTTCTTCACTGTCGCTACAACGTGGTGATGTACTGTCTAGCATGCATTCACAAGTTGTCACTCAGCACAGGTCATGTCTACTGTATCATTTTATGTTGTCGCCGATTCTATCTTATAGCCTTATCCGATCCGATTATGTGCGCAATGTGGTTCCTGGTGTAAATTTTCGTATTTACACGAGCCACGCCTTCACTCTGGAAAGTATCATACTTTCCAGAGTAAAGGCATGGCTCGTGTAAATTTTAGTATTATACTTTCCAGAGTAAAGGCATGGCTCGTGTAAATTTTCGTATTATACTTTCCAGAGTAAAGGCATGGCTCGTGCAAGTTTTCGTATTTACACGAGCCATGCCTTTACTCTGTAAAGTATGAAGCTACACCTACAAATAGCTGGCGGACATAATATTTGTTATCAGATTCGACACCTTTGCTCGCCGCTATCATTATTTCAGTTTACCTGTCTTGCTGGGCATAATATCGCCCAATAAAGAGCTAGATTCTTCCACATTTAGAGCGCAGCTCGTAGGCGCCCGTTCCTACGGCATTGTCCCTCGTAACCGAGCGAGTGAACAGAGCGAAGGGTGAAAGCGATCGCGGAGCGCAGTGGAAGATGAGAAACGGTGATAGCGAAGAGAAGGCGAGGAGGAAAGCGGAGAAGCCATAGAGCTTCCTACAATATGCTAGAGGGAACTCTGGCGCTGAAATCGCTGGCCCACCATTGGAATTATGGGAAGCACATGGATTTGTCTGATCCTCGCGCTTGTGGATTCAGACGTTCATGTGGCTTTGTTTATCGCGTTTTATTGGCCTTCATTGTGAATTTCAGAGCAATCTAAGCTCTTTGAAATGCAGAAGACGCTCCGAGCTCGCAGAATCGCTACTAATTGCAACGATTGAGCTTGTCGAGGTGGCCAAATTGAAACGCCCCAAGTGTCTCAAAGCACATGCCCACGATAAATTAATAAGGGCGTTTCACATCGCTTGGTTTCAATATCAGGCTTCTGTGCTGGAGGTCCTATGGTTGAATCCTGCCATCCTGCAACCTTAATGATGTTTATTTAGTTATTTATTGCACAATACATTGTTGTAAAAGACGTGTTTACAAAGTCATGAAGCCGCTTGAAGCCAGAAGTCAGTGGCTATGGTGTTGGGCTGCTGAGCAGGAGGTCGCGGGATCGAATCCCGGCCGCGGCGGCCGCATTTCGATGGGGGCGAAATGCGAAAACACCCGTGTACTTAGATTTAGGTGCACGTTAAAGAACCCCAGATGGTCGAAATTTCCGGAGTCCTCCGCTACGGCGTGCCTCATTATCAGAAAGTGGTTTTGGCACGTTAAACCCCATAATTTAATTTTAATTGAAGCCAGAAGGACGCAGTTTAGGCAAATCCACGTACTTCCCATAATTCAAATGCTGGTTCAACCGCTCCTATTGCAGCTCGCGAGGACACTAGTGCCAGAGCTCCTTCTAGTAATTATTGTATCAAAGTGTATTGGAGAAGCAGAGTGCCGTGGAACCATGACGCGGAAAGCGGAGGAGGAGGGTACGGCAAAAGCGTGAGAAGAAAAGCGTAGTGCCACGCAAGATGGGCTTTGCAGCGACGATGGCTTTGAAATGCCGCCTGAGTAGCGCGCGTCGTCTCTTTGGAAGCAAAGCGCTGCATGAGCGGAGGTCTGTCTGCGGCGGCTACTGTGAATCTCGCTCACACGTCACACATGCGCCGCCTCTTGCGATCTCCCGATTAGCGAGGCAGTCGCGCCACATTCTCCACGCCAGCCAATATATCGTGAAATGAAAACACGTATCCAGCTCCGTTCAAATATCGCATTAGGGAGTATCGTCATTGTCGATGAATTTTTGTTTGCTCATTTTGTTTCTTCACCGTCACTATAACGTAACAGTATAGCGACAGCCTTGGGGGCCGCAAGGGGCATGCGTACCCAAGAATGGTATCCTTCGGGTATGACGAGACTCGAGCTGCCTGTATACGCATCTCCAAATCTAAAACGCTATCAAAGGAAAAGCTAGCGTCCATCTGGTGGTTGAAAAGGCAGTGTGCCATTGAATAAAAATCATTTTGGTGCAGGCGTTGAATTTGGCATCACCTTTCCTGGGCACTCGCTTTAAGTAGATGTTAGGGCGGCATGTTCCTGCGCGCAAGGCCCTGATTCAAATAGTCATTCAAGCCCCGAAATGCTTCACGTTTGCAGCGGATACATTTTCCTGCACGGTTCGTCTAAAGAGCAGCGACCGTCATTTCCGTAGCTGATGTGCTCGCGTCTAATTTTGCGGCGTGGCACCTTTCCATGGACCTTCCTGGACTCGTTGCTTGCAGACGTAAGGTGTGCACGTCCAAGGAATTCGTCACCGTTTGCCTGCATGCTTCCGGTTCACACCTGTGCGCCTGCGGCACTGTCCGAACACTATACATAGGATGATATTCCGAGATACCGTGTTTTGGCTTGGATCGGTCACTGCGCGATTAATGATAAGAAAGAGGAATGAAATGGTTAGTTACAAAATTCCGTCCATTGCTCGTGTTCTCGGTGATAGCTCGACTTATCAGCGTTTCTTCAGCTTGCCGACGGGGTGCTGCTATCTGAGGTCTCATACAACGCTTGCCACTGAACTCTAGCGTAAAGAAATCATTTTATTGCGATAGCAATTATATGGACACTCCAGGCGGATTTCTGCCGTCGCCGTGAGGTTCCATATGAGTGAAAGCCTGTGATGGTGAGCCGGCGAACGCGGTTCAACCTCGCGTGCGCGAGCGGGACACGCGGCCCGGATGCATGCCCTCTCCTGCGGCGCGCGAGGCAGGGGGGCGAGGCGAGAGAGGGGCCTTCTTCTCCGGCGGCTGCTACGGTACCTCGATGTCCTCCTCGCCCGCCGCTCCGTACAGCTTAGAACGACAGAAAGCTGAGCTAGTTGGTAAGGATCCATCCATTATGCAAAAAAAGAGGTGAGGCGTGCAAACAGGACACGAGAGTAGAGAAGATGCACAACACGAACTCCGGCTATCAACTGAAGGGAGCACTGAGGCGAAAACAGAAGGAAGACACAAAACTCATCTGCGCAAGCTCAGGAATGGTATCACCACGTGTCAGTCGGTTACACGTGTCGGTCTACGTGAGAGATAACTGTTAAGGCATTTCCACCATTATAGATATGCCATGCCTCTACCGTAAGACGCGTATCTTACTTTACGCGTATTACTTTATATAAGAAGAGATTAAGTGCTTTAAACAGTTATCTCTCACGTAGACCGACACGTCTAACCAACTGACACGCGGTGATACCATTCCTGAGCTTGCGCAGATGAGTTTTGTGTCTTCCTTCTTTTTTCGCCTCAGTGCTCTCTTCAGTTGATAGTCGGCGTTCGTGTTGTGCACTTCTCTACTCTTGTGTCCTGTCTGCACGCCTCACCTTTTTTTTACGTAATGCTCCGTGCAGAGTGGCCACAACCGCCGGTTTTGCTTCGGTGTTGGCCCCCCGAATCACGGGCGCCGTAGGGACGCGTTGACTGCGCTCGTGCGTCTTGAAAGCGGTCTGCGACGTGGCTAAAGTGCGCGCCCGCGCGGGCCTCATCTTCAAAGCGATCTGCGATATTTGCAGAGTGCGCGTAGTGCTTGTAACTTCGTATGCGCTGTGCATGGGCGCATACGAGCTCAGACGCTCTCAAGCTACGAGCTCAATGGGCGCGCGGCTGCTGCCGCGATTCCTAGCTCCAGCGTTTTCACAGACAGTTTATGCTGTCATCGAGAGATGTGTGTTCATATTTACCTGTGCGCGCGTGACACCGTGCTGGTTAATTTAGTTAAAACGCGTTGACGGGTTAGTTGGCTTGAATCCGTGATAGAATGTGTAAGCGTGACTTAACAAGGAGGTAGAAAGAAGCAGACACACAAGGACAGCGCTGTCTCCATGTGTATGTTTCTTTCTACGTCCTCGTTGAGTAACGCTTACGCATTCGATCATTGTTAATTTAGTTAGTAAGCGAATGTTTACAAGTTTATACGGCCGATAAAACTACTATCCTTACTTCGTACAGTTACTACTAATTTGCTATCACAATCGGTGCTTCGCCTTTCCGGCGGAACTGCGAATTTTTTATCTCAAAAGCCGTTTTTGCCGAAGATTCCAGCAGACTTCCATTGCAAGCGTGCAACGGAAATTACGTCATTGCCTGACATGGTGGCACCTGTCCTGCCTAAGCCTTCCCGCTTGAGGCCGAAAGGGTGGGCGCTTCTAGCCCGTTCACTCCTTTCGTGCTAAGTGAGTTGTGTTGTAAACTTTCGCTACGCCTTCTCATCTCGATCGACAACAAAGTTTGGGCATTAGCTCAGCGGCCTCCTTGAAATAGTTTTCAATATCTAGAGTCGAAGGACCAATGGCTCTAAAGCCTATGGTTGCACACAGGCACCTCGCTATGCCACTGCAAGAGTACGGTGGCGCCATCTCTCATCGTCACGGCAAATGCGAAACACGCCGTGCGAAACCTCCATCTTTTGAGCCTTCTCGCCGCAGACGACACACACTTGCCCCCGGTAGTGAAAATTAACTCGGAATCCCGTGTCGGCGTGCCTGATAATCGTATCGCGATTCTGGCACATAAAATACCCGAAAAACTTTAAACGAAACACCAAATGAATTATTAAATAATTTAATAAACAAGTAAATAAATAAATATCTCAGCGCGTATCAGTGAATGGCGCAAGAAGCTGTCCGTGACATCAAATTCCGACCAAACTTATCTTGCGGGTAACCAACAAAAACAATCATTTTGTATTTTTTTTTACGATATAACCGGCACAGTAATAAAAGAAGCAAAATAGTATAAGCACTTGGGTGTTACGAACACAAACACGCTGTTCTGGTCAAGTAATATTGATGACGTCTGCTCATAAGCCATCCACCAGCTTGGGTTCTCAAGTGATAAACTAAAGACGGCACCAGCTGGCGCTAAATGTTTGTCTGTTACAAAGTTTATAATTCATGAACTGATATCACGTGGGTCGTTTTGCGTTTAAATAACCTACGCAAATTGAAAACGCATCAAAAACGCCCTGTGTGCTTTCTTAAATAAATATACGTCAACGAATTCATCAATGAACATACGCGTGAGCACGAAACTCCTTCATTAGATACATGGCGGTAAATTGCGATAAGTTTTGGTGCGCCCTGTATAACGGGTATTTGAAGATCGGCGCGAACGGCTGCATAGAACTGTTCTCTACCCGTGCATCCCTACTTCGACGTACACAAGACACGCTCCATTGTTTTGCACGCACTGGCACATATAAAATTTTCCTTCTTGTATATACGACAGAATGGAATGCGTTACCCGGTTGTTTTCGCAAGTCAATCTGAAAGTGGTTTGAAATGTGGTTTTGAAAGTGACATTATTTTATGATCAAATAATTCACTGAGCCATTCATTTATACGTCATGTATGTTATACCATGCTGCCTGGTGTGTCAAATGTATTAACTGTGATTGCTTGTATGTATGAACGTTTCTGTTAACTGTGCAAATTTTCTGTGCTGCTGTATTGTTTCCTTTGACCTACCGCCTACCTCCTACCTCCTTGGCCTTCCTGTAGACCACAGTACGTAATAAAAAAAAGAACTTGGTCACATGACTCTTTTGTTTCTGAGAGCTTCATCTCCATTTCATATCCCTTTATTTGATACGTTTGTCGCTGTAGTACATGCTGCCAACCCTAGGGAAATTTTTCTAGATCTAGGGTTTTAAACATAAATTGATTATTGAAAGGGAAAAATTTAACCAAATCTAGCGCAATTTCACACTCTAACATTGAAACGGTGAAAGTGCTGACTTGACGGCGTGTTTTGATTTCAGTCACAGCAAATCACCTTCGCATTGGCATGCGAACTACGACACGACTTTTGATTGCACATCAGTACAATTAACATATTTTGCCAAGTAAATTTAAGTTAAATTCTGAAGTTTTAAGTACCAAAACTACAACCTAATTATGAGGCACGCCGTACTGGGAGCGTACCTTCAACTGGGATTCTTTAACGTGCATCCAATGCACAGTACACGGGTGTTATTGCATTTCGCCCCCATCCATCTCGCCAAGTAAATGACAGGGCATGGATGCCCTGGACCCCTTAACGGACGACTACTGCTGCTGCGATTTTGCCGTTCATCGATGCGACCTCGGTCGATGTCTTTGAACTCTGAATGAAATATTTATACGTAACCGACGAGACAAACGAATCATGGAACACCAAACAAAGCATCACGGCCATGTCTGGGCGTAAGTGAACAAATATACCTAGGGCCGAGCACTACAACGCGGTCGTGGCATAACAGCCGACATTGCACGCGTACACTAATGGCGAATTCAACAAATCGCACCGGCGCGCACCGACGCCGTGTCCTGACATATAGCATGACTATACGTCAGGACACGGCATTAAAAAAGAAAAAGAATATTCTCATTGGTGTCCTGAAGTTGCGCACTGTTTTGACACTGTTATATTCTGTACGAGAGCTTCGGCCGGCGCCCACCTTTCATGCATTTCGAATAAGGTTCCGTATAATCATGGCACTTTGGTCTAGGTGCAGAACAACTTCGGACAACAATAAATTTAGTGCATAAGCGCTGAAGATTCTTCTGTGAATATGGCTTAAAAGCGGCTGTGATGTTCGCATACAAATTTGCACTACGACATCATTTCACCTTGAGTTCAGTATTGTCATTATTTGAGTTTATTTGCCATTATTTTGCATCACTGCGCATGACTGTGCTACGTGTGTACAACCTTATCTTTCAGAGCCAGCTGGTCAGATATCAGTCTCAACGTGGCAGGACCACATTGTGTGCATCGCAAAGAAAATATGATTCTTTGTAATTTTTTTTTTACTGGGCATACATGGGAACAACTATCATGTGGGCTCGGGGAAAGCCAGTAAACCCTGTCGTTCATCGCCACCACCAGCCGAGCCATGACATGCATTAGCAAGAGTTCTGTCAGGTCTTTTTTTTTTCTGCGTATCGTGGACATGCCAACCACCCGGCGCTGCACCTACCGTAGTATCCTGCAAGGCGGAGTACTAAATCAGACTTCGTTGGCCTCATTGAACGCCTGCCAATTGCAGTCAACTTATGAGTATACGAAGGCGACATCTGTTTCTCGACGTGGAGTGTAGCACGGTTTCAGATACATGTAAGAGTTCAAAAAGCTGCATGCCATATTGACAACATTGTGCATCGGCACTCAAGGCGTGAGAGTATTGCAAGATACTTGCTCACTGGTGGCATTTACTGTCAAATCAATGACGTCCTGCGCCATTTCCATATCAATGGATAGATCATCTCGTATGTTTGGACTCTCAGATTTCTCCATTTTATCATTAACAGCGACTCTTAGAGCGCGTGCGCGACCTACCTGAAACAGCGCCTGATAGCTGTTTCTTAGCATGTCAAGCTTTGTGGCAGGAGAACAGCTGGAACGTCAGCTCGTGCGATCTATGGATTGTACGTGCCATTCGTTCTCGAGTTTTTTTTTAGATATAGCTTGCCCCATTACTAGTTAACGCACAGAATACGTATCTTAATTTTGAAAAAGAGTGAATTCAAGCCTGGGCTTTCGTGGTTTTGTCTTCCTTTGCCAAGATGGTCATCAGCAATCGCAACTACTGCAAATTCTCGGGACCGTCCAATACAAGTACGTTACCGGGTAAGTGCATAGTGTGAACATTAGCACATTTCTCAAGGTGGTTCCCACTATTCCGCCTCGCTTCTAGCAGAAATGCAGCACACACTTTATTGTGCAACTAGATCTGCTTAACTGCACCTGTAAAGCACGAAGCTTCATTACGCAGCTAAACGATTGCTTCCTCCACTTGTTTGGCTATAGCTCATGTGCACGCGTCACCGTGACAGCATTTAAAAAAAATCAAATACCACTCACTGTAGATCGCGGCGTAAGCGAGTTTTCATGAGCCGACAAGCCAGAACAGGGCATCACGACAAGAAACGCACAGCTGTTTTCGGCGACCGACGCGTCCCGTCATATAGTTTCATACAATAATTGCTAGAGAGAACTCTGGCACTAGTGTCTACGGGAGCTGCAGGCGGAGCGGTTCAGCCAGCACGGAAATTATGGGGAGTACATGGATTTGCCTAAAGTTGGTCCTTCTGGCTTCAAACGACTTCGTGACTTTGTAAACTCATAATTTTCAACTATGTAATGTGTAATAAATAATTACAGAAACATTATTGAAATTGCCCGACAGCAGGATTCGAACACAGGACCTCTACCCAGAAGCCCTATATTGAAACCACTGCGCCACGGACGCATGCACCGACAAGTGCCATAGGAATTTCTCGCGGGCAAGTCAGCGCGTTGAGACGCTTGGTGCGTTTCGATTTGGCCACCTCGACAGGCTGAACCGCTGCAATTAGTAGTGATTGCGTGTGTCCGAAAAGTCTTCTGCACTTTGAAAAGTATTGATTGCGTGGATATTTAGGGCACATGAAGGCAGATAAAGCGCACAATAATCGAAGTCGCAAGAACGTCTGAAGCCATAATCACGAAGATCAGGCAAATTCGTGTACTTCCCATCATTCCAATGGTGGCTGAACAATCGCAGCGCCAGGTTCGCTCTAGTACTTATTGTAGGAATATGCGTCCCGTAACCTGCCCGTAACGGTCACTAGCCACTGTGGCGTTATATCTTGCAGCACAAAAGTAAGACAGTAAGTTTTGTTCAAGGGTGATATTTTTGAGCGATCACTTCCGGTATACTGTCAGGTCCTTTCGATTAACGTACGTTTTCTGAGCTATTTAAAAAGTGCAGCTAAAGTTTAGGTTGAGCTCCTGAACCTTCTGCACCCGTGTGATTTTCAGTGCCAATATCGTGCAGTGACGAACTAGCAGACGATTTCTCCGGCGCCATGGCAGCAGACAACGCTACAAGAAATATGACCGTGCTGCTGGATGGCGCGCCGATAGAAATTGCGCCCTGAATCGGCAACGGCGGCACCCATGCCCACGATAGAAGCCAATATTCGCGCGTGCCCCTCTAACCTGTATCGAGACCGGCGGAAAAGGCCGCTTAAACCCGTATTCAAAATAGTTTTTTTTTTTTCCTACCTATTCACAATATCGAGGTATTCTTTTTTCTGTCACACCAACTTACCCGCCAGTATTGCAAATAAACCATTACCTGCTCATTTTGCCGTCGAATGCTGGCAAAGACGGCACGGTGAATTTCACAACAGTGGGCATTCGTGATACAATCGCAACACATGCTGGACAACGCCTGCAACGAAAGGCACAAGTTGCAAGCGCAGAAGCTGAAGACCTGCTCCACATCCGTACTTTTGCGCCCATTTCCGGAAAGCCTAGCCTAGTGTCGCGCATGTGGCTGCACTTCAGCACTGGTACCGCACGAGCATTGAAACATCGCAGTGAACTCGTGAGAAAGGTGCAGGTGAATCGAACAGACAAATAACCTTCGCGAGATTTCGCGCCTCTCTGCACCCGACACGTGAGAATAGACGGTCGAAAGTGTTCCTGGCACCATGGGAACATAGCGAGCGTGGCACAGCGCCAGAAACGCTGTCAGCTGGAACCGCATGTCGCACTTGTCATAAACACTACGTGGCGGCGAACGCCCACGCTGCCACCGACGTGATGGCATACGCACGAAGTAAATAGCGAGGCGAACCCATGCACGCCGCGGCAAAGCTTCCGCTATAATGTAGGCACTATACTGACTATACTTCCATGATACCGCGGGCTCCATCGATGGGTTCCGCCGTCCATGATGTGCTGAGTGCCTGGAGGGAAACAAGCTTAGCGCCACGTGAATGAACTCTCCCCATTCCTTGCTGGAAACGCACGCGTCATTCTTGAGGCTAGAGCGGCAACAGCTTCTACTCGCAGAAACAAACGATGACTACGTCTACGATGCGTCAAATTGCGGAGTAGTACAATTCTCTCTGCGCCTTTAGTACGAGAGATGCATGGACTTAGATTATGTAGTGTACTATATACAAATGGCTCAGTCATTTTCAACGGCTTAGTCGGAGTCTTGGTGTTCAGGCTGAGTAGGAGCAGTAGTCTTCCCAGCGAAAGTCACCAAGGTCGGGATCAGCACGTCACACCCTACCTAACCAACAGCTGCTAAATTGCTGTTTTTCGTGCTGCACTTTGCATTATGCGTCAAAAATAGCGTCTAAATTGTGCCTATTCTACGCAACGCTGCAGCTTGTAACCATCAACCCTGCGGCGCGCGCCACACGAATAACTGCATAGTGTTTGAAATGATAAAAGTTTCGACAACATATTGACCGAGAGGCGACATCATACCACTTTCCTGAGTGTCTTTCAAGTTCCAGGCCACCGCGGTCCTATGGGTGGCAAGCACGTACGCCGATGACGCTGCGTGGTGAGCTCACGAAGAGGTTATACCGTAATCAATACCATTGTCAAGGAAAGATGTAGTTACGAAAACTTTTGGTCCTGTTCGAAAGATCGCGTTGTCCATGTGAAACACGACAAGCTTTCAACACAGCCGGCTGCACGGCTTGGACCTTCGTTCACGTTTGGGATCCTGCCTGGGCTTCCCGACGTGAGACAAGCCTTTCTTTGTCAGCTATGGGCAGCAGGCCTTTGCAAAACATTCTGCGTTGCGTTTTGAAATAGTTGATAACGCTGCGCATGCGGCAGTTGTGGTCACGAGGAGCCCCTGAACCCCATCCCTATTTGTTACCACTGTGCTAACTCGTATTGACAACTGACCGCTTTCGAAATTGAGCATTTCGGGATGCCGACCTCACCACTCGTCGCCGAAGAGGGTGACGAAGGTGTCGTTGCAATAAGAGATACATATTAGCGCAACAAGGAAACAAAAACTTAAGGGAGTAGTAAGGAGCAGGGCAGGCCTAAACTTCGATTGTTTATTCGGAGTGCGGAGCCGAAAGAGTACACCAGATGCACATGCGTGCAGCGAACAGGTTAAAAAAAAATCGTAGCAACGTGCCAAACTGTTTAAACTCGCTGCTAAATATATATATATATATATATATATATATATATATATATATATATATATATATATATATATATATATATATATATATATATAAACAGATCAAGTAAACATATATCACTGATGCAATCCGTGCCTTTTTTTAACTATCAACAGCCTCCAACAGCTCATGTGCCCACGTGTCATTACTCCTGCTCAGCATCTTCAACTCGCGCAGAAGTCGCTCACACTTTCGCTTTTTAAGGGCGACAGACATGTGCTAGCGGCTTTAGTACCTGATGATAACTGTGACATCTGTAGGCATGCTTGCGTCCAGTGTCTCTCGCCTCCCTACTTCTTTTTTACCAATTTCCTTCTCATCTAACACCCCCCCCCCCCCCCCTTCCTGGTACCAATAATATCGTATCTTCTTTTCGGTTGACCTCCCCGTCTTTTTCCGTTAGTTCTGCTATCTCACTCTCTCGCTCTTTATGTACAGCATCTGCCAACCTTCCCACGCATAATGGCAAAAAAATGCATGAAAGAAAGAGAAAAAAAGTCAAGATTCCAGCAGGAACTTAGTTCACAAGTACCTGTGAACGAAACTCTCACGTAAAAGATATCCCTTTCTTTTTCAATCTAAGAACACTACTTTTGCGTTTAACTCCGAATCGTACAATAAGAACGTTTTCCTTTATGGCAGGTGTTCCTGGTGTTTTCGCCAAAGTTTTATTATCGTCCTCAATTTATAACCTCTAACAGCATCAACTCCTCTCTCTTGCCCTCTTTCCGTCACTGCAATAGTACACGAGTCTAACTGCACTAGGACAACTGTGCATCCCGTTCGTCGCATTCCATTCGCAGGTGAGCGAAAAAAAATGATGTAACAGAAAAAGAAATATACAATAATGACGCGCTCTCGGCTGCAGCCTGTCTTTAACTCCGTCTCAATTTGCTGCCGTATATGGCAGGTGAAGTGGCATTATGCATAAGTTACATGATGTCACCATGATGTCACCATTGGTTAGAGCATCGCAAGCGTAATGCGAAGACGTGAGATCGTTTCCCACCTGCGCCAAGTTGTTTTTCCATTCACTTTCATCGTCATTAATTCATCATTTCTTTAATTCAATTAGTAAGTACAAGTATATTCCCCTGTGTTTTCCTTGGTGTCTTTGTTTGTTGGCTTCTCATGATATGATGTCACCATCCCTTTCTTCATGTGCAATTAGCGCTGTCATTTGGATCAGTGTATATTTGCTTGAAACCTTACGCAGTAGTTATCTTGTAGAGAAATAAACGGATATTTGGCAATTATCACTCGTTTCTTAAACGTTTAAGTCACCCTCTTACAAAACAATCCTGTCTTTCAACCTAAACGCTTTAGTAATTGAATGCTTCAAGCATTCAATACTTGAATGCTTGAGTTCAAGTGACATGCATGTTCCCGGTCTAGCCATTTGATTCCGCGGGTGCAAGAATAAACGCAAAAAGGGAGTGTGTTTTAGTACACAATGAAATGTTGAACGCTTCGTTCTACCCGCTTGTCGTCGACAGGAATTCCCAACGGCAAGTTCAAGAACTTCTGCAAAACTGTATTGCTTCATAGGTGGGTTATGCAGCGGTTCGCATGTGGCACAAAAGCATAGCCAATGGACTGACAATTTTCGCTTGCATCCTCGAGACGAGATAATGCATACGCTGTCTCTGCCAAATTATTTTCTAGCCGAGTCATAAAAGCTTACTTGTGCCTCAGATGAGTGGCTCAGTTTTCCATCCACCGACCACAGCTGTACAAGACTCGACAATTTGTATTAGCCTGCTGTTCGCGACATGATCGACTAGCATTACGCGACATCAAAGGCAACATTTAGAACGCTGTATTAAGCGCTTGTCCCGATAGTGGGCGTGAGAACACCAGAAGGAGCACCGCAAGAAGATAGCTCCTTCGCGTATTCTGCCAATACACACTTGGCGCTCAGTTTTGTCGAGCAATTGCCATCCTTCCAGCATGCGTAACCTAGAATTCTACTGCTATCGCGTTGTCCTGAACGTAACAGATAATAAAAAAGGATACGTAGTTTCATAACTGTTTTGCTCAGAACTCACTTGGATAATGGGTAAGCTATAAGCAAATGACTGACAAATCTCTCTCCCACCTTGATCGTCCACCGGGGAAGCGTCTAGTCGTTGTCGTTGAGTCCGAAATTGATTACTGGATAGGAAGGAGATTCAGGCAGCGACCGAAATTATCCTGGGAACGCGCTCTGTTTCCTGCACGACCCGCACGCACACACACACACACACCGCAAGCCAGGGCGCGTACAAAGCGACCTACTTCCGTCCTCTGGCACAGGTGTTCAACTCGAAAGTGCATCAGCGCGAAGTTCGCGTCACGCTGGCGGCTGCCGCTAGACGACCGCAGTGTAACGAGGCGGCTGAGTGCGCCTGTTAAGGGTGCACAGTGTACGTGTAGCACAGCGTTGTCGCTCGAACAACGTCACGCCGTTGTGTGACTAGAAGGTTTCCATCTTCCATTCACCCCCACAAGAAAAAAAAAAACCAGAAACAAATCCGAGTGGTAACGCACTCGCTGCTATATCCAAGTTTCCTTTTAGTACGACCGGTAGCACACGAACAGCGTTTAATGCGTCAGCAATTTGCATCAGCGACGGGCGCGCCACCTCTACACATTTTCATGTTTATTTCTAACGTGAGACAAACAGATGGGAAGGGGAAGACGGTGGTTGGGGTAGGAACGTCAGCAATGGTATATTTTTTGTGCTACGCAAAAGACGCGCGAAAAATGTGGAAGCGTCAGACCCTTACAAGCTGAAGTGGAAATTATACGCGCTCGTAAATCAACAAGTTTCGGTCATAATTAAATGTAGGTGACGGCAAAAGCTGAAGTATAAAAGCTATATGGGCACATGTGGAACGTCCAAGCAGTGGCGTAGCAACAGGGGGGGCCGGGGGGCCGTGGGCCCCGGGTGCAAGGGGCCAGTGAGGGGGGGGGGGTGTCATATACGTCTGGAGACACCCCTCTTTCCGCCGGCTACACCCGGGGAGGGGGGTGACAGAAGATCTATGGGCCCCGGGTGTCAGACGACCTAGCTACGCCACTGCGTCCAAGTGTATTTGTTCATATACGCGCGTTCATGTGAGTGCACACGTGCGTATGTGAGCGCGCATAGCAACTATGGGCTGGATTTATTATCACGGCAAACGGCGTCCAGTCGTATTTCGACATTTGTAGAACCGAATGCTCTGCTTTCAAATCTCCGTTCAGCTTCATGAAACAGTTTTAGCAAAATCAGCTACAACGCAAACAGGCCAGACAACTTTCGTCATCTTCCAGATCGCTATCAAGAAAGTGTAGCCTGCAATGACAGCGGCCGAAGACACCGAGTTCTTATGGTAGCCTTTCGAGTGCAAATGGCCTCTGTACTCTAAGCTAACAGCAGCATCGCCACAACACTTCACACTTGCAGCTCCGGTCACTGCTGCCAATACTTGCTTCTTGAAACAAACGGTACATTTCCCTCAAATTGGTTAATATATTTTACAGCAGAAAGAAAATAACCACCTATTTTATCAAAGAATAAACGAAACCTGCCAATCTATAATAAAAACACGGCATGCTAATTGGGGAAATATATTGTACAACAGGGATATTTTACCTATAGGTATATACGTATAGGGCACGTTTTTCAATGAGCAGCAATCTGCGAAGGAACATCTTGCGTGCTACCGTAACTAACGCGAATACTTTGCGCTCACGCACGTAGTTACAAGGTGCAGCTTCAGAATACATTATCGAGAATTAATTATGCGGCGTGAGCAGTCGTAACCGAGCCTGTCTTTCTAGGCGCAATTGTATAGCAATAAATCAACGAAGGACGTAATTATGGAGATAATTAAAAATCTACGAAGGGAATGAAATGTTCAATAGAAGCGCCTAAATAAATGTCTCCAGAAGACGGCACCGTAAACTGCGTCCTTATCATTCTTTATTCTTTCTTGTATCTTCACTTAACGGAACCCTCGTCAAAAACGGCAGCAAGGTTGCATGCGCGGATATATTGCCTCGGAACGCGGCTTGAGACTAGTTATCTGCAGGACTGTATGACACCAGAGTAGAAGAAGATTACGCTACATCCCTGTCTCAACGGCAACTCTATTTTCTGGAGGTGTCCGCCGTCAGTCATGTCCGCCGTCGTCCGCCTCTTTAAGCCGGCACTAATTCGGAGTAGGCATCATGAGACTAAACGAAGATCGATACGTTGTTTATGCTATACAATATTCTCAGGTAAACGCCACCCTTTGAAAGACAGCCCGACTCCACCCTTTAAGAGCAGCCGGATGGTCCGCGTTAGAACATGTGTGTCACAATTAGGTCAACTGTCATAAGTAATTTAAAAAATTGGAGGACGCTCAAAGGGACGCTAAAGGTTAATATTAAGTCAACGTGGACTGTTGAAATACCATCCCAGAAATCTCGAAACGCTTGTTTTCTGCGAAGAACAGACTTATTTTAAGAGAAAATGCGTGCTGAAGCGTCCGCGTACCTCTAGCGCAGTTCAAATCACCCGCCCACCAATCGAGGAGTGGTGACGTCATGGTCTCAGTGACGTTGCGCCGTCGGTGAGTAAAATGGCGCCCGCAGACGGCGCTACGGCTTTTCTGCGCAAAATGCAAACGCGCGGCCAGAAACAGAGCCAAGACAGAGCCAACAGCAGCGCGAAAGTGGAACTATAGTGGCTAGCGGAAGGGAAAGCGCGCGAAGATAAGCTGGTTCTTTATTTTATGACGCCAACTTTGACGCTCGTTGCAATGGACGACCCTGACAACGACATATTGGCTCGCGCTGCTGGCGCCATTGCGTAGTACTACGACGGCAACTGTATGTCATTGCTGTACATATTCGCACATTTGTAGCTTTGCCTTCGTGAAAACCAAATGCCGCACTCACTGCCCCGTCTTCGACCTGCAGTTGTTCTTGCGCTTCGAAGAATGCAGGCAAGACCAACGGAACAGCTCTACGGGAAAGCATTGCTTTGAAAGGCACTCCACACGACTTCAGTAAGTCCTCGTTGAACTCGTAATCCTCTAGACGAAAGTGCAGCGAGCACACTATGCGATTTTTCGGCTCTTTGCCAACGCGCTGTGGCAGAGGTACGGCACTTATAACCACTTCGAACGGAGAGGTTCACTCGTTGGCACACAGTGATAAGTAACGTTGGATTCGCCGCTGCAACTACCCTCTGCCAAGCACCGCGGACCCTTCGCGCATCCCACGACATCACATGGACGTGGCATTCTCGCTGCTTGTTCCAAATGCAAGTTTCGCGAGCCAGCAGAACCAGCGCAGCACGACGCGATAGCGAAACAACTGAAACTCCAAAGCGCGCGCGGCGCAGAGTCGAGCGCGCAGAGTCGAGTGAAAACAAAACCTTTCGACCACCCATAGTACTGAAGAGTAACGTCAAAATGTTATTTTTTTTAGAATTGAACAAAAGTAGACAAGTAGCATTTTCTTCCGCTTTATAACCTAATGAAATTATTTTTAATACGAGTAGTTGAGTACTAGTGACATAAATTATGATGATGAGTGCCTTCGTCATCGGCATAGTACCGGAATGTCGCTGGGGGGTCTCAAATCGTGTCATGCACTTACCTAAATTTCTCGGCTACTAAAGCTCTGTTCGAGATTATATTGACGCCTTAGACGTTCTAGAGCATTGCTTTAGCACTTTAACTTGATTTCATAGTAACCTTTAGTGTCCCTTTAAGAATCGCCTTGAAGAGGAAGCTTTAGCTTGGGTGCTCCTATCTAAATACATGTAAAAGAAGAATTCGTTTTTCTTGACAACCACTGCACCAAATTTGAGGAGGTTTGTCGCGTTTAAAAGGAAGCCTTAAAATCTAGTGAGTGTTGGTGTCGAATTTTTGATCTCGGTCGTCAATGTTTTATTAAAAATTGACAAACATCAAACATTTTCAGAAAACGATACTATGAAATTTACAACTCCGTAACTCGGCAATTAAAAATGATATCACAATTCCGTGAATTGTATCTAATAGTACGTCTAAAGCGGACAAAATTGATATGTCACACATGAACCTAAAAATATTTAGTAAAATGTAAATACAGCTTTTGCAGAACTTTTGTACACGACCTAACAAATTCACGTAAGATATAAAATGGCATGTTCACTTTATCCGTTTTTAGCGATCTAATGGATACCGTTTACAGAACCGCGATATCTGTTCTTGATGCAGAGCTATTAATTTGTAAACTTCGTGCTTCTATTATTTTCAAACTTGCGAATTTCGGAAAATCTTTTAAACAAAATTCAGGCCCTAAATCGAAATTCCGCTTCCAACAGTGACTAGAATTTAACTTTCTCTCTCAAATGCAACAAAATTTCATTAAGATCGGTCCAGCGGTTATCTCAGAAAAACGTTCTTGCGTTTTACATGCATTTGAATAGGCCGCGTCGGAGTTGGGCCCGAGATAAAGCTTCCTCTTAAGAGCAGAACGCGATAGCATTCAAACATCCCCGACTGCTTGTCACGCTTCCCGGCAACTGGAGCATATGTAACCATAATGTTTACCTGGAAACGCTTGCCGCGAGCGCTATGCACGAAGGCGAGCTTTGTGGTGGAACTGGTGGAACCACGGTCTCTTGCGTGGGCCGGAGGCGATGCAGCGGAGGCGAGTGCCAGCTGCAGTTCATGCAAGGAAGCGGGCGCGCCGCTCCGTGGCCACCATAGTGGCCCCCAAGACACTCGTCGCGCCTGCGCGCGCAAAATGGCGGACGCCGCGGCCAGCCTGTGAACACCGCGGACGGTTTGTGTGCGTGAAGGGGTTTCTTTGAGTTTTCGGGTAACATAATTGTTTTTTTTTCGTATAGTAAAATTACAATGCGAGAGCTATCGTGTCTGTAGGTTGTGTGCAAGTGGTAATTTACGATTTTTCTACGTATTTTAGCTTAAGATATTCAATTAGTTCAGTCAACTGCTTGCGTCATATGGAAAGCCTAGGTATACGTGGTGCAAAAATATTTTCGCGTATGCGACCTCCGACTCAAAGCGTTGTATTTCCTACTCAGTAGTTCATTTCGCTCGCGCGAAAAAAATCGACCTCCTGTTTCTTCAGGAGTGTAACTTGAGAAACAACCAGGAAGTTAAAAGATTTTGCGATGAATTTTCTGTTAAAGCTTATTTTTCATGTAGCCCCGGGAGATGTCGTGGTGTAAGAGTGGTGGTTTTTCGTAGGGTGCTTCTACATGGAAGTCACCGCCTTTTTTATTTGGAAGGTCGTGTAATAGCTTTTGATTTTTTCTGGGGTGAGAGGAAAGTTCGGGCATTGAATGTCTATGGACCCGCCGTACGGTCAGACCGCATTGACTTCTTTGCGAGACTCTCCCCTTTTTTGTTAGACAACCACCCATTCTTTATCGTTGGCGATTTTAACTGTGTGCTCGACCCCATGCGCGACTCACGAGGGCCACGACAATACGCTTCCAATACGCACGCAACTGAATTTTCTCGTATAGTGAAAGACTACAATTTATCGGATGCCTGGGTCCATATGCATGGCGGAAGTTTTGGCGCCACATAGCAGCAAAGGCAATCGCAATGTCGTCTAGATCGAATGTATTTCCCCCCTGAATTAACAACGCAAATTGTCCAGTGCAGCATCCTCGATCTCCCCGCGGACGCCGGGTACATTTCAGATCATCGCCCTTTCGCTGTCATATTGAACCTCGAAGGAAGGCCAGGTGAACGCACTGACATGTGGAGACTAGACATTGCTTCTTTGCGTGACCAGGCGACTCTAACCGAACTAAAAGCGTCAGTAGCTACAACAGTTTGCAATTATGATTGCAATATCGAAGCGTGGGGTAGTTTAAAGGAAAGGTGGAGGTCAGTATGCATAGCAGCTAGCAGGAAAAGGAAAAGAAAAGAGTCCGAACAGCTTTGTGAATGCCTGAGAAGGATAAGAATAGTACGAGACGGTAACTCCCAAACACAGTTAAAGGGCCCCTGAAACGGTTCGGACAAATTTTGTAGGCGCATTCGCACCACAATTTAAGTGAAGCGTTACGTGTTAATGGAGTTACATGCGATTAGAAGTTACCCTCCTCCCTAGCCATGCCTTTCCTCCTCAACTCGCTTTCCTCCTCAAGCGAGCGGCGCTAAGCTCCGCCTTCACTGGTCCTGCGTCACGATGCGACGTTACATCGTCTACTTCCGGTTATTGGAGCATGCCTCCTCCCGCGCGAGACCTCTCCGCTGGCCGCTTGGCCGTCGACCGAGAGCCATCGAAGCAGCGTGCGTTGCGAGCATTCTGTCGTAGCGCCGAAGGTGTCCGGTATTCCGGTAACCACAGGCAAGCTGGTCATTTCGGCAAATGACTGGAGGCATAAACTCAAGCTGATGAAGGAACTTCAGAGTAGACGTACGTGAGCAGCCTGATCGGTCTGCACGGTCCAGACACTTGTTGGCGCAGCGCTTGACCAGTCAAACGAAGCGCTAATATTGCTCTAACCAAGTGTAAAACATTTTAAACATTTATAAGAACAACGTGTTGATGATTACACTCCTGCGAAAAATACACACCAGCAGCAAAGAAGAATGCACTTCGTTGCTGCTACTGTGTATGGTTGAGCTCTGTGCCACCAGGTGGCTGCACCGTGCAGACCATTCACATTTACCTTTCTGCTCATCTCATGGCTCATCCCGGCACAGTCAAGCGGCTAGACCCTGTCCCCTTGCGCTTGTGTTTGTCCTAATACCGGAATTGCGAAACGCTATTGCGTTAGTAATCTTCCGCTGTAAAGTGACGGCCACAAACGCGCAAATCCTGGCACCTATCGGATAGCGGCAGTCCGATGCGCAGCAGCCAGTTCGCTCGTATTCTGCCTTGCAGAGGGACACGATGTCGCAGCTTGACATATTGCCAGTCGCTAGGTTCGCAGTCCACAAGGCAACAAAGTCGAATATAGTGCTCGCGAAAAGACTGAGACCGACTCTGACCGCGGAGCTCTCGTCAAAATGGAGTACGTGTAACACGAGCAGACGACACTTGCTGTGTGCCTTAAGTGTACTGAAAAATTGTTCTTGTGCATTCCCTTTATGTTACTTTCTTTTTATAAAAACAAATGAACTAACATTCCAACTATTACAAAGATCATTTGTTTACCATAAAGCTGGAAAAATTATCGATCACGCGCCCTGGTCAGCCAATCGGATAGCTCGCCCCACTGACGTCATATGGGTGATTGCCGTCATATGGGTAGGGGCAGCTTAAAATTCCGCCGAGCAGCGTGCTGCGATCGGCAGCGATGTGCATTTTTAAAACCTTATAATAAATTACACGCTTTACACGGAGCACTTATATGTGTCAATTAATGATCAGAAGGACCTACTCTAACGACTCCGTACGTTTGTAGAAAATCGTGAAAATCGTTTCAGGGTCCCTTTAATGCGCGAATACCTAGATCATCAGCGTGAACGCTACCACAGACTTATGAGCTGGTACTCTCGCACCTCTCCAAAGGCGTGGATGACCAACAGGCCAATTTCCCACCCTGAGGTACTGCGGCTGGCTCGTGCGTCCAGCAGGAAGCAGAACGGCAGCTCTTTCATTGAAAGGGTTATAATAGAAGATGGCACAGAGAGCGGTGCGAGGCGAGATATCGAAAGAATTTTTTGGAACTGATTCTGAGACGCATTTTCATCGGGAAAGATTTATAATGCAGAGCTATTGAGTGAAGAAATTTCAGACTTTTGCGCTAACCTACCTCAAGTAGAAGATACAGAAGGCCAGAATTTATTGTCCCCAACAAATCTGCAAGAAGTTTTTGATGTTATTCGTCTATGAACAGCGGATCAACACCCGGGGCAGATGGCTTACCAGTCGAATTTTACCGATCTTACTGGGAGGAAGTAGGCACTGCCTTAGTGTCGCTCCTTAACGGCATTCTTGCACGGGAAGGTATTCCTAAATCGTTTAATCGGGGCCGCGTAATGCTCTTGCCAAAGCCATACTCCAACCTTGCAGTTTGACTGGTCATCCTGGAGGCCTATAACGCTGCTCAACACAGACTATAAAATATTGACAACCCTTCTTGTAAATCGCATGAAGATATTATTGCCCAAAATAGTCAGTGTACATCAAACATGTTCCGTGCCGGGTCGGAGTATATTTTCGTCTCTCAACTTAACACGTGATATCATACAATACACAACAGCGCGTGAAGCTTCAGGAGTATTAGTAAGCTTGGACCAAGCCAAAGCGTTCGACCGCTTAGAACACCAGTACTTATTTGAAGTTTTACGATGCTATAACTTCCCTGAAGAGTTTGTAGACATCCTGCGGCTGTTGTATTCGCGAACAACAGCTGAGCTACTGCTTAAGAGCATTTTAACACCTAGATTTGATGTGACAAGGGGAGTGCGGCAGGGTTGTCCTTTGTCACCCATATTGTTTGTGCTTGCGATTGACCCGTTGTTAAGGCGGTTTAGCGAGAGCCCGCTCATAAGAGGTTTTCCTATGCCGGGATCCGGGTGCATAAAAGTATCGGCGTATGCGGATGACATCACTTTGTTTTTACGGGATGGGGACAGTCTTGTAGAGGTATTTCGTATTTATAATCAATATGCTTCAATGTCAGGGGGCAAAATAAATATGAGAAAATGTGAAGCATTAAATTTAGGTCGCGTCGAAATAACGCCAGGGGACATTAAACAGAGCGAGCATATGCAAATACTAGGTATCAAATTTTGTACAAGTGGTGTTTCACCTCACACGTGGCGAGACATTGTCAGCTCCATTAACGAACAGCCAGAAGCAGTGACTGCGTCACCACTTCCGCTGGCAGTAAGGGCTTTCTTCATTAAGAACGTATTGTGCAGTAAACTGTGGTTTGCTGCAAGGGTAGCTCTCCCGCCGTCACCAGCAGTACGAGTAGTAAACTCACTTATTTTCTCATGGTTCTGGTTAAACAAGTCGCAATACGTAGCGCAGCAATTTTTGCGTCTGCCAAAATCCAGCGGAGGATGGAGCTTGCCGTGCATAGTTACATTCGGTAGGCTGTTGTGCACTAAGAGTACATGTGATCTACTTGATGATGATGAGTACCGTGGTAGGCCACTGCTCGTTTATTGGCTGGGCCATTACCGTAGAACGCTTATGCCGCAGAGTACAGGCAACTTGCTTCCGACGGCAGTAACGCCAGCACCGCAGTATGCGGCGGCTGCGCGCTCGCAAAGCCAGCTTGTACAACTAAGAATTACAAAGTGGCGTGCGACACCAGTTTCCAGGCTTTGTGAAATGTTGTGTGAGACAGCTGTACCTCCACGGACAACTACTACACAAACATGGACAGCTGTGCTTTCACCTGATTTGCCCTCTCAAGTGAAGGATTTTCATTGGCAATATCAGTGGGGCATTCTACCTACAAGAGACAGGCTTGAACGCTGGCATATGGTAGCGAATGATAAATGCATATATTGCGCACAAACAGAGACCAACACGCATGTAGTAAAGGACTGCGTTGTAGCACGCAACTTCTGGAAGCTAGTTCCAAGAATGTTCGGAATATCCATCGTGCGGCCACCACAGCGCCGAGATCGGTTTGCGAGTCTCGTCTACTACAGCGCTAGCTACATTTTGTGGTGCTTCCGTAACATAGCAGAACGATCTCGGCAGTCAAATAGAGCAATGTACCCCAGAATGCGGAAACTACGGGTGATAATATGGGGTCATCTTGAAGAACAGTTGTTCAAACTCGGTGAAGCCGAGTTTCTTCGCCGCTGGTCTACGCGGTACATAACCGTCTCCCGAGGCAAAGTCTTTCTACAGCCAGAATAATGTTCAATTCTGTTGCTTGAGTTCGGACTGTATCTGCATGTGCCCCGAGTGCCTTTCATAAATTCGAGGCTGACAATAATGCTTTTGCGTGGATGTGGTAATGAGTTTTGTTGTTGTTGTTGTTGTTGTGTGTGGCAAAGCCAGTGTCAAATGGACACCATTTCTTATTTCATTTGTTAATCTGTTTTGTTTACATCAAGTGTGGCGTATTACATGTGATGTACTTTATATTGTACTTTTCGTTCATACCACAGTTGTAAGCGTGCCTACGGGTCAATAAATTTCCTTGTCAGCTGCCTAATGTCCTTACATCGGTCATTGGTTGTATTTCTCCTCCACAGCCTTATAAGCGGATGTTGCTGTAACTTGAGAATGGTGCACGAATGTTGACAGGGCAACGGAGCCACATTGTTCTTCCTCTTCACAGGTGAATCACTGGCCCACCAGCTCAACTGGGCTACCGTGACCACATCGCTAGCCCGACGCGGGCAAGAAATAACTACAAGTACCGTAGGTGTACAGCCTAGATGTTAGTGGTACATAACAACTCCGGGGGATTGGCCAGGAACCGGGTAGTTCAATATAAAATATAAAAAAAGAATGTAAACAAAATTCGTGAATAGGTAGATGAGAATCGTTAGGTTATAGCCAATGGTTTTATTAGACTGAAGGAATAAAGGACACCAAGACTAGAGCTAATCAAAAACGATTTTATAGCGCACTAGCCTTTACATTATTTTTTGTCCGCGTCGTATTAGAGATATATTGCCACAGTAACTGGCATCAAACCAACTAGCCTGAAAGTCTATACCGTAAGCTCAACATGGGTGTCCACCGGAGAGTATCCTCCGGTGCGTTAACTTAGCCCGCATTCTCGTGTTTGTGCAACAAGGGTCGCGATATTTGCGCAAAACAAAGCGAGTCCCCGCAACGCAGAGCGAAAAAACAGAGAAATTAAGCATCTAACCAACACATCCAATACGTGAGAAGGCCTGCGCACTTTTGTGACGTCACGTAGTATAACCGAAGCTCCGGAGACAAAATTTATTGTATCTAGGCCAAATTTAGACAGCAACGAGCCTCAACCGCGTCCGTCATAAATACGTATGCGCTTAGGCTTACCGGCGTGGTGTCGCAACTCGAAGCGCGCAGAACCTCTGTTAAATAGGAGGATCTTATTGATATAACACCTCCAATGATTTGGCACAGTCGGAACGGTGCAGGTACCGCTTCTCTGAACTATCCCAAGCTCAACAGGAAGTGGGCAAGAGAGCCGACTACGGACGAACACCTTTCCTCACTTGCACAGGCTACACAAGATGTACCCCGACAGACACAAAGAGAAATAACCCGGGTGTGAAGACACCGACACTCCCGCACACCACATACAAACTCCCGAGGCGCGCGGCCGGCGCCGTCTCGCCGCTAATCACGGACTCGCTCGCTAACTGGTCGTGGGAGGCGCGGCTCACTGAACTGGACTTGGGAAGCCAGCTGGCGACCCTCGACCAGGCCCGTCGAGCCGTAGAAGCCACTTGGGTTCTTGAATAGGGGCTTCACCTATATACACCACTCATTTTTATGAGCTAATAAAGTTCTTCTTCTCTTAACTATAGGCGGGTGTGACCTGTGACGGTTACGTTAATGAAGACAAGCTGCCGCCTGCCCCTCTTCTTGAGTTATCGCCGAACCTTGCACTGGTTAATCTTTTCTGCACGATTACACATCGCGAAGCAAAGCATACCACAGCAGCGTGTTGATGTCACGCAAGCAGACATTTGGTACGATTCGCTCCAATCCGACGTTCAAACTTGTGCAGCCGAAAAACATTTCCCCACACAGAGAAGTATTCAAGTTCAGAGGTTTTACGCGCCAAAAGCACGATATTCTTACGAGGCGCGCCGTAGTGGGAGCCTCCCGATTAATTTTGCCCTACTGGTGTTCTTTAACGTTCGCCTAAAAGGAAGAATACGGGCCATTTTGCATTTCTCCCCCATCGAAATGCGGCCGCCGCGGCCGCGATTCAACCCCCAAGCTCAGCGACGCAACGCCATAGCCACTGGGCTACCGCGGCGGGCGCAGAGCAGTATTCGAAGGCCGGAAGGACTTGCACATTCTACCACACCGGCATTCGCATAGTTCACGTGGATATTGTAGAAGCGAGAGATTCACACACGAACGTGTTTAATCTACAAGAACGCTTTATCGTATATTGCAGCACCGGTACATCACTCATCCACATTTGCTTATTGACACACCATTCGCCTGTCCCAGATCTCGTGAAGTATTCCCATAATTGTTCTATATACACCCTAACAACGCCGTGTGGCAACGTAGCGTCACAGTGACTTCAGTAGCGCTAATGTTGTGATTACGGATGGAACTATATAAGAACCAAAGTTTGAATAAAGAATGTAACACGTGGTCCCTGGGTCTACATTCAAAATTAAAACTTGTGTGAAATGCTTTCTATAAAAGGATATGAACATGTTCATGCCGCGCGTGAAAGAACATGTGTATGAAACGAATTTTACTCGAAGTGTTTCATTGTTGGACAAAGGCAATATATGTAATAATTTCACGCGACAGACATAAAATGAGCTGCACGCCCCGATCTCGAAGAACAGGTGGCTGTGCTATAACTCTCTCACCTCGAGCGTCTCTTGGACGCTGGGCCTGTCACATTAAGGGTTAGCGTGGCGGACTCCGAGAGTAGTGTAATCATCTCTTGAAGCCACTACTTTACTCCATCTCACAAGTCGTTTGCAGCACTGTGGAAGATGCAGGACTCCTCAGCCAATATAAAGGCCGCGTGCCTCTCGAAATGTATTCATCCGGGTCGCGTCTTCTGCTCACCGTCACAGTAATTCGCAGTATACGACAAGCATGTGCGAAGGTCCTAGCATGCCACGCATCGCTGTAGCATGTCATCTAACCACGAAAAATAAAACTATAATCCCACCAGTAATCATAATACGCCCGGAACTATATTCCGCTGCGCAAGGATGTTGCCTGTGCACGCCTCGTACCTTCGACAGGGCTGCAAACGACTTGTGAGATAGAGTATGAAGAGCAGTCAGCAAAGTGCCACCGCTTCATTCGGGTGTGAAGAAATACGCAACAGTGTGCCGACCCGCGCTGCGGCTAGTAAGAAGCGGAAGGCAGAGCATACAGTCTGAGGTCATGAATTATGCTTCGGCTTCCATCTCCCCATCAGCCTTCATGTGTACCTAAGTACGTGTCGCGGCCCTAGCGAGTAGTGCTCTTTTCTGTGATGCGTCTTCTGGTACATGTCTAACATACTGCCAGCGAATGGGAGGCGAGGAACAGCGTAGTATTTCAGGCGTGCATCTTCTTGATGAGAGCCCTGACGAGTTTTTCGAGGTCTTTCTTGCGTTTCTGGCCGGTTTCGAGGACCTCTTCGTGGTTGGCCACTTGGCACGTGTTGTAGTCGCTTATGCACACGTTGCTGATGAGCGAAAGCCCGAAGACACGGAGGCCACAATGTCTTGCCACGATGACCTCGTGTGCCGTGCTCATGCCTGCGACAGTAATGGAAAAGGTGAATGCATTTCATATATGTAGCACCCGCTGTAGCACAAGTACGCAAGACTGCAGTCAGGAGACGCTCGCAAGAGAGCATCATAAGAAAGTTGAAGTGGTAAGTGCACCCTCCAGCTGCCTCCAAGAACAAAAAAAAAAAAATCAAGGTCGCAGCGGGCCGTGTATCCCGATAATTAACCAATGTTTGTGCGATCATAATTTTAATCGATAGTATAGGACGCGGCCACAACCTGCATAGGATGTGAATTGGTCCGTAAAACAAAGAAGTGAAGAAAAATACATAAAGGTTGCAATTTTTCGTAATTGTAACACTGTAAAATCAGTATGTAAGCCTTGTATATAGTATATACAGGGTGTTTCACGTAACTTGAACCCAGGAAATAAAAAAAAATGGTTAGCCGCAGCCGAATGAAACCAACGGCGTATGATTTGCCGTCATGTGGCGCTCTTTAGAATGTCGTTATATTCCGCTTACTTGGTCGATTAACTAACATGAATTATGCAAAATTTTAATGCTCACTTTAGGGCCAAGTGCATTTCGTTGCGTTGTAGAGGGGTTTCACAAACGACCGTTCCAATTTTTTTGCGGCAACGTACATGCTGCGTGGCGATTTTTTTTTCGGCGTTCAAAGAAAGCCCGCGAAATATGAAATAAAGTCATGTGACTGCGCTCACGCACTATCGTATTGCAGCGCACGGATAGTGGCGAAGTGAGCGGCCTTGTCTCTAGGCGTCGGCTTCACGGCGCGTCAGCGCCTTTGGCGGCGGCACACGGAAAGGAAGCGTTGTCGTCCCTGATAAGCGATAGCGTCGACGCACGGTTGAGAGCACTGCAATACGATAGCCACAAAAAAGTGGATCGGTCGTTTCTGAACTCCTTCTACAACGCAACGAAACGCAGTTGGGCCTAAACTGGATATTAAATTTTTGTATAACTGAGCTTAGTTAATTAACTAAGCGGAATATAAAAAGAACACTCTAAGGATAACCAGATGACGGCAAACCATATGTCCTTGGTTTAATTTAGCTATGGTTAACCACTTTTTAAAATCCTTGGTTCAAGTTAAGTGAAACACCAGGTAATATATACGGGGTGTCCCACATAACTTGAGCCAAGAATTTAAACATAAAAGGCGCGTCGGAAGCGAATTGAACCAAACGCATACTGTTCGCAATAGCCTATAGCAACTCGGACAATGTTTTTTCCCCATACCTCACTAATTAATAAAGTTTAGTTACGCAATTTTTAAAAATTATTGGCTGAAGACCCCAAGTATGATACGCAGATTTGTAGAGCACTTTCAGAAACCACCGACTGAGTTGTTTCCTTTACGATACTTCTCGCGTAGTCTTTTTTTCCGGGTTGCAAAGAAATCCCGCGAAATATGAAAAAAGCCACGTGACGGAGCGCTTGCGCAGTGGTATCGTGCTGCTCTCAAGCGTGCGTTCGCTGAACAAGGTCGGCTCCCGTGGGATGACGGAGAAAATGCATGCTGCTGGCCGAGCGCTGCCGATGAGATAAAGAAGGCCCTGCCACTTCGTCGTCGCCAGTCTCGATGCAGCCGACCTTGTTCACCGAACGCACGCTTGAGATAAGCACAATACCACTGCGCTAATGCTCCGTTACGTGGCTCTTTTCATATTTCGCGGGCTTTCTTTGCAACCTGGAAAAAGAGGACTACGTGAGACGTAAAAGAAGCAACTCGATCGGTGGTTTCTGAAGGTGCTCTACAAATCTGCCTATCGTACTTGGGGTCCTCAGCCAATAATTAAAAAGTTGGGTAACTAAACTTAATTAGCGAGTTACGTGGAAAACACAAAAAATGTCTCAGGTAGTATAGGCTGTTACGAATAGCATGCGTTCGGTTCAATTCGCTTCCGACGCGCCTTTCATGTTCAAATTCCTGACTCAAGTTATGTGGTACCTTACAACCTTGCGTGCTGCGTCGCGCCAACGTGTCACACCCGCGTATGCGCTCCCGACACTGCCCAGGAGGCGCGTCCGAGCAGCGATCGTGAGCGCCTCTTGCGGCACCTTCCGTCAAAACTGACACTGACGGGCCACGCTACTCAGGCTGTCCACGCCGATCTGCCAACGTGATCCCATGTGATCCCATGCCAACGTGATCCCATGTTCATGCTTGTTTTGAAACGAACAAATGGCGCAAGTTTTGCTGTGTTGTTTCAAACCAATCCCGAATTAGACGGTCGGATACGCCCTGCCATTCGTCGTAAAGGGCGAAATCTCTACGCTGCCGGGCACGTTCACAGCGTTAAGGAATTCGCCGGTGTGACTGTGCTGGAGAAGTGCGACTCCCAGCAAGGTAAACGCAACTACAGCGTATCTCTGGACGTGAGTATACACTGAGCTATCATATTATGCTTTGATCAAGCAGCTCAATTGAGTGTGCAGGCATGGCTGAGCTTATTAAGCGTTAGGCGTAGGTGTTCTTGGCCAACCATTTGAGCTACGGTAGACAAAATGTGTTCTTCCGTGGTGCTGTTTTGACACGCTCGCAAAGCCTCATTGGCCACGGATGATAGGTGCCATATCTTTCCGAATTACTAAAAGGCTCTTTTAAACAACTTGCACAAACAATTGTATTAGACTGCTATGTTCTGCCAAGCAGTCACAGAACTTTGTGTACAACTCCCGAGGCACCGGCACGACCTTGGGCCGCTCCGGCCGCCAATACTCGGGTGACCGTATCCGGCAACCTGAACCCAAGCACAGCCTCACAGCGTGAAGCGCTCAGCGACTCACACAAACCAGAACACCTGCAGCCACCACGCAGTACGCTTCGTACACGAAAATAAATAGCTCTAAAATATATCAAGAATTTACAAAAAAAATGTAAGTCGGCTTCCCGGCAAGACTCTCTCTCGACCAAAACCTTCAGTCTGCTGACTGCAATAGTTTCTAGTGCCGTCCTCCAGGAAGGAAGCGCGAGCACAAAACAACGGCCGACCAGGAAATCTGTAGAGTCGGAGATCAGGCAGTCCTGCGCGGCCGTTACAGTCTTTAACGCAGCAATACCGCCATCCCCACGCTTTCTTTCCTGGGCAGTTTTCGATGTCTTGCACATTTGCCATCGTAAAACAGCGGTATGAGAATGTTTACCTGCAGGACGGTGGCGCACGTGGTTCAGAAGTTTCGAATCGTACGCGGTCATAACAACAACACGCGCCAGCTGGATTCTACGCCGTCGACTGAAGTTGGATCAGTGCCAGAGTTGCGCTTTCGACGCTACAGCTGGCGCGGCCGTCGCCGGGAAACTAGAGTCGCTGGAAAAACTTTTTCAAGTGACTCTATGGGAAACTCCACTGTCAGGAGCCTTGCGAGGAGTTCAAGCGCAACGCGCAACCTTGCTATCGCTGTCGATGCTTCGCTCTTCCGGTGAAGCTGCCATATTTCTTATGTCATCAATATACTGCAAGGCTTACCGCCGATATATGTTTAAGTGCTCCTATACGAAGTGACGACATCCGTCGGATTTAAGGGAGAAGCTACCGCAAGGACGTTCCGCTACCGCAAGGACGTTCCGTAAACGCCTTCCTGCAGGGCAGCCGTGAGGACATAATCCGATGTTTTTTTTATGTATAATTATGCGGGTGAAAGCAGGCGAAAGGAGACACACGTGGCTGAAGAAGCGTAGTGCTATCCCTTAATAGTTTGTCACACGCCTATGCCGACAGTTATAATCACTGGCTGACAAAGGCGAACACGTGTCCCTAAACGTGCACTTACCGCACGCACCCGAAAAAGCGTGTTCTGGTCAGATTTGTAAATGCCTGGAATGATAGTAAGGTAACTATGATCGACGTCGGCTAGCAATCATTGCTGTCATTTTCCAGTCCCACCCTTGTGCATGTTCACTGGTTGGAACAATACGTGGGGAGCTACCACTGTAATAATTATACCAGAGTCAAACATTGGCATTTCCTATATGTTTCCAAATGTCAGCGCACACTTAAACACAAATGTGCAGATGGCTTTGCGTCGTTAGATCAATGCGAAGCTATATTCAGTGAGAGCGTGTCTACGTATAGCCACAGCGGCTCGGACTTTGAGTAACTTCTTGCTCCCAATATTCGCGTTTATTCATTTGGCGGTATAGAACGACAGGTTTATTCTATTGCCACGATTGTTTTCATTATCATGCGCAGATGCGAGCATTATTACATATAGACTCTAGCTGTAAGAAATTAAACGTACGCAGATTTATAAGAGTTTCAGTTATTCTGAAAAAGAAAAAAAGAAGGCGAGAGAACTTTGACATTGTTCGAGTATTCAAATCTGTGGTAATTTAGTATGTTCAGTTTCGCCAAAAATCGTGGGAAAGGGTTGAATTCACCTGATACTGTGTTTCTTGCTAACTGCGGGGGCACCAGCTACGGTATAAATAGTCCTCACAAAAAGCACTTTTGAGATCACAAGTTGTGGTAGCACGTGATGATTTGCATAAGCAATAGTGGCACGGTGCCGCTTGTTCAGTTTTTCTCGTGAATTCAGATTACGAGTGAGGTTACAGTTGCACCGCCAGTTGGTTTTGTTAGACTTCGTTGTAACAAGGTCGGACATTTTCGGACATGAATTAGATGACGAGGACGACACCGCAAGCGACAAAAAGAGCACTTGAGTTGTCGGTCTACCCTTGGCGTTCCCCATATTACAGTTCACGCTTTGTCCTTATGACAAAGGAAGGTTAATCGAAAGGACAGCAATGAAAAGAAAACATTTCAACACAGAACTGAAGAGCAATAAGACACTTCTTGAAACTGTTTAAACAAACATCATGCTCGTATTCTCAAAACGTTCTTTTTTTTTTTGCCTAAGGGTCGTCGGCGATTAGCCATTACCGCAGCGACTGTGTCATCATCACGAGTAGTGGAGACCCCCGAACGCTGGAGAGTAAGCGAATTCTCTTAGGTAAAAGTTTTCTAAATACTGCCCCATATAGGCACGTTCGTTCACGCTCAGTGGACACGCTTCATCAGTATTCAAGCACTCATAACCAGGGGCGTAGCCAGGGGGGGGGGGCTTATGGGGCTTCAGCCCCCCCCGAAATTTTTTCGTGCTGTCCATGCACCGCCGACCAAAGCGACCCCCAGCGCCGGAAATCACTCTGGATTTTGTCTAGAATGTCTTTTTGACGCTCGAAAAGACATTTAACCGCGAAGATTGCAAACTCGGGCTGGATTTCGTGGCAACGCCCATACTCCGGGAGTCGCATAACGCCGAGCACTCCCATACGAGCACAAAGTTTCAAGGGCACCTTGATGGTGAGCGGGCTCGCCGCAGCATCTCGCCGCGGCATCTCACTGAGGCCACGGAATCTATGGAGCGCATGGATATCAAGTGCGAAACTTTATGGGCATAAATCTCATAAGCTCTTGATCTTAAAGGTGCATTGACATTTCCAAAGCTGTGCTTTAGATTTTCAATTGCGGAACTTTGTGGGTTTAATGTTGTTATAAACATTTGACGCCAAAGGTCTATTGACTTTTCTAAAGTCTTACATCGGAACATACAACGAGACAAGCCAAATCAACACACTAGCAGACGAGTTGACAAAGCAGGCAGCGAGGTCCAATGAGACGAAGCGTTGGGGTGGTTCATTTGTGCCGTCATGTCACATAAAAAAATATTTTTTTTTAACCTACGCCAGAACATCCATGTCAAGACACTAAAGCCAGCCAAAGTAACTACGTTCTTATTTATTTTTTCTTCTTTGACTTTTATTCGCAAGGACACATTGAGCCTCTTCAATTTTTTTTTTTTTTGTTCTCGCTACCCTACCCGCGGGCTGCCAGAGCCAGCCAGAGCGCATACGTTTTTCTCGTATGGCCCCGATCACCGTGCGGTGCACTTCGGTGGGCGTTCGGTTTGCTCTGGCCGAGTGGATTTTCACCGGACAGGGCTAGCATATGAGGAAAAAAAAACAATGGTCGCTCGCCGCCTACACTGTGGGGACTCGAAGGATTGCAGCGCATTCCTTGAGCGGAACCTTTCCGGAAAGTCTTGTTTCGCCGGTGTAGGATACTGAGCAGTATGCGTATGGTTCTCAGTGGACCAACCGTCTCGTGTTTTCTTCGGTATTCTTTCCGTAGCCCCATTGGGTGCCCGAAGTAGGAATTAGATTCTGGCCAACATACTTTCCTATGCGTTTTTTTTTTTCATTTCGGTGCCTCCGCCTCACAGAAAAAAAATACATTGTTGCGGCGCAGCGAATTGTCGCATGGTGAAAGTTCGATTTTGATACTTCTTTTGCGGAAAGTAATGGGTGACGGGACGCTTCAGTTGCCGGATACGTTTATTATATTATTGCGAAAGCAATTATATGAACACTCCAGGCGCATTCCTGCCATCGCCCTCATGTTTCGTATAAAGTCCAAGGGTGATAACATCGTGACCACGCGCTGTATGCTGTATGTGCGAGTGAAAGCGTAGGAGGGAAGGTGGAATGGGTGAGCCGACGATGGTGGCTCAGTCTTGTGTGCGCAAAGGAGAAAAGCGGGGAGCAAGCGCGCCGCCTTCCGTCACGCGCAGTACATCGGGGGGCAGAATGGGGGCAGAATCTAGGATTCTGTGAATCTATGATTGTGCAACATGTTTATTTGCCTTGTTTGACGCATTATATACAGTTACTTCTTCTTACATACATAGACTCATTGGAGACTTATACGTATACTTAACTATCTTGTTGCGAGGTTTTGTGTATACATGCAGTGAACTTTGTTTCCAGTGACACTTTTTTGTCCTTTATCAAGCCGTATTTTCGCATTTGCATATCCCATTGTATCTTTGTATTTCTAATGTACGAGGGCGAGTCAAATGAAAGTGAGCCTACCCTAACCGCGCAATAATGGTTCGGTTCATTATCTGCGATGCATGCGCAAAGGATAACGGCATGTCTCATTTACAAAAGTGACACGCAGGTGTGAAGATAAATGTTCTTTAATGCTCTCATACACTGCGTTGAATATGGTTGCGTCACATATGGACACTTCAAAAGTTGAACAGCACGGTGTCGCGAAGTTTTTGACAGCTGAAGGTGTTTCCAAAACAGAAATTAATCACCATATGACTGCCGTGTACGTTGAACACTGCATTTCATTGACCACTGTGAAGCGTTGGAGCAAACTGTTCAAAGGACGTTGCAAAGACATTGCAAGACCGGGCCAAAACCATCGTGCAATCACCCCCCACACAATTTCAAAGGTTCACGAGCTGCTGAAACAAGAACGGAGGATAAGCATTGATGAACTGGCAGACCGTCTGAACATCAGTCACGGTGCGGTTCACGCCATAATTAATGAGCTTCTCGGTTATCGGCACTATGGTGCGCAATGGATCCCCAAGATTTTTATCCATCGCGAGAAGACGGAGAAGTTTCGCGCTGCCTTGACTCATCTGATCGGGTATCACAATGAGCATGACGACTTCTTGTTTGCAACTGTGATCGGGGACGAACCTTGGTGCCACTACTACGAGCCTGAAACACGACGGCAAAGCTTACAGTGGAAACATTCGAATTTACCACGCCCAAAGAACGTAAAGGCCATCATTTCCGCTGGAAAGGTGTTGTTGACTTTCTTTTCGATCGACAGGGTCCATTACTGATAGAATTTGCTAAATCTTGAGAGGCTATCAATTGTTTCCGATAGTGTGAAACGCCAGAACGGCAGCGTGTCGCAATCAAGAACGAACAACGTGGAAAATTAACGAATGGGGTCATCTTGTTCCACGACAATGCCTGTCCCCACGTCGCTTATGTGGTTTATACAAAACTGGCAAAGTTCAAGTGGGAAACGCTGCAACATCCGCCATACAGCTCAGACCAGTCACCTTGCGACTTCTACATTTTGGGGCAACCGAAAAAACAGCTCAAGGGAACCAGATACAGACGTTTTGAAGCAGCAACCCAAGGAGTTTTATAAGACGGGAATCACGCAACTCGTTAGTCAATAGGACAAATGTCTAAATTCTCATGAAGACTGCTTCTAAATAAAGTACCCCGTTGTTGGCTCATTCATTTGACTTGCCCTCATATATCTTGCAGAACTCCTGCTTTTTATAGGTGCTCTCTGTCGTGACTATAACTTCGGTGCAATTACTCACGATACACGACAAGGGACAGCTACACCTGCGTAATGCATTGGAACAAACGACAGCGTCATTGAGATTTTTCACTCGCCATTGCATATATACAAGAATGTAAGCACGGTTCTTGAATGACAAAGTTTCATTAACATATTTGTCCTCAACTTGTTCAGTTCACTGCCTTTTAATTTTTCATATCAGCGGCATGCACTGCTTTCCTGGTTTCGAACTGATATTGTTCTAAAGTTTGTGTGATGTTTTGTTTACTTAATAAATAGACAAAAAACATGGAAGCATTGACGTCAGTTATGTTGGGCACAATTTTTGGCACATACGACTATAATATTTTATGAAAGAATACATATTTTACTTGTATTTACAGTGCGTAGCTTTCAAGAATTCGTTTGCAGCATCTTTGGAAATGACAATGCAGTTATTATTCATGTATTTGATCCCTCGATAAATTGTTTAAGAGGAAGCTTTAGCTCGGGCCCAATCCGACGCGGCCTATTCAAATACTTGTAAAACGCAGAAATGCTTTTCTGAGATAATCATGCAATCGCTTTCATTGAAATTGGTTGCATTTGAGAAAGTTAAATCCTAGTGTCTGTTGGAAACAGAACTTCGATTTAGGGCCTGAATTTTTAAAAAAATATTTTGGAAAATTGGAAAGTTTGAAAAAATAGAAGCACGACGTTTACAAACTAATAGCTATGCATGAAGAACAGATATTGTGGTTTTGTAAACGGCATTTATTATAACAGTCAAAGCGGACAAGTTTTCTGTGTCAATTTGTATCTTACGTGGATTGGTTACGTTGTGTACAAGGGTTCTGCAAAAGCCGTATTTCCACAATACTAATTTTTTTTGAGATTCATGTGTAACATATCTATTTTGTCCGCTGTAGATGTATTATTAGATGCAATTCGCAGAATTGTGATATGATTTTTCATTGTTGAGTCACGGAGTTTTAAACTTGATAGTTTTGTTTTCTGAAAATTTTCAATTTTGGCCAATTTTTAATAAATAATTGACCACCTAAACGAAAAATTGGAAGCCAGTCGTCACTAGAATTAAACTTTTTCTTTTATATGCAACAAACCTCCTCAAATTTGGTGTAGTGGTTGCAGGGAAAAACGAATTTCCCTTCTACATGTACCTAAATAGGAGCACCCGAGCTAAAGCTTCCTCTTAAGGAGGAGGCTGAGCTGCAACGTGCAGCTATATATATATATATATATATATATATATATATATATATATATATATATATATATATATATATATATATATATATATATATATATATATATATATATATATATATATATATATATATAGAGCCAGTGGCGTAGCCCCCCCCCCCGAACGAAATTTCTGGCTACGCCACTGCTCATAACCCAAAGTTGAAGTGAAGACATTGAGATTCATCTTAACATATACGTTACGCATCATATCATCCACATTTTTTCCCCTGTTAAGTAAAGTAAATGTTCAAGTTATATCGGAATAAGTTTCGTCCAAGAAAGAACAGCCCTATATACAACCCTGTCTACTTCCCGTACAATCGGGCCTGAAGAACGCTTCATAACCCGCTTCTGTTAGGAAATGTGGTCGTCCAAACGTATCCGAAAGTTTCAGTCCTAAATAACGACATTCGGATTACATGGGGATGGCCTGAAATAAAGCCAGTTTACTGAATTTTCTGATCGCGGTTTCATTTTTTGATCGAAGTGGATAAGCATGACTGGAGTAAAGGAATGATGCTCAGAACTTCTGAAGCGGGAATGACATACCACAAGCGTCGGCGCCGAGTACTCGGAGCATGTTTATCTCGGCAACAGACTCGAAGTTTGGTCCTCCAACCATGCAGTAGACACCTTCGCGGAGAAAAGGCCAGAGCGAAAGCTCTTCGTTGGCAATTTTCTTGGCCAACTCCCGGAGATCCCTGTCGTAGGCATTGCTCATGGCCGGAAAGCGAGGTCCCCATCTATAGGCAGGAAGAAATGTGTAAGAAAACTTGCCCGTGTTCTTACTTTAGTGCAACATCTGCAGGCACAAATAACGACATGTATTTTTTTTACACGATATCATTGTGAACCGCTTGTGGGAACATTACCGCACTACTCGCGCATAATGTAGCGAGCGGCACTATGTAGCGTGGTCATGAAGAACCAGCACGTAAAGATTGCATATTGTCACGTATAGTAACGGTAAAGAACGCAGTAACAAAACTATGAATGACGAAACTAAGTTTTTATTGGGCGAACTTGTGCTCACAAAAACAAGTTACACTCAAAGCACAACGATAGCGGCGAACACAGTCAGCGATCGTCGAAATCTGATCTGCTGGGTAAGCGCGTCGGCTTTTATACACGAGCCATCGAACGTTCTATAGTAATCGCTGATGCCCACGTGTTTCCCAGAAAGTTCAACTCCATTCACGTCGCTCAAACATGCTGTCAGATTACACAAGGTTTGGTGACAACAGACGGAGGATAGAACGATGGATAACATCCCAGAAACTTCTGATACATGCAGTCGCGTCCCGCGCTAAGCGATAACATTTGTTAGACGGTGAAAAGCGCTCACCCGAAAAAAATAAACACGTCCACGTGTCAATATGATCCACTCATGGATGTTTATTTCTTTAATGCGTTAGGTGGGAAACATGGACGCCTTGGAGTTTTGTTGTCTTACTTTAAATTATGATGGGAAATCCTATTCCCTCGAAATTTCGACCCTGTGGCACGTCGAGTCCTTTCAGGACATTGGAAGAACTTCTTTCCCGATTCTTAAAATACGTGTGTAAAGCTTTGGAACGCTTTTATAAGTAATTTTCTGCAAAGTTTGTAATTAACCGGGACACTTCAAACTAGCTCTCAGTACGCGTAACCCATAACATGGCTCCCATTCTATGCAAATATAGAACTGCTGTCACGTTTGGTTATGCCAGAGCAGCTGCGAAGCTTTGTAAGTGTTTCAGATGCAGCATCTAAACAGGTAAAAAACGAGGGTGTCGCAATTTCCATTTAGCCCCTAACCCACACACTTTAAAACTTTCCTGTCAATTCCCCCTAACATGGCCCACTTTCACTCTACATAAAAACTCCGTGAATTATCTAGTTTTCTAAGGACACCGTGAAAGCACGCGTATAACGTTTTCTATAGCACTTCCAGTCGCACTAGAAACTTCGCTATATAATACAAGTAGTTATTGCCAAAAAACTGCATAGCTTCCAAGCAGAATAATCTATAAATCCTAATATATTCGGTTATGATTACAATGACACGGCGAGACTCCGAAATGTGAATAAACGCGATGCAGAGACAAACTGGGGAGTACAAGAGATCTTTCATTCGGCACGACTTTTTCACGCGCTGTCTCCACGGCTGAGCATACCGCAAAGTTTCCGTTGCAGTGGCATGTAATTACAAAACGGGGTGTAATGAATGAGACGGCCACGATCAGGCTCTCAAAGCCACATATTTCCGTGAGGATTCACAAGCAAAGTACTCAATGTCACTGCAAGAACAACAGAACAAACGAGAGCTGGGCTACTACATTTCGGAACTGCATATTAACGGCGGAAAAGAGACGAAGGACGGTGGCAGACGCATTATGGGCACCGAGTCAAAACTGAATTTTGTTCCTGCATACATACTATATGCTTGCCCAATAAAGCTCAGCTGCGAGATCGAGGCAGCGTCCCGTGCTGTGTCTTCTACCGTCCTGTCTCTTTCATGCGCTTCTACAAGACTACAAAACACGAATGACAGGCATGATATGCGATCAACGAGAAGAAAGGGGGTTAAGCGAGGTTAACCGAGAGGCATGATATGCAGTGTTTTAACAAATTCAGTGCTAGTGAGCTTCGAGTCACTTCAGGAGAAGAGCTGCGATCACGGCTTAGTAGTGTGACTAAAGTGCACAATTTGTGTAGAGCGCCTACTAACAGATTGATGCAGAAACGCACATGTACTGGCAATAATGCACAATTGAACATCACGTGTACCGGAAATTCGACCCAAGCGCTCTTCACCACGGCATCTTTCAGAATCTTTCAATCGCCACTGCGATTCAACACTGCAAGCAGTGTTAGATATGGAGCTGTTTCCTGCGATTACTTCGAGTTCCCCAAACCACTTCGAGTCGCAGCACAGCTAATTGAGGAATGCCGAAGCAGGAAAGCACATTCCAGAGGAGCGGCCGAGCAAACAAGTTTAAGGCAACAAGTTCACGTGCCAACAAGTTCGTGCGCCGCCGGGATTAGCAGGTGGGCCTCGGACAATGGAGCATGAGCAGCCCTCCCCTTCTCCTCGTTAGAAGTGCATTGCCAGTCTGCGAGGCAAGACCGCAGAGAGCCGCCAGGTGTGAGACCGCGACACGGGCGCCTACCATTGGCTGAAAGTGGCGTCATCGGAGCGGACTCTCCCATTGGTCAAACATGACGTGACTTACAGTGCTCGAAGGGTTTATAAGAAGCCTTCCAGAGAGACCTGAGCATTCTGGGATATGCCCTGATTCCCTGATTCACCTCTCTCGAACTTCTTGCTGCGGGCCGCAGCGTCCGAGTTGCTGCCGGCCCGTAATGACTGTACGACTGTTAATTGACGCTCACCTCCCTGTATATAATGTAGAATAAATACTCCCAAGTTTGGGTTTTCATCCCGGAGTCCGTCCCTCAACCCCTACATCTGGTTGGCAGCGGTGAGATCGCCTCCGAATGCATCAGCTGGTGGCAGCGCTACAGATCAACCTTCGTCGAGAGAGATCATAAGGAACCGGGAAGAGCGAAGAAGAGAGAGCCTTCGTCGAAAGAGGTCCGAAGAGACTGGGAGTTGCGAAGAAGGAGCGAGCCTTCGACCCAGGAAGTCCGGAGGAACCGGGAACAGCGGACGAATGAACCGGATGGCAGGGTGCTGCAACCGTAAGTGAGCGCGTGGTTTTTTTCCTTATGATTCGCCAGACTCAAATGTTGTGTGTTCATTTTGATAGTTCTGGGAATCGGGAGTTTGTTGCATTGTGTGTTTGCACAAATTAATTAAGGAAAACAGTTCTAACCACCTGTCGGGGCAGCTGCCATGGATCTTAGAAGGTTGACGAGGTTAGACTTATTGTTGGTGTGCGACGATTTGGGAGTTGAGGCGGACGAACGGATGGAAACGCCAGCTATCATAAAGGCGATTCAAGATAGTGGCAATGATGATGAAAGCATTAAGCTTGCTTGGGAGGTGATACAGGAGCCACGGCAGCGTGAGCGTCGTGTACGTTTGCGGGAGCTTCGTGAACTTAGGAGTGAGCGTACGCGTGAAGAACGCGAGAATCAACGGAAGCAGGAGCTTCAAGAACTTACTCTTAGGTGTCAGCGTCACGAACGTGAGAATGAACGCGAACGTGAGTATCAGGAACGTAAGCATGAGCAAAAGTATGAGAGAGAGAAGGCAGCACTGATCAAAGAGATACAGCATTGTGATCAGTTATTGGCACAGAGACAACGGCTGTCTGAGAATTCTGTAAATAGTACAGAGCGAAAGAATGAGGAAGTGTCTAGATTTTCGCCAAAAGCCGAGGAAAAGAGTAGTGCCTGTGAGATTGGCTGCAGATTCATAGGAAAATGGAAAAGGCTAGCTGCTAACGATGCCTTAGTGGCAACAGAGGCCGTTAAAGGCCGCAAGGAGAGCGACGAGGTGCTGTGCCAACAGATGACTGTAGAGACAGCTAGGCCAGCTGCGAACAAATTGGCACAGTTACCGCGTGTGTGCGTCGCTGGTAATGTTAGCGAGGTTGCTAGCGAAGGAAAGGGTATTTCTGACCCGACAGAAGCGAGCACCCATGTCAGGTCAGATCTGCGTGCAGAAGTGAAGTGCGAACTGAGCGATGCAGTTGAGAGTAGTTCTCGGCATGGCGAGCTCCGTAGTCCACGAGAGAACAACTGCATTGTTCAGGGATCGGTGCGGCTCTCCGCCAGTCTAGATGGCCTAGATAGGGATGATTCAGGTGTTAATCATTCGGACTGTGCGCGTGAGACAGTGATCGATACCGACGGGCTGTGTGCCGATGCACAGCGTGAGCTGGACAATGTAGTAGAGGGCAGTTCGCAAGAGTGCGAGTTGTCTAACTCGAGTAAAGCCTGCTGCATTGGGCCAGAGTCGGTTGAGCTGTCCGCCAGTCGAGGCAGAGCGAGTGTTGATTTAAGTAAGAATCACTCAGACTGTGCGGGTAAGAGACCGATCCGGGCCGACGAAATGTGTACCGGCCAGCACGAGGCACGAGAAGGCGACATGAAAGCAAGTGCAAAGAGAAAGCGCCTTAAAAAGAAGCGCGGTAAAGACCGAAAGACGGTAATTAATGCAGCGCCGCCAAAGATGGCGAGAAACCAAAAAGGGCAGGGCGCGAGGAAAAAGATGCGGTCGTCTCGGACGATGTTGACGCATCCTAAACGTTCGAGCCACAGGTCAAAGGGGGACCGCGAAGAATGTTCTGCACGGACGCGGACAAAGGGCACGAGGCAGTTAAGCTCCTCGTCGTTCCGTAGTTCTTTTCACAGCTCAGCGTGCAGTTCGAAGAAACGCAAGGTGGCAGGACGAGACCAGGTGGGCAGTAGCGACGCGGTCAATCGAGTTTGTGTTGAAAGCGGGGCGCGAGGACGCAAATTGGCAGGAAACCGTAACGTCTTGGGGGAGCTGATAGTGAATCAGCCCTTTTGTTGTCTCTCGGCAGACAGAGTAGCTTTCAAACCACGCCCACCGCGGGTTCGACTCAAAGTATGAGTCAGACGGAAGCGTTTGGAAAGGGAGGCCAGGAGCGCTTCCGTAGAAATTAAGTGTGTTGTTTTTTATTTTGAGCATCGGAAAATTTCGCGATTTGAGACTAGGTTTTCTTTCAATATGTAAAGGTATGAGCTTTGTTTGTGTTTTCATTTGAGAAGCTCGAGATTTGAAAGATGCGTTTTAAGTAAACATGTAGTCTCGCGAGATGCTCATTAATAAGTAGATGGGCTTTTTTTTTGTGTGTGTGAGTAACCTGAAGGTCAAGGTTATCGTCGAAAGGCCTATGGTAAAGCGCGTGTGTTATTTAACCTTCTTTAAATGTTTTTGAATTTTCTAAGGTTAAGCGCGTAGTTTTCAGTGAGTGCATGATTTGCACTGAGAAGCGTTCTTAGTTCCATTAGCGCGTGTCCTGTGTGGACGGAAGGAAGCAGATTTATGACTGGGTTGCTCGTGTGTTGAGGGCAGCCGTATTCTGACTTCTTTAGTGAGCGTGCGTGGAAAGAGTTAGTAGAAGACGCATTATTTTAAGGGTTCTGCGGAGTGTGTAAGTCCCGCAAATTTAATTGTTCGTTTATGTCACGTGTCCTGTACGACTTTCAGGGAAGAAACGTGAGTAAGCGTAAATGAAAAGTTTGCCTACAACGCAAGTACGCGTTTTGTTTAGTGACCACAAGGCTAGTGCGCTTGTGATTACGTACTTGTAAGGTTGACCAGATTGTTCAGTGGCACCAATACATGCGATAAGTACGCCACTGCGATAGATTGGAAACATGCTGTTCGTGTAGTTAGGCCACTTGAGTTATGTACGGCTGTTTTCATTTGTTGTTTGCATCGTCAACGACCCTTTTGTTTTGCAACAACAATAGTAGTCTGGTCTTGTCGGCAATCGAGGAGAAATGGATAGCTGTTTGGAAGGGTGGTTGGAACTGCTTTGTCAAAATTGGGGAACTAAAAGATCAGGGTTGATTTTGACTCAGTAATAGCCTGGCGAGTCAGGGGTGAAGAGCCTGCGCTTACGCGTGGTGCAGCGCTGTGTTGTTTGGTTTGTTTGACGTATGTTCTCCAGGGCCCAGGATCCCGAGGGTTGTCAAACGAGGCTCGACCCCAGTACCCTGCAGCTTCTTTCAGCGTTCCTCATGGCCAGCGAATTGAGTTCACCGGCCATTCAGAACAACCGGGGCGAGGACGAGCTGTTAGATATGGAGCTGTTTCCTGCGATTACTTCGAGTTCCCCAAACCACTTCGAGTCGCAGCACAGCTAATTGAGGAATGCCGAAGCAGGAAAGCACATTCCAGAGGAGCGGCCGAGCAAACAAGTTTAAGGCAACAAGTTCACGTGCCAACAAGTTCGTGCGCCGCCGGGATTAGCAGGTGGGCCTCGGACAATGGAGCATGAGCAGCCCTCCCCTTCTCCTCGTTAGAAGTGCATTGCCAGTCTGCGAGGCAAGACCGCAGAGAGCCGCCAGGTGTGAGACCGCGACACGGGCGCCTACCATTGGCTGAAAGTGGCGTCATCGGAGCGGACTCTCCCATTGGTCAAACATGACGTGACTTACAGTGCTCGAAGGGTTTATAAGAAGCCTTCCAGAGAGACCTGAGCATTCTGGGATATGCCCTGATTCCCTGATTCACCTCTCTCGAACTTCTTGCCGCGGGCCGCAGCGTCCGAGTTGCTGCCGGCCCGTAATGACTGTACGACTGTTAATTGACGCTCACCTCCCTGTATATAATGTAGAATAAATACTCCCAAGTTTGGGTTTTCATCCCGGAGTCCGTCCCTCAACCCCTACAGCAGACGAATTCGTAAATACCGAATTCGTGCGCCCTTTGGAAGATCTATTTCAAACTGCATGCATATACTCGTATGCTCGACTATTGGAATCTTTTCTGAAAGAAATGTTCACCTTTCGTCATTGCGGCCTCTCAGAGGATTGTCACCGCCGAGGCCAGGGAAGTTTATGTGGTCCTTGATGATCATGATATCGCCAGCTCTAAAATTTGGATTCACCCCACCAGCGGCGTTGGTGACAATAAGAGTCTTTACTCCAAGCAGTTTCATTAACCTTACTGGCATAGCACACTGAAAAATAAAAGAAAATTAAGATGCATCATGTAACTCGCACGAATCCAATGCAGCAAGATTCTGCAAGCACTGGAGAAAGTAAAAGTTCATTTTGATGATTCGAACATCGCAGCAATTTCTGATTATGGGTCCGATCATACGATTCCGAATGGAACGTAGTTTTAAATCTTTCCACTGTGTACTGCGGTACTTAAAAGCCGGAGTGTGACTGTGGCAGCACACTTGAGGTACTATTGTGTGCGAGTAAATACCTTACATGGCGAGCAGAGGGAAATTAATGGGTGCGCAGCTTCAGACAGCACCAGTGATAGTGCTGAAGTAAACCTATTAGCATAAAGGTATTTTCCGAAAGCTATGCAAGTGGCAAATCGAATTAAGGATAATATTTAGGGTTTGCAACAGAAAGCGCTTAAGGCAGTTTGTCGACATTCCTGCGAGTCTCTAAATAAGCCATGAGTATAGTTGTGGTATCAAGAAACGGCGCGCGGAGAAGGCGGCAGGATTATTATGCACCAATGTGATCCGGTGTATCATGCGCGTTGGGAGGAGGTAAAGGGGAGGAAGCAAGTGACCCCTTGAAACGTCTCATATTATGGGATGCGGATGCGTTTGGTCTAGCCACGTCGCTCATTAATGCATGATTTAACATATGTTAGCACACAACAATAGCACAGTTGGATATAACATGGCTTCAGGTTTTAAAAAAATTAAATTATGGGGTTTTACGTGCCAGAACCACAATTTGATTATGAGGCGCGCCGTAGTGGGAGACTCCGGAAATTTCTACCACCTGGGGCTATATAACGTGCACCTAAATCTAAGTACACCGGTGTTTCCGCGTTTCGCCCCCGTCGAAATGCGGCCTCCGGGGCCGAGATTCGATCCCGCGACCTCGTGCTTAGCAGCACAACACCGTAGTCACTAAGCAACCACAGCGGGTCGTGGCGTCAGGTACATGGCTTGGTAGTGTACACACTATATGTGTAATTGCGCACACAATGTAGCGCTTCTTCATTTCGCTGGGCGCGGAATGCAAAGAACGCTCGCGTACTTAGATTTGGGTGCACGTTAAAGAACTCTAGGTGGTCAAAAGTCATCCGGAGTCTCCCACTAAGGCGTGCCTCTTAATGATATAGAGGTATTGGCATGCAGAACTTCAAGTTTTTTTAAACATTTCTTTTTAGTCGTTTCAGTGTTTGATAGGGCTTAATGCATTGTTATTCATAACAGCATTTCATATACCTTCCATAGTGGATAGCCTTCGTAAGGATGAAAGCGTCCTTGCATACAAATCACAGTCTTTCCTTCCAGCTTGCCTAAAACAAGTTTGCCGCTGTGGCCAGGAACTGAAAAGAGAGAGAACACGACCGAGTGATGCTTTTCTAGGTTTGCCTCCCGGCGTAGTCGAATGCGTACATTACTGGGACTTTTCTGCTAATAGGCCCTCACACTGGGCCATTAGTACGTGTTTATTGCTATCTGATTCCTTGGTATATATTAACTATGTCAAACTACAGCAAATTTTTTTTAAAATTCAGAAGCAGTTGCTTTCATGTTCTGATGCAATCACTGTGACAAACAAACAAGTAAACCTAGAACTCCCTCATCTGAAATTGGTCTGGAAAATCATGTAGAGGATTGGTACCCACTACAGCTGCCGCTTATGGACATGTAAGAGGCTTCTGCAGAATTTGTGCATCCAGCGCGAGGCTGCAAAAGTGAAGCAGCCTATGAGTCTTAACTCTGATACGATCTCGACTGGGTGAGGTGTGTCTTCACCGCAAGCATCAGGAAACGCCGACGAAGCCGGGCATCGTGATGATGAAAAACGTAGAGAAGAACGTATTCACTTCATTGGTACATGGTTGTGACTCTTATCCGAGTCTCGAGCGGTTCTGATTTAACACGGGGGTAAGGACGGCCATAAATAACCCTCTTTCCCTCGTTGAGGGAATCCACTCGCCAATTACAAATGCCGAATCGTTCACCATCTCTGTCGACCCCCCCCCCCCCCCCCCTCCACTGGTCGTCAGCGTGCTGCTCGAGGTGTTCATGTCTTCAACGAGCTCCTCGTGTACGTGGTGCACCTGTCTCAAACGTATCACAATAGGAGGAAACCGCCTGTCATCGACGCTCTCCCCCGAGAGTTGTCGACCAAGGCCCTTTCACCGATAAGTGGCCACTTCGTGACGGTAAGGAGGACGACGTTGCTGTCTTGATGAGAAGTGAATGATGAGGCGTGAACATCAACCGTGAAAGCTGCGTGTTGCTAGCGGGGCATGCCCCCGTCGCCAGATGTGGTAGTCGGTGGCTTCTTGGAAAACTTAGGCCGATCATAACAACTCTTATTTTACTCTATTGTGTTTTTATTTATTTTTTAACTGCAAATGTCATGTCATGATATGCGCCCGACCAGGAGACCTTGAATAAACCTCGCACAATAACGCCTGCGGGCTTTCTCGTTCACTTACGCGGAGATCAGCGACGACACGAATGACGTGACCTCGAGCCGGCCTTATCTCTAGACGGCGCCCACCGCGCCGTACTTATCAGTAGGGGCTCGGCGAAACGAGACAAGCCAGGGATGGAGGGTGAGGGGCCCTCGAAGCGGCAGACGAAGTCAAGGTTGGAAAAACACCTACATGCTTGCGGCCGCTTGGACCGGGTGCTACCAGGCGGGGGTCGTAAAGGGGCCAAATTAGTTCAGTCCCGTCGTGACACAGGACCAGTTGAGCTAAGATATTTTCAGCCCCACCTCTCGGGGTTCGCCTTCCAAAGGCATGAACTCTCCACACGTAGATAAAAAGATCGTACGTGTATCTGCGTTTATTCTCACCGACCACTGGCCGATATTTTCGAGCGTTCTCTAGATGTCGAATTTCAAGCCTAGAGGTTGGGATGAGCTTTGCCAGTTTATTCATCTGCAACTGCATACGACGGGAAATGGCAAGGACCGGCTTGCAGATACGGCCACTCTGTCATATAGAGCAGTCCTGTCCTACACTATATGGATGACAGTATCGATATCCTGCTGCGGGAAGCTAGGAGATGCGATTATCTAGAAGTCATCCCATAAGCAGTAAGACCAATTTTCGTGCTACTACTAGTACTACTAACTAACTAACTAACTAACTAACTAACTAACTAACTAACTAACTAACTAACTAACTAACTAACTAACTAACTAACTAACTAACTAACTACCACCACCATCACAACAACCACCACTACTACTGTTGCCACTATTCTGCTATTGCTTCTACCACCATCGCAACCACTCGTAGGCCAGTATGTTAAACTTCAGCATGCATATCGCGTCAAATGCAACAAGAATTCCAGTGGCACTTTATTTTGTGCTAGTCCATTCGAAAATTCACTCGTAACACATAAACATTCTTATGTTGGCTAACATTTGAGCCAAGCTTTTAGATCACATGTATGAATCTATTGACAAACAAACAAACAAACAAACAAACAAACAAACAAACAGACAGACGGACAGACAGACAAACAAACAAACAAACAAACAAACAAACAAAGCGGTCTTGTAGAAAGTATAAACGCTGTCATCGCTGGCTCCATGTTTTGAATGAAAAGAAAAAAATATATACAGATCCAATGTGCATCTTGGAATCTACTCGAAGCGAAGCTGTCGCGTAGGGGTCCCTCAAACGCCGTACAATGTGCCCACTTCGTTCCAGCGTCTTCATTTGAAGAGGAAACTGGCGCGCGCACATGTGCCCTCGCGCACCCGTACTATACGCAATGTGACACACACGCGGCGATCAACTCGCAAGAGCTGGTGGACGTATAGGCACCATGGGAGTGTACGTACGGTGGTTGTATACCCTATACTGGTGGGAGCATCGGGCTGCTGTGCTGGGGGAGCGAGGTTCAATCACACCATCGGACACACAACTCTACTTTTTTAAATTGTGAGCTGTTCAGCAAGGCAGCCACGGTCAGGAAAATTTGGAAGCTTCGCTTTAAAAACACATGCCTCAAGGGCAGTCGACGAATAAGTGTGCTAGGAATCGCCGGCACGTTATTTGCATTTATCCTCAGCACGTCCATTCGCTTGCTCGTATTCGTCTTGGTACCAACGATGACGCATCAGAATGTAGTTTACAAAGATAATTTTGTCAGCGCCACGTCATTAATTAACACTCGTGGTATACTTTTATTTTTAAATAGTATTTGGTGCGTGCCAAAATAAATGCAAAGAAGTACTGTATGTCTTTCACGCACTTGTCGCGCGAGAGTCTTCTGCAAGTTTTCACTGACAAATGTGCAAAATAATTCGAACCTGTGCTGACAGGGAAATCTGGAATGTCCTTGTACTGGAACTCTTTGCTGCCTCCAATAAGGTCAGCCAGAGAACCCAGGCCAGAGCCGCATATGATTCCTATGGTTGGTCGGTGCTCCGTCTTGCTCAGTAGGAAATTTGCGATACTTTCGATGTGCTCGTATGAGTACCTGCATAAAGCAACGAGGGGAATTTGCAGTATATTCTGACAATCCTTAAGCTATGCATATGAAAAGTGCTGCTCAGGCACTTTTGATATGCACATGATCAGTAGCGATTAAGCGTCGATGGATGCGCGCAAAACAGCGCACAATGACCGAGAGCACAGCTTGTAGCAGCTAGACTGAATATTTATTTTACTGCAATACTTTCTACAAGAGCAAAAAATGGTTTTGTTGTATTTTTTGTATGACACTCATTATTGACTGCCGGTAATTCGATGCAAATGTAAAGCACTTCTCTGGGAAAAAAACATCACAGCACGGTTACGAGTGTAAGATGAATGTTTAAGCGTTATACATGAAAACATCACACTGGTCACTACACAAAAAATATTCACAATGCAGGAGTGACACCTCAAAAAACTAGGACGTGACATACGTAAACTGATATGGGAGAATCTTATTCGAGAAGTGCACGGCAACGTGTCTAGATTTCACGCAGGTCAGTATTCTCACGGGTGCATCAAGAATTGACGAAAAACTAATTTGGCTTCGCGTATGATTACAAACGAATAGTCGAAACGCCAGAGGTCAAGGGGCAATCGAGTTAATGCATATCAGAAGCGAGGAGACCCATGAAACACATTTCTTACTGTTCATCCTTGGAGCTCATGGCTGAGTTGTGTCGGCGGCAACCGTGAGATGTCGACTGACGCGGCTGCGAAGCTCTAAAAAGTGAGCTCCGGTAGATATGAACCGCTTTTATACATCTCTCACGCGAGAGATGATAATACGCCGCTTTTTAACAACTTAACAACCACCGTGGCGAAGCCCACGTATCATAAACACAAGGCCCAGCGGCATGTGGACTGCACTACTAAGAAAGCTCATTTTTGACTCGGAACGCTCTCTTGCCGCTTCGGGAGTGTGCTATAGCATTAGCTGACACAGGGCTTGCAGTCAGACGTACCACACACTTCACTACAGTGTCCTGTAAAGCTTTAAAGACGATAAGGATAACGCAGAAGTGCCCTTTTGGGCCCTTTTCTTGTGTTCTCTCTCTTCAGCGTAATACAAATGGTTTTGCAAGCGGATTTGTGGCAGGATGTTAGTTCTTATTGGGTACTTTTTTGTTCACGTATCTTTCATGCAAAAGTAGCATAAATTTTGTCAGGCACTTGGTGCTTTTGTGCCGTGTACCAGATATTCTGCTACCAGCGTTTGCTTACACGTGCACACAGTGTTAGCACGACAGGAGGGGCGGTGATGCTACCTTACATACATGAGCTGCTCGTTGTATGTATATGATGATGATGATGATGATGATGATGATCTATTGGCATCTTTGAAACGGGGCGGGGACAAATTGTCAGCTAGCCTGCTTGCGTATGTATACGTGTGTGTGTGTGTGTGTGTGTGTGTGTGTGTGTGTGTGTGTGTGTGTGCGCGTGCGTGCGTGTGTGTGTTTGTGTGTGTGTGTGTGTGTGTGTTTGTGTGTGTGTGTGTGTGCATGTGCGCGCGCGTGTGTGTGTGTGTGTGTGCGTGTGTGCGTGCGTGTGTGCGTGTGTGTGTGTGTGTGTGTGTGTGTGTGTGTGTGTGTGTGTGTGTGTGTGTGTGTGTGTGTGTGTGTGTGTGTGTGTGTGTGTGTGTGTGTGTGTGTGTGTGTGCAGTGCATAGGCCTCCCACTGAAATGCACAGCACACATTTTGTTTCCAGGCTGTATGCCTAGGTATTAAGATATTTTAGCTTTCGTATCTCGAAAACACTTGGGCACAAACAGATATTGCAAGAACTGATAGCTAAAATGCAGACAGATGGCTCGATGTAGATGGCAGCGTGATGCTTCTTTAATAGAGCAGAATAAGCCAGTGGAGAGCGAAAAATGCTTGTAGAATAATTTATGTTTGCATTGGATACAATTGCAAAACATGTGCGCGAGTAAGAACGAGGTGTATGTAACATTGGAGGGAACTTTAAAAAGTAATGAACATTGAACACTATTTGCAAGATAGCGTACAGGGTTCTCCTTCGATAGCGTTCACCTTCGACATCTCCCGATTCCGCAACCCCCTTGCTTCTGGCTGCCCGATGAGCCACTGGCATTATAATAAAACGCTATCATCATTACGTGCCGTCGTTGTGAATGAATAGTAGGACCTGAAGAAACCACCAGAGTCTGGATATCTGCTCTTCTTTATTTATTTATTTATTTATTTATTTATTTATTTATTTATTTATTTACAAACATGTCTGCATACGTGAAGACGTGTCGAGGGTTAAAAAAGGAGCTAAAAGTGATGGCAGCTACTACTGTAACATATATATATATATATATATATATATATATATATATATATATATATATATATATATATATATATATATATATATATATATATATCGTTTGTATACAGCATTGTAGCTGCGGCGAAGCAACTCACGGTAATTGGAAACAGACACGCGTTTGGATTGTCGGTCAGTCGGCACATTACGCGCACACCAATCTCGGAGCAAAACACCAGAAGGAAAATGCGTTATCGCGCCAGCAGCGAGAACAACAACACGAGGGACCCTCTAGACGTCAGGGCCACAATATCTACGAGGAGCCTGTTGCGCCCGTCCAGATCTGTGTAGATCTCGAGGGGCGAGAACAACGGACATTGCGAGACTCGCGTTTTTATCAGCCCCCACCCCTCTTCCCATTCAGCTAATACAGTGGCACGTGCCATTACTGTAAATAAGTGCGCGTGAAATGCACTACGGCTCCCTCAAAGGCTCCTCTAGCCGATGTAGAAATGTTAGAACAAAGATAAAGAAAGACCCATGTAAACTGTAAGACTCGTGTAAGCTCCTCGGGAAGCCACTTCTGGTATCACTAACTAGCGACACAACCGTCCTTCTCAGGTTTCTGCACAACCTTTGGAATTCGTGCCGAGTCGTACATGTTTTAACGTATACCAACGTCACGATTTAGGGTTTGGCTGTGGCACCCGAGCCGTTATAGAAGTAGCATAAGCTCGGTGGGCAGCTTTTCAGAGATAAGCTCGGCCGTGAAGCCTAGTCTCTTTACTAATGTCGACATTCAAATTAAACCTTCTGCAACCATTTTTTTTAACTTTAAGCTAACAACTTAAAGACCACAGGAAAAAAAATAAGAAACAATCTGCTATGTCTGGCGCCGCTTATTCATTGTGAATTGGAAAGAAATGTACATTTCTTTCCGTTTTCTCCCCGGTAGACTAAACAAGTTGCTGCAGTGCCAGTGCGGCGGCTTTTGTCTTCCAATGCAAGTGGCCCTAGCGCAGCCTGTGTCCCACGCGCTGCGACATGACACTGTATCTTCTGCCTGCTCGCGACGTGCTCTGAGAGGCACTAAAGGCCGAGTCAACGAACGGCAACGGCGTTACATGACAGAAATTCTGCGGCTTTTCTTGTAGGCCTATTGTCTTACTCGCATTATTTTTCGAGGTTCTGAAATTAAAATCTCTGCAGAGGAAGTCTTCAACGTTTATTGTAGTAGCGCCAGCAGAGAGAGAACAATACTGACATGCGGAACCAAACAAAACCTGGGTTTATCGTGCCTGGAAGCACTTTAATCTGGAGACTGTGGGATCGGTCCCGCAGGCCGCAGGTGCTGTAAGAAAGCTGGAGCTCTAATTATACGCGAATGTATAGCATCACTCCAACGTTGAGCCTCGGAATCGGTGCATATATATATATATATAAGCTATCCCCTAAACTATGAGTAAATGTCGCTCGTAAACCGTGCTTGTTGTGGGGTGAACAGGGGAAGCCTGAACCCTTTGTAAAGAGCTTGCTGAGTGGTTAAGGAAGACGCCGCGATTGCAATGAGGCCAAGTACGGCGAGGCCACTTGCATTGGTAGCACTTCCACCGGTTGCCAAGCCGCTGTATTTATTCCCAAAGAGAGAGAAAGAGAGCGCTCGACCTGTCGTTTCTTACTCTCCCTCCTAAGTCGTTGTTTTCCTTTTGGCGCAACAATGTATTCATTAGAGAGAACGGACATTAGGAGAATTTTAGCAAAATAGAAACGAAATGTTACAGGTGATAGCTCGTTGAGGGATGTTTGCGCATGCGTAGGGCGGGCTTGTCTATTTCTTGGGTCTTAAGGCAGCGTCATTTGTTTCCCCGGCTTTACCATCTCGTGCCGGCACTAATTGTTCACGTTACGAAAGTGCCCTTCCGCATCATTACAGTACATATCCGAGCAGTGACGACGTGGTTGCGTAATGTTGCGCTAGCGCCTCCTTTCGCAGCTCGTCTCGGCCGGTGCTGTGTCGAGTGCAGCGCCCACAATCCCGGCGTGTCACTCAGTTGTGTGGGCGGGATCATGCTTAGCCGAGTGGCACTACCGTAGCGGCTTAATTCACGCTAATCTGATGTGGCGGCCCTGAAATGAATTTAATTCTGGGGTTTTACATGCCTAAACCACCATTTGATTATCAGGCACGCCTTAGTGGGGTACTCTGGATTATTTGTGAACACCAAGGGATGTTTGACGTGGCCCCAATGCACGGGACACGGGCGTTTTTGCAGCACGCCCCCATCGAAATGCGGTCGTCGCGGCCGGGATTTGATCCCGCGACCGCGTGCTCAGCAGCGCTACGCCATAGCCGCTAAGCCACCGCTGCGGGTGATGCGACGGCAAATAAAAGTTCTTTGTCTGTCTGTCTGTCTGATGCGACGGCTGAGAGTAAATCACATTTGGCTGCGTCCGTGCACGAGGTCGCGGAATCGGAACTCGGGAGCACTTCGGTCGATACGAAATGCGAAAAAAAAACAAAAAAAAAAACACTCGCGCTTTTATTTGTGAGTCCGTTAAAGAACCTCACGAGGGGCTAAAAGAATACACTACACGGTGTTCCACATGGCCCACACTCCAGTTTTAGGACGTTAAACACCGATACCTGTTATTATGCCTTTTCGCACTAACGTTTGAGAACTGACGGCACAGACTGGAATTTGTGAGCGTGCTGCCGCAACAAGCCTTTCAGAGCTTTGATCGCATACATGGCTCATCTGACCAAAGTTATTCGGAATGAAACGGCAACTTATTTCGTTTTCTGTGGCGACGTACTTTTCAGGCGGCGCCAGCCCTTGCACAGATGCGCGCACGGAGCCCTCAGTGTAGTTGCTGCGGGTTTACAGTCACCGAAGGCACGCCCAGCGAAGCGTGGCTAGAGCGGCTAGAATGGGCGAGAATGGCGAGAACAACCCTAGCGTGGCGATAGAAGGGGCCGATTACGAAAGGCTTCAAGGGGCGCTTAGAAATCAGCGCCCTGCATAGAGGAACGCACGGATTGTTCGGCACCATTCTAACGTGGTAACAACTTGCGCACGAAAGAAAAAAAAGAAAAAACGTACGTGCAGAGAAAGAAAGCACAGTGTGTTTGCAAACGGCTTAAGCAGACCAATGTCACTCTAAGAAACAATCGCCTGTGAGAAAAGAAAAAAAAAACCCAGCAAGATAAGGGCGAGCTTTCCGACAAGAGATTTTCGGATTTGAAGGAGAAATGCGAACGGCGATACCTAACAAATGTAAAAATATTTACAACAAACGTTATAGGATACAACCTGATTTGCATGCATCGCTTAAATTACGTATGGTACTATATAACTGCTTAACCACATCAGGTCTTTCAAAAAGGTCCAATCTTTGCGCGCGTTTACAGAAGTGGCAGCTCGAAAAGGTAAGTTACATCAAGGGTTGAGCATTTCCGGTTTTGATTTCCCCTAATTACGGGGTCCTTTTTTCGGCCTTTGTTTCCCCAGAAAATCCACCTGAAATCTTCTAGATTTTGTTTCCAGTAGAAAATCCACCAGAAATTACAGTGTCTTGTTTTGTATTTTTCCTCGGTGATTACATTTTTTTACAAATGGCCTTACACCGTCTTTTTCCGGTAAATAATTTTCCTCCTCGAGCAGACCAGAGCTTAACGGCCTTTTCACAGCAGACAGATAGGCCTGAGCTAAGACGGACAATGTAGCGGAGGCTTCCAGATTAACTTTCATCACCCGAGGTTCTTTACCGCGCTCCTATAGAACTGAGTGCACGGGCGTTTTCTTCTGTGATTTTTTTCCCTTTTATTGTTTTTTAAACGCCTTCATCCACGTATGCGGCCCGAAATCTAATTGATAATTTTACGCCGAGCAGCATAACACTATGGCTGCTGAGCCAACGCGGTGGATCCAGAGCACTTATAGATTTTTCTTCTTTATTGGACGCGTTCGGAATATCTATAGCACTAATAACGCACCCTCTGGTGCAACAGCTTCGCAAGCTCTCCTGGCAAGGGCGAACAAAACCGCGCCGTTGTCAACTAGAGTGACCGGATGTAGTAGCGAAACAATTTTCGGCCAATGGTTTTTGAATGGCATACCGAGGCACACCAATAGGCCTCCCACGCAGGGGACTCTAATACGTCACTGAGGCGAAGTGTCCTAGATGTGATGCGGATGGGCCCCAGTCCACGAATTTCAACGTGCGCTTAAATTAGGTTTTCGCTTCATAACTTCCACTGCCCTGCATGACCAGTCGCTCCACAGCGATAAGGTTTCCCCCTCTCTCCATTTTTCGCTCTCTTGCCCTCCCCTTTCCAGCACTATTTTATTTTTTTCATTCTGGTCGTAGCAGCAACGTTCGTCGCGATGCCAGGCTTTGTGGGGGCTAAAGATAATAAAATGCCACGAAGAAGAATCCGACTGTGATAACGAAGGCAAGAAACTATATGGGAAAAGTCGAATCACAGCATCCATCTCCGACTCTGACCTTGAACTGTAAGACTGGTTTTGCCGCTTTCCTTCTCATCTGTCGTCAACGTGCTCGTATTTGTGTGTTTTGTTCTTCAACTGAACTCCACTTTTGTGTGTGTGTGTGTGTGTGTGTGTGTGTGTGTGTGTGTGTGTGTGTGTGTGTGTGTGTGTGTGTGTGTGTGTGTGTGTGTGTGTGTGTGTGTGTGTGTGTGTGTGTGCGTGTGTGTGTGCGCGCGCGCGCACGCACGCGTGTGTTTATAAGTAATGCCAATGTCTGGAACGTCGCTCTGTTTGTGAGGTTGGTTGCCTTCTGGCTGCTTTTTTTTCACTTGCTGTTTGGGAACCTCAGAAGACGCATAACGACGAATGGAGTGTAATGGCGCTGTAGTCAGGTGGTCAGGGACCACGGTACTTTATAGGGGATGTGGGATAATAGCATCATCCAGCAACATCTGACGTGCACGTCGGCTGAGCATGCAAGGAAGCTCGATCAAATAGCTCCCGTGCGTTTTGATTCAGTGGCCGCGGAACATTCTTTTATTAAAAGCTGCAACGCTCACGTCTACGTATCATAAGCAGTGATAACGGACTACTGAGCGATCAAAACGTATCATTTTCGTACGAACAAATCTGTCGCTCAGTTTCGCAGACAATCAGCGTAGACCTTCCATTGATCTTAAGACAATTGTGGAAGTTATTACATATCACAAATATCCGAAAGTTAGGGCCAAACACATTTTTCTAGCATAGCAGTTACAAACCGCTAGGGCAATTAACTGTGCGTAAGTAGTGTGGCTGTCCGCCATGGACTGTGTGCTTACAAGCGGTATTTGCGGAGATCGCACGGCGAGAAACAGTGCATGAACTTAGTTACACTCATCTACACTACGTTTAGTCGAATATACATCCTTTGCAGCCTATGCATGCATAAAAGTGGCATTGCGCTGGATTTCGTGGCATGATATGCGTGCGCCTCGACATGTCACAAAATGCGAGCGCGTCGCTTCGAAAAAAAAAAGTGTGTGTTTCTGGAGGGGCGGGGGGTGAGAGGGAGAACAACGAGAAGCCAGTTCCGTTACTGTGGTTCTAGGACTCCAAGATTGCCTTCAGGTATCGTACACGCGAACAACAGTACGAGCAACAGAACTAACTCTTAGCCAGAGCATCATTCTTTCAGTGCTGGACATTTTTGGGTCATGAGTAAGAACCATAAATGTCCTTACATCTGGCACCAAGCTGGCAAGACCCTTCGTGAAAGCCAATGACAAGATGCAAGAGCGCCTGCGTAAATGGTCGGATGAAGGTGCGATTAAGATAGTCCTTGGCAGACCTATAGGGCAATTTTCTCGCTCCTCGAAGCAGCAACTATGTGGGTAACCGGTTTGTCTAGCCGCCAGATGCATGCCAGACTAAACTGTTTTGAATTGAGACAGTGAAGTGAAGTGCAAGCATAATGCCCATCTAATAAAACAAGCCCGAGCAGCTCCCAGAGAAATCGATAAGTAAAAGAACTGTCAACCATCTTAACAATAATGACAAACACCGTACTAGTAGTGGTCAGTGGGAGACTTCCTTACATTGCTTTTGTACCAAAAGAATTACACACAAATCTGCAAAGCATGCAAATGACACTTGGTTCTTCTTCTTCTTCTTCTTCTTCGATGCTTTTTACTTGAGCGGAACTATTTTGTAGCTTGAAACACTGACACCTACCGGCTGCTCATGACATTTCCAGCATTCGCGTACCGGCACCGTCAGAAAGTCTAAACCAGGGGAAATTCTGTGCTCAAAGAGAATGAAAAGCAGGTAATATAAGTAATGTAGCAGTGATTTACTCGTATTCACCTTTAGTGCATTTTTAAGTTAGATATCAAGCACAAGCGTCTGCGGCTTTTACTCATCAAATTGAGCTGTAGGCTATAGCGCCCGCAAAGAAAACTTGTTAGCAGCTTAGTGAAGCGAAACTAAACCATAGCGTTATTAAAACTGTCTCGATCTTTTTACGTAAAAGCTTCGGAAAATAAATGCTCTTTCACTTGATTGAAAAGATTACTACACATAGAAGCGAAAAAGAAGCACACCCCTTCCGTTTAAGCACCTTGCCGTAAAAGCGTCTGCAATCTCTCAAGAAGTGTTGCGTCATTGATGAGGCTGCGAGCGCGGACAGCTGGATTTAACTGTGGAACAAGCGCAGCTCCCAGTGCAAAACATGCCGCGCGCACACGTAATGCGAAGCATGCCTTGGACGCGTTCTGGGGAAATACTACTCCGCCAAGGGGGCAGAGAATGCCAACCGTCAGCCCGTTACGCTACAGCGGCACGTGGGCATCAGCGGAGCGATCGGTCGTCGTCAGCAGGTGTCTGGTGTTTTACCTCCGTCCATAAAGGACCAAGGTTGCGGCTTTGAAGCCAGACACAGACAGGACGGGGAAGGAAAAACGTAATGGGAAAAAAGTCAGGTTGTCTCACCCCTCGATACTCTTCTCCGATGACTGTCCGGGCACTTTGGCCATCTCGGAAGCGGCGTGGTCAGGACGTGGCAGGAGGACGCACAGGCAGCGGTGAATTTCACTTGGGACGCGGCTCTCCTCGAGCGATTAAGCGGGAGAGGGCCGCAGGGGGAAGAGGCGCCGCCTCCTCGGCCAATCACCATGACCAGCGCCGCAGACTGTTGCCTCACAGTGCAACCTTTGCGGCGGCGGCGGTGGCGGCCGGCACGCAGCCAGCCTTGGTGCGCTCTCTCCTCCCTGGGTAATGGCCCCGATGACAATGGACTGCCGCTGGCCAGGCCGGACGCGCCACCCAGTGCGATAAAAGTGCGTGCGCTAAACTGAGCCGCACCTTTTCTCTTCCAAGATAGTTCCCACTCTCGCTGCCTGCGTGTCAGCGCCGACATCAAACGAAAGACGCGGGGAGGCCGGCGCCAATTTCCCGTCGGCGTTTCCCGGTTCTCGACGCGACGCTACGCGCGAGTTTGCATGTCGAAGAGAAATTCTGCGTCGCGGCGCAAAACGCAGTTAGGCTTTTTTTTTCTCCCGCTCTTGTTTTTATTGTTTTATTCGCTTTTATTAAAACGGAGATACACGGAATAGGAATGTTGGCTGGTGGTAAAGGTAGATGTTGATGTAGATCCTTGTGATCTACTGGCACTTACCCACTCCTGGACATTGGCCAAGAATCGGGTAGGTTATAGTGAAGTGCAAAATAAGTCAGAATTTTATAATATGTTAGCTATAATCGAAATATAGAGATGGTAGAGCCTGCACGATTTATGAAACTGAGAATTCTACTGCGAACATAAATTAAATTTTGGTGAAAGAAAAGGAGGCGAAAAAATTTTTGTATTCAGAGTTTAAATCTCATTGGTGCTAAAAAAAATTTGATGGCAGCGCTAACCTTCCCGTCGCTATGCCCAAGTGTAGAGGTATCGAAAGAAAGCACATTTTGAACAGTGAAATCTAATCCAAGAAGGCGGGGTGGTGTTTCTAGGGTTCATTTTCTTTAGCCAATAAATCGTCGACAAGAAATTAAAGTATGTTCTTTGGTTTCATCTTCACTACGCGCATGACAAATCAGTGAGGGTGCCAAGCCAGCCCTGTACAAATAAAAATTTTAAGAAGGTATGCGACAGGGAAGCCTATAAATATTTACTTCAATTTTTTTTTAGGTTAGTAAAGAGTGCTTTTCCAGGGGTACAGTAAGTGTTTAAAACCTGAGGAATTTGTTATAGATGGCACAGAGAATTCTCGCACCATAATTTGCCTCCGAAATGTTGCATCTATGATCAAGGTTGATGCAGGGTGAATTTGAATGGCTGGGCCAGCTGGTGACGCTTTCGCAGATGAATCAGCCGTTTGATTTAGAATTATGTCTGTGTGCCCAGGCACCCAGACTAAGTGGATATTAGTTAAGTGTTGAGGTACTAAGGATTTAAACACTGGCAGAACCCGAGATCCATTAAGTGCTGTGAGTGAAGTACGTAAGAGCAAAGAATCAATAACAGTGATTACATAATCTATTGTTGAGCTTAATCTACGAAGGGCCAGTGCTACTGCTAAAAATTCTGCAAGAAATATTGGTACAAAGTCTGGAAGCCGCAGGGAAAATGACCAATCCAGAATAGGGCGGAATATACCAACACCACATTTTTCTTCGTTTTGCGTGGCACCAGTCCCTATGGCTACATTTGTTTGTGATTTTATTAGATAAACCTGTAAAACAGCACTTAACATTCGGTAATGTAGGTGTTTTGCGTTGCTTGGAAAAATATCGTCAAATTATATGTTAAGAGAATTTTCCTCGTCGTGGAATCGAGACCAATGTGCATCGAAAAACATACTAGGCTGAGAAGTGAACACTGTTTGGCAACGTGTTGTTGGTGATTCGTACGCCCTTCAAATGTTTGTACCGCGAGCACACGAAACCGAGTTACAAGAGAAGGAATCCTTGCTTCCAGGTACAAAATAGTATTTGCTACAAATTTAGGCAGCCCTAAACATAGCCTTAATGCCTGCTCTTCTAGAAGAACAAGGGGGCGAAGCTTATATGCAGGCGCCCCAGAGTATAGTTCGCAGCCGAATTCCTGAGGCCGTGTCTCGTGAACCGCTGAAGGATAGTATGCATCGGTGACGAAAAGTGACCGACATAAAGGTAAATTTAGGACTATGACTAGAATTTCGAATTCAGGGGACAGGAATTTCAGTGCTATTTTTTGCTTGGTGGCAAATTCTGGATGAAACTAATGTATGTAATCCACTACCTCGTGTAGACCGATCTAAACGAAAAGAGCAATAATTTCTGAGATGAATTTTTTTTATCTGGGGCTAGCCAAGTTTCTTGTAAAATGATTATAACATGATCTAATTGAACAGTGAGACACGATAAATCTGTGGAAGCTGCAAAAAAGGAACGACAGTTCCACTGTAATACATTTAAGAGACCTATGGTGGAGATAGTATTGCACTAGCAACAACCTTCTCCAAAAGACCTTCCTTGAGGTTATTATTAGGCGGATACTTTTTGTTCTTCTTCTGGGGCGACAAGGAAGAAGCACGGTTTAATGGTGACGTGCTACGTTTTATTCCTTAGGATGTCTTTATATGGAATTACATAGAAGTGCACAAAGAGATAGGCAATGAAAGCTTCGCTTTAGAAGGAGTTCCAAGAGATTGACAATAAAGACAGGGAACAAGTCAAGCTCTCCCCAAAACTAGCTTTGAGCTGAAGATTTCGCCGTCAGATATACAAGAAAACTGAGGAGCTAGGTGTCTTTGGCCTTGAAATAAATCACTCGGGCCCAGTCGCTAACTGGCTTTAAGCTCATCCGCAATTAAGTCATCATTGTCAACTCTGCACTGAACAAATAAATGACTGCGCTAAGGAGTAGTGGGGCTCGCACTAAATTGCTCGCCAGCTCGTAGGTTCGGTCCTCTTACCGCGCATCGTATACCAAGCCCAATTACATTGACTGACTGAGCGACAGTGGGCCAGACTTGAAGTCGGCAACACATAAACGATGCAGGTAATAACATCAACGGCGCGTCTTGTCTCAAGCCCGATACTCCAAGAGCACACCCAGCTTAACCCAACTATGGAGCTTGTCAATCAGCGCGAGCAAGAAAGACAGCCAAAACAAAAGTATCGGATGACCTTTCGTCGTGGTGGGGGTGGTGCTATGCTTCTATTACCGCCACCCGCCGCTGTGGCTTAGCGTTTATGTTGTTGCGCTGCTAAGCACGAGGTCGCGGGACCAAATCACGGCCGCGGCGGCCGCGTTTCGATAGGGGCGAAATGTGAAAACGCTAGTGTCCCGTGCATTGGAGGCACGTTAAAGATTTCTTGGTGGTCAAAATCATTCCGAAGGCCCCCACTATGACGTGCGTCATAATCAAATTGTGGTTTGGACACGCAAAACACCAGAATTCAATCACTCTTTTTTCGAATTTTTCTTCAACTGCGAAGCTTGGCTTTCGAGGAAGCCGTATGGGTTTCCTTTGTAGCAATTGCTACGAACGGGTGGATGTCTGAGTTTCCCTTTATTAAGCAGTGAAGTCGCGTAGCGAACGCGTCATGGAGGCACTGCCACCACCTCTACGCCCAAAAGCATACCTGTAATACCAGTAATGCTAACCTAACATGAGCTATAGCAACATCCTCGACAGGGCCGCCTGATGATCACTTATGTTAGAGATTACGTCTGTTGAGCGAACAACATATATGCCGATTCGTTAACAGTAAGTCTGAAGTATTGTTTCCACGTGTTACTAAGAAGTTATCCGATGTAGCCCATTTAATATCATGCAAATGGTATAAGAGCATAACTCAAGTTATATGTGTGTATCTACGTACTCCCCTATGCAAAATTATACAAACCATGGATTCCAGGACAGAGATAATAATATGTTTAAAGTATGGTCGATTTTCCTCCTCGTCTGTGAATGTTACTTGAAATTGAGGACTGCACTCCAAACATGGTATTGCGAACTTCCCATTGCACTAATCAATTGCAATTTGCGATTCGTTAATTACGAATAAATGTAGTTTCTTTAAGTGAGCCTGTGGTTCATATATTATTGCTCACGCACGTGCGTGTGCATGTGTATACAGGGTGTTTCACGTAACTTGAACCGAGGATTTAAAAGAAGTGGTTAACCACTACTAAACGAAACCGACGACATATGGCTTGCCGCCGTGTGGCGCTCCTTAGGATATATTTTTATATTGTGCTTCATTACTTAATTAGCTAAGATCAATTATACACTTCCTTTAATACTCCCTCTAGGCCCAAGTGCTTTTCGTTACATTGTAGGGGGCATTTCAAAACAACTGATCGAATTTTTTGTGGCAACGTACATGCTACGTGGTCATTTTTTCTGGCGTTTAAAGAAAGCCCGTGAAATATGAAATAAAACCACGTGACTGCGCTCGTGCGCTATCGTATTGCAGCGCGCTCGACCGAGCGTCTAGCCTATCGCTTATTAGGGACGACTGTGCTTCCTTCCCGTGAGCCACCGTCAAAGATGCTGTCGCACTGGGAAGCCGATGCCCAGAGCCGCGGCCGCTCTCTTCGCCACGGTCCGCGCGCGCGGTTCTTTCGCATGAACCGCGACTGAGAGCGCTGCAATACGGTGGGCACGAGCGCAGTCACTTGGCTTTATTTCATATTTGGCCGGCTTTCTTTATATGCCGGAAAAAATCGCCACGCAGCAAGTGCGTTTCCACAAAAAATTGTATCGGTCGTTTTCGACTGCCCTCCACATCGTAACGAAACGCACTTGGCCCTGAAGTGAATATTAAAAAGTTTTAAGAAATGCATTGGCGTTCCAGTTACTTTCCTTGCAAAACATCGTTTTATGTATTCACGCACAGAAGTGTCTGGAATGACGATGCATTTCACCGCAAAGTTCGGGAATTAATATCTCGAAACTGGTGTCTTCTTCAGAATTCGTTCAGAGTACAATATCTCCATGACTAAAATTTGTAAACTGCCATATGGGCCACAAGGTAATGCGTTAAAACGTAATTAGTTAATTTTTGCTAATTAGTCGATTATGCATTTCAATGTTTTGTGCAAGTAGTGCCTGCCGCTTCGAGTAGAACCAGCTCATGTACAAGAATTAAGCTATCTGCCACAGGCAACCTTTAAAAAAGTTTGAATGTGTTCGCTGAAACACCCGGAATAGTATGTATGTATGTATGTATGTATGTATGTATGTATGTATGTATGTATGTATGTATGTATGTATGTATGTATGTATGTATGTATGTATGTATGTATGTATGTATGTATGTATGTATGTATGTATGTATGTATGTATGTATGTATGTATGTATGTATGTATGTATGTATGTATGTATGTATGTATGTATGTATGTATGTATGTATGTATGTATGTATGTATGTATGTATGTATGTATGTATGTATGTATGTATGTATGTATGTATGTATGTATGTATGTATGTATGTATTAACAAAATTAACATACCAAATTTTACAGCTATGACACTTCAACGAAAGAACACAAACGTCGAAGGAATCAGATTCGCATGACGATCCAGTTTCATATCATGCTCCATTAGTAAATTCACATGGTTACTTCTGCATCGAACCCGTTTGTTTCATCAGCGTTACCAAATTTTGGCTGTTCGAAAGAAAATAATCTTTCTTAAGTGCGGCCTTGTCGCCGTCTTGCTTTCATGCTTTCGCTAAGTCCCAGAAATCCCTTTTTTTTTTCATGCTGCTTCTGAAAAGTCTATGCCGATGACCGCACCCTTCAGCTTTCGTATTTTCGTATGTTTAAACGCGCAGCTTTTTCTAAGCAATAGGAACTTTGTACTCATTTCTTACCAACTCTAAAGCGTCCTAACCTGTGAGCACTCTGCCCATTTCCACGCAAAAATGTAGGGAATGCCCAACTTCGAAGAATAAATATCCAAAATGGGCTTATTGGAGTAGGAATTTACTCGTTATCCTTGATATCAGGTATATGACGTGAAAAAATCAAAACAAATTGCATCGCCTACTTCGATTGTTAAAGTCATCAGCTTTTGACCCTGAGGCCTCCAGCGCATTGCTTTGATTCTCCCATTACTTAACACATTCTGTAACTCACAATTTCTTTTCATGAAAGTTAGTTAACTTAGCTTCTCGTTATGTGACACCACTACCGCGTTCATCGGAGGTGTCTAAAATGCAGAAAGAGGCACAAACCTTGGTTTAAGAATGAGATACGCAAACTTATCAGAAAAGCAGCGAATGACCCCCAAAAATGTCCTAAAAGCAAAACAACCGCTAATAAGACAAGGCTTAGAAGTGCAAACAAACAGCTCAAGCTAAAATTGAAACAGGCAAAACATTCTTCTTTTTTTTTGCCAGGCTAAACACGGACCTGAAGCGTAATCCAAAATTATTTTGGAAGCACGTCAAGAGCAGCATAAAAGATGTCACAGCTATTCCCGATTTATTAATTGCGGACAAAAATACAAAGGACGACTTAGAAAAAGCAGGAACATTTAACGCCTATTTTAAGTCGGTGTTTACTAAAGTTACTCCACACACACTGGTGTTATCCCCTAAAAATGTTGATAAACAGATGGCGGAAATAGAAATTGACAGTGCTGGTGTGGATTATTTGCTGCGTTGTCTGGTCCAAGACTACGGGGCCGGACCGCATATGATCCCATGTGCTTAAGAAGTGCCACATATTGTTGCGCAATATCTATGCGTTATGTACAAATTGTCATTTTATACTGGCGTAGTTCCAAAAAATTGGAAGACGGAAAATGATGTCCCTGTGCATAACGCAGGCAGCAAAAAACTAGTATAAAACTATCGTCCTATATCCTTAACTTAACTGTTGTAAATTGTTAGAGCACATTATTTACAGCCCGTTGTTCAAATATCTTGAATCAATTTTTTTCTCACTAACTCCCAGCATAAATTTTGGCAGGGTCGCTCATGCATAACGCAACTAGCTGAATTTAAACACGACATGCAACTGCGCTTGATAGTAATAACTTTGTTGGTGCTTTGTTTCTTGATTTTCACAAAGCATTTAACACAGAACCTCACAATATGTTAGACATGAAACTCGCTTCCTTAAACATACATGCTAAACTACAAATCTGGATCCGGAATTAACTAGTCGTGAACAGTGTGGCGTTTTAAATGCAGAAAAGTTATCGTATGGAAGCGTGACTTCAGGCATACCGCAAGGTAGCGTTCTGGGTCCGCTCTTATTTCTGGTTCTCATAAACGACTTTTTAAATAATATACAATCTCGCATAAAACTATTTGCAGATGACTGCGTCATCTATCAGAAAATTGCTTCAATAGGAGATGCAGAATTATTACAAGGTGACCTAAACACAGTTACACGTTGGTGTACTAACTGGAAAATGTGCTTAAATATCTCAAAGTGTAACCATGTTAGTTTTGCGAAAAACATTCCGCCAATCCAGTCTTCATACAGTATGAGTAGCGTTGCAGTCACAAAAGTACCGGAATGTAAGTATCTGAGAATTTGTTTAACGAAATAATTGAACTGCATCAGGCACATAGATCAAATGGTATCAAAGGCTAGCAAAATGTTCTTTATTCGCAGAAACTTTAAGTGTGCAACAAAAGAAGTAGAAGAGACTCTTTACATGTAAGATCAATAACTACGCTTGCGTTATTTGGGACCCGGCTCAGAAGTATTTAGCAGACAGAATAAAAAAGTGACCGACTCTTCCCTTACTGGAAAAGCGGGGCAAGCGAAGCTTGTCTTGCGTGCGCGTGACCTTCGTCACGGTTAAGTAACCGACAGGTAACGGTGCCGGATATCTTCGGCCTCCCACTCCCTCAGCTCGGGATCTTCTCGTTGCTGTCGGATTGCCTGGGCTCCGGCGGCTCTAACGGTTGGATCGGCGCACCAACGGCGAGCTCTTTCACAGGCGAGTTCTCGCCGCCGCTCGTCGAACGCTGCCCATTCCTCGGGGGAGCGCACAACACGAGGCCGTCCCATCCGTTTTCCGTGACTGAACTGAACGGAAACGAAGCCGGTGTAGCGCGCGTGAAGCCCTTTCCTGCCCTTTTCCTCCCTGGCTGAAGCGAAACGTTTCTGATTGGTTGCGCGCGTGGTGTGAGCGCGCGCCTATGCAGCTCGAATCCTTACTAATGACTCCCGCTCCGGCACCGTCGCAGCTGTCAACTCATCAAACCGCCCTTTCCCGCAGCTGCCCTGCTCTGGGAGCAACTGTGTTTTTGCGTGACCGCAACAACGCCACTTGCTAGCAAATACAAGCTTCGCTTGAAAATGTTCAGAACCAGGCAGCCCCATTCGTCAGTAATAATTAGAATACATTTGCCAGTATTTCAGAAATAAAGGGCACACAGGGTTGGAAAACACTGCAATCTAGAAGACGTAAACTGCGATTAAATTATTTGCACTGTATATATGACAATCAAACAATAACTAATAAAACGCAGTATCTTTTGGTATCAATGTATCGTTCGAAGCACAAGAACAAAATACAAATATACTCCTTCAGAACCACTAGATTTGCTCACTCTTTCTTTTTAAAAAAATTTCATCAGCCCTTCCAGTCTACGAAGAAGGACGAGCAGCGAAGCTGTGGTGTCTTTTACCGCAATCGACGCGTCTACATATATATATATATGTATATATATATATATATGTATATATATATATATATATATATATATATATATATATATATATATATATATATATATATATATATATATATATATATATATATATATATATATATATATATATATATATATATATATATATATATATATATATATATATATATATATATAGGTATTGCGCTCAACATGTGTCCGGCCCATACCCGAGCTCCTTGGAGACTGCCGATAACGTCGCCTAGACGACTATGACGTAACCAGAACACACAACACTCACTGGTGGTAACAGTGTGTATAGGACGCAGGTGGCCGTTAAACCGAGCCTCAACGCGCGCGACGATATGCGTTGACTCGGGGCGCGGTCAAAGCAATGCATGAATCAAAGCACGTTTGTTTGTAATTTGCGATTAAACATACTTCCTAGATTTAGCCAAATGAAACCTGGAAGGAATAGAGCTTTATTCTAGCGGACAAACATAGGGCTGTCCGTTTCCCTCCCGTAAATGTCCATGTATTGACAACAGACGGGAATTCCACAATATCCACATTTTCACTGTGAACTACCTAATTAAGAAATGTAGATGGAACTCGGCGTAATGTTGGAGTCGTCTTAGCGGCTAATTGTCATATAAACTGTTTGGGGATAGTTTCGATAAAACAAGAGTTACAGCCGTTTCCTTACAGCCGTTTCCTTACAGCCATTTCCTTACAGCCGTTTCATTACAGCCGTTTCCAGCCGTTTACAGCCGTAGACGGTCATGTATTGACAGTAGACGGGAGTTCTATAACGTTTACAGCTTCACTGTGAGCTAACTAATTATGACAAGGAAGTGAAACTCAGAGTAATGATAGTCGTCTTAGCGGCCAATTTCAGCATACTTTTTTCCAAGGTACCTACATTAGATTGAGAGCTACAGAGCATTCGCGAGAAACTGTTTCCATGTCGACTCGACGCGTAGACGGACGGACAGCGACCACCGCCAGAGGGTATACCTATATACAGCGTGGCTGTAAAGCAATTAGCGAATGGAACCAACTCCTTGAAGACATGGTAAGCATAATCGATAACAATGCCTTTTTTCATTGTTGTAACTTATGACATGTGTATTATAACTTTTTATCGCCTTACCATTTGCATATTGTACTAAATGCATAGCGATGTGCTATTGTTGTTATATTCTGCATTCTGCTTTCGTATTCCTCTCTAGCAATGTGTTTAAACTATATCGACTTTGTATATGTCGACTTTGTAAATGTGCATGTCGAGTTTGTAAAAACGCCCGATACAGCTTTCTGTTGCGCAATACGCGCTATATAGAAGTGTTTTCCGAGCGCGAAAGAAGCCCGCGAATACAGGCGAAATTGCCGCGCGATTGGCTGCTCGAGGCACTTTGCGTGTATTCGCGGGCTTTTTTCAGGCTCGGAAAAATTACGTAGCACGTATTGCGCAACGGAAAACTGTATCGAGAGTTTTGATGTTGCACTACAACTTTCTCATTGACGCTTTTTATTTAATTATCATAGTTGAGAAGTTGATCAATTAGTTAAGACGAATTATGTAATTAGGCATAATGCAAAAAATAATAAGAATATCTCCAAGCGACGGTAAACAATATTACCTTGGTTCTGTCTGGCTACCTGGCATTTGCATATTTTTAAGTCTTGGTGCATGATACTTGGGACACCCTGTATATAGTCACAATCATAAACCCTAAGTAGTCATACGCGGTCCTAAGGCATTCTTATGTATACCACCACACAGGACCTCATGTATTCCTGTGGAGCGTGTCGTGTCCCGCGTTGCAGACATTCGAACGGATTGGCGGACGGACGGACGGACGGACGGATGGACGGACGGACATGTTTCCGAGGGACGCATTAAAAGGACGGTGTTCACAAAGCCTTTTATAAGTCAGAGTAGTTTGTCGCTGCCCGGCCCCTTTCGCTACTATAAGACTAAGATTAGGTGACATTTTATCTTACGAACCACTATAGCGTGCCGTCTATTTTCTGAGAACGAGCCTAGGTCGATGAACAGTAGTGTAGTTTTGCGTTCATTACAAATCACCGATGGCGGCAGAGAACTTTTTCTACTCCCATGGGTCGTCCTAAATGCATGTAGGTGCACTCTACGCGTACAGCCGTTTCCGTTCACACGGAATGCCCAGGATGTGAAACGCCAAGGTGCGAACGTGAGTGTCGAGTTCCTTCCTCAAGTGACGAACGAAGCGTCGCGGCTTGTTGATGCTCGGTGCCCTTGAATCTAGACCGGCCGTGCTTTTTCCTCGTCTTCGAGGATGTTGTGAGAAACGCATGCGTATGGATTACAAGCATGGATCACGTTCTCCCAGTGATGGTGGAAGTACTCGTGTTTAGTCGAATGCTCGCGGGCGCATCCATGATGTCAGGCGCCAGTTTCAGTTTCTCAGAATGACGGGTGTCAGGTTCACAGCCTACATACAGGTGCTCGCTGCATGTGATAGGCCACAGTCGCGCGCTGGAACCACGTGTACTGCGCTGCAAACATATTTCTTTGTTGAATGTGACTACAGGAACACGTGTTTCATTCGCTAGATTATATTGTCTTCAAGTTTCTTTCTTTATCACGTGTAGTTGGACGGTTCTAAACCATTAGCTACGCCCCAATATAAGCACGCATACGGGGTGACCATTTTAAGCTTTCCGAAATTTTTGAAAATCACCTGTGGCTGATAGCATAATTCTTCTCTTTGAGCTTGGTCATGCGGAAACGCAACATTACTGCCATGAGAAATCGAAATACATGTTCAAATAATGAACAAAGATTCACTAATTACTTCCTAATTAATTATTTTTCGGCACATATTACAATTTATGAATTGTAGTCGGTGAGTTTGCAAGACGTATTTACTTGAAATGAATCTCGAAGATGAAACCAATTTCGAGATACTATTTCGCAAAGTGTGCGAGGAAATACATGAGCGTTCCAGTTACTTTTGGGCTTCGATGCATAAAAGAGTGCATTGTTGAAAAAGTAAGTGGTACAGCAGTGAAAGTTAACGGCGAGTTGATGGCACATATTTCCAAACTGGTGTCATACCTGCAATTCCTCCCAAGTGGACACGCCTTGTAAACTCAGCGGCTCCAATTAGTAAATAGCTATATGTGCGGTAAAGTAATTAATTATGAAGTTAATTAGTGCATTTTAATTCGTTATGTGATTCTATTTCTCGTGCAAGTAATGTCCGCCTCTCTGCACAATACAGTTCAATGACTGGAATTCTGTTATCTGCAAAAGGTGATTTTTAAAAGTTTTGAAAAACTTATAAAAATCATCGCCCCGTATCTAAGGGGGCACGCGAAAAAAATGGAACTGAACTGTTAAGAAGACATACCCGCTAGTGCTAGTGTGCTAGGCTGGCAGGCAAGCTCCACGCTTGTCTTGCCAGCCGTCAAGCCCACTAATGGGCTGCACTGAAGAAAGACGTTGAGGAACAGCGTTAAATTTATTCACGCGGTGTTTAACCTCACAAAGCTGCGCAGTGGGTCATGAAGGGCGCCGTAGTGGGTGAGTGCGGAATAATATTGACCGCTTGCAGCGCGTTAACGTGCACTGAAAGCACGATACTCGAGTGCATTGCGGAATAATTTTTACTTGCCTGGTGCCTTCCCGAGCCTCGTATACCACCACAAAGTCGTGTCAAGTACCCAGTCCCGCTGGAAGTGGTAAACGGGAACTAGACAACAACTGAATTTATCCCGTTGTTTCGTCTTGCGACCGCTGTCTTTGTTTCTCATCTCTTCTTTTGCTCAGCTTACGCCGCTTCTTCTTCTACGCCCTAGCTTTTGTTTTGAAGGGAAACTAACGGTAAACACCGAATTAATATAGAATATAGATTACTCTTTTAGAAACTTCACAACGATTTTTTTTCTTTCTTTATGCTAGCAAGCCATGGTTAGTTGCCGAAGCGGTGCATATTTCTTTTGCAATTCAACTCGCCAGCAACGAACGGAGTCGCTTACGTAGCTGCGCCAACGACGTGAGAAGGCATGTTCCACCAAGCACTACTGCCTGCTTTGCGTCAGAAGCCCACGCAGAGATAGTGCTACGCACGCAGAAAAAGCGCCGACAGAGCTGTGTGAAGAGGGTATATCACTGAGCTTATCTGCGGGAAAATGTAATAAAGCGGGTAAATTTTTTTATTAATGTATAACTGCAGGGTAATTGAATTTTTTTGCTATTATCAGTGGTTGCGTATAATTTACCATCATAAACGGGACGTGTTGCGGCAGGGGAGGTGGTACCGCGTTTTAACAGCAGGTGCGCAAATTCTGTACAACATTTACTCCAACATCTCGCTTACGAAAGACTTCGTCAGAGGGACGCGTTGGACACCTTGTCGCTTTAGCTTCTTTAAGCTTCTTTAAGGTCGCAATTGTGACTCGTATATGACTTGACTGTGAATCTCCGCTTACAATGGCGGCAGGGTCTGTTCAAATACATGAAACCTTGCCATAACATTTCGTGCACTGACTCTTTATGTTCGTGTTGTGCGCCCCTACATGGCTCCTCGCGCCTTACACCATACCGCTACGTGGGTAGGTCTCGCAATTTGTTAATTTGTGTACGTTATTAATCACTAGCGTTTTCATAGCAACGCCGCCACAGCACCCTGACCGGTCCCATCACACCCCCAGAGTTACCCTTGGTCTCATTTTAACATTTCTCGTAGAAATAAATGCTAAGGAACCGCTCAGAGAATTCTGCCTCCTAAGTACGAGCAACACAGGTCTAAAAAGCGGGTCCTAACGATAACTGACAGAAATCACCGATAAGAGAGTGTCACAGCGAAATCAACTGTGATGTGTTGGATGGCACGTTGCCACAAGAAGATAAGCCCGTTGCTCATCCATGGGCGAATGAAGCCATCTCACCGCAGGCACTTGCGTCGAGAGTAACCAGAGTGGAATCGCCTCCACTCAAAGTAATCTTCGGGCGCGATAACTGCACGCTCGAGTTGAAGCGTCAACAGGTATGCGCGTACGTAGCGAGCGAAAACTAAATACAGTCAAATAATTGGGAGAAGTCCCGTAGAAGGCACAACATACAAAGAAGTAGAGACGACCGGACAAAGCTGGGGTGTAATTGAAAGCTTTGCTAAAAGAAATTGACGTATAAATCAATCAGTCCAGAAATGTAGGTGCAAAGGCCATGCACCGACATCAAGACAAATCAAGTAAACGAAAACAGCGAGATAACCTAGCACGCTTCATGACATCGTATTTATCACTAAGGCTTAGACAACGTCACGCTGATGAACGTGTTGTCCTGCATAATGATATTGAAATCATCCAAAATGTCTCTGTCTGCCTTCGTTTCAGCGCCACCAATAATACTCTTACAACCATTGTGATGCGCCTGAAATTCCTACAATGACTTGGCAAGTCTGCAACGCCAATCGCAGAGAGGGAACCCTTAATAATAATATTTGGGGTTTTACGTGCCAAAACCACTTTCTGATTATGAGGCACGCCGTAGTGGAGGACTCCGGAAATTTTGACCACCTGGGGTTCTTTAACGTGCACCTAAATCTAAGCACACGGGTGTTTTCGCATTTCGCCCCCATCGAAATGCGGCCGCCGTGGCCGGGATTCGATCCCACGACCTCGTGCTCAGCAGCCCAACACCATAGCCACTGAGCAACCACGGCGGGTAGAGAGGGAACCCTTACGTTCCCTTAGTCGCCCATCGATGCAGCGGTCAGTTTGACCGATGTAAGCTTTTCCACAGGTAAAGATATTACAGAATATCACTTGAGTAACAAGAAAACCAAACTTGACAAGATGCCACGCGTACTGCTTATTTGCACCAGCAACTTCTAGAGCACTACCTGACTTCGACGACTGTTAATTTTGCACTGACGTCTACGTACAAAAGTATGGTATTTGTATGGGGTCCAGCGTAGCTTAATGACTGCGCACATTAAAGGATAAGTTGTTAGCCCAACGTTGTCCTCATGCACTTCGTGCAACTTTTTTTTTTTTATTGAAGTGAATGTTAGGAGAGGTTGGCGCCTTTATGTGGTGGCACCGGCTACTCCTTGTCACTTGGCAGACGAAACAAATTTGCGCAAAAAGGGAGAATAGCGACACTAAATATAACACTCAGTAGAACACCGGATCAATAAAAATATAGTCCAACAGTACATGAGTCGCAAAGTTCTGTGCATTAGTTCAGTCCACGTACGCATATATAAAGTCCGATGTTTTGAACAGCCAAAACACACAACACTTGTCATACACTCCAAGTACAGGACAGAATTATACATATTGTGTAAAAGTTGCGATCACCACATAAACCAACTATGAACCACGAACAACGTTTATGTATCTCATTTAGCGTATTCGGATCATCCAATACTTAATGTTTTTCCAAAATGTTGGTGTCCTCTAAAAACTTTTTCAGAGCAAGAAGCGCTCTTTTTTGAAGGCCCGCAGTTGGCCATGGGCCAAGTATCTTTTTTAGAGTGAATGGTCTTCCGTCTCATATAAACAAATTAGCTTGCAGTACCATTCTTTGTGTATCGTATTTCGAGCACTCGAGAAGAAGATGATGCACATCTTCGTCTGGATGGCCACAAGAACACTGTGGACTAGAGACACGTTTTATTCTGTACAAGAAGTGTTTCGTAAATGCAGTACCAAGACGCAGCCGGTGTACCAAAGTTTCAAATTTTCTGTTGTCTCTTAGAGTTTCCGGCATTGATAAGGTTATACATGGGTCTATAGAGTATAACTCCGAGTTTTTAGTTTGCTGGTCAAACCAGGTAGTTTTGCTGAGACGACAAGAAATCTGTCTCAGGAGCACACGGACTTCGCTACGCAATAGGGGAAGATTGGTTGTCTCTGCGTTATGGTGCGCTCGATTCGCAGCTGCGTCCGCTGCATTATTACCAGGAATATTGCAGTGCCCAGGTATCCACTGGAATGCAATTACGTGGTTCATTGCGCTTGCTTTTGTAAGTTTTTTGAGCGTCTCATACAATATCGAAGTGTTCAAAGAATTTTTCTTATTGCTCTCTAGTAATGTGAAAGCGGCTTGCGAATCGCTAAAGATAACCCATTTTTGCGAATGTTTTTCTAATGTTATGAAACGCAAAGCACACAGGATTTCAAATAGTTCTGCCATGGTGGAAGATGTCTCCCAGGATAATTTGAATGTTTGCTCTAGTGCTAAATGTGGAATGACGAATGCTGAAGTCGAGGAATTTTTATGACACGAACCATCTGTATAAACGTGGATGTACTGGGGGTATAATGAGTAAATTTGGATGAGTGCCAGTTGCTGTGCGGCTACTATGAACATGTCTCTCTTAGATATAATCCCGTCAACCGATAACTCTATTTTAGGGTATGTTAACATCCGGGGAGGGTAACTAACATCCACTTTGCATAATTCAAATCTTGGTAAATATGCTTTATGTTCTCGAACAACATCGTGAATTTTGCTTTTGTTTCTTTCGGTGAGCGCGAGGTTTAATGGATGCTTCTCGTGTTGGGTTAAGATGCGATAAATATGTCGGCATGTTTCAACCGTTCGCATGACTGGAAATGGTGGGTGAAAAGCTTCAGCAATTACTAAAGAACTCGAGGTAGCCTGCGGAACCCCAAGACCCACTCGCAGCCCCCTTGCTAGTAAACGTTGAAGACGTTCCTCAGAAGTTTGCGATAAACCATGGAGAATAGGTGCCGACTAAGCAATCTTTTGTTTTATGAGTGCGTTATGAACTTGTAGTAGCGAAGAGACTGTTCCCCCCCCCCCCCCCCCTCCGTTGTGCCTGCGAGTCGCCGAAGTACGTTTATTACTGCATTGGTCTGTTTTTCAATTGCGTAGATGTGTGAAGCCCATGTAAGTTGGCGGTCAAGAATAAGTCCAAGAAATTTATGCTCTTTCACAAACATCAAAGTTTGCCCGTTTAGCCTAAGTTGGAAATTAATCAACTGTCGTTTAGTGAAAGGAAGTACGGCTGTCTTTGCGTATGAAAGACTCATGCCTCTTTCTTTTAAAAAGGTGTCGATACTATCAAGGCCCTCTTGCAGCGTTGTTTGAATGTCTTGTATATTAGAACCAGAGGCCCATGTGCAGATGTCATCAGCGTACAGAGAATGCCGTAGACCATACAGGAGTTTTTGTGGCAAGGCTGCCATGACACAGTTGAATAAAAACCGACTGAGAACACTGCCCTACGGAACGGCCTGCGTGATGCTGTGATAATTACGTTCTCCTTCAATTGTTTCCATAAATATTTTTCTATCTTTCAAGAAATTTGATACCCATCGCAGCGTTCGACCGTGTAGGCGAAGCTCTAACATACCAGCGTGCAACTTTGCCCCTGTTTCCAGTCTAGTATCCAGTCCAGTAGTATAATAAACCAACTAGCCAAGCTTCAAGTTGCTTTAACGTATTTAGTTATGCCGATGATTTTTTTTGGTACTCTTAAATATACCTCTTGGCGACAATGTAGAATTTGTTGCCAATGTTGCGCTGAAAAACTTAAAATCTTGCTTGAAAATCGCTCATTTCATGTAAGAACTACCGCGAAAGACTGTATTAAACAATTGGTCCTGGAACTAACGTTTTGGGCTGACAGGCACGTTTTCTGGCTGTGCGCTCTGTTGTCCTAGAATATGCATAATACTACAGCTCTTGGCCCTCTAAACAAACAGAAAGGGTCATGTTGACGAATTGTTTCAAGAATGCCTTGCAGCAGGGTTGTTTCCATTCAGTGCAAGTCAGTTTCCGAAAGCAAGCAGCAAGATTAAAAGCGGCTGGTTGTCCAGACCGTGTAACAAAAGTTGTTGCTGAGACGCCGGAAGAAGCTGTAGTGGAGGACGGGGGAAAGGAATTCAAAGTTAAGCCGTACATGAACAGGCTATAGCACAGCCTGAAAACAGTAGCGAGCAGATATGGCGCAGAAGGCGTTTCTCTCGGCTCCTTAGAAGCTGAGTAGGTTGTATAAGTATATCTTCGGCCCGACAGGTCCAAAGAAGTACAGGCGCGGCAGAGGGGAGAGGTACATATAAGATGCGCACTGCTCTTTCACTAGGGGGTTCTTCTTTCTTTGGTCACGCAGTTTTAAGCGCCGAGTTCGGCACCTTTGCGAACCGGCACGTCAGCTGGATAGAAAGGTGAACAAACTTGTTTTTGACGAAATAGACGAGCAACCATTGACCCTGAGCGCGTCAGCCAACGCTTCCCATTACGATGCAAAGCCGCACGACGACTCGGCTCGTCGGCCGAGGAGACTGATAGGGCCCCCTCGAAAACACGACTTGCCCCCGAAGTGGGGAAACTAGTTTGGAGTGCGCTGGTCTCTTGCCGCCATTGCAGTGGCTTGAAGCAGCACCCATGACAGAAAAGACCCACGTGTTGGTCTCCGAGAACTGTACCTGCAGCACGAAGTAACCTGAATTTTGTAGCCGCGTCGGAAAAGCCGCGATGGACCATGCCGTCAGGAATAATTAGGCATTCTGCTTTTCCTGATGACATTGTGGTCACTTGGTGGTGATATCGCCCGTGAAAAATATGGTATATGGAATCACTCTTATTTAGAATGCCAGAAGGAGGTTTTGGTTAATGTCCTTTAGGCTAGTCGCTACCCCACATGGAAGTTCCGCAATGAACGAACTGTCGAGCAGAGGTGCTGCAGCCTAACTCCTTAGGGACGTAGTTTTCGTAAATTTACTGCAACATTAGTTCCACTGACTAACTTGCTTTTCTTGCGTTCTATTACCAGATTTTGTGGGATCATTTTTATTGAATTTAGTTTCTTCGCTTCTGTACTCTGTTCGCGGCAAAACTATGTCCTTCCTCGCAGAAACTTCCCATTTTTCTGTCGGCTCATCGGATGAACTGCAAGGCTATGTGATGGTTTTGCTTTATTGACCTTGTTGATGACCCAGCCGCCTTAGAATGAGTCGTGCACTTAGCCCTCGGGGCGTTCTGTGCGTACACTGCAGCAGCAAACTCTTAGGGAAAGAAATTATATTTACGTTTTATCTTGCACCAAATCGGCTTCAGCGGTGCTCTTTTCTAAAAGTTTTCTTGACGTGATGGATGAGGGGCTTACATTGGGTCAATTTTAGTTCCTATGATGAAGACGATTATTATACGAGGCCCAAAATGTCCAATCTCTGCCTATTTTCTTACATTACAATTTAAACAATCGTTAAACACGAGTTATTGCGCCTTTCCCGCATAGCAATGCGGGCTAAAATGTCAATTTGAAAAGAGGAAGGCACGCCACCATAAGGTAGCGACAAGCAGCTTCAAATGGTGCACTGACGTAGAAGATACAAACAGCCTAAGCCGTCCTTTACTAGAATAGGCTGAACTCGATTGCAAACATCAACGAAAGCTGGACTATCAGTCTGAAAAAAAAAATAAGCTCTACTTTCCATTTAGCTCAAGGAACTATCAGTGACATACCTTTTGATGGATGTTCAACATCTTCGAAAAGAAGCCCTCAACACGATTATTAATGGCGCTGGTTCAATTAATGACCTGATGGCTCAAAGCTGGCACCGAGACTCAAGAATGCCATAGTCCCTTGGCCATCTGGAAAATTGGAAAGGCGAGCGGTCATGGCCCTCCAGTGATAGCTTAAAGTGAGCAAAATTATTTCAAATAATAATTACAGTATATGTCATTCGTTGTACGTCCAGTTTATGGGCGTATGTGTTCTGCGACTTGGCTTTGTATTCCCTTCAGTGTCATGGGTTTAGGTGTACTCATGTGCCCTACTGTGACCTCACTTCGTATATATTTATGAGATCTTACGTGCATTTCAACAGTTGTTTCTATCTGCTGCTGAACATGTTCCGGCAACTTCATCTTGCTTGGACTGCGCTCAATAATTTGCTATTTCCCAAAGTTCGTGCTTTAATACGATGTGGCGCTCACAGAGCTGTACTCGGGACTAAACTCTTGTGTGTACAGAGCTTTTACTCTGCGTGTGATACGTTGTGCCTTCCTCTTTTTTTTTCTCTTTTATAATGCGAAACATTACTTGGCTCATCGTTGCGGGCCTTTTAAAAAAAAAAAAGGCTCAATTCAAGTGACTGACGGTGGGATAGAACCTGTGACTCTCAAGCATAGCAACCCCATCATCTAACGATCAGGCCATTTTCGCTTGTTTCTTTATTGCCTGCTTCTGACATGTCACAAACAAAAATAGTCAAACACTATTTAGAATACTATCATTGTCCCCAGACGGGCTGGTGTTTTTTAACATTAGGCCACTTTCGCACGCATGCTTTCCTCGTGGCCAACGCCAACAAGCTCTTTTGACGACTTGCGTGTGCACCACGTGTCACGTGGTGCACGCGCGGTAGCGTGCCAGTTTCTCCCATTCCTGCCTCGTGGTAGCTAATGATTAGAGACGCCGCTTTAGGCTTCACTGCCTTCGATATCGTCCCACATTCCCCAGTACGCATACCGGTACCTAGACGCGGTGCAACACAGTGTAACGCATTCAGGATAGGCCTAGGTTGTGACGGAAGAGGTAGTAACGTTTCTTCGCCGGAGTGGAAATGGAATTGTAATGATGCCGTCGCAATCTTCTTGTTTATGTCGTCTTACGCAGGCTCACTTCACACGCAATTTCTTGTTTTGCACAAACACGTCCCTCCATCTGGACACTCTTTGAAGAAACCCAGCCGATGCTGGGTAGTAAACCTATTCTTGGGCGAGCGGGTTAACACTGGACGAACCCATTGTAGCGCAATTATAGACAAAGAACAGAGAACCATACACCACGAGCGCCGTGGTGTGTGGTTTTTCGTTTTTTTTTTGCCTAATAGTGCAAAAATGGCTTCGTCAGACGCTGGATAGCCAGCTACCTCCAAAATGTTTCGTTTTGCATAGCATCTATTCCCACATTGCGTGGAATCTGCATGATTTTTATCCTTTTCCTCTTTCCCTTTCCCTTTCTTTCATTTTATTCAGGCCAACGGGCGTGGTGTCCCTTTTAGAAGACAATTGCTAACATGCCTCTTTATCACTCTGGGGTGTGTTTATATATCTTTGCGCCACCAATAACAATCTTAGGTGCACAAGAATTTATCCTATTCCTATTCCTTTATCCTATTCAGTGCCGCCGTATGATACGCATCGTGATGCATCCTCCTTTTGTATGTGTGAATTTTACGCACAAAAATATCCAGCGTTAGTTATAGGTACTAGCATCTTCTTATAGCCATTGTATGAAAAAACAACAGTATCAAACCACCTACTGAAGGGTCAGTTTCCTATACAATTACAATTTATAGCTAACAATGCATCGTAAGACCATGAATTCTGACCCTAGCTAGCGGCTTCAAGAGGCTTCTATTTGACTTATTTTCTTAAAATAAAATTTAACATTATGGGGTTTTACGTGCCGATACCACGATCTGATTATGAGGCATCCCCGTTAGGCCACGCTCTTAGTGCGATTAGCATTCTTAGCCTACTTGCCCCATTTTGACGTGCTGCTTCTGCCTGCGATCTATCCCCCGAAATGCCGCTTACGAAAAAAAAAAGAAAGTGAAATACGCGTCCGACTCTTCGTTCCAAACCCGGTTCCCTACCCACTAGACCGCGGACGCACACCTAGAAGCTCGACATAACACCCTTACCAGCTTCAATCCTGTAAGCCAGTGCTTTGAGTCGCTTGGCACGTAAGTCGCGTCGCATGTCAACAATTTACTGATAAAAGTAAGGACCCGTGCACTTCTAGCCTATGCGAAGTCTATGCAATCTCGCCGATAGTTGATTCAAGTCAGTTCCAATTCAACTCCAATTCTACGGCACGCAAGCGGGACAAAATTGCCTGCGTTTGAGAGCCCGCGTTTAGTGCAGGTTTCTTTGTGGCGCCCGCGAACCCGAAGCAATGGAAATCTCAGAATGATCCTTACAGACTGTAAATAAAGGTGTTTTCCGCAGTACGGCGTGTCGCTACATTGCTTGAATGCTAATCGCATTAACGTCGACAGTCATCGTGGGATGGGTTCTGCCGGAACGTTCACGCGTCTGAATACCACTGTGTTTGTCGCTGAGAATGAACAATAGCGCATGGCACAATATATGGACGGCTTTTTTCTTGCTCCTCGTGACCAGCAGATAAGTTTGCCCGCGATTTCGCACGCCTTCAATGATCACTACACGAGTGCATCGCCATGCGTAGATGGGAGCAGGGGCGAATGTTTTTTGCCCTAAGCTGTTGCGACGTTTTTCTGGGTGGATCACGTACGAGAGAAAAAAGAACAGAAGTAAAGCGCCGAGAAGGAAAGAGAGGTGGTAGAGATTGCGATGCAGTAGAAACTACAGGCTGCCGTCAGAAGCATCCCTTATAGGGTCCAGCAGTACGTAGAGAGGATCCAGCCTACGAAAAGAGAGAGACGACAGAACTGCCGCTCTAGCCCCCGGGGAACATCGTCAGCTTATTATATTTGCCATGCGTAAGCAGGGACAGGCTAAGTGCGCGGTCAAGGTGTACGAAGCGCAATCGTACGCATAACTCTGCATGCTTTGAAGAAACCAACAAGTACGCTTATCTTACGCCTGCAGTATTTTGGGACGCTCGCCCTTATGTTATTGTGAAAGTAATGCTTCATTTCTCTAATAAGAATTCTCTGGTCTTTTAGTGTATACATTTAGAAAATTTTCAAGAGTAAAACCTCCTAAAAATTGTACAAGTGAGGTTGTTATCGTTTTTTTTATTTATTAACGAATTCCCTATACTTATCACCGCTGTCGCGCTAACTGTGCACTGCGGTAAGCAAGATTGATGGAGTGGTTTTCGCTCTGTCATTCAGTTCTGAAGTAGGTCCATGCGAAGTCAACGTGTTTCTTTTCTACGAACGCGAAATGCAGACGTTCTCACCATGCGACAAACTACGCCGAGAGCGCAGAAAACTAATCAAGATTGCAAGGCAAGAGTACACCCAGAGTATGAATCGGCGCAGTGCGTTCTCTGACGCTCCTCTACAAAGGAGTTCCCGGCCGCCGACTTTCCGCCTTCTCCCGAGCGGGAAGGGCGTGCGCTGTCGCGTCAAGAACCGTAGGTCAGCCCGGCATGAGCACACGCCCTTGGAGAAACTTGAGGCCTTTGATAAGTAGATGTCGTACGATGCTCAGCTGTGCTGATAGAGCGGTCGCTACTTATCAGTGCAGGCCCCCAGCAGTCCCGTCCCCAATAAACGTTATCCAGACGCACGCAACTGGATCGACAATGGCGACGGCAGTTCGAGCTCGGTGATAGCGGCTGATAGCGCCCGGCTTCGCTTACGCTCGCCGCACGCACGACTCTCGGAGACGACACCTTGGAGCGTGTTGCCTTGGGCGCCGCCTAGCCCGTATGCCTTCATTTATTTATGCCCGTCTGTTAGCCAAGTGCCCGAGCACACGTAGCATATTGTATGAAGCCCTCGTGATGAAGCACTCGACACTTCGCCCCAGGGACACCCTCACTTTCCCGTTATCATATCGTCGAATTTTTTCTCCTTGTCCGCTACAGGATCGGAAGCCTTATTTGGCCTAGGGCAACGCTTCTCGCAAGTGCGCCTAAACCGCTAGAAGTTCCAGTTTCATTATTGACTGTGGTATTGTGGTTCAGATTTATCGCGTCTGCATGCTGTGAGCAGAGAGAATCCATACATCAGTCGACGTTTAAAATTAAATTCTGCAGGCTTATACGTGCCAAAACCACGATCTCATTATGAGGTACACCGTAATGAGGGACTCCGGATTAATTATGACCGCCTGGGGTTCTTTAACGCCCACGCAATGCACGGTCACGGGTGTTGTTGCATTTCGCCCCTATCTAAATGCAGCCGCCGCGACCGGGATTCGATCCCGCGACCTCGTGCTTAGCACCGCAACGCCAAAGTCACTAAGCAAGCACGGCGGGTTTACTCCACGTTTCCATCAACGTACACAAGAAGTCCTGCATATGGACAAAAATAAATATGAGATTTTATGTTCCAAACAAACCTCGTTTATGAGTGACACTGTTGGGGGAGACACGATTAATTTTGATCACGTGGTGTTTTTTAGTGTATACAAACATCAGCATGTAAAGGGAGCTCACGCAGTACGTTACGTTAGTGTGTGGTTCGCGACTACCACACCGCGCGCAGAAACGAGTGTCCAACAAGAACAATACACAGCTCTGCGCTGGGTCGCTTTCCTTGAGTCCTCCTGAATACACGATCTAAGTACCACCTGTATAGCATGCCGCATGCACTGCTTAACGTAGATACAAATTACAGTACGCGAAACTTCTTGCCACCTGGGAATCCAACACAATGCAGCGGACCGTGGTATAAGTTTGCAGCATCGGCTTCAAAGGCGTTTCTGTTCATAATTGATAATTTATTTGTATCATTCTTCTAAGTTGGGGTAGTGTAGAAAACATTTAATATGTAAGCGCAAGCAAGAAGAAACTTCAGTGAAGTAAGCAGTTCGTGCCGTTTTTTTTTCTTTGCATTTAAAGTAATGTAACAAGTTTATAGAAGCCTTTTACAGAAGTCTTTATTCGCACGTTTACTTGTGCTCAGACAGACGAACACACGTGTCCACACTCGTTCAAGTCACGTGGTAAAACCATAAAAGCAATTTCAGCGCCGACATATGCCACTTGATGAACGAATACAGAGTGTCGGCTTTCGAGTTCAAAGTTATTGATTTACAGGCATGTCAATATAGACTGCCTGCTATTGTATGGTAAAACTTTTTTTCTGGTCCTCCGGAACGCGCGTCAGCACCTAGCGGGCCGCTCCCACGTCGGTACAGACAGACCGAGCCTCCCTGCTGCGTCGCGGGCCCGATGGACAGGCCACAGATGTGCTTCAAGATCGGGGCTGCTTAGGGCAGCCTCCCATTTGGACGACGTGACGCCGTCGCGTAACGCAGCGCACCGCCACAGCATGTGCTCTAAGTTAGCTACGTCTGAGCATAGCTCGCAAATAATGGTCGATTGTACCTCTGCATAGATTCGGTGTAACAGTGCGTCTAAACCGTTAGAAGTTGCTGTTTCATTATTGACTGTGGTATTGGAAATGCCTGCTAGTTGGTACAAAATACACTCAAGGGTCATATTTCGCAGCGATTCATTTCATTCCCCATTATTTTCGCCTTTCATCATTCTCGCGGATGTCGCTGTGTTGTTTCGATTATCGCAAGAATCGGCCATTTGGCATGACGGATAAGAAAAGAATGGCAAATGAAGTGGATCAGTGTAATATGCGGTCCCGTATGTATCAGTATATAGCGGCCAAGAAATTTATTCGTCAGGAGAAGCTTTGCGCTTAGGAAGCAGTGTGCGCGCTGCTGTGCACAGATACAAGCAAAAAAAGAAATACTACAGACTCTCACACTCAATAACATTCGAACATGCGCTTACTGAAAAAAAGAGCTCAAGCATGTAGATGCAATACGATAACTGCTTTTCAATAGAGTTACTGTAGTTATTTCAGCATTGCAACACGTACTGAAGGCGCAACGAGAACGACCGATTCTGGCTCAACACGAAGTGAAGTACCGCGTGAATACAAATAAATACGCGTTTTATAAAGAAAAATAAAAGCGTATGAATCTTCGTTACTAGGAAAGCGAAATAAATGCTGTTAGCATATACGACAAATGAATGCATTTTTGAATAACGCAGCTCAGACGCAAAGTGAAGGAATCGATAAACTGCACGACATAATGTTCAGCCTGCGGTCGTCAAACTTCCACGACATGGCTATCGTAAAGAGAGGACCCCGGCTGTGACTTCGAATCGGCTGCACCATTAGGGCTGATAATATCACCTGCTGTAGTACTGGCAGCGCCGGCGACTTCTTCCGCAACAACCTGGCCTAAATGCGCCTCGGGTTCGTAGTAACTAGAAAATTCTTCGCTCCCAGGGGCATTCTCTTCGGAGAGCACAGGTGGGTCGGATATTGGATCGGCGATCTCGGTGTCCTCCTCGTCCTCTGGCAAGGGGACTGGTCCCGTTTCGGGCTCCGGCTTTCTCTCAGGCTTCGGTTGCTTGGGGAGAGTCGGAGGCCTTGGCACTGGCTTAGGCGCTGGCAGTGGTTTGGGAACCGGTAGCGGCTGCGGTTGCTTTCTCTGGGGTGGTGCGGGCCGCTTCGGTGGTGCTGGCTCGACGGGAGGGGAAGGCTTTGGCAGTGGCAACTTTGGCGGTTGCGTGGGCGGTGAAGGCCGCCTGGGAGGAATCTGAGGTATCCGAGGGGGCGGTAGTTGAGGCTTCGGAAGGCTAGGCGGCTGCGGTGGCTTCGGAACCTGAGGGGGCGGCGGAAGTCTCCCAGGACGGCCAGGTAGGGGCGGCAACGGCGGATAACCGGGAGGAGGCGGCGGCAGCGGAGGAAGATAGGACAGCCCCGGTATAAAGGGTGCTGCGGCGTGTGTTATCTGAAATGGGTATCCCGCGTGGCCGGCACCAAGAATTGGGCGCCTGTGTATCACATATGGCACAGTCAGAGAGAAGGGTGGCATTGGATGGTAAGATAGAGGCACGTGGAAAGGTACTGCGAAAGGTCTGTACATGGGGCTCGGTATAAACCCGAGTGATTCATGGGTTGGTCTGTCTATCGGAAAAGGCAGCAAATCTATGTGGATGCCATAAGGTCCTGTATCCAGGGGCGCGCTTCCCGATGCTTCAGGTCTGACTTGTGCTTCGGCAGAGCTCGGAACCAGAGGCTTCGATGACGTGGTTGCTGTATCGACAGTGACATGTCTTTTGATTGCCTAGAACCAGCAAATAAAGAAAATGCAAAAAACATTTATGTTTACGGCTGGAACGAGGAAAAGGAAGAGAGAAAGAGAAAGAAACAAACTAATATTCTACATTGTTAATGGGGCCAGACAAAGCGAACCCAATCATAATAAATTCTTGTTTGTACGCTGCCTACTTGCTTCAGTGAAACTGGGTAATGCCGAAATCTTGTTACACTGATTTATGACAGAAAACGAGCCACTAGAAATCTATCAAGGTTATAAGCATAAAATACATTGCTTGTGTTGATGTAAACAAAAGACTTATAGGACTTATAGTGTACGTATGCCGCCGACGCCAATATACGCCTTGATTCGCTCCTCGGGGAAGAAATTGCACTGTTCTCTATTATTCAAAACAAGGCTAAGGGTGTTGTTTGTTGGCATCAGCCAACAAGCAACGCCTTTAACCTTGTCCTCCTTTCAAGAGCAATTAACGAGATAATGTACATATGTAAAGAACTTGGAGGACGCGTAAGCTTTGCGTTCAAGATAGGAACGTGATAGCATTCAAAGATCCCTGTTTCTCACGCTTCCCGGCAACTGCAGCTCATATAACCGTAATGCTTACCGGGAAGCGCTGGCGGCGAACGTTATGCACGAATGCGAGTTTCTGGTAGAAACGCGGCCTCTTGCGGTGGCCAATCCCGGAAATTATGCATAGCCGCGCCAAAAAATACATACTTTTTCAAGTTTCTGTTATTGTTTTGCGCTTTTATTGTTTAAGTCTGAAAAGATTTAACATAAAAGGCATGCGCTGAAGGTGTTTTGTTTCATGACATTTTTGGGCTGTCATTCTCAAAATTCCGAGAAATAACTTTGTCCAGAATCTCAAACAACGTATGAGCAACTTTAGTGCTAAAATGGTGTGGCAATATAACCCGCATATACCGCATGTCATATAGCAAGGTGTGGCATATACGTATATCTAAATATATACGGAAATTTTCGAGCGCTGATAACTCAGCCGACGCCGGCGCCGGATTTCCTGCGACACGAGGTCCTTAGCACTATCGCGTTAAAACTTCGAAGACGGGCAGCCCCATGTTGCCACAAGCTAAACGAGGGAACTCTGAGTTGGTGGAAAATTTTAATTTTACTTGATGCGCTTTGGTGGCCAAACCCTCTTGGGTATCAAAGGGCAGAATAATTAATTCTTGAGTATTAATCCAGCAATATTTACCAATTGATGCGTCACGCTATCTGTCCTTTGACATTAGGCAAGCAAGAGCATGAAAGAAAAAGTTCAAGAATAAAGTAAAATTCTGTATAAATAGCGGTCATACTGCATCAATAACCAATATGCTTGTTTTCAATTATCAAGTGGCCATTCTTTCGATTCAGTTTTTTTTTACAAGCTTGCGCAAGCTACTTCACTATGACCAACCATTACTTGTACGCGAGTCCCGGTATATCCAAATGCTGGATGTATCAAATGAATTTACAGTGCACCCTGCAATATGTTATAGGCGGGTTTAACACTTGATGCCCATGCATAGCCATAGGGCTTGACAAATGAACGGGAGAGCGTCTTACGTCGTCCTTGCGATCCACTTCAATTGCACCAACCGGAAGCGATTCAGTGGCCCATCCCACGCCGATTGCCAGGCCTACCAGCAGGAGCTAAAAAGGCAGTCAGATGACAAGGGTTGTTAGCAGCCCTGTGAAGGTCTCACTTCGCAACAACCATGCATTGCACTTCCACTCAGCACACGAATGTGCATCCCTGCGCATATATGAGACAACGCGCGTCGATTTACTTACAGTTACAAGGCACACTATTAACATTTTAATGTGTTCTGCCTTGGTGGCATAATCGCAAAGGAGAAGGGGGCTCTGCTCACGCGTCGTGAGCTTCGTTTTGCGAAATGTCTTATAATTCTGCCAAGCCTGGCGCGCTCCATGCACAGGATCAAATCACTGTGAAAACATCATTATCGTCATCATTGAATAGACAGATTTCAGAGGAAATGTGTCTCTATACAGCGATATCGGTGCTCCAGTCAGGTCGGCCGTCAACAACAACCTCGCTCTTAGCGCTCGCTCGGTCAAGAGGGCCGGTACCGCAGACGCACCAAAGCAGACTTAACTTTCTTATTCAAGCTTGTAAATGGTCACTTTGATAGTACAGAAACAGCAGATAACGTCAGTGTAACAATTCCGCGAAAAATAACTAGAGTGTCTCGACCTGTTCATGTATCTACTTTTGGCATCTCAAAGAATCCGTCGGCCAGGAATTCAGTGGGCCTGCAACGAACACTCAGACAAAATTGACATACTTCACAAACATTTGCCCACTTTTCAAGCAGCACCGAATTCATTTCATAACCTACTTCCAAAAATTTCAACGTTCATTTTGTGTGGGATATTGTAAACCGTTATCGTATAACATGTGTACGCTTTATTCCTGTGTGTGTGTGTGTGTGTGTGTGTGTGTGTGTGTGTGTGTGTGTGTGTGTGTGTGTGCGTGCGTGCGTGCGTGTGCGTGTGCGTGCGTGCGTGTGCGTGTGCGTGTGCGTGTGTGTGTGTGTGTGTGTGTGTGTGTGTGTGTGTGTGTGTGTGTGTGTGTGTGTGTGTGTGTGTGTGTGTGTGTGCGCGCGCGCTGTAAACCTTAATCGAATAAAATGGCATAACCAGTGTACATATTATTCCTGTTTGTCGATGTCTATATATCTGTCTTGCTACATGTTATATATACTAGACTTGTTGTGACGACGCTTCTTCAAATACTGCTTTTGTTTCGTATATTTTTGTTGTCTGCCTATTCCTACCCTGATTAGGCCACAGTTAATTTTCTGACCGAATGAACATATTTATTATTTTCTTATGTCCAGACAAATACCGTGAGATGGACACTTGAACGGCTGTTATTGTATATGATACCCATTTCCACCTTCGCCCACCAGCAGGTTGTTTCTGAGCACGTTAATAAAATTGATTGATTGATTGATTGGTTAATTGATTGATTGATTGATTGATTGATTGATTGATTGATTGATTGATTGATTGATTGATTGATTGATATGTAACACACATATACAAAGGACAAAAAGGGAAATAGGGAGGGATCAGGCTTGCAACTGCATCCGAGAAAGGAACAACGCCTGGCTATTCTTTAGAAAAAACAAGCAAAGCTTTAATGCGAAGCATTCTATGCTCCTCACACCAGAAAATTTTGTTAGGTAAGTAAATTCCTGTCTGGTTTCGTTTAGGGCCACTTCAATAAAAAAAGAAGTTACGTGTCCGTTTGTGCGACCTTCACCCGAGTCTCCCAGCACAAAACGCAGTGTTCTACCCATTAGACCACATTTCTTTTTCTTTCGTGGCATTTATTGCAGGGCATAAATGACTCTTGCGCGGAGCGTAAACAGACAAAGGAATTAATGAGTATCTTGCACGGCGACACAGTCATATACGAAGGGCCCCATAAAGTAGGAGTAAAGAAAGTGGGAAGACAGGGGTGTTAACCAGAAATTCGTCTGTTTGGCTACGCTACGCTGGGACACGGGAAAGGGCCCCATAAAAGATCGTATTAATTCTCGGGACATGCTGCCCAGACAAGGGTCAAGCTTTACAGAAAACACTAAAATGGCGGTAGGGTGGTAATGATACCTTACGTACCTTACCAATACAAAACATCACTCTGAATTAAATTCAATTTGGTCGTATACATTCTTCAGTTGGACGATCATTTAAATGAAACGAGTTGCTGAGAATCTTGTTAATAATTCAACAATTGGCAATAGTCGTGCAAGTAGTGAGATACTTCTACGTCTAGACAAGTAGGATTGCTTCAAAATTTAGGCCAGTAAAACCAGGTAAAGCGCATACAACAAACAAGGCCACAAGAACGTATCAAGCCACAAGAACGAAGATCAGACAAATCCACCTACTAAACATCATTCCAATGGCAGATGAATGATCGCAGCGCCAGAGTTCCCTCTAGTAATTTTTGTAGGAAACTACGTTTCATAGTATCGAGAGGTGTTTGCTTGGGAAGAGTTTTAATCTCCATGTTTGTCAGAGTTATTACGCAACGCGGTGGTGCTGCAAACACATTCGTTTATGAAGGCAGAGCAATGCAGCAAAGCGGTACGAAGCACATCGCTGAGTAAAAGAGTACGCATTTGGGCTGGTTGGTTCATGATTACGAGCAATAAAAACAGCGCTAAACGATGGGACGAGTGTAGGGACACAGACAACAGCGCTGACTAACAACCAAAGTGTGTTTATTCCGTCAGCCAGCATATATATGCTCCGCCGCTATCTGAAACCACGGAATCTACAGAATTTGGCATGCGCAGGGGGGATTGCAATTAATGTGATAAGAAGGCAATCTCCTTCGGAAGGAGAGAAATGGACGGAAGGCTTACACATGCTTCACCACTAACGTGAATGTGGAAGGCTTCGGATATAAGGCGTGCGCGGTCATCACGATATTTTGAGAGATAGGTTACACCTTCGAAAGATGGCTTGCAGCCGCATTCATTGCAATGCAGTGACAACTGACTATCGTTTGCCCGTTTTTGAAATTTGTTGAACGATGGGGGCGAAATGCGAAAACACCCGTGTACTTAGATTTAGGTGCACGTTAAAGAACCCCAGGTGGTCAAAATTTTCGGAGTCCCCCACTACGGCGTGCCTCATAATCAGAAAGTGGTTTTGGCACGTAAAACCCCATATATGATTATTATTAAATTTGTTGAAGTGCTCGCGCATGCGGTCGTTGATGCAACGCCCCGTTTGGCTGATATAAAAACGCTTGCATGAAAGGGGGATCTTGTACACCACACAGTCACAACAGTCACCAACAAACCTCTGTCTGTGCTGTTTTTTACAACTTTTTTTGTTGTTATTGCTTACCCTATTGACTTGGTGGCACAGGCTACCTAACTTATTTTTGACAGTAAACAGCAACCTGACGCCTACCCTACTGACAACCTTTTTGAGATTGTGCGCAACCTGGTGAACCTAATCTGGTGAACATCAAAAACGGGCAAAAGATAGTCAGTTGTCACTGCGTTGCAATGAATGCGGCTGCAAGCCATCTTTCGAAGGTGTAACCTATCTGTCAAAATATCGTGATGGCCGCGCACGCCTTATATCCGAAGCCTTCCACATTCACGTTAGTGGCGAAGCATGTGTAAGCCTTCCGTCCATTTCTCACCTTCCGAAGGAGATTGCCTTCTTATCACATTAATTGCAATCCCCCCTGCGCATGCCCTATTCTGTAGATTTTGTGGTTTCATATAGCGGCGGAGCATATATATGCTGACGGACGGAATAAACACACTTTGGTTGTTAGTCAGCGCTGTTGTCTGTGTCCCTTCACTCGTCCCGTCGTTTAGCGCTGTTTTTATTGCTCGTAATCGCTGAGTAAGTTCGTGTACACACTCCCCACAACTCGCAGGGCAGGGAACAGGAGCAGTTAGTAAACAGGCAACGTGTAAGAAATTGCAAAGACATGAGCACTGCAGTGAATGGTACAAGCGTAATAAATGCGCTTAATATCCATTAAAATGTTATCAATAAAAAGGAAGTTAAACGCCTTCGGAACTTGCTTAAAGTTATGGGAGATGAAATCGCTAAGCGAATTTCTCGAGAATACGTGTAACACAGTGACAAACGTTTAAAATTGATTCGAGGTGTGAATTGGACAAGTAAGAATTAAAACTATACTGATGAACTCTTTAACCGAGAGGTTAGAAAATCTGTCCCAGTGCGAGACTCCAAGCGTGTCGTCCAACTATTGGATAACCGCTTCCAGATTTGCAAAAAAAGAAAAAAAAAGCGGGGAATGCTAACTTCTAGTTTGTAATCAAGCCCGACCAATTTCATCCAGAAAATCGAAACTTAAATGCACGATAACGGTACTGTCATGAGCCTATAGCAGATGCCCATGTGTGACGTGACTGTTTGCGCTTCACCTTTGGGCGAGAATGAGCGAGTAAGGGCACTCGCTCATTTTCAGTCAAGCCGCAGTCTTACAGATGCACATGAGTGGCATGACTGTTGAGTAACATGACTCGTGCAACGGTGAGGTCACTCAGCAGCCATGTCATTCATGTGCGTCTGCAAGGACCGTGACAGTTGCGTTCTCGAGCATGAGAAGAAAGGGGGTTAACCGAGGGACCCGATTTTTTTTAAATCATATCATGAGAAGCCAACAAACAAAGACACCAAGGAAAACATAGGGGAAATTACTTGTGCTTACTAATTGAATTAAAGAAATGATATATTAATGGAAATGAAAGTGGATGAAAAAACAACGTGCTGCAGGTGGGGAATGATACAACGTCTTCGCATTACGCATCGATGCTCTAACCAATCGAGCTACCGCCGGCGCGGTTTCCCCATCCACTTTCATGAGTATTTATGTGTTACTACTACAACAAAACCCTGGGAGTGTTAGCCAGCGCCACCACTCACAAAGCTTGGCGGCGGACGTGGAACATACTTTTTGCCACAGGCGTCACGAGCACGTGGTCTTTCTTGGTGAAGGCAACTGGTCAATAAACCCGCACATGCTACATGAAGGCATCAATCTTGCCGGATTCGAGACCCTCGTTATGTAAGAACGAGAAGAAAGGGGGTTAACCGAGGGGCCCGATTTTTATTAATCATATCATGAGAAGCCAACAAACACACCAAGGAAAACATAGGGGAAAATACTTGTGCTTACTAATTGAAATAAAGAAATTATAAATTAATGGAAATGAAAGTGGATGAAAAAGCAACTTGCTGGAGGTGGGGAACGATCCCACGTCTTCGCATTACGCGTGCAATGCTCGAGGATTGTAGTCTAAATTTTCCGTGTTAAACTGGCCTGTGTTCATTACTCTGCAGAAATCAACACCCTATAACCATTTTGCAAGTTTGGAAGCTCTGAGATTTTCTAATACGTCATCACGACTCCAGTACACATCAAATCTTGACTTTCCATCCTCTTTCTCTCAATTTCTTCCTCCTCTTTCTGGCTAATTCCTGGTTAACCGCCCCGCGTTTCCTTTATCATTATTTTCTATGCTTTGGAAGAGGTCAGGAACTCTTCGAGCATGGTATTTAAGTCTCACATTAGGATCAATCTTCTGATTCATGCGGTTAAACAGTTCATTAGCCTAGCTTGTATAATTATTTGTGTTTTTAATATATCGGATAATTTTCAAATTTCTGATGCTCCGGTAGATGCAGTCCTGAGGAAATAGCTTAATTGTGACACCCGCACTATCTATAATTAACGAATCTTCTGAGACCTTAAACGTGCATCCTAGACATACACACATGGAGGCCGACACTGAGAACGTGATCATGACATTGAGAACTAGTGACGCGATGCTTGTGACCTAAATAGCTTCAGGATTTATGGGACGCGTACAGCCAGCGTGGCTGTCAACTAGCAGTGTTCGAATAGCGAGTTTCGAAATGTACAAATTGATTGATTGATTGATTGATTGATTGATTGATTGATTGATTGATTGATTGATTGATTGATTGATTGCGTCTCTAATTGCCCTGTGGACTTTGGAGACACTTTCGTATGCCCTCCAGCAAACGTGGAGATCGTATCCGTCTGCTGGACTCCTGTGGTGGAGAAGTGCAAGCAGTCACTGTTTTTTTGTCGCTGTCCATTTCTCCTCTATACATAAACCGTCAGCTGACAGAACTATTCATCAGCTGCACATTCCTGCTGGAACTTCGATGCTCTTCGATGAAAATTTATTCTGCTAGTGCCTCAGGCGTCTGCGACGATCTTTGTCCTACGGCCAAGGCATCCCGGCCGCCATTATCAAAGCCTACGGCAGTATTTTTGTACCTGTGCTGACAACAATATTTAATAGCTGTCCGAATATTTCAGATTTTCCGCGTGCTTGGGAAGCCACACATGCTTTTTCTGTCTTTAAATCCAAGCTTTTCGAATTGGTTACTAACAGTGTATTGTTCTTGAGTGTAAAAAATGTTCTCGCTCCAAATCAGCATAGATTTCTCTCTGGTCACTCAACGAGCTCTAACTTGGCCAGCTTTATGATGCAGGTTTTCACGGCCATCACGCAAAGAGGTCAAGCTGATGCTTTGTATTCCGACCTCAGCAAAGCTTCTGACGTGGTCAATCATCACCTACTGCTCGAGATCCTTGTGCACTATGGTGCTGAAGCTGCTGCTGCAGCTGTAGTACGCAATTATCCCCTCGATAGATCCTGCTTCTTGAGCGTCAATGTTTAATCTTCCTTTGTTTTTGCGGTATCTAGTGATGTTCCCCTAGGCTTCGTGCGACGTCCGCTTCTCTCAATTTTCATCAATGACGTTTCCTCTGTAATCCAGAAGTCTTCATTTCTTGTTCACGCTGATGACATCAAAATATTTCAAGAGAAACACAGTATCGAGGACTAGCTGCCGCGTTCTGCATTCCGACCTATCCTCATTCTCTGAATGGCGCAAATTAAATGGGCTCACTCCAAGTTAATCTAAACCTAGAATTATGTCATATTTGCGTAAAACTTATAGTATTCTATTATTCTTTTGATCGTGCACTGTTGACCAGGTTGTTGAATTAAGCGAACTCGGTGTGTTTTTTGATAGTACGTTAAGCTGGTACGTATCAGCATGAGTCCTGCGCATGCTCTGTTCCGTCTGCAGACATACAAGAGAATTCCGTACCACACCTGCTTTCCTCAAATCCTTCACATCCAGAGACGGGTTTTGACTAAGGAAGACAGACAAGGAGGTCGCTGTATTGAGCCCTTTGTTTTTCAGCTCAACTGCTCACATCATTAAAATAAATTGTTCAAAATTCGTCTTATCTATGAACCAACTTGCTCCGTTAAATACTATTCTGATTTTCACATCCATATTTTATTTATTTTATTTATTTATTACATACTGCAGACCAATATGGTCCAAGCAGGACGGGCAATACAATTTACAGAATATCTCTATTACATAAAAAGAGAACAACAAGAAAAGAAACATGATAGTACCAGAGGAAAGAACACAAAAAGACACAATCATCTAGTCACATTGTGCGTTATAAGGTTCTGTTAGGCTATTCCAGTCGGACATAGAAAGCGGAAAAAAGGAAAACTTATAAATGTCTGTTCTTGCAAAGTAATGGGTTAGAAATTGTGTTTGGTAATGTCGCGTAGGTGAAGGGAAAGAAACTGTGTAAGATCAATAGCCATTTTACCGTTAAGAAGTAAGTTCAAAAAATTCAAACGACATTTTTTTCTTCTCGATTCAAGTAGTTCAATGTTGATAGCTTTCATGAGCTCAGATACTTAAATCAGTATACTTAAATTTAGAACAGATAAACCTGACAGCTTTTCGCTGAATCCTTTCTAACTTTTTAATGTTAAGCTTAGTATAAGGTTCCCAAACAATAGTGCAATATTCAAGCTTAGGTAGTATGAACGTGAAATAGCCAAGAAGTTTGACCTTAGGAGGAGAATTACGAAGTTCATGTCTTAAAGGGACACTAAAGTGAAAAATGATTTTTTCTGCATCAGTAAATTACCTTTCAACAACATCAAAAATACCACTCTTACAACGATAAGACGTTTGGTAAGCCAGAAAAAGCGCAAGAACGAAATACGGGTGGCGACGCATACTTAAGTTCCCACACCTGGGGGCTGTGACGTCTTGGATTTTGATGGCATCTTCTAGGGCCTACTAATTATATATAGCGGTACAGATTGACTACATTGTGTTCTAAAGGAACCAAACATTGAACATGGCAAGTTTCGGCAACCTTTATTCAGCCAAAGCGGCCCAAATGCGAAAACATACTTTGGTATCCCTGACTTCATGCTGACGTACTGGCGCAGGGGTTTCGGCGCGAAATTCAAATACTGATACTTGGACCTTCATTTTCTCATCTAATAATCAAACTATTTTTTTTAAATGACTGCCTGCAGGGTTCTCAAACAATGATTCATTAGTCTAACCTGGTTTATTGTTTCGCTTTAGTGTCCCTTTAAGTAACAAAGTTGGCGGAAAGCTGAAGAGCAAATGTTGTCAATGTGCAGATTCCAAGAGAGGTTATTTGTGATTGTCACTCCTAGGTCCTTGTAACTGGTAACCTGTTTCAAAGGAAGAGATGTCAGGTCATAATTATATTTAAGAGGAGTTTTCTTAAGCGTTACACAAAGATAAACAGTTTTATCGGCAGAAACAGTCATGCCAATATCTGTGCACCACTTAGATAAATTAATGAGATTAGAATTCAACTCTACCTGATCATATACACCTCTGATCTCACGAAATAAAACAACATCATCTGCAAATAACCTAATTTGAGTTCCATGAGTAATTGCGGAGACAATGTCATTTATATATAAAAGAAACAGCAAGGGTTCCAGAACACTTCCTTCAGGCACACCTGATGTTACAGGAAGACTGCAGGAATCAAAACCATCAAGTGAAACAAACTGCGTTCGGTTATGTAAGTAATCGGAAACCCAAGAGACCAAAATGTCGAGAAAGTTAATATTTATGAGTTTATCGAGCAATTTATCATGAATAACTGTGTCAAACGCTTTACTAAAATCTAAGAATATCGCGTTAATTTGTCAATTATTATCTATGCATGCTGCGAATGAATGAACTCCCGTGACCAATTGTGTTGCAATACAGAAATTCCTTCTAAATCCGTGTTGAAAGCTTGAGAGTATAGAGTTTTCCTCAAGAAATTGAATGATGCGTTTTGCTGCAACGTGTTCCAATAATTTACAACAAGAAGATGCTAAGGATATTGGGCGATAATTTTCTAATAACAAACGGTCACCTTTCTTATAGACGAGTATAAATTGAGCTGTCTTCCATTCATCAGGTAGCCTCGCAACATCGAAACAAAATCACAAGAAATTTAGCGATAGTTTCGGCATAACGACGAAGAAAAATATGTCTTAAATTATTCGAGTACGGCTCAGTGGTGTGGAATGCACAATCAATTCAAATAGCACATTAATTGAGCGAGCGCAGAAAAAAGTTCATGAGTAGATAAAACGCCGTTTACTGACCACACGCACGAATAGCTTTTTAAGTCTGAATAATCAAACTACACTTCCCGCACTTAGCTGCAGATGTAGTCGTACCGACGTCCTATTTTTATAAAAATAACATTCATGGAATCATTACATGTTCGAATCTATTAGTTTCTGTATAATTGCGGGTTCTGTAGAAAACTGCCAGAGAACATTGACCTTTCCACGTTCCTCCATCTTCCAGCAGACACTCTCCTATCCTCAGAACGCTATTCTATACAACTTACGTTTTCTCCGACATGACATCTGTGAAAACATGTCTTCTTTTTGTTCCGAGCTTCACACTTTCTCCTGGGCCTTCTTTCTTGCTGCACTCCTCTCCTGTCTTCTCATAATTTCTCCTTCCTAGCTAATATGTTCTCCTAGCTAATATGTTCTCCGTCTCTCACTTATGTGTTATTGCTGGACTGTTTCTCATTATGTACCTGTTTCTCTTGTTCTTTTTTTTTTCATTCTATTATTTTATACCTTACGTTCTGGCCATTGCCGCTTTACCCTTTTACCTTTTCGTTTTCTTTTTGCTTCTCTGTGCGCCTGTGCGCCAGTGTTTGAACCTTCTGTTGTTCCAGGGCGCACGAAATAAAGATTGATTGAATTATTATTATTATTATTATTATTATTATTATTATTATTATTATTATTATTATTATTATTATTATTATCCTGAAAGGGAAAGGAGTTGCAGAGGAGTTCCAATACTTGAACAAAAGCTGTCATCTGTTGCGTGTTCCATCATGATGATGATGATGTCCTTGATGAGTTTGGCGCTTACCCACTCACTGGGATTGGCCAAGAGTCGGGCAGACTTTGCTTATGTGTTCAAAAAATGAAGTTAAAAATCTCTAACTTTGTTACATAAATTTATGTCATTTTGTAATCCTTTTCTGTTTCTTCACTTCTGCTTTCTATTCCCTTCGTGCACACATTGTCTGCCCTTTTAAAATATGTATCGCGATATATTAATTTGTGTGTGTGTGTGTGTGTGTGTGTGTGTGTGTGTGTGTGTGTGTGTGTGTGTGCGTGTGCGTGTGCACTGTTTTTCTTGTGCATTGTTTTGCCGAGTGCTCCAGCACCAAGACCCTCGAGATTGTTCCAGGGCACTTTAATAAGCAACTTTGATTTTATTTGATTGATTTGATTATTATTATTTTATTATTAATAAAAGTATTAGTATTAGTAGTAGTAGTAGTAGTAGTAGTAGTATATGTAAACTAAAAACGATAACAGTGACAAGAAAGAAGGACATCTAGCTGGCAACTGTCATGAGGAGTGGTACATAGCCTTCCGGCTCTATAAGAAAAACGCTGCATAGAAGAAGGATAGTCAGTGAAGAACAGGAGGGAGATTAAGAGAGAGGGGGCATGTTGAGTTATGGAGAGGCGAGAGAATGTCGAAACTAATTTTGAATATCGTTTTATTTCTGCGATATAGAATACAGGTGAGAATATGAAAGCTTTATGTCAAGAAAAACATTCCATTTCTCTTTCTTTTTTTTTTCAAATTGTGATTCAAAACGGAAAGCCTGGAAAATGTGCGGCTGGTCTCCCGAAAACAAATTGAAAGGTAATCATATTTCGCGCTGTCATCGCAACAACAGTAGTAAACCAAGTGAACTACACGTGACCAGATATCCATGTCGAGAGTTCACGTTGTTATAAAAGAGTGATATCAGATTGAAAATACTTATCAATATCAATAAGAAATGGCGCCCAAGTATAATATTACATTTTCACATATACCTTTAGCGACACAAACAGTGGGAAACACGGCACAAGAACTAAATTTTATTTCACATCATTAGCGACGGCAAATTTACAGGCAGCGAAAAACGAGTTGTCCCTCATTGGCGAGTTATTGCAGAAAGTGAACTCTCAGTTACACGAACGTCGGTTTAACGAATATTTCAGAATAACGAACTTTTAGAAAATCCCAGGCGGCTTTTCTGTGCATTCGATGCGAAAATCTTTCAGTTAAACGAATTTCTGAATAGCGAATATTTCAGTCGAACGAACTTGATCAGTGGAGCCTAGCAACACTTCTGATCAACACTTCATTTGTAGACTAAGTGTAGTGCGCCAGTGAGCTCGTTACCGGTGTTGAACTATCAGATCCGGAAATTGTTTCCAGTGTTCATCCTGAAGAAGAAGAGTGCGACGAGGAAGATGCAATGGCAGAGGCAGATTCAAATCCTTCACTCTAGCCGAGACTGTAGGATGCCTTGGAAAGTTGCGAGTCTTCGCGTCTCAGCACAAGCTGTGCCAGAGGAATTGCGCAAAAACATATAATCTATGGACAGCTTTGTCACTTCTTGGGCCGCTTTAAGAGGACCAGTGCAAATGAAAATTGCAGGTTTGTTTTCAAAATGAGATAGGCAAACACTGTTATTCACTTCGTATATATTTATATTGTCACGGCTCACTTGAGACAAGAGCGGAGAGCGTTATTTTAACCTTGACAATTAGAACAAGCGTTCAGTGTTCGCTTCTTCTTCTCTAGCACGCTCACTTGCACACACGAGGTCGTCGTCCTCGTCGTCAGCGTGGTTGGGCACAGATGGCGTCGCGGCATTTGCCCCCCTTCAGAAGGAGCATCGTCCCGATGCTTGGCGGGTAGCACCCGGTGTCCAGCCCACCAGCAAGTGTTCATGTCATTCAGTCAAATAAGGTTTCATGCGCACCACGTGCACAGTCTCAGGCAGGTCCTGACGGCGCCTCGAGCAGGATTGGCTGGCAGGAATGACTTCATAGTTGACGTCTCTAAGGCGTCATAGAACCTTGTACGGTCCGAAGTATCGGCGCAGAAGTTTCTCCGCGAGGCCTCGGCGGCGCACTGGAGCCCAAACCCAGACTCTTTGGCCGGGCTGGTAGACGACGCATCGATGGCGTTGATTGTAACGTCGCGCATCACGGTCTTGCTGGCTAGTTATGCGAACGCGTGCGAGCTGTCTTGCTTCTTCGGCGCGCTCTGTAAAATCTGCGGCGTCATTCTCGGAATCGCTCGAATCATGAGGAAGCATAGCATCCAGCATTGTAGTCACTTCTCGACCGTGGAGGAGACTGAATGGCGTCATTCTTGTTGTTTCTTGTCGAGCCGTATTGTAAGCAAACGTTACGTAGGGTAATATTTGGTCCCAGTTCTTGTGTTCCACATCGACATACATGCACAACATGTCTGCAAGAGTCTTGTTGAGGCGCTCCGTAAGTCCATTGCTTTGCGGGTGATAAGCTGTCGTCCTTCTGTGTGCTGTGCCACTGAGCGTGAGTACAGTTCGCAAAAGTTCAGCCGTGAATGTGGTTCCCCTGTCGGTTACGATGACCGCTGGAGCACCGTGCCTAAGAACGACGTTTTCGATGAAGAACTGCGCGGCTTCGGCTGCTGTACTGCTCGGAAGTGCTTTGGTTTCTGCATAACGCGTAAGGTAATCTGTCGCAACTATGATCCACTTATTTCCTGCAGTGGATATTGGGAATGGGCCCAAAAGGTCCATCCCAATTTGTGCAAACGGTGTTTCCGGCACTTGAACGGGATGTAATAGTCCGGCAGGTTTCGTAGGTGGCACTTTTCGTCGCTGACAGTCAAGGCACGTTCGAACGTAGTGCTTCACGTGTGTTGCGAGCCGTGGCCAGTAGTATTTCTCTTTGATCCGTGCTAAGGTTCTGGTGTAGCCTAGGTGGCCCGACGTAGCTTCATCGTGACAGGCCTGCAAGATTTCACTGCGGAGAGTTTTAGGGATGACCAGTAGATATCTCTTCCCTGTTGAAGAGAAGTTCTTCTTAAAAAGAACACTGTTTCGCATGCAGAATGATGACAAGTTCCTTGAGAACAATCTGGGCTTGTTTGTGGTGCGGCCTTCTAAGAAATCAATTAGTGAAGCGAGCTCGTGGTCATCTTGCTGTTGTTGAGAGATGGTAGCTGCACCAACAACTCCTAAAAAGCCTGCGGATTCGTCATCATCTCGGCCTGACGACTCGATCGGTGATCTGGACAGGCAGTCAGCGTCTAAGTGCTGTCTTCCCGATTTATAGACCACTGTCATGTCGTACTCTTGAAGCCGTAGGCTCCAGCGTGCCAAACGTGCAGATGGATCTTTCATGTTGGTCAACCAACAGAGAGAATGATGGTCACTTATGACTTGAAATGGGCGGCCATATATGTACGGGCGGAACTTGGTAATGGCCCATACGACAGCCAAGCATTCCTTCTCTGTGGTGGAGTAGTTCGACTCGGCACGTGACAGTGTTCTACTCGCGTAAGCGATGACACGCTCAGCGCCGTCTTGCCGCTGAACAAGGACGGCACCTAGACCCACATTGCTGGCGTCGGTGTGGATCATTGTCGGCGCATCCACGTCAAAGTGGGCAAGAACAGGCGGAGTTTGTAGACGGTGCCGCAACTCGTTAAATGCCGCCTCCTGTTCCTCGCCCCACATAAACGTGACATCTTCTCTGGTTAGGCAGGTGAGCGGTGAGGCGATGCGTGCAAAACCCGCAATAAATCGCCGGTAATATGAGCATAGGCCCAGGAAGCGTCTGACTGCCTTCTTGTCCGTAGGCCTTGAAAACTTTGCGACGGCTGCGATTTTCTCAGGATCAGGTCTGACGCCTGTGTGACTTACAATGTGGCCCAAGAACCGTAGTTCTTGATAGCCAAAGTGGCACTTTTCAGGTTTTAAGGTAAGCCCAGCGGACCGTATGGCTTGAAGAACTGACCGTAGCCGACTGAGATGTTCATCAAATGTGGCAGAATAAACAATCACATCGTCTAGGTACACTAAGCAAGTCTTCCACTTAAGGTCTGAGAGAACAGTATCCATTAGTCTTTGGAATGTGGCTGGGGCGGAGCACAAACCAAAAGGAAGAACTTTGAATTCATAGAGCCCATCAGGCGTCACAAACGCAGTCTTTTCGCGATCCCGCTCATCGACCTCTATTTGCCAGTATCCACTTTTTAAGTCCATCGATGAGAAGTAACGTGCATGCCGTAGCCTGTCGAGGGAATCGTCGATGCGTGGTAAGGGATACACATCTTTTTTCGTGACCCGATTGAGCTTGCGATAGTCGATACAAAACCGCAGGCTGCCATCCTTCTTCTTAACGAGTACCACGGGCGATGCCCAAGGGCTTTTCGACGGCTGGATAACATCATCGTCCAGCATTTGCTTGACTTGCTGCTGTATTGCTTCACGCTCTTTCTCAGCCACGCGATACGGATGCTGTCGGATGGGTATTGCTGTTTCCTCCGTAATGATGCGGTGTTTCGTCAGTGGTGTTTGACGCACTCGGGACGTTGTAGAGAAGCAGTCTTTAAAATGGTCAATCAGTTCTCTGAGCCCTTGTTTCTGTTGCGGCGCTAAACCTGGGTCAACGTCGACGACGGGCATAGATGGCATCGTATCGGTGGTTGATTCCTGCTGTACAGCAAAGCAGTGTTGGACGTGGTCCATTTCGTCAAAGTACGCCACAGCGGTGCCTTTACTGATGTGCCGGCGTTCATTGGTAAAATTTGTCAGTAGTACCTCTGTGCGACCGCCGATTAGGCTGACGATACCCCGAGCGATGGCAATACCTTGATGGAACAGAAGTGCAGTTAGTTGTTCGGCTACACCGTCCTTGTCAAACTGTTCTCCGCAACTTACGGAGACAAGACTGCATGATAGAGGTGGTATGCAGACGTCGTCGTCGGCGACACGTAACGATGTACGTCGGCGCTCTTCGTCTTGGCTCGTGTCTGTACTAGTTGACAAGGTTATCTCGCCGTCCCGTATGTTAACCACGGCGCCGTACTCCCGCAAGAAGTCCATTCCAAGGATGAGTGATCTGCAGCACTCTTTTAAAATCATAAAAGTGGCGACAAAAGCTGTATTTCCTATCTGGAGCCGTGCAGTACATTTTCCTGTAGGTACCATTACCTGGCCCCCGGCATTTCGAATATAAGGGCCCGTCCATTGCATTCTGACTTTCTTAAGCCGGTCTGCCAACTGCTCACTCATAATCGAAAAGTCTGCACCAGTATCAACTAAAGCTGTGACGTCGTGCCCATCAATTGTTAAGAGTAGGTCGGCACTTACAAATTCGTCGGCGGCCCTTTTCTCCGGGTTGCTGTGCTCGTTTCTCAGTAATAATGGGGGATTTTCGGCGGTTCGACGACTTGCAACCTTCCCCCCGGAGGTCGCTGATTTCAGTTTCCCCGCCGTGGGCTTGGAGAGCGGCCTCGTACCACGTCGGCGAAGCTGCGACGGTTCGGCGAAGAATAACGTAATGGAGACGGCGAGCGCGACCGCAGATTAGCTGAGCTGCCTTGTTCCTGACTGACACTGTCGTCGAAGCGTGGATGTCTCTCTGGAAACTGGCGCGGAGTGGCAGGTGACATTTCCTGGATGCCACGCTGGCGATGAGGGCAAAAACGATAAATGTGCCCTGGTTCGCCACAGTGAAAACACAATGGTCGGCGGTCAGCAGTGCGCCATACGTCGGTCCTGCGAGGCTGGGGTCGCCTGAAATGCTCCCTCTGTGTCCAGGCAGCAATAGGTGGCCGCTGGTGGTACTGCTGTACCGGCATGGTAGAAAGCGGGCGACGGACAGCGTCTGCGTAGCTATATGCGCGTGGCTCGAAGCGCGGCTCGGGACTCAGTTCAGGGAGCGGCTCAGGAGGTGCTAATGCTTGCCGAATTTCTTGGCGAACAACTTCAGCGACCGAAGCAACAGTAAACTCCTTCGGTGTCACAGTCTGCTTCGCAATCTCCTCGCGCACAATGTCTCTTATCAGTTGACGCAGCGAGGTCTCGTCTGTCACTGTGAGTACTGCGGCTCCTGCAGGCGCATCGTTAGTCAGGCGTTCGTATTGCCGACAACGCTGCTGGAGCGCCCGCTCGATTGCTGTGGCTTCCTTAATGAATTCTTCCACCGTTGTAGGCGGGTTACGCACGAGACCAGCGAATAGCTGTTCTTTGACGCCGCGCATGAGATGGCTCAGCTTCTTCGAATCCGGCATGTTGGGATCCGCGCGACGAAACAAACGAGACATGTCCTCGGCAAACATGGAGACACTTTCATTGGGCTTCTGAATGCGCAACTCGAGAAGTCGTTGTGCATTATCTCGGCGATCAGTGCTTCCGAAGGTGTCAAGTAGCCGACGGCAAAATTCGTCCCACGTTGCCAAATGTGCCTCGCGGTTTTGGAACCACGTCCTTGCGCTACCTTCAAGAGCGAAGTACACATTAGAAAGCTTCTGGTCCGGACGCCACTGATTGACCTTAGCTACGCGTTCGTACTGGTCCAGCCAGTCTTCGGCGTCTTCGTACGTGTCACCGTGGAAGCTTGAGGGGACTAGATTGTTTTGGATAGTCACCTGTGTTGGACTTGGAATCGCCATTTCCTGAGTCATTGAGGTCGCTGACGAAGTTCGTTGCAAGAGACCGAATTCCGGGCACAGACCTTGCAGGCGGCGGCTTGCACGGTGCACAGGTGTCTCGACGCGGGGATGATGTCTTGAAGGGCTGGACGCAGGGCTACTCGCAGGAGTCGTCCCTATCATGAGGCGATGATGCGATACCCAGCACGTCCACCAGTGTCACGGCTCACTTGAGACAAGAGCGGAGAGCGTTATTTTAACCTTGACAATTAGAACAAGCGTTGTTGTTGTTGTTGTTGTTGTTGTTGTTGTTGTTGTTGTCCTTAGTGGCCGTGGCACATACCCACAGTGGGGGATTGGCCAAGAATCGGGCGGTTTAATTAGGTGCCTAAAAATAATAATGATAACAAGGGAGTTAACAATTTGGGCGTGTGAGTTTAAAAGTAAACGTTTTGTGTTTGGAGAAAAAAGGAAATAATCAGATCAAAACCGGGTATAAGATAATAATAATAATAATAACAATAATAATCAATAAAAGATAAGAAATAAATAAAAATGGCTGTGGCTTAGGTAAGGTTAAGCCCAGGATGCGAAGCATACTAGCCTTTATTTTAGTTGTTGAACCACTGTTTAGCCTGGTGAACTGCTGTTGCTTGGCTATATTTGGTTCGGCTAGACGAAGAAACAACTCATGCATTACTTCTTCGCCTTCAAGAGTGGAACGCGACAGCGTTCCCGTCGACCCGCCAAGGGGTGTAAGACAATGGGCTACAGGGCAGCGACTACGCGCCCCGCATTGGACGCGGTGAGCGTCGAGCAAAGCAGCGTTCGGCGCGGCAACGAAATGTGCGCCTGAGCAAGAGACGCACGCCTTAGAAACAGCGCGTTTCTAAGGCAACACCGCATTCACTAGAGGCGCTTTTGTACCGCTTTGAAGCGTTGTACTCGTGGCTCAGTGGTAGCGTCTCCGTCCCACACTCCGGAGACCCTGGTTCGATTCCCACCCAGCCCGTCTTGCAAGAGTTGAGCCAAAGCCACTTCTCCTCTGTCGTGACGTCACGGTGTCACGTGATTTCATGGTCACCGCCGCGCCTGAGGAGCTGGGTTGAGCCCTCGTAATATGCTTCGCATAAAAAAAAAGCTATGGTTGGGAGGGAGAACGATCAATCTAACATGGAAATCGATTGGTTTCAATGAGGTAATTTTGGATCGCCAAGCAAACATTTCTGTTGCTGAACCCAACAATGGAGGCTCCAAAAGACAGGATCACAGTTCAGTGTTCGCTTCTTCTTCTCTAGCACGCTCGCTTGCACACACGAGGTCGTCGTCCTCGTCGTCAGCGTGGTTGGGCACAGATGGCGTCGCGGCAATATACACAACTCCATACATTGCATTTCACACTTATGACTCGATATCTGCTGTTGCCTTATGCTGTTCCATATTCTGGTGAGTATTCAGATAAGTGAACTTTCAGTTAAGTGAACTTGGGTCCTTGGGTCCCTTGGAGTGCACTCAAGTGAGAGTTCACTGTATTGCGCAAAATGATGACGATACGTTAACAAAAAGAATAAAAAATCAACTTCGCAGCCGCCATTTGATCAGGTTTTCCCCCTAGAGCTTTAAATAACCGCAGTTACCCCCGATTATGCGGCCTTACTGAATAACCAAAAATTTCTATAAAAGAAAATGTCGCATTCAGTAACAACGGCTACTCAAGAAATCAAATCATATCAAATCAAAACTTTATTTCAGCTCTCAACAAGGAGAGAAATTGAGTCGTTATTCAAAATTTAGAATACTCGAACATGCCTACAACCAACTTCTTTTGCAAACTACATTTCGTTATGCATCACAAGTTGGAATAAAGCTGCTATTGTACTACTTTCTTGTTTACTTTTATATTCATTATTGCATACTAATACGGAGAACAACTACAGAAGCTAACCTAATAATGAAACTTTCCATACTTCGAAAAAAGAGATATAGGTGGTATTGAAAATCTGTCACTTCGTGAAAGCACATAAAGGTCGTTTTTAAAACACAGCCCGCTGAGCACTCGACAAACATGTCTAAAGAAATTATCAATGCATATACATAAACTAGTCAGAAATTATAAACAATATTTAGAGCGAAATGATTTAGATGTTAACACATCGTACAATTTTCGACATAAACACTGTGAGTTTGATACGACACGAACAAATAATGGCTTTCGAAAACTTTCAATTATTATACCTCGTACCTTGAACGTTCATCTATAAATAGCTTTCCTAAGTCGGCAAAATGCTAACGGTAACCTTCCTTCTAATTGTTTTAACAGCTTGCTATTAGGAGACATGCAATACATTTCGTCCCGCACTGACCACCCCCTTCAAGTCGGGGTGACATTGTGCTGCACAAACAGTGACAATGACTCATTCATCCTTAGGACAAGCACGGACTGGAATCGCCTTCCCGCATCAGTCGCACTCATCACCGACTCTACCAACTTCAAGACCGCTGTGGAGAATGCCTTCTGTTAATATTGTGGCTGTTTCCTACTGCATTATACCTTATTTTCCCCTCCACACCTTTCTGTAATGCTTTCGGGCCTTGAAATTATATCCAATAAATAAATAAATAAATAAATAAATAAATAAATAAATAAATAAATATCCATATCGTTACTTTTGTCTTGTTTTCTTCTTCAGTTACCTTCTTATGATTCCTCTATCTGCAATGAATGCTTTGGGACTACCAATGACTCCAATGATTCATTTTTTAAGCATTGTTTTGCGTACTGTATAATTATTTTGATGACTGAAATGTATTTTAGCTTCGTACATGCTATTTTTGTATTTTTGCTTGCTATTACCTGTGACATAGACCATGTTCAAATTCCACTTCGCGACTTTTCAAAAACTATGTGTAAGATTTTGTGAATCTTATGCTGCAAACGGATGCGCTTGAATTACTGAAGGGTGGCTGGGCCTTTTTCAGGTGTTACAAAACACCTTTAGTCCAATCTTCCTCGGTTTGCAGTGTATACTGGGATACAGAAATAAACAGTTTGTTGTTGTTGTTGTTGTTGTTGTTGTTGTTGTTGTTGTTGTTGTTGTTGTTGTTGTTGTTGTTAAGCGAGCTCTTTCCTAGAAAAAAAGATGACACCCCAGCTGGCCCTTGAAGAAAAAGGGTGTATTTCAAAGGGCTTACAAACTTTTCCTTTTCTTTTTTTTCACATACTGTCGGTTCAAATCAGGGCCAAGACAGGAGTGAGAAAACGATCGTTAAACATATAATACATATTCCACAGAACCTTTCAACGCAAACGTAGACATTGTTGATCGCTCATGAAATACCTCACACATCTTTATTTGACTTCCTACAAATAATTCTGCGCACTCCCTACATTGCCACTCAGTCCTCACGTGAATTCGTTACAGGCAAACACTTCTCGAGACTCGAAGAATCACCTTCCGCAGCGAATTAAGCAGTCAAGACAGATCCCGCAGCTGTTAGCATCAGCTGTGAGGAGAAAAAACCTAAAGCTGGTACCACGTCGCGAGAGGTAACTTGAACGAATGCAAACTCTCGACGTTTCAGATGCGATATTTACGTTTTCACTAGCTGCAGTGGTTCGCGGTTCGGTCAGCGTCCAATTGGTCGTTTTGCCTCAGTGCGTCTACGTACATGCATGTGAATGCGCAAACGCACCATGAAAGGAAGTGCGCGGAATTCCACATTTTCGTTTTCGCTTGCTCTCCGCCGCTACAGAACGAGCAGAGTCGCCGGTAGTGAAACTAAAAGCGCACGCGAAAGTGAAAGCGAGGCAAGACTAATTGATTCCGCGATCAATTCATCGCGTGCCTCGCGGCCCACGTCTTACGAGCCACCACCCGTGTCACGCACGACCATAGTGCTGTCACAACGCCGGCCACGCAAGAAAACGCGTTGGAATCCATGGCGCATTTGCTGCACGTGTCTGTAAGCACCTGGCGTAGTTCGCTAGTTAAACTGCAGATGAAAGCTTGTGGACAACAAACGCCAGCTGCAACGTTTACATTGTGTTTCCTAAACCTCCCTGAGCTTATCTGCAGCTTCACTTCGATTACGTCATCTGACTACAGGAAATAGTTGTTAAAGCTCTAGCTTCCACGGCATACTCTCTCTCTCTCTCCATATATATATATATATATATATATATATATATATATATATATATATATATATATATATATATATATATATATATATATATATATATTGGGGGTTTCTTCAAAGTTCAGCACGCAGGACCCGACCGACGTAACATACGCAGGAAAGAGACGACGAACATTTAGGAAGACTTATTCAGCCTTCGTCAGAGTACAGTAATGACGAAGGCTGGCCCAGCAGCCGAAAACGTTCAGTAAATAAGTCGTCCTAAAAGTGCGTCGTCTCTTTCCTGGTGTGTGTGTGTGTGTGTGCGTGTGTGCGTGTGTGCGTGTGTGTGCGCGCGCGTGTGTGTGCGCGCGCGTGTGTGTGTGTGTGTGTGTGTGTGTGTGTGTGTGTGTGTGTGTGTGTGTGTGTGTGTGTGTGTGTGTGTGTGTGTGTGTGTGTGTGTGTGTGTGTGTGTGTGTGTGTGTGTGTGTGTGTGTGTGTGTGTGTGTGAGAGGGGGTTATCTAAGAAACATTTTGGTGGGCACAGTAAATATAGTGTGAAGGGGGCACATTTACGCGAAAAGCACGTTTACTTGCTTGCATCTTGGCTGTGGCAGGACCGAAAATTTGGCGAGTAAATATGCTTCGTAAGTGTGCCCCTTCTTAAATTTAACGCACTGCGTCAATTAATTTAATTGAATAATCATATACGCAAGTTCTATTCTGCTGTTAAACTGGAATCAACATACACGTCGTTTCTTTTTTCTTCCTCACGGCGGGGGTTGGGAGGTGTGAGGAATAAGCCTGTAGATAATAATATTTTCCAGATCACTAATATAATGCTCCATTCAGAGTTTTAAGAATCCCTAAGGCTAATGTGAAGTGTAACCAGTTGAACATACTATTCCAGTCTCCATTTCGAAAGCATTAACATTCCTTAGCTTGAATGCATGGATGACCACGCGTACGCGACCTGTGAGTGGGAAACGTGGAAACGAAACACAGTTGATAAGGGAACCACAGCACACCGAATGCCACTGCTTTGGTGTTGGAAGCAAGCACTCGTACATGTATCATATACTACCACTTGACGCCAGACCACGTCCACTCCAATGAGCGCATATCGAGATGTGCGATTTCTCCTTCTATCATTAATCTCTTCGAGAAGGAAGTTGTACCAAAATACATTCTGCTGACCACGCTGGAGAGGCAGAGAAAGGTGAAGTGACGAAATGACCAAAAATAGAAAGGAGACAATGTTTATCCAAGAGTCTCATTTTGAGGTCTCATTGCGCGAGTGAGGTGGACGAGGGGCGCAAATATTTCAATGGCATCGTGCCAAAGTGAGAGCCAAGAAGGGAAAGGCGGCGAGGTCATTGAGGTGCAAGTCCGGTCGCGAAAGAGAAATAAGGGAGCAAAATATTAATGCAGGCTTCCTATAGTTTCTTGCGGTTATTGGGCTCATTCACAGCGAGAGCTATTTTGCAACGCACATTTGGTAAAAGCTAATGCTTTTTAATTCTTCGGCTTCGCCACGAGCAGTGGAACTTTGTAATGATCTTCCAGATACCATTGTTCAAATCTCTAACCGAGAACATTTCCGTGAGTGTTTGTGTGCACATTTCTCGTCCTAAAAATGTATAATGATGCCATTTTTGCTGCTGAGAGCTACATCTCTTTGTACTTGTTCATATTCATTATGTACATTGCTGTATTATCCCGCCATCACTCAATGCACCGACCGGAGCCTGTGGTATACCTGTAAATGAATTAATGAATAAATAAATAAATAAATAGAAATGAACTACCCCCAATGTCATTAACTTGGTCACCTTCCCCTAGCTTCGAAATTTCCGCATCACTACCACGAGCAGCTTCGACTTTGTGGCAGCATCCTGCACCGAGACAAGTGCCTCTTCCTCATGCCAAGCCTCCTTTCCTCCTTTCAGTAATACAGCGCCCTTCTTTCGCCTACCCCCCTTCCTCTACTCCGAGCAGCGGTTTCCCCGGGGCTCCGGCGGAACAGCTGAGGCAGTTTATGCACACGGACGAAGGGACGGGCAGGAAACATAGTCTCTACGTCCTAACCATAGCAGATATGTAGCAGTAAAAAAGAACGACGGTAGATGATCATCATTGCAGAATTTTATAAATAACTGAAACACGTAGCTTAGCGTAACCACAGAGTCGGGCCAGCGACACTGTGCATACGCAGACCTCAAACTCAGCTTGAGTTATTTTCTACGAGGCCGACAGCATCTGACAAACTCAGACTATACTACTTGTAAGGCGCCCTACTTACTAGCACGCATGCCTGCGTAGGGGTCTGCATTAAGTGTAAAATAATCCACTTGGGGCTAAGACATTTAACTAAATGCAGCCAGTGTATATATATATATATATATATATATATATATATATATATATATATATATATATAAACACAAACAGGCCTAAGCCTAGCAAGCATAAATGTCCCACTATACACTGACTTTAACCGCCACCGTAGCACAAATGGCATGCAACGCAGTCATAATGCGGAGGTTGTGGGTTCGGCTCCCACTGGCAGCAAGTTGTTAATATGCACCTAAATATAAGTACACGGGTGTTTCCGCATTTAGCCCCCAACAAAATGCAGCCGCATATATGTATACATAAACAGACACAAGCTGTCAGTGTTTGTCAACGCCAAATGCATTAAAAGGTTCGGAACTTGAGCTTGGTGGATTGGCTTCGTTACGAGGAAACCGCGCGAAAATACGTGACAAGAAAGTCTTGTTCGTCTTTCTTGTCTCGCTTTTTCGATCTGTTTCCCAGTAATGAAGCCTAATGTCTGTATTAGGCATGTTCGCTTACGCAAAATACTCGGCTTGAGAACGCACGATTTTTGCTTATATTGCAGGTCAGTCGCTTATCTTTTTATGCGTCACCTCGTGCCGTGCTTGAAGCAAAGCGTGACAAACGAACAATCAGGACTGACCGATTTCCTTGGTCACGACTGCCCTTGGCAGTAAAAACAAACAAACGAAGACGGAAACAAAATTTGCCTCCTCGTGCTGATAGGCATTTGTGTAACTTGGCGCAAAAGTGCTCCGCCCTCTTTCATGCTTGCTTAATCTGTGACAATTGTACGACAAGCGCTGAAGCTTGGCCGAGTAGGAAACGGTTCATTGCTGTTCACAGCGCACACATAGTGCCTGTCCTCTAATTTCTCAGCGTCGTCGCCGGGTGAAATCACTGCACGTGTATTTTAACGAGTTATGTGTATTATTAACTAAATTACGCTCATCCGAATAAAACGCGCTAACAACAGTTTCTGCGGACTACACAGGCCCGCCGCACAAGGCGTCCGCACGTCTCGCGTCCCCTCCTCTGCCGGGCGTGCGTCTCATTTCTCGCTCTCGTACGCGGGGTGTAATGTGAGACGGCTCAGCAGGGGCCAGCGCAGCTCCGACTTCGTGGTGCGGCACGTCTCTTTGGGGTCCCCTGATTTTTCTCTTTCACGCAGTTTTTGCGACCGAGCCGCTCTCGACAACATTAGTATACGTGCACTGTGAACAGTATCAAGATTCTGCGGTATCTCGTAATGGTATAAAGCCGTTTACTATTATTATTTTTTTTTAGTTATCAGCTCCGCGCAAACGTCCCCTGCGCACCATCGCGTATCACAGGAGAGAAAAGGCTAGTGCTATGGGACTTTCACGGGGGCACGCGCGCATTCGGAACGTCAATAACGTGGACGCACACCGCCAACGTCAGAAACATTTCTCTCTATAACCTTATCTTCGCTACACCATGTTCAACTAAAAAATACCTTCCTTCTTCGTGCGTCTTCGTAACGTTCATTGGGTCGCGTGAGGCTCAAATATGAGCCGGTGGCCCTAGTTGCTGTTCTCATTGAGATGCCGATTCAAGAACTGGGAATTAAAGCTGTGACCTTGCAATCGGTGGCCGAAGGCGGCAAGAATTCTTGATTAATTCGTGTTTTATTTTTCTTTGCTTTTCTATAGGTTTCTTGCGCACCTCTCTTGCGCGTAGAACTTCGAAGGTGTCGACCAATAAAGGCGAAAAATCTGCGACAAATACGAGAGCATACGCGTGCTTCAAGAAGCTCCACAACGTTTTGTGCGATATCAAAGGCAACGAAACCGGACTAAAAAGGTATATAACACGCCGTTCTGGACCACCATTTCGCGCTTTGTATGCTAGGCAAAACTCGTTGACGTCAACGAATTGTGAGGCCGGCCATCACGTTTACAAAAACTGATACCGTATCCCACCGGCTAGAAGTATATATTCCCTGCACACCATAAATGTCGTGATAGCAATAAGATGACCCGTCATCTTTGTATCGCTACTCATGTGTTTTTTGGTTATGGTCAAAAGAAACGTATTTCAAAAGCTAATGACAAATTCTTCGTACTTTTCGCAGCATTACAAGCCATGCGTTCAGTTAGGAAACGTAGCTGTTCGGGCAATACGGGCAGCTCGCCAGGTATATATACACAAGAGGTGCTGTATCGGTGTTCGAGCCAAGTAGTTAGCTTCCGAGCATTAACTAGCTAACGGAGTAAGGTCATGCTCCCCTACACGCACAAGGCAAGCTCGACAAGGGTCATAATTGTATAAATAGGATATCCGATAGATCCGCTGATCATCGTCGTTGCCAGCTGAATCGACTGCCTGCGAAACGGACACCCGTCGATGTTCGCTCCCTCGTCCCGCGCGATGAATTGCCGAATGTCATCGTTCTGTCTGAATTTTTTCTGTCACGTCGATTACGCTCGTCTCTTCCAACTTGAGCACCAATACGGTGCACCAGTTATACGTACAGCGCGTACGAACAAAGATTTTTTGTTCGTACGCGCTTTGTAACACACGTTATGACGTCAAAGGTAAGTGTGCGGCCCTACACCAGTTACTTGTTCCCCGTTGGTGATAATGACCCTAAACAATGGCACATGAACACAGAGGGGCATTGTCCTAAGGCGGGTACCCGCCGTGGTTGCTTAGTGGCTACGGCGTTGCGCTACTATAAGCACGAGGTCGCGGGATGGGATCCCGGACACCGCGGCCGCATTTCGATGAGAACTAAATGCACAGACGCCCATGTACCGTGCATGGGGTGCACGTTAAAGATCCCCAGCTGGTCAAAATTAATCCGAAGTTCCTCGCTACGACGTGCCTCATAATCAGATCGTGGTTTTGGCACGTAAAAGCCCATGATTAAATTTTTTTAATTTTTTTTTAATTGGGCTAAAGCGGGCAGTAAAGCGAAAAATATAGAAGGGAACAGCGGGGGGGGGGGGGGAGGGAGTAATATATTATTCATAGCAATAATAAAAAAATCAATCAGTCACTTCACGTGCTCAAGAACAATCCGAAGGTCTGAGTGCCGGCGCACGCATGCCTTAAAACAACAATAAAAAAAAGCTACATGAGAATATAAGCACTAAAAAGAGAGAGGGAAAGAGCAAAAGTATAAACAAAAAGTGAGAACAAGGCATATTACGAGAAAACAAAAATAATTAATCAAAACATGAAAATAAGAGTGCACATACAGCAAAACGCAAGATAAATATACAAGAAAAAGGAGGTGAAAGGCATTTGAACAATGTGTGAAACTATGAAACTACACAAAGCTCGGAAAAGAACAACTGCAGTACGTTATGAAATACATCGACATCATGAAAATAACCGCGCTCGTCGCGGTGGCATGCGGCTATGGTGTTGGGTTGCTAAGCACGAGGTCGCGGGATGAAATCATGGCCGCGGTAGCCGAATTTCGATGGGGGAGAAATACAGAAAGGCCCATGTATTAGGTGCACGTCGAAGAATAGCCAGATGGACAAATTTAATCCGGAGTCTCACACTACGGCGTGCCTCATAACCGAATTGTGGTTTTGGCATGTAATGCCCCAGAATTCAAAATTCATGTAACAGTTCTAAAGATTCAGTATTTTGTGGACGGTTCAGTGTTGGTGATGAGAGGAGGGCACATGGAAAAGTCTGTGATCCCTGATGGTCTTGCGCGGAATACATAGGAGTTCGGGGCAAGTGAGGATACTGTAAAGGAGTTTCAAAATAAACAGGTGAGCGCGAGTATGTCGGCAGCGAAGAAAGGGCAGTGAAAATAATAATCACTCAATAATTAATGTGCCCAGGAACAACACTGAGGTTTGAGTTCTGCATGCTGCAAAGAAAAAGGAAAACAAGAAAGGTAAAGATATAAAACAACTGCGGCTAAAAGTTATGGTATAAAAAATAGAAGGAAAAAAAATATTAATAATGATAATCCAAAGTTAGAACTTAGAAATTTTGTGAATAATAATTTATAGTTAGAGAAATAAGAAGCACTCGTAGTCCAGCAGTCAGTTAGTCATAGGAAGAACACAGCGAATAAAAGCAGGAAAAAAAGGAGAAGAAAAAAATAAAAGGAAGGAACAAGCTAGGATTACTTGGAAAAGAATGGATGGAGCTGAGAATTGTCATTGGAATTTTAAATTCTCACGAGTGATCTCTGGTCATTAAGAATGTATACCGTCGGAAGAAACCTTAACTTCGCATGTGGTACATACGACAGCTTCAAGTTTACCTAGCTGTTTCCGAAATTGTAAGGAATACCGAACATTCTTCCGTGGTCATAAGCGGCTGACGATGCTATTACTGCACCAGAGATGCCAAAACCACATGCATTTTTATAGCGACGGCTCGACTACGCCTACCAGCTCAGCAACTGTCTTTGTGATTCCAGGGAAACAGGCCACAATTAAATTGTAGGTGTCAGACATAACATCTACGGCGGCAGAACTTGTAGCCCTCCGTGCTAGTTTGAAGTGTCACCAATGGACCGGCAAAGAAATAGGACGTGTTTCGTGACTCAAAGGTAGCTCTTCACAGGCTCCAGTTGACCTTACGTCACAGAGCGTATACGACCAGATGGTATATATGTCACGACAAAAATTATGATTGTGCTCTTGAAGAAGGGCACGACATCATCATTCAGTGGCTTCTGGGTCTATGGAGCATCGCCGGCAACGACATCGCTGACAAGGCTGGCCAGTTTTCCCACTGAATACATCCACATCGTTCCAATTCCTTTGACAAGGACGGACGCTGCAAGGGAACGTCGTCTACTTGCTCGCGCAGTGACGCAAACCTTCTAGAACTCTCCGAGTGTCTCCAATTGCCGGCTGCATAACCTGGACCCTTCGCTACGGCAGCAACTGCCAACAAATCTCCCCCGCTGCGAAGCAACCGAAGCAACATTGCCCTACCGCTTATGACTGGGCGTGGTGTTTACGAACACTTATGCTTATTGTATTGGAATGCCCGATAGTAAGGCGACGTGCGACTCCTGCAAGTGTTAGGAAACCATCGAGCACATGTTAAGCACCTGTCCTCGGTACGATGTCGCACGCCTTTCTTTCCAGATAATTTTGAATCGGCTGAAGTTCAGATCGTTCTTTGTGCAAAACATACTGGCATCATGGCTACATCCGTCGCTGGTGCAAAAAAAAAAAAAAAGTCTATTTGCGCACTAATGCGGTTCTTGAAGTGCACCCGCCTGAGTCACCGTTTACAGACCTCGTGGGCATCGTTCGTCGTGCGTGCAGTGCTTACTCTGGCCTTGCCTTCCTGCCTTACTTACAATGCACTTGCCTTCATTCCTCTTCATTTCGCCTTCCCCATCCCACCGGCGTAGGGTGGTAAACCGGACGCTCGCCTGGTTGACCTCTCTACATTTCATATCCCAGCTTAATCTCTGTCTCTTATATATATATATATATATATATATATATATATATATATATATATATATATATATATATATATATATATATATATATATATATATATATATATATATATATATATCACATCATCGCAGCAGCCTTTTCTGTGTCACACATCTGACAAGGCGAGCAACCACGTATATAGCTGAAGTCCAGAGCCGAGGCCACGAAAGAAAGGATTATTGGTGAAATTAGGGAATGTCCAAGGCTGTGGAAACGCAGCTTCGAGAAGTCGATTTCTTTGTGGCGAAAATCTACAGCAGAATTAAAAATGATCAATAATTCCAAGTTTGGCGCAAAAGTTGCATAAAGAGGAACGCTGCCTCAGATCAGCACTATGTAAATAAAAGTTTAACGGAGGAACAGAGCTACCTAAATCTTGTACATAAGACTTCTTAGAGCCGTGTAAGACACTACTAAGAATACTAAGGGAATTGCAGGCGGCTGTAAGTCAGAACGTAATAACACTGCGTGCTTTTCGGTATGCCGATTTAGGCGAAATTTTCTGTACCTTCTTAAGCAGACGTAAGCAGTAAACGGCAAAACAGGAACTATACGTCCATTAAAATACAATCGGGAAAGAAGACAGGTCATTTCAGTCAAATATGGCCCATAGTGGCATGGTATTCATATTAAGAAAACTAATCGTAGGTCTTTCTTTTTATTTTGTTATTTTTTTCTTAAAGTGCCCAAGAACAGCTTTACGCCTTAGTGTTACACAAAGAACATAAAATCGAAAAACAAAACAAAATATCTTAAATAACAGTAGTACAAAGTGCAACAAAAATTGAATTATTCAGAGACAGAAGTCAGATAATGGGCAAATAGTAGAACTGAATATATCGCGATTATTGCGCAAGTTATTCTGTTGTGTTACAAGACGTGTTATAGCTTTAGAGGTGCAAGAGGAATTCACGTGGAAAATGATAGGATTACGCAGGTTAGGTCGAGGCACGCAGAATGTGTGTCACACGTCTGACAAGGCAAGCAACCCTGTATATAGCTGAAGTCCAGAGCCGAGGTCACGAAAGAAAGGATTATTGGTGAAATTAGGGAATTAGCTGACAGTAAGTGCGGACAGGAGAAGTGGTTGTGGATTAGTTTATACAAAAATAAGTAATCACGGTATTTCCGTCTTATTTCTAGGGGTGTAGGGTTGTGGGGGACCAACGAATGACAGTCCGAGAAACAATCGAATTCATCCCACTAAGCGCAGAGCACATTTATCGAAAACCTGTTGCGAAAAGAGATGTCAACACATCCTTTGGCAATTTGCAAAGGATACACATCTTAAGGCGAAATAAATATTATTATTATTATTATTATTATTATTATTATTATTATTATTATTATTATTATTATTATTATTATTATTATTATTATTATTATTATTATTATTATTATTATTATTATTATTGGCATAACGGACTTCGCCTTTTGTTCAGCGCACTGGAAAAGGTGGATTGATAAATTACTACAAAATATATTTAAAAATGTTGCTTCTGGTACTACACTACCTTAAAATAATATTTTTCAAGAATTCGAATATGTACATCCGAGGATTTATTTACCAGGACGGTTATTATGTGGCATAACTGGAGTGATGAATTCAAAGAGGCATACGTTGCACCTCGATTGTTAAGAAACAACAAAAAACGTTTTGAAGTGCACTATTCTGCTACTATGGAGAAGCGAGAAGAATTCTATACATCCCAAAAATATTTAATGATTTGACTGATCAATTCTTTTCTGCAACTTCAAAAAAACAGTTGAAGAAATTAATGATGAAATGTTGACTTTTAGTTCTGATTCTTTACTTTAGTTATTTGTGCTTTTGTCTTTGTTCACTATGTCATTGTCTGTTAACAGGTAATACTACCAACTATTCTTCTGAAAGTTGGTAAAAAATTTGTTATTATGTAAATATGTAGCCACTTCGCTGTACCGACTCTGCCGGGTCTAGTCGCACAAGTCCTCGTGGACTTAGGCACGTTTCCTTGTTTTGCTTTTGGATGTGTATAAATAAACTATTATTATTATTATTATTATTATTATTATTATTATTATTATTATTATTATTATTATTATTATTATTATTATTATTATTATTATTATTATTATTATTATTATTGCCAACAATTTGCCCCGAAATATAGGTATCCAAGCAGAAAAGTGGACAAAGAAAGACCTGCCCTAAAGAGTATGGAGAGATGCCTACAATTGCTCTATCGTGACGCAGTGAAGGATTAGTCGCGATTACTTACTCATACCAAAGTTGCTCCAGGTGGTCTTCTAAAAAGCCACACAAACATCTACTAGGCAGAAGGTTAGCACTTTTGGATAGGTATCGTGGAACGGAAGGCTGAGAGAAAAGGTAAGCTGAGGAACCACACATGTATGCTACAGATAACTACGTAGTATAATGGTCTCAAGTGGGCATGAATCTGTGGCGTGTGTAACCTTGGTCCATTAAGCATAAAAATATTCGTATCGCATGTTCATCCAGCCCAAGTTTACTTCTTCCAGTTAATTTTCGTCGATGAATGCGCGTGCCTCCTCTAGTGATTTCCTGACCTCCTGTAATGATGTCTCGCGTGACAGCTGCAGCACGTCTGCAGGACAGACGCATACACAAGAACGCGCGCACACTCCGCGGATAAATTACAAGTCGGTGGCCACATTTGCGCAGTGTCACAAATTCCGCCTGTCAGCACGATGAAGTTCGCTCTCTTATGTCACATCGTGCGTGTTCCCCCGAAACGGAGGTGCGAAGTGGCACCCATAATGCACCCTTCTATTCCCGCTTCACCACGCACGCCTTGTCATGAATGAGCTCTTTCCGCAAGGGTTTTTTTTTTTTCGGAAGTCACACGTTCGGGTCGTCGTCCCCACACGGAATGGCACTCTCCGCATCCCGTCACCGCTGTCAACAGTGTTACGCGATATATATATATATATATATATATATATATATATATATATATATATATATATATATATATATATATATATATATATATATATATATATATGTGTGTGTGTGTGTGTGTGTGTGTAAATGAAAGTTCCACAGGCATCTTTTGGTACTGCCGGCCTTACTTCAACATTAAATAACTGTGAGTTAAAAATGCTGTATTCAGCCGCTTTGGAATAAAAATTTGCGCGATGGTTGCTCTGCGTGACACATGATATTTAAGATAAATCAAACGTACGCACTCAATGTGCGGCAGCTGGAAAAACAGCATGATCAATGTAAAAACAGACGGAACGTACACATACAGCAGTAAAAAATAAATAAATATGTGAAAGGGGAGGTATCGTTCAACGCATGTATATACACCCGAACTCACACAGCGATAGCTGAGCATGTGCTTCTTATTAACTGCTATTATGCACATGTTCAGCTATCATTGCTTTACGAATACGCTCGGCGCCTTCAGCCGATGTCAGCACTTTTCACGGAGACATGACGTAAGCATCGATGGTGATTGCCACAGTGCTATGAAAGCCACCGTACGGGTTTCCGACTCTCCTAATCATTGCAGAGCACGCATCAGGTAGGTATACGGATCCCTCAGTCGGGAAACCGGGCTATTCCAAAGCGAACAATGCATGGCACCTGGGTTGACGTGCGTGCTGGGCATCGCATAGCTATACTAGAAGGCTCACCAGTAAAGCCAGTTCTCTAAGCTCACGTCCTCTGATACAAAGGCCGTTGCTTTTACAAATACCTACTGTCAGACGCCATAATAATCAGCCCGAATAGACCATACTAACAATAACTTGCTAGCACTCGCATAAGTCAGAAGCATCACTCTTCACACTTCGTACCTTTCTTCCCATGTACTCGGCGATACACGTTATGCATGTACCTAAGATAGCCATCGCTCTAACTAGAAAGAAAGAAGTAAATAAATCCAAGCTGCTTTTTTTGTTTTAAAACTAAAGCAAATGATGCCTCATCATTCTTACCTTGAAATGTATGTTAGACCTCATGGCATCTAGGGCGAAGCGGTGAGTCGGCGAGTCCTAAGCAAACAGTGCACAAGCGCCAAGCTTGTGCAACCGACGGCTTCCCGAAGCCGAGTGAGGTAAGTACGCTTTCCTGCGGGCACTTAAACCGCGATGTGAATCGGCGAAGATCAGTCCGGAGTGCGGTCGACGGCAGCGCTTCTTATAGAAATCTCCAGGCCGCACCCTTTTATTAGGAGAGGGAGATACCAGTGGCAACGCGCGCCACCAGGAAAGGGTTCAAGAGAGAAGCGCGAAAGTAAATCAAGAAAGACATGTAGAATGTCGGGAGAGCCGGAGCGTCGCACTTCTTTTCGGAGGGCCGCCAGCGTGTGTACAAACTGCGCACAGGCGAGGTGCGCGAACTGTGCGTTCCCTCCCCTTTCCGAAATACTCAGCGGCGCGTGTACAGCTGGTCCGGCCACAATACAGGCGCGTGTACAGTGGTGGGGGGAAGCTCCGAGCGGTCAGGACATCTCCGAAGGCCTTCTCTCCACTGCTTCGGGAACATCCAGTTTACCGGTGGTCCCACAGGCATGTGCCCTATGCGTCGCAGAGGGGGGCGAATCGTGCCGTTTGGCGAGGAAGCGAGTGAAGTGTGAGGCAAAAGAGAAAGAAAGAAAGAAAGAAAGAAAGAAAGAAAGAAAGAAAGAAAGAAAGAAAGAAAGAAAGAAAGAAAGAAAGAAAGAGAACGAAAAGGTAATCTACACAGGAGAGGACGACCAGAAACGAGAGTCACGACGGCTAAGCGGACCTTCAAGCTTCGTCTTGGTTCGTCGGCTCTCGTATTTAAATTTTCCTGAGCCTTTCTTAAAGCTTGAAGAGACGCCGTGACGCGTGCATGTAAAACACAAAGACAACCTTCGGTTGAACGCTCTCTCGTCGAAGTGACCCCAAGCGCAGCTCGAACCAATAAAGCATCCTGCGGTCGTCTTCATAACTTTTTTATCTTCACGACCGGCAGCTCGTGCACCTCGAGTGAAGCGCCTGTACTGCATGTCTTTTTTGAGCGAATGACAGTACAAGTTCTGTAACACAAGGTGCTTAGTGCGGACGATAATAACCATTAATAACCATTTGCCGATGCTCTTCAGGTAAATTAAATAAAATCAAATTGTGGTGTTTAGCGTCCCGAAACTGCACAGTGAGTTGCGACTCATGAGGGACGCCGTACAGTGGAGGACTGTTCCGGATTAATTTCGACTACTTCGGGTTCTCTATTGATCCCTCAAAGCATGGTACACGAGCACTTTTGCACCCCACCCCATCGTAATGCGGCCGCAGCGGGCGGTATCGAACCTGCGACCTCGTGCTCAGAAGCGCAACGTCATAGCCACTGAGCAACCACAGCGGCTTTCAGAATTAATCCCTCGCCTCGACGCCATAACGCACTTCCTTCAAATGCAGTCGGAAATATTTCAGCAAGTTGTCTCACCTTCGCTAGCTATAAGGTTCTCTCTAACATTCTCTCTGCGTCGTTCTTGTGCTTTTCGTAGAATTTCAATGCCCTCATCCGAAACATCTGTCTTCAAAAGAAAAACAAAGAGGGTATCGTCACAAAACCTTACGTAGGGGAAAAGAAAGAACGACCGCCTTATATATAGCTGAAAGAAACACTACTAAGCAAAACGTTCCGCTTTAATTCACTGCAACGCCTCTTGCGCTACGTGAACCGATGCGTTTTCTACTGCGATAAACTCGACATTTTTATCTCGTGCGTGTGTGCGTTTCAGTGAGTAACAGTGAGGGTTATTGCTCTGCGACATATCTATCACCTTGCAAAATATTGCAAAATTTTTCCTAGAAGCTTGGCGGCGATGGCCTCAGGCTCCTCTCGGCGTATACCAAACACGTGCACGCTCATAATTTGTTGATAGTAACGTGTGTCCAAACGTCTGTGCGTTTCATTCTTGGATCAACCGCGAAGCAATGCCTGCAATAGAGCCGTGGCATCAGTAGTGCCTGATGCACGGCCGCCTGTCACTGAATCGAACGCATGCAGCCCATTAGCTTTCATATATGTATCACTTGCAGCCTCTTTCTGGTCGGGGTAGAAGCAACATACAACATAAAGCGTGGGAGCCCCCAATAAAATATATCCCGGTGTGACGCATCACGCCTAGTGCCTCTTTCAAGTTTATGTTGTTTATACTCTTTTCGCTTTTATTGCTTGGCTGCGCAATTAACGATCTCATTAATCCTATCCTTGGACCGGCCGTCGGTATTATAGTGTGGAGTGTTTGCGATGCACTGCTTCTGTATTTCTTCCGATGCGTAAGTTAAAACAAACAAAAGAGAAGGTTAGCCGAATCTTGACATAATTTCGCGTCTTCACTAATTATTTGTGCACCATCGAGTAATATCGAACCAATATTTAGCCGTATCTGTGACACAGGTATTACGGACGGTGACGCAAATCGTGCGCCTGCCACAAGAGGAGTATAAAAACATACGCGCCCTTGAAGATGAGCCGGCTTATCGTCCAAGTGTGGCTCATTCCGACACAGGGCGCGTCCACGTCTGGCCATATTTGCCAAACTCGTATCATTGGCGGCGCTTCGCCCGGTTCACGGTCGTCCGTGTAATCGGTGTGAGAGGTGTTGTAAAAAAACGTTCTATACAAAAATAAGCAAGCGACAGAAAACGTCCAACTTGACTGTTGTTTTTCTTTGTCGTCCTGCGTATGTGCCTATATATGCTTGAACGAGGCACGTGACGCTTAATCCGCATCCTGGCGAGTGTGCGAACAACCGTGGTGCTGACTCCCATCCTTTTTGAAAGATATGCAGCCGGACACCACTGGTGGGCGTTTCATGGCATCGTAAAGTAAGGCGACTCCAGCATTCTACTGAGCAATAAAATAGCATACGTGAGCTGCAGCTCAGACCAAATAACGATCTGTAGCTTTAAGCTTCGCAGAAAAGCTTTTAAGGGCGTAAGCATTTCTATGCCTACCCAACGAGGAAGCCCGTCCGTCCGCCACGTAAGACGATCGCTTTCAATACAAGGTCCGCACCAGCGAGTGAATTGGCCTTCGTGCTACCTCTCGCTTTAACGTGAACTCAGCGGCCAGAACACGGAGCACACGAAGCTGTCGGCACCCGGCGCACTCTGGCACTCTGTCCCCAACGCAGATCGCTTTCAAGGCAGGGCCCGCGCGGCCGCGCCATACGCAGCCGGAGAACGGTTGATCACGGTTGGTAAATTGGTTCGACGCGCATGGATGAGGCGCTAAGAAGCGATAACGGTTCACAATGATCATATCATCATCACCGCACCTGGCACCGCCACCTGCAGTAGTTTGCTTGCGTCGCCGATTCACCTTCCGCCGCCGTACGCAGCAGTTCGTGTCGCCGCAGCGCTGTCGTTTATACTGGTCGAATCAAGTTCCATAACATTGATAATGAAAACGGGCTGCGTGGAGATGAACAAGTGACACAGTGCTTACGCCCGCGTAGAGAACTCCCGCAGGCGTCTCTGCGTGGATACTTTTCTTGGATTCTCAACTTTTACGGTTTGGTCACAGAGCTTTATTAAGAAACAGCCCTTTAGAGTTTTTTTTTCTTTTCTTGCACAGTGTAGCAGGATATACGAATATTTTAAAAGGTTCTAACAATGATGATGTTGCACGGTTTCTTGTTCCCTTAGTCGGCCCATCGACAATAACAGGACTTGCTGATATCCCTGTTAGACACCGTTTAACGCAAAAGGAATTTCGGGTAGGTCTCCCGCCCGCTTCCTGTCGAGACCTGTAACCTAACCTAAGTCGTTTGTAGCATTGTAGAAACTGCAGGACTTCTTAGTCAAAAGGAAGGCCGAATGTCATGTGTTCATCCGAGTCGTGTCGTCTACTCACCGCCACAGTAATTCGCAGTATGCGACGCGTGCAAGTGCAAAGGTCCTAACATGTCACGCGTCACTGTAACGTATCATGTACGAAGTAAAAATAAAACTCTCTAATTCCGCCAATAATTGGACAGTTGCGCCCGGAACTATACTCCACTGCGCAAGGATATTACCTGTTTACGCCTCGCACCTTCGGCAGTGCTGCATATGACATGTGAGCTGGAGTTGCATGATTCGTAAACATTTGAATTACCGTTCTCTCGGCTTACTACGAAAGAGTACTGAAAATAATCATATAAGGCGCATTGCTTCAGCGTTAACTATGCAGCGTGTCCCAACTATCATGCACCGAGGTTTAAAATTACGAAAATACCACGTATACCTGAACAGAACCAAGGTAATGTTGTTTTCCGTCGCTTGTAGACACTGAGACTAATTTTTTCCTTCTGCCTAACTACACAATTAGTCTGAAATATTTGATTAACTTCTCAAATATGATAATTCAATTAAGAGCGTCAATGAGAAAATTGGAGAGCAACATGAAAAACTCCCGATACTTGTTTCCCTTTCTCAATACGTGCGACATAAAAGTGTTTTTCCGAGCGTGAAAGAAGCCCGCGAATACACGCAAACTGCCTCGAGCGGCCAGTCGTGCGGCAATTTTTAGCACATATTGAGAAACGGAAGGCAGCATCGGGAGGTTTTCATGTTGCTCTCCAATTTTCTCATTGACTCTTTTAATCTAATTATAATATTTGAAAAGTTTATTAATTAATCAAGACTAATTATATAATAAGACGGGATTTAAAAAGTAATATGAGTATCTCCAAGCGACGGCAAACGTTACCTTCGTTTTGTCCAGCTACCTGATAATTCCACATTTTTTTAATCTCGGTGCATACCCGCCGTGGTTGCTCAGTGGCTATGGTGTTGGGCTGCTGAGCACGAGGTCGCGGGATCGAATCCCGGCCACGGCGGCCGCATTTCGATGGGGGCGAAATGCGAAAACACCCGTGTGCTTAGATTTAGGTGCACGTTAAAGAACCCCAGGTGGTCAAAATTTCCGGAGTCCTCCACTACGGCGTGCCTCATAATCAAAAAGTGGTTTTGGCACGTAAAACCCCAAATATTATTATTATTATTAATCTCGGTGCATGATAGTCGGCAGACCCCGTATAGCGAGACCTAACTGGTATGCAGTGAAGTAGTCATATAGGCTTTGTTTTTAGCGGCACATGCATCGACTGACGCTCTTTTCTCTTGTGTAGTACTTCCGTTTCCCCTCCTGAGACGACCGGGGACGAAACTCAACATAAATCAGAAAAAAAAATAGAAAAGATAGTACAGTACAAAATTAATGGGTTTCATTATAGATATTGTTACAGTGCGTCAAAGGTATTGCAGCAGCAGCTTGAGCAGAAACAACATTAGGAGAGCAGCGAGGAAGAGAAGGACGACGTGCAGTACTGGGACCCACTTGCCCTACGGCTCCCCGAAATAAACGCCTTCTACACACCCCGTAACAGAGTGGTGGAGGTACTGGATATCTAAGCATCCTACGACGGAATCGCTACCACCTGAACCTCGTCGCTGTCGTCGACTGGCGGTACTTTTACCATCAACAGCAGGCATGTCCCGAGAAACTGAAGCTCCGAGGCCGACGGGCTCTTCGCAACTGTACAAGGAGCCACCAAGCTTTGTCGGGACTGGCGGTGAGGACGTGAACTAGTGGTTGAAGCAGTACCGACGGGTGAGCAAACATAACGGCTGGGACTCCGCCGCTCAGCTGTCTAATTTTGTGTTCTCGCTCACGAATACTGCTCTCATGTGGTACGACCAGCACGAGAACACGCTTACGACCTGGGATGCGTTTGTCCAAGAACTGAAAAAGTGCTTTGGGGACTCCGCAGCGAGGAAGAAGCGAGCTGAACAGACCCTATCCCAAAGGGCGGCCCAACTCTCTAGCGAGACTTGTACCGCATACATAGAAGAGGTCCTCAAGCTATGTAGACTCGTGGATTCTAGTATGTCCTATGAAGCTAAGGTGGGTCATCTTCTTAAGGGCATAGCTGAAGATGTATACCAGTTCTTGATAGCCAAAGAAAACCTGATATCAGTGGCCGACGTAATGCAACATTTCCATACGTTTGAAGCACTGAAGATGCGTCATGTGGCACCAAAATTTGGCCGTTTGGTTAATGTGCCGACATTGGCCTGCGTTGACGTGAGCACACCATACGATCTGTCGTCGGCTGTACGACAGATGGTCCGGGAAGAGCTCCTCCGGTGCCACGAAATCGGCCGTTGTGGTAGCGGCGACCCTCGAGACAACGAACCCGGACTACCACCTGCGTCGTGGCAACCTTCTATTAATGCAGCGAATGTGGACGATTATAGAGCTGTGCTTCCGTCTGAACCCGGCCTCGCTTTAACAACGAGCAGCAGCGCCAGACTTCTTATCCGGCGCAGCGGTACCCTACCTCTTATTCAGGGCACAGAGAATATGACGGTCATGACAGGTACCCCCTGCTCGCTGGTGGAAATGAAGGCTTTGGGCAGCTCCGTGAATTTCAGCCTCCTCGTGTGTGCTATAGTTGCTGGCCACATCGCCAGGTTTTGCGACCGCCGCCGACCTTTCCGAGAAGAACCTCCACGAGCGACGTACCAGTCAAATTATTATTCGTAGCAGTTAAATTATATTATATATTTATTCCACGCCCGCCAACCAATCGTGGACTTCGTCAAGGTAGCTTCCGGAACCCATCGCCAGCCTCCGATCACAGCTTAACGCCACCGCCTGCTCCACGTGCTTCGTGGTCTCCATCACCGCGGCGTCGCCTGCTATCCCCACCAACGGAAAACAGGTAGTGCGGCCGATGGGGGTGAGGTCGCTGGATACCGTTCGCTGCAAACGGACATTCCTGTGCCTCCGCCAATTTTTATGCCGAAGAACAAAGTTCACGTGCTTACCTACAATGGCTCTTGTGGATACTGGGGCAACAATTAAGCAACTTTTAAAGGAACTTTTAAAGCCCTACTGGGACAAAAAGTGATGTTTTCTTGGAACAATATTTCTACTTTTCGTACTGTTAGTGGTGACACGTTGTGCCCGGACGGTGTTTGTACTGCGGAGGTGTGTTTGTGTGGAAAAGTATTTACCACTGAATTCGCCGTTATTCCTCGATCCACGCACGATGTTATTTTAAGCGTCGATTTTTTGCAGGAGTGTGGTGCAACCATCGACTGTCGAAGTGGGGAGCTTTCGGTACAACACGAGGTTATGACAGGACTCATGGAGAACTCGCTACGTCAAGACAGTGCCTTTTGTGTTTCTAAGGACATCGTCATTCCCCCACTATGCGCGGTATGCGTTCCGGTCATTTTCTCTGGTGCCAGCCCCGCCACATTTGATGCCGCAACGGAGCCTCTTCATTCGGTCTGTGTAAAGAAGAACGTTTTAGTTCCGCATTGTTTAGTGTCGGTAGTTGAAGGACACTGAATTGTGGGCAATGAACAGCGCGTCCCAGCCCATACTTCTCCCTTTTGGCATGAAGCTCGCTCTCTTCAAAGAAGAGACACCGGCGTTACTGGCTGTACTTGAAGCTGCAGACGAGTCCCTCCATCCCCGCCCATCGGACTCTCAACTACTTCAGATGGTGAGCAAGTCGCTCAGCACGAGTGAGCGCTACACGTTATTGGATGTTCTATCCAAGCACTCGCAACTGTTTGACTTTTCAGACTGACAAGACGTCCCAAATTCCGACGTCTCGAATACGCATCTGTAATTACCGTATCAGCGCACCCTATACGACAGAAGCCGTACAGAGTATCCCCGACTGAGCGCAAGATAATTGGCGAGCAAGTTCAGGAAATGCTGCACAAGGGGATAATTCAGGAGTACGCGAGTCCCTGGGCTGCACCTGTCATTCTCGTGAAAAATAAAGACGGCAGTTGGCGATTCTGTGTTGATTATCGGCAGCTAAACAACATTACCAAGAAAGATGTCTACCCACTTCCGCCTGTAGATGATGCCTTAGACTGCCTTCATTCGGCTTCTTACTTCTCTTCTGTAGACTTGATCTGGCTACTGGCAAATCCCGATGCATGCCGAGGATAAGGAAAAAACAGTGTTCGTAACACCCGATCGAGTTATTGAATTCAATGTCATGCCCTTCGGCTTGTGAAACGCACCCCCCACCTTCGAACGATTCATGGATACTATTCTGCGAGGTTTAAAGTGGGATATATACATGTGCCGCCTCGACGATGTTATTATCTTTGGGCACACATTTCACGAGCACAACACGCGTCTCGGCATTGTACTCAGCTGCATTTTGGTGAGCGCCAAGCCTTGGTGTTGGAACATCTTGTGGACAAAGACGGCGTCAGGCCTGACCCTGTGAAGACAGAGGCTGTTGAAGCATTTGAACTACCTCAGTCTGTAAAACAACTTCGCAGCTTTCTAGGGCTCTGCTCCTATTTTAGCCGGTTCATTCCTCGATTTGCTTACGTCGCTTATCCCTTGACAAGCCTCCTGCACAAAAACGCCGCTTTCTAGTGGACGCCTGATTATTCTGCTTCCTTTCGACAGCTGAAGTTTCTGCTGACGTCGCGACCGATCCTCCGACACTTCAATCCTTCCGTGCCAATAGAAGACCACACAGATGCGAGCGGTGTAGGTCTCTGTTCTGGTTCGACGCTTGGATGACAAAGAACACGCAATCGCCTACGTAAGTCGGTCATTAAGCAAACCCGAGCGTAACTACATGGTGATTGAGCAGGAATGTCTTGCTGTTATTTTTGCGGTGCAGCGATTTCGGTCGTACCTGCATGGGCGTCACTTTACGATCGTCACCGATCATCATTCTTTGTGCTGACTCGTGAATCTTCGCGATCAATTTGGACGCCTTGCACGATGGGCCATGCGTCTGCAAGAGTACAGGTTCACTGTATCCTACAAGAGCGGCCGACGGCATGCTGATGCCGATTGACTTTCCCGGATGCCTCTTAGTACAACGGAATGTGACGCCGACAGTTTTGACCACCTTATCGCATCCGTACACCGTGACTTACCAGATGCCACAACCTTCGCAAGAGAGCGAAGTGATGATCCGAGTTTAAAGCCACTTTTCTCTGCCGCGAAAGAGTCGACATCATGTAGTTTTTGTGTTAGTGAGGGACTGCTGTATAAGAATTTCCCCGCGACAGGTGCACGGCTTCTTCTGATGGTGCCAGAAGCCCACCGCTCTTCTGTTTTGCGCGTCGTGCACGATGATCCAATTTCAGATCATTTACGGCACACGCGGACACTCCATCGCGCCAAAGAAAGATTTTACTGGCCTCAAATGCGCAAGACAACGGAGACATACGTAGCCACTTGAGCGGAGTGTCAAATTCGCGAGAGACTGCTGCAGCCCCAGCCGGTTTATTACAGCCTGTGGTGCCACCCAGTTCCCCCTTTGAGCAAGCAGGCATCGACCTCATAGGACCGCTTCCACGTTCTTCCAAAGGCAACCGCTGGATCGTAGTATGTGTCGACTACATGACTCGGTTCTGCGAGACGGCAGCACTACCCTCTGCAACTGCAGGCGAGGTTTCAAAGTTTATGCTGCATTGCAGTATACTTCGTCATGGTCCCCCTCGAGTGATCATTAGTGACGTGCCCGTCAGTTCACAGCTGATGTTGTTTAAAAACTTTAACGTTTGTGCGCCTCCAACCTGCCACACTCAACGCCTTATCAGCCGCAGACCAATGGTCTGGCAGAACGCACGAACAGAACACTCGTGAACATGATATCCATGTATGTAAGCTCGGACCACAAGAACTGGGACGAAGTATTGCCGCTCGTGACTTACGCATACAACACCGCGCAACATGATACCATTGAATACAGTCCGTTTTTCCTTCTTTACGCTCGTCCGCCGAGCTACACATAGGAAACTATCTTTCCTTTTGGTAATCACGAGGACGCTTGTATCGCGGAAACCGTCTGCCGAGCGAAGGAGGCTCGGCGCCTCGCTCGATTACGTACTCTAGCTTCACAAAAGCAGTACCAATCCCGATACGATAGTCGACACCGGCAAGTCACTTACGATCCGGATGACCTAGTGTGGCTATGGACTCCCGTGCGTAAATGCGGTCTATGTCAAAAACTGCTCGCCGACTACGTTGGACCGTTCATTGTGCTTGAGCGTCTCAGCGAGGTGAATTATAGAATTGCGCGCCACACTTCCAGTGGAAGACGGTCATAGAATACCGACATCACGCATGTATACCCCGCCTGAAGCCGTTTACTCAACGAAAGCCCCACTGGCTTCTCACCCGGAAGGCTTCGTCTGCGAGAGGAGCCATGCTACAGTGCGCCAAAGGTAGTGGAGCAGCAGTATCAGCAGCAGCAACAACATTAGAAGAGCAGCGAGGAAGAGAAGGACGACGTGCAGTACTGGGACCCACTTACCCTACGGCTCCCTGAAAAACGCCTTCTACACACCCCGTAACAATATGATATCAGAGCATGTTTAATTACAAGTTGTGTTACTAAAGTGTCTGGAATAATTAGAATTAATTAGGAATCATTGATTACCGCGCAGCAAAGACCAGAAGCGTAGACTTAAGAGACCCGCCACGTGAGCCCGACTTTGGCAAAATTCCTGGAAACCTGTAAGTAGAAAGACGAAGTAATGACGTCACTATTGACGTCGCACACAATAACATGATATTTAACCGGCTAATTAATGGAATACAGTTGTTTGGCATAGACTAAACATTTGCCTAGCAGAGCGGATGTGACGTCACTCCCTCCTCTCGCTTCTCGTCTCCCTGTGCGCACCTGCAGGCTCGCTCGCTGTAACAACATGAACACGTAACAGCCGCTCACGCGCGCTCGTTACATGTTCTGACGTCAGCACCGGAGAGAGCGCGTATGGTGCGCTGCGTACGCCGCTCGCTATAGGCGGCTACGCGCAGCAAGGTGGCGCGTGCTACGCTTTCCCTCGCCTTCCCTCGCTCCTCGCCCGCATATCGCGCCAAGGGAAAGACGTTCGCTTGCTTAACCTGGAACATCAACGCCGAGGTGCGAGTGCCACTAAGAACATATAAGTCAAAGATTAGGCTCGCCTACCATTTTTATTCTATACCAAAATTCGCAATTTCTGAGCTGGGTTAGTGGCATGTCATGCGAAATATGTGATGCATGGCAAACAGTCAGGTGAGTTTGCAGTGAACGACTCTATAATAGCATGCAGGAGCCAGATACCACCTGGCCCAACGTTTATAAATAAACGTTGACCTGGCTCCTATCCGCGGCAGCGATGCATCTTAACATAGAATAAAAAATTGTTCTCTGGTGCAAAATGTCTGCATTTGCGCGAGGATACGTACGAATGACACCATACTGCAGCACACAAGTACATCAGCTACGTTTATTGAAATTCTCTAGCAGTGATTAAAAGTGTCGTTTCAGATAATTGATGCATGCAAAGTAATTAATCCATTGTTTTTCATAATAAGGAATATTTAAAGCTACTGTTATAAAGAATTTCATTTTTTTCTGTCTTTCTTTTACAGCGTCAGCAGTTAGGAGCTTGTGACGCTTTTGCGCATTGTCGTGAGTCTTAATTACTCTGGTGCACTAACCTCCAGTGTCTTTCACCCGGGCGTAAATGGAGATTATGTCCGTAAGTGTATATACAAAGAATCATCAAAAGCAGATTCATCGAGGTGAACCTCTGCGGACAATGAGTAAACTCCACTTTTATATTGATGAGACAAAGACAGCCTGCAAAAATCCTAAGGCCATAATTAATAACAAAGTACGAGCCTGGGTTGGGCGAGGGCCACAGCAGCCGGCCGGTGAAGAGCCTTATCAAAGTTTCTAATGGTTTTCAAACAAAGGCCTAAAAATTTGACTAGAGAGTGTATTTGCAAATCCTTGCGGACAATTACGGGTTAATTCATACCGGCTGACGTTATTTCTAATGTGCATCTGCTAATGGTTTCCATAGACGTGTCGAAGGTATTTTTTAAATGCGTAAGCATTTCTATGCCTACCCAACGAAGAAACAAGTCCGTCCGTCCGTCCGTAACCTAAGACGAGGGCTTTCAAGATAGGGCCCCGCAGCGGCGAGCGAATTCACTTTCGTGCTGCCTCTCTCTTAGACGCGAACTAAGCGGCGTGAGCAAACGAACACGAAGCTATCAGCCCTCTGCGCACTATGTCCTCATCGTAGATCGCTTTCAAGATTGAGCTCGCGCGGCCGCACCATACGCAGCCGCCGCCGGAGTACGGTGGATCACAGTTGATAATGATTCGACACGGATCTATAAGGTGCTAAAGAGCGCTAATGATTTATAATGATCGTAACGCCATCAGAACACCTGGCACCGCCACCTGCAGTAGTTTGCTCGCGTAAATTCACCTTGCGCCGTCGTCCGCAGCAGTTCGCGTCGCCGCAGCGCTGTCGCTTATACTGGTCCGATCAAGTTTCATAATATTAATAATGACCCCTGCCTGCGTGGAGATGAGCAAGTGACACAATGCTTACGCATACTTAGACAACTGCCAAAGGAGTTTCTGCGTTAATTTTTTTAACTTATGTCTGAAATCGCAGCGGCTTAGAATGTGAGACAAAATGACTGATTATATTGTTTTGAGCCAAGTTCTCTTAATTTTTGTGCTTTCATAATCGCCCAACATTCAGAGAACCCTTCTACCTCGAGAGAACCTCGCTTCTAGAACACCGTCTAAAGACCCAGCAAGGCCATTACCACCGTGGCACTGGGTAATTGTAGAATGTGACACGTCATTTGTACAAGTCTCGAAGCACGCTCCACAGGAACACATTCGAATGCACTTTCTAGAACTGCAAGCGAAATACTCATGCGCTGAATTTTACACGGATGGATCAAAGTCGCTTGCGGGCGTGTGCATATGCAGCAATTGTACCATCTTTTTCGGAATCAGACGTTCTGCACCCACTAACGAGCATATTTACGGCGGAGGCCCATGCATTTTTGCCGGCTGTAAAACATCTTATGCACATAAAATCAAAGAAGGCAATTATATTTACAGATTCGTTAAGCGCAGTCAAGGCTTTAATGTCTCCACAAAAGTACAGAAATTCTGTAGTAACAGAACTCTATTCACCTTTGTGCACTGTTTATGCTGCTGAACAACGTATCGTAATATGCTGGATTCCTGGCCACAGAAGCATTCAGGGGAATGTGCTTGCCGACGAACTCGCTACATCTACAGCAACGAAACCTCGCAACACTCCTATAGTTGACACAGACATAGACCTGAAACCTTTCCTGCGAAGAAAACTGAGAAGGTATCGGCAACACCTTTGGGATGCTGAAACCTTGGCCATCAGCACCTTGGCCATCACCAGGATGCTGAAACCTTGGCCATCAGCACCAAAATCACGGGCAGTCTATGTCCTCTTAACAAGGTTGAGAATAGGACACACGTACGGTACGCACAACTACTTGTTGACTGGCGATGAACTTCCCATTTGTGCTAAATGTAGCGAGAAGTTGACTGTCATCCATGTCCTTCTGGAGTGCTGGGATGTAGATGTTCAAAGGAAAAAACACTTTCCTCTAGCGTACACACAATCTATCCCTCTTCATCCAGCAATGTTTTTGGGTAATGAACCGCTATTCAACATGAAATCAATAATAGATTTTTTTCAATGAAGTCCGCTTGTTGCACGTTATCAGCCCCAAAAGCTCGTAAGGCGGCTTCTCTTGTGAAGTCGCTGTTGCGATATTAGCGTTTTGTATAGCGCACGCCTCCAGGGCCTTACTCCCGAAAGGTCCCGATGAGGCAATAGCTACTGACAACCACACATTTTAGTATACCCTCTCTTCACAGCATATATTTTATTTTTGACCAAACTGTGACTGTACACCCTATATGTCATTGTCATAATTTTACCTCAACATATATTTTTAGGCCTCTATACAGCTATGCACATATACATTCTAACCTCGACTACATTAAACCATTGTTTGGAGCTCTTTGGCCTTCTCTGGCCCTTGCGCCAAGAAACCCCATTAATCATCATCATCATCATTTTAAGCTCGGAAAACGAGTAGTAAATGTGTGGAGTACATGCAAACCAGCGCAAAAGCCATGCAGAGCTGCTCTTTCTTCTTTTGTCCCTTGCAATGAAGCTAAAAAGCAGACGACGCGCAGCGTTGTAGAAGGCACGGGGTTATTTTTCTCTCGCGATCCGACGTGCTGTAGCATTCAAATCGCGAGAGCTCTACCCAACCAGTCATCAAAATAGGAAAGTCTTTGTTCATACCCAGAATTACGCGTTTTAGAAGCACGGTTTTTCGAGCGGGACTATTTTAGTCGCGGAGGCAATCGGCTGTCGCGCTTCGGTCATCTGGACGGGCCTCTCCTTGTTCTCTACTGCGCTTCCCTTCTATTGATACCCATTCTCTAACCCTAGTGGTCCAACGGTTATCTAATCTGCGCATTACATGAACTGCCCAACGCCATTTTTTTCTCTTAATGTCAATTAGAATATCGTCTATACCCGTTTGCTCTCTGATACAAACCGCTCACTTTCTGTCTAAAGTTATGCCTAGCATTTTTCGTTTCATCGCTCTTTGCGCGGTCCTTGACTTGTTCTCAAGGTTCTTTGTCAGTCTCCAACTATCTGCCCCATATGTCAGCACCGGTAAATTGCACTGATTGTATACCTTCCTTTTCGATGATAACGGTAAGCTTCCAGTCAGGAACTCACGATGTCTGCCTTATGCGATCCAACCCATTTTTATTCTTCTGGGAATTTCCTTCTCATGGTCAGGGTTCCCAGCGATTGGTTGACCTAGGTAAACGCACTCTTTCACAGACACTACAGGCTGACTTGCGATCCTGGACTCTTGTTCCCTTGTCGGGTTATTCATCATTATCTTTGTGTTCTGCATATTAATCTTCAATCCCACCCTGACACTCTCCCCTGCTAATGTCCTCAATCATTTGTTGTAACTCGTTTGCAGTGTTGCTGAATAGAACAATGTCATCGGCAAACCAAAGGTTGCTGAGCTATTCGCCGTCGACGCTTACTCCCAAACCTCCCCAGTTTAAAGCTTGAATACTTCTAAGCACGCAGTGAACAGCATTGGAGAGATTGTGTCTCCTTGTCTGACCTTTCTTTATAGGTATCTTTTAACTTTTCTTGTGTAGAATTAAGGTGGCTGTGGAATTGCTCTAGATATTTTCCAGGGTATTTACGTAAACGGTCTTTACTACTTGATTATGTAATGCCTCTATGACTGCTGGTATCTCTACTGAATCAAATGCTTTTTCGTAATCTATGAAAGCCATATAGAGGCTTATTGTACTCTGCGGATTTCTCGATAACCTTATTAATGACATGGATGTGATCCATTGTACAGTATCCCTTCCTGCCGCCGCCTACCGCTCTGTTGCGTACGCGGTTTGTTCGTGCTCGTCTCTATTCCTATCTCCCCCTTCCGCTCTCTTTCTCTTTGTATCCCCCTTCACCCTTCCCCCCATGCAGAGTAGCCAACCGGAACTGCCCCTGGTTAACCTCCCTTTCTATGCCTTTCTATTAGCCTTTCTATGCATCCTTTTCTCTTTCTCTGAAGCCAGCCTGTTGCCTTGGTTGACTAAAGTCCAGTGTTTTCATTATTCTATTGGAGATTATTTTGGTAAATATTTTATATCGCTAATTCAGCATCTTCATAAAACTGATCTCCTTCCTCATCGTCGTGACTGAATGTTGGAGCGTATGTTTGTACTATCTTTAATCTATACCTTTTATTGAATTTGATTACGACTACTGCTACCCCCCTTGGTGATGCTGTAGAATTCGTCGATGTTGCCCGCCATGTCTTTATGGATTAGGAATCCTACCCCGCATTGCTTCTTATCCGGGAGATCTCTATGGCAGAGAACATGGCCGTTATTCAGCAATGTGTAAGCCTCACCTGGTCTTCTAATCTCACTAAGACCGATAATTATGCTATCTGCCACAGACAATTTTTAAAATTCCGTAAAATTTAAAAATCACCCAGCAGAATACCTCTACAGGGTCCTGAATATTTCGCTGCGCCTGTTAGAAAAAAGATGTTGCGCTCACCGCAGCACTGTTATTGATCAAATTTTCTAGAAAGATCGCATTTTGGAGTCTGTGTCCTGCAGTATAACAATTGGCACAGTTAATTGCCTGGTTTTTAAGAAAAAAGTGCAAATTTGCCTGCTCATGGGGACGCGAGCTGCTGCCGTGATGGCGCAAGCATAAACTTGCGTCACCGCCTGCCTTCAGCTGCAGAAAGCAGCGTTTCAGGGAGGGCAGTCGCGCCTGTTCCAGGAGCGGGCAACACACAGCAGCCTGTATGTCAGGCACCGTGAAAAGTTTTCCCAATCGACTTTGGTGTCCCCGTGTCCCCCAAGGAGGTTATAAAAAGTCAAACCACGACCTTTCTCTATGCCACGACGGTCAAACCTCCTTGGTGCCCCGACGTTCTCCGCTTGGCAACTTTGGGAAGGAAGTAGGCTGCAGGGAAGGAGGCTGCAGGGAAGGAGGCTGCAGAACGGAAATGGAGTGAGGAGCGAGAGAAAAGGCAGCAATTGGAGAAACAATTGAAAGAGATGAGAGCGAGAGAAGCGGAGAGGGATACACAGCAGGAACGGAAGGAAAAGGTAGCAGGAGGATCGCCCAGTGGAGCAGAATCGGGGGCGGTCACGTTGACGTGGGGACCACGGGCGACACAGGTGCAGAGGGAAGAGACGACAGGAGGCAGAGAAGGCGAGGAGGCAGGGAAGACCCAGCCGACAGAGACAGGAGGGAGGCAAGATTTGCTTGAAGACCGAAAGGTCTGGGTCGTTGGAAGCTCCAACGTATCGCGAATACAAACAGCACTCCTCAGAACAGTACAATATGACAGAAGAGTGAAGGTTGAGTGTATGCCGGGGGCTCGATTCGAAGCTGTGGCGGAGAGAGCCAAAAGCAGACTGAAGGAAAACAGTGAGGGAAGAAACCTAGTAATTTTGCACGCTGGGGTGAATGACGTCCTACAGAATAGGGGGCGAATGCTGGGCAGGCAGATTCAAGAGGGAGTCGCAAAATTAAGGGCGGCCTCTGAGGCGGTGCACATTGCCCTGTGTACTGTCCCAGAGATCAGGGGACAGGGCCCTTTCATTGAAGAGCAGGTAGTGGCGGCAAATGTAGTGATTAGGGAGTTGGGGCGAGCCCTGAAGTGTGATGTGGTGGAGGTGAACCGAATGATTGGAGGGAAAAACTTCCCCCCTTTCGGCCCGGATGGCATCCACTACACTACACCAGCGGGATGGCAGGTAGGAACGAGGGTGGGTCGTAGGGCTCAGGCTTTTTTGCAGGTGCGCAGGGCGACCCTGCAAGCCAAAACCTAAAAGATGAAGGACAGGGGAGGGGGGGCAGGACAGGAGCACGGAGGAAGAGGAGGAAGAGGAAGAAGGCAGTAAATGTGGGGTTCATCAACATGCAAGGGGGAAGAAATCGCATTAAGTGGGACGAAATAGAAGAACAGTTACAAACGGAAAATTTTCAGGTATATGGAGTTGCCGAAACCCATTTAAGAGATGAGGAAGAGCCACCATTCATTGCGGGATACACCTGGGTTGGTTGCAACAGAAAAAGGGAAGAACGCAGAGGAGGAGGCCTTGGGGCGCTAGTGAAGGGACAGGACTGGGAAAGGGTAAGAGAGAGCTGCAGTGAGCACATGTGGCTCAAGGGCACCGTAGGGAATGTTGAGACAATCCTGGGAGTTGTGTATCTGAAAACGGGGAATGGGTCGAAAGAGGAGAATGCAGAACATTTCAAATGTATGGCCAAGGACATCAGGGAGGTAGCTATGAAACGGGAGATAATCATCCTAGGGGACATGAATGCACATTTGGAATACTTTGACGGGGCGACAGATGCAACAGGGCAGATGTTAGTAGATTTTTGTGAGGCTCATGATTTTGTGATAGTTAATACTGAAATTAAATGTGATGGGAAAATAACATGGGAAAGAAATAACACCCACTCGACAATCGACTACTGCCTAATGTCCCACAAGCTGTATGAACGGTTGGGATGTATGGAAATTGATGAGGAAGGTACAAAAAGCCTGGGGAGTGATCACAAACGAATCAAAATCAGTTTTGGAAGGACAGTACCACTGGTAGAAACTAAAGAAAGGAAAGGTATGAGCAAATTGAATGACAGGCAGCTACAAGAAGTGGCGAAAAACATTGAAAGCATGGTATCCAAGCAACCACAAAGGGCATGGACATACGACGAGTTAATAGGTATTTTTAAACGAGAGCTAGAGAAGGGACAGATTAGGAAACTAGGAAGTAAGCAGGGTAAATATAAACCGAAAAGCTGGTGGGACCGAGAAGTTAAGGAAGCCGTAGAGCAACGCAAAGAAGCGTGCAGAAAACACAGAGCAGCGAAGAAAAGGGGAGCCACACCAGAAGAGGTGGAGACTAAATGGGAGGAATACCTTACAATGAAAAGAGAAGCAATGGCATTAATTCAAGCCAAGATAGCAAAAGTTGGGGTACAGTGGATGTTAGAGATACGAAAAAAAGACAGGAATGCCTCTAAGAAATTTTGGGAACACATTAGGCAACAGAATAAGAAGACAGAGGTGGTTCAGCACTCACTGACCACGCCAGATGGAACAAAGGTAGAGGGAGAGGAAGCTCAGGAATATATTAGGTTAACAATAGAGGCAGCATTTGCAGAGCCAGTGGGTAACGAAATGGAGAATAATGACAACAGCAGGACAGAATTAGAGGAGGAGTACAGAAGGATGACAAGTAAGGAATGGGACAGAATTGAACACAAGGTCCCAGTGGGAACAGCGACAGGACCTGACGGCATACCTATGAAATTGATAAGCATATTAGGCCAGAAAAGTAAACTAAAATTACGACAACTTATTGAACAAATAGTAGTAGGGGGAGATGTTCCACAGGACTGGAAAACAAGCAGAATGTTATTAGTTTACAAAGGTAAGGGAAGCAAGGACAACATTAAATCCTACAGGCCAATAACTATCACATCAGTCATATACAGAGTAGCAATGCAGATGGCGAAGGAGAGAATGGAGGAATGGGCAGAACGAGAAGAGATCTTGGGAGAACTGCAGAATGGATTTAGAAGGAACAGAAGGCTAGATGATAATTTATTTGTTATAACACAGTGCATAGAGATAGCGACAGCCAGGCAGAAACCACTATGGATAGCCTTTTTAGACATTAGAGGAGCTTATGATAATGTAAACCGAGAAAAGTTATGGAGCCAGTTGAGGGAATATGGTCTAGAGAGAAAGATGATAGAGTTCCTACAACAAGTTTATACAGATAATGAGGTAGAGATAACATGGGAGGAGGAAACTACAAAGCCAGCTAAAATAAGAAGTGGTCTCAGACAGGGCTGTCCATTGTCACCTCTGCTTTTTATGATCTACATGAGCCAAATGGAAAAGAGACTAGAACAGAGCACAATAGGAACCGACATAAGCTATATGCTGGAAGGGCAGAAGGTAGTTCAAGTACTAGCCGGACTGATGTATGCAGATGATATAGTACTGCTTGCTGACACCCGAGAAGGACTACAGGAACTAATGAGCATATGTGGAGAGGAGGGAGAAAAATTGGGACTCCAATTCAGTAGAGAGAAGTCTGGGGTAATAGTATACAATGCAGAAAGGGGGGAGCCATTGGAAATACAAAGCACTAAGATTGATCATGTTCAAAAATACAAGTATTTGGGCATATGGCTAAACGAGGGCAAAAAGTACTTGGAAGAACAGGAAAAAATCATGATTGAAAAAGTGAAAAGGAACTCGGCTGTAATGAAACACAAGGCACTTTGGAACTATAATAGGTACGAGGTGGTTAGGGGCGTATGGAAAGGGGTTATGGTACCTGGCCTCACATTCGGAAATTCAGTACTGTGCATGAAATCGGAAGTTCAGGCATGCATGGAAACGAGACAGAGAAGTGTAGGCAGGTTGGCCTTAGGAGCACACGGGAACACCCCTAATGAGGGAGTGCAGGGGGACATGGGATGGACGTCATTTGAAGGTAGAGAGGCAATAAGTAAAATAAAATTTGAACAGAGACTCTCAGCACTGGAGGAAAAAAGGTGGGCAGGAAAAGTGTACAAATATCTGTACATGAAAAGTTTGAACACAAAGTGGACACTCCGAACGAGGAAGCTGAGGAATAGATACCTACAGCCGAGGGAGGGGATCCAAAGTGGTTCTAGTGTGGGAAAGGAGGTGAAGGAGACGGAAAGAAAAATGTGGGAAGAAAGAATGCTCGGAAAGCCATCGCTATCAATGTATAGGTCACAAAAACAGGAGATTAAGAGAGAGCTCTTATTTGATAACTCGTGGGGCAGCTCACTATTATTCGAGGCTAGGACGGGGGTTTTGAGGACGAAAACATACAGGGATAAATTTGAAGACGTGGACCTTCGGTGCGCAGCTTGCGGAGCAGAAATGGAGACCACTGAACATATAGTGCTGAGATGCACAGCCCTTCGCCCGACCCAGGCAGAGGGAACAGAGGCAGATATGGAAGGGGCATTAGGTTTTCCCGGGGAACGAGGGCAAATAGATGAGAAAAGAGTGGCAGTAACGAAGGGGAGGCTAGAGGATTGGTGGAGGAAGTCAAGGGATAGATAATAACATAAATCGGGGACAAAATGTTTCCTCTACTGTTTTAGATAGTTATCTTGGGGGGGGGGGGGGGGAGGGGAGTAAAAACTAGGTTGGGCAAAAAAAAAAGAATAATAATAAAATAGGAGGGGGGGGACAAAAGGCTAGGTGGCGCCAGCCGCCGCCCGTTACAAAGGGTATAGCCGCCATCCATCCATCCATCCATCCATCCATCCAACGTAGCCAAGTCAGGCGCAAGTCGAGGTCAGTGGCAGTCACGCTGGCATGCACGCTGGTTAAGTTGGTTCTTTATTCTATGCGCTGATCACTATGTTGCTCGCGCCGAGGTTATAGAGGCTGGAAGCTGTACCGAGCCAAGTGTGATGCTTCGTTCATCTTTATTTCAGTTCAATACTTCCCGCATTAATGACGTACCGCGTAATAAGTGCTGGAAAGCTCTGGAAGTACTGGCCAAAGCCCCGTTGTGTACAGCTAAAAGATTTTGCTGCGCAGTGTCGACGCACAAACTCGTCGGTGAAGAGAGACAAAATGACGAGAGCAAGGAAATCACCTGTGTGTACCGAACTGGCGACTTTCCCGATCTGGCGCACGACAGGAAATCGAAGGAAAGATTGCGGCTACTGCTGCGGCAGCATACACTCAGGCTTAAACATGGACTACGAGCACCACAGGAATTGTCCCCCCAGGATGTGCTTGATTTGCTTGCATTGAGCTCGTTTCGTAAGAGATGCCGCCTGTTTGAATATCTATTCTACAAAGAACAAAAGCGTTTGCGCCAGCACCGACAAGAAGTGAACTGTTTAGCATCAGTGACGGAGGACATACCATCTTTCAAGAGGGAATTTTTGCCGCACACAGCTGATCGTATTGAAGACTATGGCCTTTTCAGGAATAGTTTTCTCATCCGTATCCGAGGGAGCACAATAAACAGATATTACGAGTCAAGGCAAATACCAGCAATACTGTTTGGCCAGAGTGTTGTGTTCGATCTAGGTTACGATGGCGTAATGTCTCTGAGAGAATGCAACAAAGCCGCCAGAGACCTGCTTGAGGCGTACGGGTGGAACAGATGCAGTGGCGATCCGTTTCACCTGCATTTTTGTAATGCATCTCCAAACGGAGCTACTGCGCGAATCTTGCAGGACGAGCTGTTCGCAGCATCTGAACATACAGTGTTGTCGGAGATTACACCAAGCAGCTATTTGGACATGTTTCCAAAAGAAAAGCTTGTGTATCTAACCCCGGACAGCGAAAACACATTGGATGCCTTTGATTGCGATGCAGTGTACGTAATCGGAGCGCTCGTAGATAAAGAGACTAAGGAAGGTGCTACTCGCGCCAAGGCAACTTCTGAAGGCTTGAAGACTGCACGGTTTCCACAGACGTTTACTTGGCACTGGGAGAAAGAAATATCAAAACCGCTGCACATGACGGATGTTTTCAAGGTCTTGCTTGCTCTAAAGCGAACAAACAGCTGGAAATATGCGTTAAAGTACTTGAACTCTAAGGTGACTGTGCTGCAAGAATCGAGTAGCATTTGTGTTCCGACTACTCCACAGTGCCAAACCCAAGGGATTGCATAGTTTCTAGCTGCAATATTGAAGTGACGTTTTAAGCAGTGTTCTGAGCAGTGCAGTGTTGCCCTTGTGCAGATTTCGTTTTGAAACTGAAATGCGAAAGCAAAGCTGGAATTGTCAGTAGCTGTGTCAGGCAAACAGAATTTGAATCAAACTTCATCAATAACTTGTATAATTTTGTTCTTGACAATTTTGGGAACCAAAGTATTTTTTCCCCAAATATAGCATACTGCTAATTGTGTGGCATTGGTTCATTTCAACTTGCTTTGAATTCAACCTTGTACAAAAGTTCCCAAGATGTGCTCAAGCATTTTGGAGACTGCTCTTTCAATCTGAACCAATTCTGCATCTGCTATTGGAGTTCGTATGCAATTTTGCATTTGCTATAATAGTATATATTGGAGATGAATGCAAAGAGGTTGACTGTATCTCCTCTGAGCATAGGACTGCATTATTTTTGGCAGGCTGTAAGATGTAATACATCATGCTGGCTGAGATTACATATGCCTTCTTAATCATGATGCTCATTAGCCTGCTCTAGCTGGACTATTCCATGACAGTGTTTCAACTACCTAACATTTGGAGTGCAGAGCAACTTGGAGCCATTAACAGAATGAACCTGGTGTGCTTGATTTGAGACTGTAATATATTGCTGGCTGAGTGACAAAACAGTCAGCTGCCAATGTAGCTCCTTCAGTAGTACACTCATTACAGCTTGCATAGCTGTTTCGACATCAATGCGCATTTGCTTTCCATTTCATTTCAGTGCCAAATTTCAGCATTCGAAAATGAAATATTTCATTAGCATGAGCTGCTACTTACTGTGCAATCATTCTGATGAATTGCAAAGGGCCAACATCTGAATGTTACATGCATGCATAAAAAAAATTTTAAAAATCAGTACAGTGATTTTAATTGACAGTAGGTCAATTGTGACTGTTTCAAGCCTACAAACATAGCTTTGATACATGGCTAGCTCAACACTGTTGCATAGCTAAACTTGCAATATTGGAAAGCTTCCTGAGCAATATTTGTTGAACAGTAGTGAACGAGCAGCTGCTGTGCAACTAGATGAAGTCACTTCTAAAATCTGCATAATAAGACTGCAGTGTTTATGTGTAGCATTCCAGCTGCATGTGCAGCTCTTTATTTCTTATTTTATTTTTTTCTTTATTTCTTAATTTCTTTATTTTGGTTCAATTTATAACTGGTACAAATGTTAAGTCATAGTGCTTGCTTGGAAAAACTATCAAATTAATGGAGTGCAGGCGAAGTTGCAGTGCCTTAAGTTGTCTAAGGACAGCCCACATTGTGTTGAACGTGGAGGCTTTCTTATACTGTATCCTTCTTACCACTCTTTCAATGACACCGATTTTTTTTTTTCTCCTTCCACTCTGCTTAAAAAATTATTTAGAAAAAGCTATAAAGAGATCTGAGCCAGCAGTTGCCTTCCCAAATAAATTGTGGCCCATAAGCCATCTTAACATAGGTAAATATTGTGTAATAGAAATTATAGTTCTTTTAGATTCGTACTTGGATGGCAAGATGCAAAATGAGAAAAACGAGTGTAAGTTTTGTTTCACTTGCAGCAGTGTTTCTTGAACAATACCATTAGCACATTTTAGGTCATTGTCGTAAACTGCATTTCTGCTGAGCAATATCTTCGAGCTTTGTGTATTTCAAGGCATGTACTGTATTCGACTTGCAGAGGTGGCGCATGAGCACATCCCACTGTATCTGATGATGCACATGGAAGTTGTCCTTGCAGCATTACATCTGCCATTACAGCCAAAAAGTAGTGCTGATATCGTGAAAAAATTAAATTCTGGCAACAGTCTCTGGCATGTCCAGAGTTGAGAACTTCATGTTTTTACATATGTTATAAACAAAATGGTAAGCATACAGTCGGCCATTGCTGCTTGCAGGTACACTCAAGTCACTATAGCTGGGCGGGCTTTTCATTAAGCTCGGCAAGTGTTTGTCACCTCACATTTGGTGTAGCAGAAAATTGTGTTTCGAGATCTCTCTTTAGCAACATTGAAAACATTTGGCGTTTCCAATGGCAGGCTCGAATAGTGTCTAAGGCACACCTAGTGGCTCATTGTTGCTTGATATTGTGAAATGGTGTGGCCTTCCAGTCAAAATGTTGGTATCGCTTATGGCTACCTCTTTTGTTAGCCACTTGACAGTTCTCATGTCTTTGTTGGTCTCTTGGCAAGCTTGAAGGTTGTGACACAAGCTATTAATGGTTGATATGCACTGCTATAGTCATTCCTCACTGTGCAAGTTGAACATATCAGTTATTTTGACTGGTGCCATTCAAGTGATGCCAGTGAGTGAGTGAAAGTTGCTGGTTTTCTAAAGCAGCAATGCAAATAATATTTTGCTAACGTAATTTTGACTGTTAACTGAAAACCACAGAAATCTGCCAAAGTGTCTTTTAATCCACTGTCTCCTCCTAAGTCTATCCCAGCAGAGATATTTTTCTTATGACTAGGTGCAAGATGCTGTCAATATCCAGTTCCCCAAATACTGCCTTTATACCTAGTAGCGCCAGCTGATGGTTGGTTCAAGTGACACTGCAAAAGATGGATCATGACATAAGTATAAGGGTGAACACAAACATTTACCTACTCAATACAAACTTACTACTGAATTTACTTAGCTTTAAGCTAAGTAAATTAAGGATTGACTGCAATATGGATTGAACATTTCCTTACTAACAGAACAAAGTTTGTTACCGCTAACAATTGCAATTATTCAGATTCTCCTGTAACTTCTTTTGTGCCTCGGGGCTCTGTATTGCACCCTCATTTGTTACTCATTTACATAAATGGCCTGCCTGATACTATTTTATCCTCGGAATATCTCATTAATGGCAGTGTTTTAGAAAATGTTTCATGCTATAAATATCTTGGCATTAAATTTACCCCCGACCTTTCATGGCAGACTTATGTCAATTACATAAACAACAATGCCAATCGCACGCTTGGCTATCTGCGCAGAAACTTTTCCAAAGCACCTTCCCCTCTAAAGCTCCTTTGCAAAACTCTTGTTGGTTCTAGGCTCGAGCATGCCAATTCTGTGTGGGCATTGACATTCTTATTCATACTTTGGAATGTGTCCAAAATTGGAGCGCATGTTTCATTCCTTCAGACTATGCACGCATATCTATCTAGTGTATCGTTTATAAAAACTGCTTTAGGCCTTCCACCTCTTTGTTCACACGGAAGCTGTCTCACTTATTTCTTTTTTATAAAGTCCATCGCAATCTGCAATTAAAACATGAACTTCTTTCAAAGCCACCCTACATATCCAACAGATTTGATTACCAACACAAAGTACATGTTGCTTTCTCTTGTACAAAGTTATCTTATGATTCTTTTATTCCAAGTACCTCAAATGACTGGAACCACCTCCCCACATCTATTGCTGAACTGGCTGATGTAATTGCATTTAAAGCTGTAGCTGAGTGTTATTTATACTCTTAGCAGCCACATTATTTTTGTTCTTGTTCACTGTGCATAATTGCTCCCCACTCCCTTTAACACCTTTGGGCCTTGAAGGTATTGAAATGAATAAGTCAACACCGCAGGAGCCTGAATGTGGCTGTCACTCGCCTCTTTGCCATGTACAGCACCAGGTACAGCTGGTTTCTTCATTGGTACAATACACAACCCTCGTAAATGCTTTTAAACCCTGACCCTGTGGCTCATGCTGCGAGTCATTTGCCAATACCCCTCGCCTCATTTGCCTTCATTACATGGTGTAAATTGCAATTTCCCAACTTGTGCACTGGCAGATTAGTAAATTTCCAGTCACTAGTTGATTTACCCTTTTTCAGTGACTTTGTTCACTAATAATGTGTTCCAACAGTGTACCTGCATATAATAAAATCAGGGTTATGGTTCCACTTGCTGTACCTTTCGGTCCAACGTACAAGGTCCTCTTACTTATCTTAGGTTTATACTCATGGACAGCAAAGCGGTTACTGTTTGGAGGCAATATTGTTCATAAGTTTTCAGTCCATTAAATTGAGGCTATGGTTATCAGTTGGCAGATGGTTTCAGATCAGCTGGTTTACAGTTGGAGTGATTTCCTTTCATTATGAAGGCCTTGAACAGATATACATTCACAATAATATGGCTCTGTAGTGGAATGTTATGACTAGTGTCAGCCAATAAGGAACGCATTCATTTGAATGCATGTGTCCCAGAATATTCCTTGCTCTCTGGAGCACAGCCTTGAGTGCAGTCTTGAATGCTCAAAGCACGGCTTGTAGTTTCAACTCTAGTGCGAAATTATAGTGAAACAACTGTCCAACACATGCATGGAGGCGAGTAACGCTTTTTTAAAGCGAAGCTTTCCATGCCTCTTCCATCAACTTTTCCACTGCTGCTGCTGCTGCCTGGCACACCACGTCAGGGGGTGGTTCAAAGCATGTGTATACATGACGGGAGTGTGGCAAAGAGGAAAGGCGACATGAGCAACTCGTTAGGACCTTTGCACCATGTCAAATGTGCACAATGCCCTTTGGAGCTCTCTGGGAGTAACCACATTAGCCTCCTGACAGCTGTAATTATCCATGACCCCCCACAAAAGCACTGTAGAAATTGCAGTGCTTACCTTTCTACTAACGTGCAAGTCCAGAGAGGAGGTAGGTAGAATAGTAGAGAAGAGGGGGCAAAGGAAGCAGAGAATGGGTAGAACCGATGCTGTCGCGGAATGAGTGAACAGCCTTTCCACTCTTCGCTTGCAGTTCCCATACGGGGGGGGGGGGCAGGTGAGCTAGGAAACGCAACGACTAAAGACATAATAGCAGCCGCAGGCAAGCAGGATTAATTTAGGTTCAAGGTACGGTACGGTACATTTCTGCTATTTCTGAAAAATAAGTACCATGTAAGTATGTCAAGTGAACAACTTACACAGGGCAGCAGAAGCAGAGCCACATTAAAGCACACTGTAGGGCCTAGGAGACACTATAGAAGCGGTCACACGTCAAATCAACACTTCTGTGCCTGCCGCAATAGCTTTGCGGCAATGGCATTGCTCGAGGTCGTGGGTTTGATTCCAACCGCAACAGCCGTATTTCAAAGGCGGGGAGATAAGAAACCCTCGTGCACTTAGATTTAGGGAATGTTAAGGAACACCACAAATTCAGAATTAATCCAGAGTCCGCCACTACGGTGTGCTTCATAATCCGATTGTGGTTTTGGAATGTACAGCCCCATAATAAAGTTTAATATTTCTGCCATGATGCGATGTGCCATGTGAGGCAATGAACAAGACGTTATGAAGCATGGCGCACAACGACACCTCTAGCAAACACCTCCCCCTGTGAGTTCTGTGTATTACACAGACAAACAGCAGTGGTGCATGCAAGGTAACATTTAACATGAACTCACCACTCTTGTGTTGGACTAAACGTTGAAGAAATTAAACATTTGCCATCAAGATCACTTCTAATTATTGTCAATCAAAGCAAACACCACAGAAATCTTCGCTTGCATTGATTCCCACAGTGCATGGCATCTGCATAATATTATGCTCCATCAATGCCATGCACACATTTCATTGCATTCCCCACCATCTTGTGCTGTGAAAAGATGGGTACAAGATGTTAAGCTGACCAGACCCAATTGTGTGCACTGGAGCTCGCTGTAACAACTTGCCTAGCAATTGTTTTTTCCTTATTGCATTAATGGTGCCTTATTAAAGTATTAACTTCTATTAGATCTGCTAGACCTATCCTTGATGAGCTCTAAATGCAGTTCGACCAGCTTGTTTACAGAGAAGCTGACCCAGAAGATTTTTACTCATCACAAATGTTGTGCATATTTTTCTGTCATTAAATGACAAGCCTGAACATACTTTTTCCAAAACAAACTGAAGGCTCTGTTACAAGAACAAGGTAATAACCACAAAAGCGTTTGCCAAGTGATTTTTTAAATGCACTTTATTGAGGCCATTGTCTCTCCATAAGGCACAGGAAGCACACAGGGCGGACTGAAAAGCAGATGATTTCTCTTATTAACGTGCTTGCAGAGAAGAGACAAAGGACAGCAGTTTTGAAGTATGGCATGGTAGTGCTTAGTGATGCAGTAGGGTGGAGCTCCATTAGCCACGCTAGTGTAAGTGTAGTTCTTGTTTGTGTCTGCATTATTCAGCTTGTGATCAATCTTTTTGCATTACAATTTGTTATAGTCAGCCATACTAACAAGCTTTACTACCTGTTGTTTTAAATTTTATTCCACAAGTGACGACAGTTTCTTTTTTAACATGTCTTAAGTTGAGACTTGCTTTCAAAGTCAAAGTTTATATATCATGCCTTCATCACCAGTAACAATTTGTTTAAAGGAAACACATTTGCCATCAATATTTTAGCACTGGCTGCAAAGGCGTGCATGTGGTGCTTTGTGTCCTGGTCCCAAATTGCTCGAGGAGCCATTTTGGAATTAGGTTTGCCAAAACAAAGTTTATCAAGAAAATATGAGGCCTCTGCGCCAAAAATTTCATTTGTCTTGTCCTGCATTACTATCTATCTCAACTGCATATATTCGCAACCACCACATCTCCACAGGGATGTCATCATTTCATGGATGCCATCTTCAAGAGAAATATCAGCACATTAGCAACAATCTGCCAAGCAGCAGTTTAGGTGATGAGGGCTTCACTTCGCATGGTACTTTTAACTTTATGAAACTGCTCTACAGGCTATGGAAAATGCCATAAGGCAAGTAGTAACTGCACATTTTATATTACAAAATTTTATATAAAAGTTAGAGCGCTGCTGCTTGAGGATGAAAATTTTTTTTGCTAAGCTAATAATCCTTCACAACAATGAAGATGTTTGTGTTTGCATAATGAATCTGTTTTACAGATTTGTAAGGACTCGCATGGATAACACTACTAGGTACAAGAAAAACCAACATATTTAAATAAATGTTGTCTTAGTGTCCTGGCTTATAAATTTTGTCGAGGAGAACTACCAATTTTGTTGATATCAAAAGACCAAACCCCCCATTTCACTGGCACTAGATTTTCACACCATAACAACTACCTCTTACCGCAACCAAGGACTAACTACGGCAAACTTACTGCGAACTTTTTAGCAACATCAATATGGAATTCACTACCACCCTCCATTAAATCATCTCCTTCCATTCATTTATTTAAGAGAAAAATTCGTCGCCACTTCTTGGGAAAGTGATTGTGTTGTATAATTTTTACGCTTCTGTATGTCGAATAATACTCCTTGGATCTGCTTTTCGTGTTTATACTTTGTTGTTATTACTATGACTCGACTTTGTTTGTTAATACTTACTGTGTCTAGGATTGCTACTGCTGTTGTTAACCGCATTAAGTAAACTTTTTCTATGTATTTTTTGTTGGAGGTCCCTCCTCAGTCTTTGACTATGGGACCTCCTAGAGTTACTTCTGTAAAACATTTCAAACGCTCAATAAACAACTTGACATGGCCAGGCTGGGTTTGTTGCCCTCTCCAAAAGAAAATTACTTTATTTAGCTCTTAATGTAAGGGTGCAGTTTTGTCCTTTTTACCAACAGCAGCCTAATTAAGTTCATTGCAGATGAGATTGGGTGATAATATTCATAAATTTGAAAATACATAACGTTTTGTACACACAGGATAGAATGAAATTTATCTCCTAATCAATTCTATCTTTTGAAGCCATAGAATATACACCCATTAAAACAAATTTAGTTAAGCCAAATCTCCGCATACGCTAAACAATGTGCAAGCGCTTGGTTGGTTTCCACTTAACACGAACTGCCCATTTGGTTAAGCTAAGCCTTCACAGCAGTCCCCTAATTTGCACACTAGATGGCAGCCAGTGATTAAGACACAAAAATCTTCCAGGAGGTTTTCAGGAAAATGAACTGAATTGAATTAAATAGTGTCGTCTTCTGTCTGAAACAGGACAGCAATGGGAAGAACATTTGCAAGGGAACCAGGATCTGGTAGAAGTGGTTGAAGTTGAAGTCTATTGTAGTCTTTTTTGAGTACATTTCATTTTTACACTTTTCAGGACCCAACAAAATTGTTAAAGGGTGTTAAAGTGTTGCAAGAAAGCTTTGTGTGGAGCGCCATATTTTGAGCGCTACCATAGCGGCAGTAGACTGCTGCAGTAGTTTGTATAGCATCAGCGGAGGAACAGTACTATCTAAGAGGACTGTAATCTAAACAATCTTTTTTACAAAGTTCCAAGGAGTGGAATGAGCAGTTTCATAATAGTATATAAACAATTATTCCTTGCCATACAAGGTTCCCTGAGATCCATTTTAGACATGTTTTTGAGTATTTCAGGTCATAAAATAAAATACTGGTACTGCTACAAAAATATATGCAGCAGCAGGATATATTTCGAAGCCTGAATTTTTCATCAGTTTTGTTGGATCTACAAATGTGGACTCCATGCTGGAAATCTAAAAAAAAATGTGTGAAGCACAGGAGCCATGTTGACTATTTCATGCACAAATGTGTTTACGAAACAGATAGCTACTTCAGAAATTTTCCTAGTGCAAATGATTACTGTCAAAAATTAAATGGAACCTGTTACACGATGACACTGCACTGCAGCAAAGATGTGGACATCTATCTTGTAACTTTTTTTATAGACTGATTCATGGGGTTTAACGTCTCGGAGAAACACTAGGGTTACGAGAGATGAAGCAGTGGACAATTCCAGATTAATTTTGACCACGTAGGGTTCTATAATGTGAAACTATATGAGCATTTTTGCATTTCACCTTCGTTGAAATGCTGCCGACATAGCCAGTGATCGAACCCATAACCTGCTTAACAGTAGAATGCTATGGCCACTAAGCCGCTATGGTAGGTGTGGCATTTTTTACTAATGTACTTGGCACATAACCAAATTTATAGCACAGGTTTAGTCTAACAATGGTTGCAATGCATTTAAGGCATTATTTTCGTGAGCTTCTAATATTGAGGTGGTTTCTTAGCCTGTACAATTGCACATACAGTGCTTGAAGGGCTTATGCATAAAAGTAAGAAAATTTTCTTCTATAATCTTCTTGCTCAAATTTGTGTGTGGCTATTGCATTAGTGTATACAGTAGTATGAAAAAAAAATGCTCACAGAAAGTCCTCTGTCAACTGTGCTTTTTATCCAGCATGAAGCACTCAATCTAAATCTATCATGAACTTTCTTTTTTTCAGGAAGAAAATGGCTTATATTAGTAAAAGAAAAAAATTTACTACCGAGTGACTGCACCTACAAGTATGGTTCTGTAGAGCTTTCTTTCAGGAGATCGACTACTATAAGAACCAGTCAGGATTGGCATAATCGCTGTTTTGTAAGAAGGGAAGTTCCATGATGAAATAAAACGAGACACTGACCACAAAAAGTTAATTACGATTAACGTTTCAGTTTCCACATGGGAGCCTTATTCACAAACATGTATACAAACACTAAAGGCAAATCATGAAGTTCCATTAGTTATCTTCACTGGATTGTCACCAAATATGGTCTTACATTTCACATGTGCAATATGATAATTTGGAGTTTGAATGTCTTCCATAGTCATGCAGTTGAGTAAATCAGATAAGATACTAAACACACCGAAATATAAAGAAACAATGTTGAAACAGGACATTGATGAAGAACTAAAAGCCAAATGAAGTCTGATGCTTCCGTTATGTCGTGCCACCACTTATTCAAATTCGTGGTGTGCACCAACCAGCATAATTTTTCTCACTACGAATTTGCATTATGCACATGCTTTCAGGTATCTTAACTTTTTGATAGCTGTACTATATATTTTATGGTTTGCAATTTTAGTATGCTTCAATTCCATCTTACCTGAAACAACACTTGCTAATGTGGTTGTGGGCTCTTTCGTTTTTCTTTTTGTAAAAAAAAAGTTTGGAGTGATGTCACTAAACATTCATCAAGACATTGATTAGACCAGCATAGGACAGCAGCACATCTTTATTGTTGGTGGCATACATTACTAGCTACGGCAGTTATATGTTAACTGCATAGTATGTATTATGCACTTGAAACACTAATCTGCATGGTGTCCTGATATATTCACTTGCAGCTTTCATTCACAATGGTTCAGGAAAAAAGGAGGTATATGCAGTGATAAAATGAATTGTATATTGATAATGGAGAAAGTTCAGTTGTGCTTGGGCTTCTAGTAGCTGTGAATACTGAGAAAATAAATGATATGTTCTGTAGTTACACAATGCAACTACTGAAAACTGCTTCTCTTGGGCTGGCAAAGACTTGAAAAAAAAAAAAAAAAAGCTGGCTGTCACTATTGACAAGGAATAAATGACTACAAGCAGGGTGGGGTGCTCTAGTTTTGAAATACAGAAATGTAGAAAAAGGACTGATAAAGGCACTTTAAAATGTGCTTCACAGATGCTAGGATCCAGCTTTATCATGGCAGTATACCAGTACTATATCCACCTATAAAATGTTGAAAATTCATAACAAAGACTAGGCTGCAGAGTTTATATGTAAAGGCACCAATACAGTATGTATTCTTGAAAGCCCTTGGAATGTATTGTTTTGACTTGAGCTGTTTGTCATGAGCTACAAAAATGAATAAAAGATTACAAAAGTATGGGCACTGGAAGGCCACTTCTCTGTGTAACTGTACAACAAAGCCACTAAGTAGTCACTATGTACATGGACCTAATGCACAGACGCAAAGGGAACTTCTATGTTGCTTTCATTGATGCTTAGTCTCAAACCAGTCATGTCAACTTCCACCATGTGTACAGTAACCTTTGACATTCCCTGCAAAATGAAAAAAAGGAGGATGCAAAGAAAAAGAATGTCCCACAAGCAACCCAATATTACGATGCTATGATTTAAAACGACCACTAAAATGGAGCACATGATGACATTTCTAGCAGAGCTACTGCATGCCAAACACGTTTCTGGTGCAAACAACATGTTCAGAAAGCATAGACAACAACTAGCCCAAAACAAGTTCTCCTGGAGCGACTACAGTTCATTTTCCCCTACTAAACACTGAAGTGCAAGCATGTACAGTTGAGCCCACATTTAACAGCCATATGAAAACAAACGACGAGTTATTGTTAATAAAAAAATGGCTTAACCATCAAAATAGTATGCACTAGGACAATGGGATAATGTCTCAAGCACTGTGAAGCCTGATTACATGTGCCAAGAAGTGACACAGGCATGCAAGACAATGAACTGCCTTGCTGAACACAAAGGCACTGTGCTAGGTGCCTAGAGTATGTTAGGAAAACAAATGGAAAAGGAACATTCAAGCACATACATAAAGGCTGAGTGAACGATGGAATTCCAAACAGAAAGGTAGGGAGAAAAAGAAAAGCATAAACTGTTCAGTCCACCCACCAAGCTACAGCAACAGCACATCAGCTGTTGATGTCTAAAGGTATCATGCATTGAGTAAGCAGATATAGCATATTACATGGCCACAACATTGTCTAGCAAGACTTAGTTCCTGTGGATATAATCACTGGTGTTGCAGAATGGTGTCATGAATGAAAAGATCATCCATTAAATTCTAGGCTTGAATACTGCTGAAGGAATGTTGGCATCAATAAAGATTTGCAACCAGAAACCCCGAGTATAACAGAAATGAGGTGTTATTCTACCTTAAGAGCTTAGTGTTTTTTTGACCACCACAAATCCTACTGAAAAAAATAAATTAATGGATTTTTGCATTGGTGTTTATATTGCATCCATCTCTCCACACATATTTATTTATGCTCTGAGCACTGTATTTCATGTGAACGCTGAATACAGTGTTGGAAAAAAGTGTGTTTAGGCACCCCTCCCCCTACCCCCCCATTGTGAAACGTATGCCCTATAACTTAAAGAACATTATTTTATGACTCACACAGTTTATTAAATTCTTGCATCTTATATAGCTTTTTGAGTAGGAAACAATACCGTGAAATGTAACACAAGAAAACTAATTCTTTTGACATCACAAAAATGTTCTCTGCAATTTGGCAGTGTAGACTAGCTGTTACTAATGTTTTCAGATCAAATGAAAACATGCCAGCTAAAGCATAGAGTTTCCTACAATAATTACAATAATTAGGGAACTCTGGCACTGCAATCGTTCAGCCACCATGGGAATGATGGGAAGCACATGTATTTGTCTTATCTTCGTGCTTGTGGATTTAGACATTTTTGTGGCTTTGCTTATTACACTTTATGTGCCTTCATTGTCGTAAATTTCAGAGCAACTTATACTTTTCAAAGTGCAGAAGACACTGAAAATGTGCACAATCGCTACTGAGTACAACGGTACAGCTTCTCGAGGTGGTCAAATCAAAATGTGCCAAGCGTCTGAAGGCACTGGCTTGCCAGCGATAAATTCATAAGGGCGTTTTATGTCACTTGTCGATGAATGTCTCCATAGTGTAATGGTTCCAATGTCCGGCTTCTGTACTAGAGGTCCTGTGTTCGAATCCTACCGTTAGAAAATTTTAATAATGTTTATTTAATTATTTATTATGCAGTAGTCTGTTGAAAGTGATGATTTTACAAATTCACGAAGCCATTTGAAGCCAAATGGAAGAAGTTTAGGCAAACCCATGTACAGTGGACTCTCGTTAAACGGAACCTCAAGGGACCGGGAAAACATGTTCCGTTTATCAGGAGTTTCGTTTAGAGAGAGAATGTTCAAGATTTCGCAATCCGTTCCGGACTGCTTGGTCCCGACGAGGCAGGCGTGCGCGCAATTGGCAGTCTCCGCTGAAGCGGATCTCAGATGCAAAATCTAGGTATTAAAGAGGACGGTACGCTATGGGCACAAACTTTATTGCACAAAAGCGGTAAGCAATGAACTTTTTTTCAGAGCACTACTAAAATTTAAAAAAAAAATCTCAGTAGTCCACTTATTCCGCGGAGATCAGTGGGAACTGCAATTTATTGGCTTGTTATAAAGGACTTTATGTTTGCTTGTTTGAGCTCTCGCAACCGTTTTCTTTGAATGGCACCACTCATACTAGACAGGCTGCTCAAAAACAGTTCAGAACCTTCTTCTCGTTGGAAGAAACTCTTCAGCATTTGGACTGCCGGTTCCGCCTGCGCAGGTGTCACCACAGAATCAGAGTCGGCAGTCTCGTGTTCGACTTCTTCATAGTCGTCTTCGCTTTCATCGGGGGGGACAGACATCAGCTACAATGCTGATGTCTGCTACAACACTTGGCGACGAAATGTCGCAGACGACGCTAAACAGAGGATGTAAGGCTGAAGCCTAACAACAGCAAGCGCACCGTGACAGAGAGCAAGCGATGCGGTTACAGTGTGCGAGAAAGAAGGGGAGACAGTGATGCGTACCACGATGGGGCTCTGCGTGAACGTCAAGTTGTGGTTTCGAGTCTATTTTCGGTTCCGTTTATGCGGTGGTCTGAAAATTCGAGTTCCGATTAACGGGATTTTTTTTACATTGCCTTAATACAAAACCAACCAACTGCGAGGCGTTTGTTCCGTTTAAGCGTTGATTCCGTTTAACCGATTTCCGTTTATCGAGATTCTACTGTACTTCCCATAATTACCATGCTTTGGTGTTTCAAGTTCCCATTGCAGCTCCCGCAGACACTAGTGCCAGAGCTCCCAATAGAAATTATCGTATGAAATTCTGTGCAGAAACCATATTTACACCCTATGAGACAAAGCCATGTGAAACACCAAAGTATTTGACGGCAGATCTTGGAAACAAATATTTGCAAATTAGGACTCATTGGCTTTAATCCTGCAAATAAAATGAGTTAATAATATTAATTGTCATTAACAAGCCATTAATATCAACATATTAATTACTTGTTAATGACAATTATCACACAACGCCAGACACTACCGTGAGCAATGTGCTGTTGAAAAAACTAAAAGAACACAAAAAGAAAACTTTCAGCTCAAAACTTCTGTAGTGTTTTTACGAGTTACCTTATGCTGAAACATTTGGTCTATTACTCACTCTGTTGCTAATCGTAATTTTGCAAGAAGTTATGTGAACATGCATGCCCACTATTACCAAGAGCGTAAGAGTGGTGTCGACGTGTGCTAGTTTGGTGGAGCTATAAGGTTGTCAGAAGAAAGCATAAGTTCCCTTGCCTGAGTCTCATTCAAAAGTCTCTGCGTGAAGCCTGCCTGGTGAGGTTGTTTGGTGAGGGCACACAGGAAACCACCTCCGCCTGCACCTAGCAGGAGCTGGCCGTGAACATGCGGCCGCAGAAGCCCCATAAGGCGTTCAACAAACGTTGGCTCACATCCAGCAGCCAGCACTTTCTTTAGCTGCCAGTAGTGGTCCAGCCATTTTCCAATCGCCTCCAGATCCCCTGGTTGCAAAATACTCAATGAAGCATTGAAACTATAAGCTCTGTACAGGTATATAACCAACTTCACTGCGGCCAATTGCAATCAACTTCTGCAAACTCAACATTTTCACCTAAGTTTATGATGCTTCCTCCAGTCACAGGCATCCACGACCAGTGAAAGCTGGTCATCAAGTAGTGCAATTGCTTTTTATGCTCAGAAAGCAACATAGTAACCAGTAAGCACACATTCACGAATACTCAATTTGAAGGTAGAAGTAAAACTGAAGGAACACTGAAGACGTAGTAGCTACTGTGAGACCATAACTATGCAAACCATACCTATATGTCAGAAGAAAAAAAAATATCAAGCACATAGTAAGCTGCAATACTCGGGCATTCAGCTTAAATGACCAAATGTCACACCCCCAGCAATATTGTTCAATAGCAATATAGTTCAAATAAGGAGTGTTGGTTTCTTTTGCTGCTGGGTGTACCATGGACACAAAGAGGTAAAAAACAAAAATAAACAGTGACTTCATCCTGCTTTTGGAACTAATATCCTCAGTCCCATAGACAACCTCAATGCCTACTGAAGCCAACGGACTTTAGAATTTTGAATGTCATTCATGTGTGCTACTGCCATGTCGTGCGTTTTCACGATAATCGAGAAACTTTTGTGCAATACGATAGGTGATACTAGGTGCAGTAGATTCTGAAAATTACACTTCACAGGAACACTTGGATGAAACAAACATTTATATTGTGAACCTATAAAAAAAAGTTGAGAAATGCACAAGGCATATGTGCATGAACAGTTCATTGTAAAAAGAAGCAAAATGAGGCACATCTCTTTACACCTCACAATCAACAGAGCTAGCTTTTGTAAAGCTGAAGCCTATAATAAAAACATTATGCTTTAAATCTTTTGCAGTATAATATGTACAACAAAATTTGACAAACCATTTCAGCATTCGTAAACAAGATTTATATTTCTCCTATACTGTAGGAGGTACTGAGGTCATATCAATGACCTTTAACATTTTGTCCCTTAATATTTAAATGACCATATTAAGGAAGTGGTCGATTCCCAGGGAGTTCGATGGTGACTGGCTTTATGAACACTAGAAGTGTAGCTGTAACAGAGGCATGAGATAAAATGGCGTTTCAAGAAGATAGGGACAAAAAGTTCACACTGACTACTATGGCCTTCTTCAACCACAAATATAAAATGGTATTTTACATCATGTTCATATCACACATCTGCTATCAAATTCACAGTTAGCTGGGTGTCTTCTTGCTGCAGTACCAAGAATATTGTGTCAAATACAGCTGCCAACCAATTTTTCAGACAATAAAAATAAGGACATCTTTAATGCACTGCCACTAATCCCATGTGTGGGCATAAGTATAATGATGACTAAAATTTTGGAAGCCTTGTAACTTATTTGATTTTTATTACTTTGCCTGCACAATGGCATGCAAATCTGGCCATTATGACAAGCAGGAAGAGCACTGTTCTTGTAGTATTACCAACGCCTTGAAATAAACAGTAGCACGCAGTGTTGCCAACTAACAGCCAGAAAACCTGCAGGTAGAGTATGGAAAACAATGTAAAAACCTGGTAAATTAAAGCTACCATCACAAATATATTCAACATATACATTTTATTATGTCTACAGTTAAACCTCGATACAACGAAGTATTTAACTTTTCATAACCTCTTGTCCATAGAACACCACGTAGAACATAAATATAACGAAGTGTGTTTGTACGCGATTTTAATATAACGAAATTTCGCTTCCGCAGCAAAGGAATGCCGAGACAGCAAATGGAAACTTCCGTGGACTCAGATGGTCAAATGATGGAATTACAAGCGCATGCTCGCAAACGCACCTCTCAAATCGCGCGCGGCGCGACAAGGGCGACCGCCGAAGTGAAACCGCGTCATGGTCCGTATAAAGTACAAGTGCGATAAGATCCTACCGCGCCCCGCGCACATTGTGCTTTAGGTGCGAGTGAAAGAATGCGAGGGTGAGAAAGAAAGCTGGTGGCTTTAAAGCCCCTTAAACTGGTGGCTTCACGCACGAGTGCCGCCTCCCTGCGCGAGCAAAGGGAAAGAGGGAGAGGGGAGTGTATTCACAGTAACGCGATCAAGCGCGCGCGAAGGGCGGGGGGGGGGGGGGTGAGGTAACTTGGCGCGTCGTGATTTCTGGCGCGCGTATCGGCCATGGCTGCGCATGGCTGTAAGCGCGGCTGAGCGCATACGCAGCCGCGCACCCTGCTTCAGACGTAATCTGCCGCATGTGCTATGAGTGGGCGTGCCGAGACGGCGTGACATGTAAGCTGTGTTCCCGCGCGTTTAGTATTCAAGGTTGCGTAATCTTGAGTTTCGGTGACCCATTGGAGCGAGAGGCAGACGAAACATTCGCTCTCCGCTGCCGGCGCTTATCATGACAGCGTCGTCCCAGTACGGGCGACCGCGGGGGCAGAGTACGCGATAGCGTGGCTGGCTTTGCTTAATTCGTATCGCCTATGTGAAGATATCGTCGACGTGGCATGAAACCTTATCATTCTTCGCAAAAAAATTATGGGGTTTTACATGCCAAAACCACGATCTGATTATGAGGCACGCCGTAGTGGGGGACTCCGGAAATTTCGACCATCTGGGGTTCTTTAGCGTGCACCTAAATCTAAGTACACGGGTTTTCTCGCATCTTGCCCCCATCGAAATGCGACCGCCGTGGCCGGGATTCGATCCCACGACCTCGTGCTTAGCAGCCGAACACCATAGCCACTAAGTAACCGCGGCGAGTCGTCGCCGACATTCCCATTCAAACTTGCTTTCTTTGATTGCTTGATAGTACGGAAAATTCTGCGGCCCCTTTCAGTGTAAGAAAGATCGATCGGCGACTGTACTTATTGCATTAAAGGTCGAATTTCAATACAACGAAATTTCGATATAACGAACCAAATTGCCGAGTTTACCTACTTCATTATATCGAGGTTTAACTGTACATCGAATTGCAAAATAAAGAAAGTTATCGCTTATTCTTCAGCACAGAAAATAATAAAGGACATGCAATGACTATCAGCAAGCATTACTTCAATATGACCATTGACTGCAACAATACATTACCCATTATATTTTGAAAAAAAAAATTGTATTGTAACAAAAACTGCATGCCTAGGATTACTTGGACAGTTTCAATTACCAGTCCCTAAGCTTGTACTGCTGTAGAAATTGATTCCTGAAATTTGTGCTCGTTTAACCAGAACAATTCCCCTAGGCAATATTTCCTTAATGTTTGCTCATAAAAATAGCAAAAATTTAAACTACTCTGAGCTTTCATAACTGCTTGAGCTGTTGTTAAAAGAAGACATGAACATAATATGTGAAGTACATTATGATTTAATCATGATGATAACTCCACTTATTATCTTCAAAAGAGCTCAGATAAACAGCATGCTTATGACAATTGATGCACTATGTGTATAAAAAAAATGACCAATCCTTTTGTCACAACGAAGAAACTTACATGGCCTAGAAACTAATAAAAAAAGGAATACCTTGCCAGCTGCACAAAAATTCTTTGTGTTAAACACTGCATAAAGTTGCTAAATTTAGTAAGAAAACTGCCAAGTTGGCCTCACTGCTGGCAAGCCTGCGTTTGTTGTCTTCTGTTACAAATTTTTGTCGCTCAGAGTCATCAAGCAGCTTCAAATGGTGCAAACTCTACCCTTGCTGTCTACGCCACTTAGGACCACAGTGAAGTGACGGGAGTGCCAGACAGTGACAATGCTGAAAAAAGCCATAACCACATGGACAGCAGAGAGCAGTTTACCTCAGTTTGAAGTTGACGAGGGAATGCATATTTGGTGCAACCATTGACCATAGTTCTATCTGCCAATAGTTTCGGCACAGCAAAGGTTAAAATAGAGACTGATCCAGATGCATGCAAGCAAGCGTAGGTGCAGCAATATATTGCAGACAAGCTTTTCTAGCCACTTGCAAAATACAGCAAGACTGCCTTCAGGTGGCAGTGAAGTATCAGTGGAAGTAGGGTTAAGGCTGACAGCACGCAAATGTTCATAAACAACCAAAAATGTTTTCTCAGAACTGAAATTACTTCTCATATGGTAGCCTTACTGGAACGAGGTAGTAGTGGTTAGTGTGATAAGAAAAAAATTGTTAGGACTCCAGTCACTGATTCTCCTAAACTCAATGTGAACAGCAATGATAAGTTTCTAACTCTTCAGTACATTTAGAGAATTCTATGCGATTTTAGGAGAAACACCTCAGTACTCATAAAAAACACGGAACTCCAGTGCCAGCACAACTGGACAATGCTGAGAGGCTCCCCAACAATCTGATAAAGCATGCAGCAGCAGGCATGTGTTGTTCCCAGTACCACCTATTTGCAAGCAGGACATGTGAGGCAGACCTGGTTAGCTAGCCTACTCTGTGTGGTGACCTTTACCAAGTGTGCCTTTACTCTGGGCACATTTTGTTTTTGCACATTCACTTCAGAGGTCGTGAATCTTGCAGAAAGCAGTACAATGCAAAAGCCGATGGAGTGAGGGAAGAAAGCGCTGCAGTGCACGTGCACCAGTGTCGCAGGCACTGTGTCTCAATGAATGCTGCGCATGGTCAGGAGCTGTGGTGCGGCCACAAGATGAGCCCAATGAAAAACTGTTGGCACATTCGTCGATGCACAATGCAAGACTTATTAATCTGCTTATTCAAGGCAACCACCAAATTATAGCAGTTAGAACGCTTAAAGATGCACAATCATTGGTTCAATCTCAAGTTGAATAGCATTTTTAAAAATTGTGTTATGCTGCGCCTGAACCAAAGCATAATAAACACAATTGGCTCATTCCTTAGTTTATAACTGCTGCCCAAAGTAAATGCAGTGCAAAAGTACCTAACTGACCCCTGAGCCGCAGTTTAAAAATGCGAACTGCAGGTTTCTTTTTTTTTATTCTCACAGATGTTTGATTGTACCAGTAGGAACAGCACTGTTGACAAGCGATGTACTGCAACATCTCTATAAACATGACAAGCATATCACTGCAAACATGACATGCAAAAATAATTATTCAAAGTGACAGAAATTATGTGGCTTATATACACTTGATATAGTATTAATAAAACGACTAGCATAATTTGACTTATTTACAAGGGTCCATTTATAATCTGAGATCTTTCATTCTTCAAGAAATTCTATATATGCATACACAGCATTATTTTGATATTGCCGAGCCATGCACCCAAGATTTTTTCCAATACAGTGGCCTTCTTGTGCTGGCCACTTAATTGAGGCATATAATTTTCTTTCAATTTCATGACTTGTAGCAAAATGACATGGCTAATAAGGTAGCGACGCTTTGGAAGTTTGGCAGTGGTAAATAAAATTTTAAGGTGTAAATTTTATACAGTCTTATAAGTATTGAAATAATATTTGACAGTGAGTTTGAAAAAGAATTGATATGCAATGAATTACTTGCCTTTTAGAAAGGACTCTCTAACACTTGTCCTGCACAGGTGAAGCAGCTCCTTGAAACACAACACCACTTTAGCATCTCTGGTGTACCAGTTTCGTATGACAGTCTGAAATGATGACATTTAATTAGGAGCAGTGCACTACAAATATGAAACACATTTTCCCAACATTACGATCAATTAATTAGTTCTTTTTTACAAGACAAGCTTACAGTTTGGCTCTGAGTGTTACGTAGCACGATGCATGTGGATTTATTTTTACCACCTAGGGCTCTTTAATACACACACGAATACTTTTGCATACTGCTCCTGTTGAAAAGCAGTTGGCGTGGCAACTACATTGAATTGGCAACCTTGTGTTCAAGAGCAAAAATGGCACAGCCAACAAGTCACCATTGCAGGCAATCAATGAAATGGTGGACTGTTAAAACATTTGAGCAGCACAATAAGCTTTCTTAGAGCAATTATTGCTTACTCGAAGATTAAATGTTAAATCTACAAAGGGGGACTGAGAACTCAGCCTACCAATGAAAGGTGGTCAGGACCTGAATCATTTATGGAATTTTTTAACGTAGTCCTTTTTCAGTGCCACATATTTTTGCCAGTCGTGCTGCAGGCCCATTATACTTTTTTTGTAGAATGTTTCACCCTGCATGTGATTAAATTCCTCCACAGCAGCCATGATATCGTCGACTGACGGATAGTAGGTCCCAACTAAGTGTTGGTTCAGCTTAGGGGAAAAAAGTGAAAGTTTGAGGGAGCCACATCTCGAAAGTTGTTAGCGTGTGGAAGCAGTTTGAAGCCGCAGGGCTTGATGGCAGACATTGGAATAGTGGACTTGTGTGAAGGTGCGTTGTCTTGGTGGAAAAGGAAATGATTCTTCAACATTCTAAGCTGTTTCGCCTTGATGGCTTCCCTCAAATAGTCGAGTTGGGAGCACAATATGCTCCTTTCACTTTCACTCTTTTTGACGAACTCAGTCAGGATAGCAACTCTCACATCCATAAAAACAGAGATCATGACCTTGCTGCTTAATGGGAATGACTTGAATATTTGCAGGCGGGGAGAGAGGGTGTTTCCACTGATCTGACTGTACCTTGGACTCTGGCTGAAAGTGGTGTACCCATGGTTCTGACATGGCCACAAGATGTTTGAGAAAAGTCACACGATCTGCCTCAAGGAGAGTCAAGTTTGCGGGAGACATGATGTGCTTGTGGTGTTTGTTGCCAACAGTCAAAATTTTCTGGACCCACCAATTTGACGCCCTGTGCCCATCTCGTAAAAGTGTTTGGATGTGTCCAACTCCTTCCTAGAACATCCCAACTTTCCATGTCAAGAAACGGACTGTTACATGGCTGTCTGCCATTATTATATCCTGGATTGCTGTGATGTATTCTACCGTAATAGCAATTGCTCGCCTTTTACAGCTGGGGACATGTTGGACACAGCTGTCCCTCCTCTTGAATTCAGCCACCCCTTTTAAGGGTGATGTGGGATTGAAAATTAACTTTCGAACCATTGCAGAGATATTTATAAAAATTTATAGGTTTATGTACCTTCCTGCTTTAACTAGATATTATACATTTCATTAATACAGATTTAATAGAAAAGAAGTTATGGTTGTCATATAAACCAATTAGGCATGTCAACTTAGGAAAGCTATCATTTCAGAAATAATGAAGACACACTGATTGTTTTTGTTGATGCCTTCTACAGGAAAGCTACAAGCTGGATAAGGCCAGCCGCATGTTTTTGATTACATTTCTGTAACGATGTAATCACTTTAAGGCTAAGTTCAATTTCTTTTATTGTCATTATATGTCAAATATGTAAGAATTTTTTGTGCTAATAAAAATTTAAAGATATAAAAAGTACTTCATCTTGCTCCTGACAAAATTTCATCCCAGAAACTACTTTGAAAGCAGGTTTTGGTGAGAGAGAGAGAGAGAGAGAACAACTTTAGTGAAAATGCCTGCAGAGTCGGTTAGGCTCCCTCCACGCAGGGAGGACAAGCTTTTACCGCAACGCGGCCACTACGTCAGTATCGTGCATTGTGCTCCTCGAGGTCTTGGTTCCTCGCTACTTCCCCGGGTCCGAGAGGGCCGCCGCTCCCTGTTTTGGTTGAAGCAAAGCAAAAAAGATAGTTTTCCTAAAGGTTTTGCTCGACAAAAAAAGTGCATAGTGAGGAAAATGAGCTCAAAGATTTCGGAACATGCTGCTTTATTTTAAGGCCAAAAACAATTAATTAAACGTGCCCTGCTTCATAGATTGAACCCTCATCTTCAATTCAAACCTGCTCATCAGCTTCAAGTCATCTTCACTTTATTTCAGCTTTAGAGCAGCCTAGCACCCTTGTCTGTGCTTGCAGACAAGGGTGCCGCAGTTAGAATTAGGCCTTTCTTTTTTAGTTTTTATGCTGCGGTCTGCTGTAATCCCAAGGGAAGGTCTCCCATGATTAAAATGCGTGAAAAAAAAAGTTCTAACATGGGCATTCACTCCATGTTCAGTTTCTTGCCCGCTCTGCGACCGCGCCTTGAATACAGCATTCATGGGCGCCTTCGATGGCGAGTGTGCGCCACCGTCACGAGAACAGAATACATTTTCTTCTTTTCTATGGCACAGATTGCAACCAACCTTGGTGATAAGCTTCTTTATATGTTTAGGAATCTAAAATAAACAAAATTTGAAAATGCATTTTTTTCCGGCGAAAATCGCAATTTCAGCCCAGGATACCCTTTTAACACAGTGGGATAGAATGAAGCATCCTTCCGTTATGTTTCTATCATGTGCTTGTGAACGTCCTGGCCACTCATGCTCTTTTGCAGCAGGTATCGCATGCCTGCATGTCTGCTTACTTCTCTTGTTTTTCAAAAAGTTATCAAAAAGGGGGTGGCAGCCCTAGTCAAGCTGCAGATATGCAGCTTTTACCCTGCTATCCTCACCATAAATGGTACATTTTGTTGTGGCACAAATGTACTGATGTGGTGAAATAAAGCAAATCTCAAATCTCAAAACCTTCTGCACTTCAGTCATCAATATTCGAAACATAGAATAAGTTATTAGTGAGAAATTTGATATGCGGCTTTCCTGAAACATTTGCTGAGTCGCAAAACTAACATTCAGCTTAGAAATATGCATTGTGGCTAGGTCAAGTTTTCAGTCACCCCTCGTACACACAAAATATCCTTCAGCAAGGTTTGCTACACTAAGCGATGCATAAAAAGCATTAAAGTAGTTGTATTGGCCCAAAATGAAATGAAAATTCACAAATGCAAATCTTGAGCGCTTCTCGCTGTGTTCACAGAAAGAACTGAAGATTAAAAATTTATTAAGCACTAAACATTTTCTGATTTCAGTAGTGAACAAAGAATGTGTACGAGGTGTTGTGATCGACTGTTTGCCTCGCGACACCCTTCAGTCACGGCTTGCACGATTATGGGGAACGGGCCGACGGCCTCGTCAAAATGGTTCTTGACATGGATGATTTATGACCAGCGTGGGAGTACCTCGTTCAGGAGAAGTTTGAGCAATTAGCATGATACGGCCATCACTTGTCAGCCACACAAACTGGCATGTCTAAGCCGGAGACGTGGTCAGTGCAATGATACAGCCATCACCCGTCAGCTGCATACATTGGCATGTCCAAGCTGGAGACGCGGTCAGCGTGATGATCAGCCATCACCTGTCAGAATACGATCACAGTCAGCGTACATTCTCCTCCTTTCCCTGTTTGTGCCCAGTGATGTGCGTGCATTTCCAACCAAGTTTCCTTTTTGTGGGAAAGGGAAACCGACCTCCAGATTGGTGGGACCTGATGTCATCGGTCTCCTGACTCCGGATTGGGGGAAGTGACTGAACAATGATCACGCGAGAAGGCCTAAAAGGAGCAATGGACGGCTGGAGTGATCGGCGACTACAACTTCCTCGTCAACTTTTCTGTATTACTTAGCATTTTCTTGTACATATGTAAATATAAATGTGCTTGTCAAGCGTCCTGAATATTGGACCCAGCCTCACGTTCACTAGCTCCTCCACAAGGAAAGAGGATCCCATGTCTTCGAACCCCCGAGTCACCAACAGGGGTGAAAGGATAAATAAAAGTAGTTTATATTGTCCAATACATACATTCTGTATTTGCAGTAATTGCACAAAGCAATTACAGATGGCTAAAGTGGCAAAGAACATTCAGCAGGTTACAGAGATTGGTTTATTATATAATGGCGAAAATCACTGCTAATATCAGGAAGAAAAAAAGAAAAAAGCTCTGCAACACCCACACCATGTTTGTGAAGTGGATGTAATGAAGTATAACAATAGGACAAATATGTCTACAAAGTTACAAGCATGGGGATGCTAGACTCTTGCGCGTCCCTTGATGTTGTTTTCCCTGTAATACCAGTAATCCGGCTTCTCCGTGTAGCTAAGCACCGCCGGCGGTCGGTGTGGTTGCAGCATATTACGAGAAATGGCATGAGCGTTGCACTGCTAATGCCACCTAATGGAGGGGTTATTGGGGCACGAAAGGAAGTAGACACATCCTCTTTGGCTTGGGTCGGTGAGCTACGTAGTCATTTCATGTGCTCGCCCACCGTTCGTGGGACTGTCCTGCGAAAGGCTTCGGTGCAGGACATCGGAATGGACGACCACAATCGTTCGAACATGCCACTGTTTGCGTGACCGTACGCACGAACAATTAGGCATTGGTGTCCAGCATGGGGGCGAACATATTCACTGCCTATCAGGTTGCGATGAGTCTGACTTCCTCGATTTGTCGCACACCCATCGGCATGTTCTATGCGTTCAGCTAGTTCAGATAATTCAGCTAGCAGGCATTAGTGTATGAAAGGTGCAATAAATGCCCTTTCGATTGTTTGCACTACTATGTTGTCACTGCTTTGTCCCAAGAACACATTTCAGACCCCACATCATACACCAGCAGCACAAGTTTAAAGTTTTTCTTACCACTGTAAGGATGCTCATTTTGAGTGGTTTCATACTATACCACTTTATTTCAAGAAATTACTACTCACAACATATAGTACTGTGATACAGTATAGGTCACAGTATATGTATTGTGATATATGGTGATGTACCGGGTGATCATGTTGAAGTTTTAGAGAATTTTAAAAACTTACATGTAGCAGATAGCATTATTCCATTCCTTGAGATGGAATATTCAAAGAGGCAGACATGCACAAGAGATCGAAACACATATTCAACTAATTAACAAAAAGTCACTAATTAACTTCACAAATAATTACTTTACAGTACATATCACAATTAAAAAAATGTAGCCAGTGAGTTTGCAAGGCATACCCACTTAGAATGCATTTTCAGAATGACACTAGTTTCAAAATATTCATTGGCAAAAATGTGCGACAAAATACATGAGTGTTCCAGTGACTTTTATGCTTCAATGCATAAAAGAGCATTTTGGTAAAAAGGCAAGTGGAACTACAGTGCGCTTTTATCACTGCGAGTTTGATGGTGCGTATCTCGAAACCTATGCCATCCTTAAAATTTTTTCTTAGTGGATATGCTTGCACACCATGTACAATTAGTAAATTGCAATATGTGCCACAAATTAATTAATGAAGAAGTTAATTAGTGAATTTTCGTCAATTAGTTGATTGTGTGTTTCGATTTCTCTTGCAAGTAATGTCCACCTCTGAATATTCCAGCTCAAGAAATAGAATTTTGCTGTCTGCCACATGTGATTTCTTAAAATTCTGTCAAACTTAAACATGATCACGTTGTATACTGTGATACATCAAATTATAGCCTAATCATTGGCATTTTGAATGGAAGATAGAAGCAGCAATTCCACAAAATGCTTCTGAAAATCTTTGTGAAACTACACCACATGGCAAAAAGTGCAAAATAAATTATTTGCGATATTACTGAAATGTATTCGGTAAAAAAAATCTAAAATGCAGGTTCTGTGCCTTGACAATGTTTTTTCTAGTTCTGTAACACGGCTGTTGCACAGTGCGCTTTCAATAGTTATCTGAGCCTGATTGGGATTGAATTTCTCTAACACGATTGGCTTTCTTTCACAGCTTTTTAAAGAAGCCAATCATGACAAAGTAATTCAATCTCGATTGGGCTGAATCCTCAATGTGAAGTATAAATAATACAGTTCAAACCTGTATCTCTGAAGGTATTTTTCTCATTTTGCATATTCTAAAGCAATGTTTTGAGTTATCAAAAACTCTAGTTTCTACATTACATTAGACATACTTAGTTTTAGAGAGTTTTCTGGGATTAGATTTTATGAAGAATGCTACTGTGGACCCAGATTTTAATGTAACTTTCTTCCAATACAAAAATTGAAATGTTGAACACAAAGTGGAAGTGCAATTGTAATAGTGCCACATACATACCTTTTTTTTTTAAAATGAAAACTACCATAACATAAAGAAATGGTTCCACAGTTTGGCCTCAACATATTATTATATAGAACACACCAATTCTAAACATTCTTGTAATTTCAGATTGATAGTTTTTCTGGCTAACCACAGTCACTCAAACCACTGAAGAGCCATAACTTTTTGAAACATTATAGAATAATAAAATTTGGCACCTAGCTTTATACTGCTGCTTTGAACATGCCTTTTAATCTTTATTGAAATTAAGGAAGTGGTTCAAAAGTTCACCTTTATGGGTAGCGTTCCCCCTGAAAGCAAAGCAACTGTCACAGTGGGCAACCACTGTGACAGTTGCAACCAGACAACCAGGCAACCAGACATAGTTTGCCAAGTTTTCACTGCTGCTATTGTTTAAACATTGTGCTGCTGGCTCAACCAAAGTGCAAGTTTTGCATTGTTTGATTCAGGAATAATGACACCAACTGGAAGCCAATTTCCACAGTACTGCATATTGAATCAGCACAAGACGTTTGACTAGTTATACTTAGCATTGTATACCTTCTGAAATACGAGACAGCACAGCAAGATGACATTCCACTCTCCTGTGAGAAGATGTACATGAGCCAAACCGGATGCTGCCTCAACATTCACCTCGGCAACCACTCAAACAACCTTTGCAAGAAACAAAGGAACCAACGCATCTCTCCATTGTAGCAATGTGGATGCACACCAGACTTTTACACATGCATTGTAATCGGAAGATACTGAAAAATGTATGTGCGCTTGATAACTGAAGCACATGTGTTTCACAACTGCAGAACTGCAAGGGACATTTAGAAAGTAAGTTTCGTCGTTTGTATGAAAGAGAAGATGGCACACCAGGTGGAACGAACAATCGCCATAAGAATCCATGCCTGTGGCTGGCTCAGCGACGGAAAGAGCATCAGCGGAGGAGGAATGATGCATGCGCAGAGTGCCGAAGAAGAGAGAGTAGCAGCAAACTGTCGTGCCGCCCGAGGTTATTCAAGAACAAATCACGAAGGCAGACAGACGTGTTCTGACAATGTGGTCGCCAGTGGAAGTGCGTGCTGTTATCCGGTAAGAATGGGCACCTGTTCCCTGCATTGAAAGCCGCACTTTCGGGACGTCACTTTTAAAACAATGCTGAGGTGGAGCAGGCCGTACGACAATTCCTTGCATCGGAGGGCACTGAGTTTCTTACAGAGCGGTTTCTTCAAACTGATTGCATGCTACAACGAATGTCTCAACATTGGTGGTGACTATGTGGAAAATGATGCAAGATGTATAGTTCATGATGCCATGGTGTATGTTTTTTTTTGTTGGAATTAAGTTTCTATGGGAAAATAAATGACAAAACTTACTTTCGGAACATGTGCTCACAGCTGTGCTCGCTCTATATTGCCTTGCCGTGATAAAGTCACAGTTAGTCAGTGCTTGTTTTGTCTTCTCCCTATCTATCTTCATCTTACTGCACTGTTTCACAGTTCAGAAGCCTGCCTATTAAAGTTTTATTTTTCAGGTCTCCCTAGCATGCCAAATACTCACAAATCTCACCAAAAATATAAGTGCAGTTCAATTCATATGGTGCATGGCATTGCTTGTAGGATGATTTCAAAGTCATTGTTTGGAATCGTGTTAAAAGATTCAAATGGACTGACCTCTATGTCCCAGAAAAGAGAGAGTTAACTAAAAGAGAAATAATTATTCAGGGGTCCAAGACATCAAAGGGCATTGTCAGCCTCAAAAAAAAAAAAAGAAGTTATACATGCTATATGCAATACTAAATTTTAGCAGGAACGACAGCTTTAGAAATAAAAAATATACCTGAAGCAAGTTTTTGGCCAGCCTGACTTTGCCAGTGTAGAGAAGAAGAAAATGATTGCTCAGCTGACGGCAGAGTTCATTTGAAAATGGCAGCACTTCAACATCCACACAAAGTGGTAAGTGAGGCTGGGAGGAGCCTTGCACAAGCCCACCAGTAACTCCCCCAACTTGATCTTGCCAGCCTCCTCCTGTTGTTAAGAGTTGTTCTACAAGCAGAACCTGTAACAGAAGCGTGCAATACCTGGTCAAAAGTAACACATGAACACATCTATGTGCTTTTACTCATGCTTACATGGTTGCTGTCTATAGGGGCTAGAGGTGAAAAGCCCGCAAAGAGCTATACTGTGTACCGATTACACTGCCAAGAGAAGTCAGGCTCTGTTTGTGCACAGGGAAAATGCTAGAAACAATAACCTGCTGCAGGGCAAAGGATGTACAAAACCTTGTAGAAATTCTGGCGAAATAAATATTTGCTTCTTGATCGTTGCTGAAGATACAAGTATACTCCTCCCTTGTGCAACAACAATGCAAATAGTGCAACAGCAACTATTTAAATATGGCAACTTTATTTGTGATACTGCAACATACAAAGTAGCAATAGCATTAGAAAAATCAAGTTCTGCTTACACAGTGAATGACAGCCAGCTTGTCAAATGTCCGTCCAACTGCAGTCCACAGAGCTGACACAATAGCTGCAGCCAAGATGCTACTTGTTCCCAGGCCTGCAACATTTAAAGGCATCTCAAATCGTAGCTCTTGCCAGAAAAGGAGCAGGCTTTACCTGATCCTTGAGGCAAGTTGGACCAGCTCTGTAGCTCAATGCCACCTCCATGCAGTGCTAGAAGCTGCTGTGACAGCTTATGTTCATGGTCAATCTTGACAACACCAGAGCCAATAAGACAGGCTTTAAGGAGAGCACCTGCAGTTACAAGGGAAGGGGTCACACATCAAGAAATGTCACATATTTTAGAAAAACCTCTTCTTTGAGCAAAGGTTATGGCCCACGTTACCAGTTTCTGAAGTTATATGTGCTGTTACATGCACAAGCATACAGTTACAGTAGATATCATCCACTGCTAAACTTGGATGGCAAAGATAGATGATTTATTTGCACTCCAAGAAGACATTTATAAATGAGGCCACTAAAACAAAAGTGTCTGTCTTGTTTCCAAAGCTTTGACCTTTATTGTATGGTGACTGACCTAACCAATTAAAACAATTGTGTCAGATGACTCAACACAATCCTCATAAAATAGTACTTTGGCTACAACTTCATGGCCAAATAACTAGGTATTAAGTAGTGGTGTGCGAATATGTGAAACTTCGAATATAAATCAGGCAGTCTGCTACTAGATTTCTATTAGGTTTGAGAATTAGCTATTCGAAGTTGTCGAATATTCATTCTGTACGAATACTATAAGCGACATCGACAGTTGCAGTCTAAAGAGAGAAGGACCAAGTGGAGATCCTTCCAAATTATTCTGATGCAGAAAAACCATAGCTGCACAGACAAACCCATTCCTGAGAGAATGAATGAAGGAGATCTATTCTATACAATCGTTTCCAGTCGTTAATAAGCAAGTCTCACCTTGTGGAGCCTACGCATTTGCAGACACAACTGAGGCAAAGCAAGTTACTATTTGACCCATCTCACCATGTTTGTATTCCTTAAAAACGGTATGCAGTGCTGCAGTATTACACTTAGCTTCTTAAACGAACACTGCACTATACAGGGTGCTTTTTTCTAGCTGCACCAAATTTTTTAAATGAGAAAAATATAATTCATGGTAACTTTATGTTTACCATTTGAGTGTACGAATAGGTGGCCTCTAGATACAGAGCAATTTCCGCAATTATGTGCCTAATTAGCGAAGTTAGGGTAATAAGCTTTCTAAGGATCAACAACAGGTCGCTACAGCAAATGAGTACTTTTGGGCCCGTCCTTGACAGTACCTATCCCAACGGTCGAATTTTGAATAGCGGATTTCACATGGGAGATACGCGAACAGTTAGTTTCCCTTGGCAGGCTCCTTGAAACCGAAACTGGCTGGAAAAAGAGCATCTGTGTGGTCAATGTTGCCGCCCCCCTGACTTCTGTCACGTCTCCGAGGTCACCGCCAGTCCGGCCTGCGAGCAGCTTGCGTTATCTCATTGCTATCTACGGTGTTGGCCTAGCGCTTCAGTGCCGGCAGTCCACCAAGTTTACCTTGTCATTCTGTTGGGTGCCACATGTCCATTTCCACCGACGAAATGCCATTTCAGGGGCCGAAAGGAATGACGAAGTAAATTTGGCGGCCCGCCGGCATTGAAGCAATAGGCCAACGCTGCAGACAGCAAGCAGATAATGCAAGCTGCTCGCACGGCTGGGCCGGTGGTGACCTCGGAGACATGACGAAAGGGCGGGGGGGCAGCGACATTGACCACACAGATGCTCTTTTTCCAGCCAGTTTCGGTTTCAAGGAGCCTGCCAACGGAAACTAATCGTTCGCATAGCTCCCGCATGAAATCCACTATTTAAAATTTAATCGTTGGGGTATATAGTGTCGAGGACGGGCCCCAAAGTACTCAATTGCTGTAGCCACTTATTGTTGATAATTAACAAGCTAATTACGGTAACTTTGCTAATTAGGCACATAATTGCAGAAATTGCTCTGTATCTAGAGGCCGCCTATCCGTACACTCAAATGGTAAACATAAAGTTACCGTGATTTATATTTTTCTAATTTCAAAATTTGGTGCAGCTAAAAGAAAAACGCCCTGTATATATGCATCTTGCAGTGTGCTATTCCTCTGTTTCCTATAGTCACTGGTTATGGTACACCAGGTACAGCCACCTTTCGTCTGTTTTTCACTTACAAGCTTTTCAGTTGACCTGACGTCCAGTCGTCAATGGGGCGCCGAAACACTTTTCTGAGTAATCATAGAATGGCCTCACTATTAAAGGACATTGTCTCACGAACCTCATGCCGCAAAATTTTTTTAAGTACTTCAAGTACGAGTGGAGTTATCGCATCGATATGCAGCTTTCTCTTTCTTTTCATATCTGCTAGTGCTTTGGAAGCTACACAGGAGAGAAAGCCAGAGGGAAAACCCCCCGTCCAAATATTGAGCACCTCGGCAGTGAAAGGGCTTATCGCAGCACCCTGTGGCGGCTGCAGATTATGCTGGCAGCTGCGGCAGACTACGCTATGTAGCACATGCTGTTGCTATCAGCTCCGAGCCCACACGGAGCAGTTACAGCTGTTGTGTGTAGACGAACAGTGTAAAGATGAAAGGACTTTCCTATTTTTGCTTTTAGAACACAGACATTTCTGTTTCATTTATTTAACTCAATATTAGCAACTATGCATTACTGAGACTGCTCTTGTGATGATGAAATCAGCCAGTAGCATTGGTGGATCTAGCTGCTTGCGATGATGCTGCATGACGAAGTTGCGGCTATGTCCTAGATTAATGCAGCCATGTCTTTCTGCGTGGGTCTCAGAACTATGATTTTCAGAGGACAACAGTCTCACATGCTTTTCTCATAGCCTTGGCAGAGAGGCCTTTAATTTTCTTACTGATGTAACTAATTACTCCTCAGCAGGCTTGAAAGCACTGAATTTTTAACAAAGAGTGCAAAAAAAAAAAAGCTGCATTGCACTAATGTCAATTAGTTCTTGTTTGGGTAAGGCCAGTCTGGCCCAAAAATGAGGGAAGCCGAAGAGTAAGGTTTTCAAGCTCATTTCTCTTAGCACTTCAGTAAAGCAAACAGGACAAAATCAACCCACTAACAGACACTCATGTACAAAGACCAGGTTTCCTTTACTCCACTTTTCCATCAAATTATGTTCATGAGATTGTGCAGGTGCGATACTGAAACACTGGAGGGTTTTGAGCACATGGAGATGAAAGGATATCATGATTCAAAAACACACGGAAACTGATACAGGCAAGTCAATGAGGATGTAACTGGGCATTATGCCCCTTACGGAAAAGTAACAGACACCACCTGCAGTTTGAACTACAGTTTAAAGGCAGTCAGCAAACATGTTGATTTTTCTTTAGGACATTATTCAGGCACAGGACTACATCAGAAGGAACAAAGAACAACTGTGCCACCAGGTGGCACACAAAGTTAAGGACTTGACAGAGGGTTCTGTTACTTTTGTGCCTAGGTGTACAGTTACAGCATCTAGGAGGCCAATGAACCAAGGACAAAGGCATAATTCACCCAAGGCGCCATTTATATGTAGCATGAGCTTTCCTAGCAACACTTTATATTGCAGAAAGCGTTCCTACAGCTTAATACAAAATCAACATGGTCATATTCATGCACGTGGCATCCTTACCTCTAGCACCAGGCTGACTATAGTCAAGAAGGTCTTCCATGGTAAATATTTCAACCTTCTCTGGAACATTTTGGTGCAGCAGTGTGATGACAATGTGTGGTCTATTAGACAGGAAAATCACAATAGAGTGTATTAATTATGAAATCAGCTGGAAAAGAAACAGTATGTCTCATAAGGCACAACTTACTCATGTATTCTTCGTGCCTTGGCTCCAATGGGTTTCTGTCAACAAAAATCTTTAGCAGATCTATGCGATCTCTTGGTACATATTCATTAGGATCAGTGTCGGCTGTTAATAGTGAGCCCATTAAGAGCAAAGACATTAACTAGCTTACACTGCTGTCTTTACAAAGGTCACTGAAATCTGAAGAAATTTACATAAGGACTATCAGAAACTTTTGAGAAGATGACCACCTGCTCTACCAAGGTTCATTGCAACTTAGGTAATTACAGCTTTAGTCCTTTCCCAGACACTAAATGACTAACCAGTATCTATGAGACTACTCACTAGTTATCTACATAGTTTAATGGTGATACATTTACTCTGCTTCCTGTGAGGATTCTTGGAAAATGATCTATGCACCGAGGCCCAAGTGAACAGCACTGAGGAAACTAGACAAATCAAAGTGTGGATAAGTTTTTAACAGTTGGCATGGCCAGAAGGTTTTAATATGCACATGCAGTTTGAGATATTTCTGCTGCTACAGACCACGAAGCACAGAAGAACTGGCAGTAATGAGAAAAAAAAAATTATATTAACTCAACTTCCATGTCCCAAACGCATAACAAAATTATAACAGGAAGAAATTTGAACATATTTTCCTAGCTGAAGACATGGCTACAAATTGGAGCCAACTCAAAATAGGTACTGTAAGTATTATTGATACAATGTAGCATTAAGAGGCAATGAATGCATAGCACAACCATGCTCAACTTCTAAAATGAGTGTAGCATTACAAATAAAATTAAACATGCAAATTAAAATGGTTAACAGCTCACCTGGCCATCAACAAGCACAGCAATATTAATTACTGAGCCCCCAAGCTCATAGCAGATAGGTGGTGTGTCTGTCCACCCACCAAACAAATCCATTCTTGCAGGGCACTCTGCTACAGCCCACTCTCCAAAAGGGGGTGGGCAAGGAGCTGCAGCTGTTATGGTATACTGCAACCAAGAACACAACATCGGTAGAACACATGCACACACACATGCACACAGCTGTGTGGCATGTGGTAAAATAAAGCACTGTAAATCAATATGAAGGATTAGTTCAAAAGAATAAAAAACCAAGCAGACTCATGCAACCTTGCAGAATCATTTCGCAGAATCACTACCGAATTCTCACTGAAGTTGTTTCTGCTCTGAACTTTTTCCGATGGTGGCCTTTCAATTTGATCCTAACCTCTGGTCTTGGTCTTGCTTATCTCTATGTCCCAGCCTGAAAGTTTCATTATCATGCTTAAGTTGAGTTTCAAAACTTACTCCATACTTTCTGCAGTTCTTGTGCCCTTTTGTTTTTTTTTCTTCTGGCTCCCGTAATTACCCCACAACTTTGAAGCCGGACCAGCACGTATATCAAGGTGCATACTCCATTCCCAATCATTTCCAACTTTACCCTCCGCGGAGGATTAGTGGCTATGGTGTTACACTGCTAAGCATGAGGTCGGGGCATCAAATCTCGGCCGCAGCAGATGCATTTTGATGTGGGTGAAATACAAAAATGCCTGTGTCCTGTGCATCGGGGGCACGTTAAAGAACCTCAGGTGTTAAAAATTAATCCGGAGTCCCTTACTACAGCGTGCCTCATAATCAGATAGTGGTTTTGGCACATTAAACCCCAGAATTTAATTTAATTTAAAAAAATTTCAATGTTACCTGCCTCGTAATTCTCTGACAGCAATGGCTTTAGTCGTACTCATACTTCTGCTGGGAACATACAATTGATGTGACTTTGGTAAATTTCTTCCAACTTCCTAGTTGCCCTACAAATTTTAAACTTTACTAGCATGTTCTTAAAGGTACATGCTCCTTATAAAGCCTCTATCTGATCTGCCCAGTAGTTGCTTTGTGGTACTTCTGTGAAATAAAACTTACAAGGTAGCTCCAATAAGGAATTACTGAACCTTTGATAATTTCACACGACGAACCTAATCAACCAAGATCAACATACATAATTCCAACTATGTGTACATATCATCCGCCACAGCTATGACCCCTATTCCCCCAACATGCGCACATGACTTTATCCAGCAGTCAATGGAGACACTGGGCCATAAGCACCGTGATGGCCCAGTGTCTCCATTGACTGCTGGATAACCATCTACGTGATGAACCCATCTACGTGATGGGTTCGCCCTCCCATCACGTAGATGGGAGGGCGAACCCCCCCTGGCGATACCGAAGCCTACCCTCCCCCACACACAGACCTAAGATGTCATTACCAGAGTTTTCTCACCCACATCATTTGAGATTTCTTTTTACTTGCCTCAACCTTCTTACTTAAAATTTTATTGTGGCTATTAGCTTACTGCATCATTCTTGGTGCAGACGTTCACGACCTTTAATTCATACTTTTGCTTTATTTCTGCAAATCATGACACTAGGATGACAAGCACATTAGAAGCACTAGCGGCAGCTGCCTCATCTGTATTGTCTCACTTCAACATTGTTTTAAATTTTTGCTTTAAACGCCTTGCACATACACAATGTATTTAAATATACACAAAAGACAAAGTTTATTATATTTTTGAAAGAGAACGAGGTAGCCAATTATAAATTATTTCTAAAGGTATGAATAGTCTATGCCTGGAGAATTAATATGTTACTGCATGTTCATCTCGCTTCAAATTGCTTTGTGTGCTGTTTTTGACCCTGAAAAAAAACTGCAGACTTCAGTGACCTCTTCAGCAAAGTCTTTTTTATCAACAGCGTGTAAAATGCACATGAATGATACACGTCTCAGTATCGCTTCTCATACCAGTAAGCAATGCTAATGACTCATAAGAAAAAAAGAACTCTTCTAATAATTTACAATGTGTATTAGGGATGGAAACATCCTCACTTGCATGCAGAGGTCATAAATATATAAAGGGTGTTAAACTAACGTGCACCCAGACTTACAAAAAAAACAATTGTGTTACATGTACTCTAAGAAAACCTAGTGCATATTGTTTCCAGTACAGTGAAGTAGCTGCCAGTAATTTTTTCATCGCTGAGATTTAATTAGGTAATTGTATCATCAGAAATTATGAAAACCTGAGACATACCGGCAGCTTCCAGAAACAGTGGCAGAGGAGTTCATCTTTGAGTCCTAGCCTGCGCACGCATGTTCTAGCATTTATGGCCTCAAACCGTCATGCTAGCGTTGGCGACGTGGTCGCCCAGGTACCAATTTCCAAGTCATCAGTTTAGAGTATTCTAAATGAATCGGCTTTTAACCTGTACCACGTTAACCTGCACCGATGCTTGGAAGATATGCACCTGCAGAATCGACTAGATTTCTCAAAATAAGTCCTCACAAAAGCTGATGAGTCATCAGACTTTTTGAGCAACATCATGTGCACAGATGAAGCCAATTTTTGCAGAAAGTGGATGGGGAAACGGCGCCACAGTAGCTCAATTGGTAGAGCATTGCATGTGTAATTCGAAGAAATGGGATCGTTCCCCACCTGCGGCAAGTTGATTTTTCATCCACTTTGTGGGGTTCTCCTCCCATACTCTTGGGACAAAGGAACGACAACACAGTAGTGCAAACAATCACAAGGGCATTTATTTCATCCTTCATAGATCAATGCCTGCTAGCCAAGTTGCTATCCACAAAACATTCCGATGTGCGCGCAACAAATCTAGAAAGTCAGACTCACCGCGAGCGAATATGTTCGCCCCATGCTGGATCCCAACGCCTGGTCGTTCGCGTGTACGGTCACGCGAATCGTGGTGCGTTCGAAGGCAGCCATGCGAGGCAGTCTCGCAGAAGCATGGGTCGGCGCGCACGCGGGACGTCCACGCTGTTCCCCGACCCGCCGGGAAAGAGCCAGCCCCTTCTCCCCTGCGCCCCCAAGTAACCCTGCCGTGAGGCGGCGTTAGCAGCGCAACACTGGCGCCATCTCTCGCACTGCGCCCCAACCACATCGACCGCCGCGGGCATCACGCAGGCCACGCGGCGAAGCCGGATTACAGGAGACGCCATGCGGGAAAAACATATCAGGGGACGCGCGAGAGTCGCGCATCCCCACAACTTTCATTTCCATTAATTTATGATTTCTTTATTTTCATTTATTAAGCACAAGTAATTTCACCTATGCTGTCCTTGGTGTCAGTGTTTGTTGGCTTCTTATGATATAATTAATAAAAATCGGGCCCCTTGGTTAACCGCTTTTTTTTCGTGTCTGATAATTTGTAACATTTATTTGCAAATTGCCTAAGGAATCTAGGAAAGAGACTGCATGTGATGAATAGGCTGTCAGTGTGATAATACAAAGGCACGTTTTCAACAGTCCTAAGGAATTTAAAAAAAAATTTATGAATCTTATGCTAGTTTTCATGGGTCGTGGTTGCCCAAACTAAATGGCAATATTTAACTCTAGAATAAAACAACATGTTGTAGATTAGTATCATAATGTTAGATGGCAGTATCTGGTGATTACAGTAAATAATACCAAAAATTTGTGCAAGCTTGATCAGCATAAGATTGATGTGGGCATTCTATGACATGTTTTCTTGAAATACAATGCCTAAAGTCTTAAAGTAGGGCACAATTTCAATGTGCATTGATCTTAACAAAATAGATTTATTAGTCAATATGCTCTGGTTGTTGGATAGAAATGCTAGCTTTAGTTTTACTAGTATTAATCTGAAGGCAAGTTCATTGTGTCCATTCATGCGAGTTTAAAGCAAGTTTCCTGCATCAATAAAATCATCAATTGATTTACCCATTAAGAACATACTGGTATCATCTGCGTACATGATGAATTTGGTGCTTGCATCGACTTTGACAATATTGTTAATGGACATATTAAATAAACACGGGCCTAAAATACTCCACTTGTGGTACTCCTGAGGATACAGGAAGTGAGTCGAAAAGTGAATCATTAAGTGAGGCAGCTTTGTGCAATGTTTTAGGCAGTAACGTACGAGAGATGCAGGCTTACCACATATGCCATACCGGTCAAGTTTTCTTATCAATAGGTCTTGATTAATGTTGTCAAAAGCTTTTGACAGGTCCACAAATATTCTGAGTACAATATTTCCATCTTTTAATTAGGAATGTATGTGTTCTTTTTGAGAGAGCAACGTTTGCTGGGTACTGAGGCCTTTACAAAAGCCATATCGGCAGTTTGATAACAGGTTATGTTTACGCTCCAACTCAGTGGAACGTTTTAAAATAACTTTTACAAATGTTTCTGAACAAACAGGTAGTAAAGAGATTAACCCATAGTTTCCCATGTCATTTTTATTGCCTTTCCTGAACAAAATTTTAGTATGTTCACTCTGCATACTTTGGCGGAATACAGCTTTACTCAAACAAAGATTAATAATATGAGCAATGCATGGCGCTATGAGATCAATTACATGCTTTACTGGGTTTATTTGAAGGCCACAAATATCTTTAGCACTGCTATTTCTTATATTGTAAATAACATTACTTATCTCACTTTCATGCACAGGGTACAAGAACAAAGAACTATTATTTATTGATATCAATTCAAGGTTATTAGTACATTAGGTTTTGCAGTCTATATTAACAAAGTGCTTGTTGAAAGCATCTGCTAGTGCCTTTCCCTTCAGTTCAATGCCATCTATTTCCAAGGTAGATATTTTTCCTGCAGGTACTTTACAATTTATAACAAGAAGGTTAATCTTTTTCACATTGTTTCTGTAGACCCAGCAGCAGAAGTGAATGAATTAGCGAAGTAGTCATGCCTAGCTTTTTTCAAATCCATATTTAGGTGATTGCGAAGTTTTTTATATGACTAAAAAGTTACTTGGAGTAGGTTCTTATAAATTCGTTGTACAAGGCATATTTATTGCGCATTCTTGTAGTTATCTCAACTGCAACTCAGTGCTTACGAATGTTTGTCCTTTTTATTAAACATTTAAATGAAAACTGATCATAAACTGACTTGAAGACACTAAAAGAATGATTGTAAGCTCCCTTTGAAGTGTTCCTTAATGAATAGAAATATTGGTAAAGGATTGCTTAAGTCTAATGTAAAGACACTTTATTTCGTGGTTTCTAAGTTTATGTTGGTAATGAAGAAGTCAATAAGAGTGGATAAGTTTTGTGTTACTCTTGTAGGGAGATTATTTACATTCCGACAGGCATTTAAATTTAATATGATGTCTGATTGTAGTTTAGGCAGATAATTTTTTATCATGTTAATATTAATGACACCACAAAAAATTATTTTTAGTTTTGATATCATTAACAAAGCTAAGAAATCTATCCAGGTATTCTAGAAAACTGTGGCAGAACTATTAGGCACAATACAGTGTTATTTGGTTGAATTGTTAGAATTTCATAATTCTGTGTGATTTCAGAATACTGGTTTAATATTTCACAAGTGTAGGTTTGTCGTACTGAAATTCACACTCCACCACCATGACCAGTTCAACGATTGAGATAGAAAGTGCTGTACAACGGCAAGTGAAATACGTTGTCATCAGTGCACCATAGCTCTGTTAACATGATTGTATAAATGAATCTTTAGTTTCCTCGATGAGGAGAGCAAAATCAGTTTCTTTATTCTTAATAGAGCGTATGTTAGCATGCAAACATGTGAATGATTCAACAAGGGAACTTCCTAAAAACCAGTCAAAAGTGTGCGGCAGCACACACTGTTCATCACTTGAGTAAGCCATCGTAAACGGTGACTATAACAGTTGCGTTTGTCGCTACCTTATCCAAGCTTTTCATGATTGCAAGCATTGGTAATAACTATCACTTGTTCACTGTCACACTTGCGAACTAGAACCCTGTTGTTGCTATGCCAAACGTACTTCAAGTCATTAGCTTTGGCCCAGTTTTTTGCCTCAAACAGCAATGTTCGCGCTCTTTTTGTCAGGTTTTCCAGAAGGAAAATGTTGCTCTTTGCATTGTGCAGTTCTCTTCTGTTTTGCCACCCCTTGTCTCTGATTGCTTACTTTGTAAAGCGACAGACTATGCCAGGTATCTTATCTTTCGTTGAAGGCAAGCGATGAACTGCTACTACGTCACTTAAGAGAAGCTGCAGTAAATTCATCTGTGCTCTTAATTTATTGAACTCATGCAACAAATTTTCATTTTTCTGTCTGCCCAAGTCCATGATATTTAAGGTTTAGCTTAAGACTTCACCATTTCATGTTGTGAACTTCGGTCTCCAACTGTGCAATTTCAGAGTTTTGAGCTTGAGCCTCAATTTTTGCCACCCTACTTTCAAGTCCTTCCCTTCCTGCTAATTTCTTTCTGAATGATATCTTCCACGCTTTCTCAACAGTTTCTTTCAGTGGTATTAGGTACTCTAGCTTTTTGTTGATTAACTTGAGCCACACCTGAATGTCGTGCTTAGCTGCATCATCGACTGATTTTCCAGGTAGATCTGCACGACTTTTCATGCGTGTACAGGCTAAGCAACGCCAAGCATTTCGATAATGCTCTTCCTTCATCTTAATTGTTGTGTCCGAGACTCCCTGCACTCTTTTCTGTGTGATATTTGAGATGAGAGTCAGTGCATTCTATTGCTGAATCAGAGTTCATGAAACACATTGCAAATCACACACTGCCTGAGCAAAGGCATAGTCACGTAGTATGTTTTGGCAGCAGCGGCAGTTAGGAAAATAAGAAAAAGAAGACAGGATAGGGACTAACCTGTAAAGCACAAGATTTTGCATAAGATGGTGCTCGTTCTGTGCTGCCGCTGCTGCCAATGTAACAATGTCTGGCTTGCCTGCTTCTTGCTTTTTGGTGCTGTTCCAGATAGGCATTCCCTTCATTGGCGACAAAGTGATATTGGTTGAAGATACTGTTTCAGAGAAGCTGGCATTGTGTGCAAACACAGGCCACAATGAACAGATCGATGTTTGTATATACTGTAAAGTAGATTTTGCAAAAGACGATGCTTGTTTCGTGTTGCCACTGCGGCCAATGTGACAGTGCCTGGCTTGCTTGCTTGCTTTATGGCGCTGTTCTGGATGGGTGTTCCCTTCATTGGCCACAAAGTAATCTTGGTTGAAGATAACATTTCAGAGAAGCTGGCGTTGCGCACAGGCAGGCCACACGATGAACAGGCTGATGTCCATATATTCTGTAAAGTAGAAGATTTTGCAAAAGACGATGCTTGTTTCGTGTTGCCACTGCGGCCAATGTGACAATGCCTGGCTTGCTTGCTTGCTTTATGGCGCTGTTCCGGATGGGCGTTCCCTTCATTGGTGATGATGCAATCTTGGTTGAAGATACTGTTTCAGAAAAGCTGGCGTTGTGTGCAAGCAAAACTCTTACTTTGGCTACTTGGTTCATGTTTGAATGTGTAAAGAGCAGGGCGCAAAGAACAGGACAGAAGAACACAAACGACAGGACCGGCGCCAGTCCTGTCATTTGTGTTCTTCTTCTGTCCTGTTCCTTGTGCCCTGCTCTTTACACATTGTGTGCAAATGCAGGCCACACAATGAATGGGCCAATGTCCGTATATTCTGTAAAGCACAAGATTTAGCATAAGACAATGCTCATCCCATGCTGCCACCGCTGCGAATTCTTCCCACATATGAGGCCCAAAGTGAGCCTGCTGAGTGCAGTAAGCTAAATGACTGCTTATGAAAGCTACCAGTCAACATTTGCACACTTTCTGCCAGGCTCACCTTTTCTGTGGTCAGTACAGCTTTTCGTATAAGCACCTGAAGAGCACCTTCATAATGCCTTGCTGCTCGCATCATGCGGTCTGGCCGGTCCATCCACTTGAGACGTTCATGCTTCAAAGCTAGGGCACCCTTCTGAACTTGTCCTTCCTGTGATACGAAATGGTACTTATATGTATGCGTGTAGGTGTACTACACAGCAGTTAAAGAAATCCTTACGATCATGACTCCAACTGCCGACTCTATACGCTTGGATTTCAGGTTTGAATCAAGCAGCAAATAGTTTTTTTTTTCAAGCAAAGCTTTCTTTGCCTCTTCCCCCAACTTTGCGGATGCTGACTGCCGGCTGCTACTGTCTTGCCAATAAAAAAAAACTTGAATCACTGAGTATGCTCCTAACTGACTATCTTGGCTACTGGGTATGCAACAATTAGGAATGTGGTACTGGGCGTGTGAACATTCTTGGTTAAAAAAAACAAAACAAAAAAGAAACCCTCCAGAATGGGAGTGTACCACTGGGTAGGAGCCCAAATAGACACAAGAATCAAGAAGTGAAGAAGTTAGCAGCAGAAGCTGCGAAGCATGGGAAAAGAATATAAGTGAATAAAATTGGACCGTAGCATGCATTCAGAGAAGAGCACTAAGCTACATAGAAGTGAAAAAGTGAATACACTTCAGTAAACCTCACCAAAAGCTTTGCTGATCATCATTCACACATTTCGGGATCCCCCAATATGTTTTCATTACCCCACCCACTACCCAAAATACATAGATCCTAAAGTCAGTCATGTTAGAAGTAACAAGATAACTTTACTCAGTCAACTGACTACTACAATTCTTGTAACTAATGCCCGCCTGGCTATGAAAACGAGCTGCAACAAGTTTTGTTTAGCTGACAGAATTTTTCCCTGAAACTAAACAAAAATTGCATACAAGCACTGCATATTGTCGCACTCAGTGTTGTGCAATAGTCATGGCTAGTTAAGACAAGCAGCACAGCAAATTTGACCAATGAAAGCAAAATGTAGCTATACTCTCACCTCCAGCAACTGGAAAGCACACATCCAGGTCTTGTTGCCTCCAGGACCACTTCTCAAGCCGCCAAAATTTCCAGCCATTGCACCCAAAAAGTCAGCAATGCATGAAAATGCTCTTGATGCTATGGCTAGATCCTTGCTAGCCTCTTGTCCTTCAGCAACTACACAAAAATAAGCACTGCCTCATCACTTCTACAATCTATCAAATTAGTGACTGTTTCTTGCATGATATGGAACTTCATTTCTGAATTACAGTAGACTCCCTTTAAGACGAACTCGAAGACACCATGCAAATTTGTTTGTCTTATCAGACGTTCATCTTATCAGAAATAGCTGACAACTTGACCATGTGTATCCAAATATCATACTTCAAAACAGTAAATGAAGTAGGCTTACAATGACAGAAAAATGACAAAAAGCATTTATCATATTTACTCGCATAATGAACGCACTTGCGTAATGAACACAGCCCTACATTTCCAATCAAGTGCTTTTTTTTTCTTTTTCTCGCATAGTGATCACACCCTGAACTTGCTGCTGTGGAGTAGGAGACACATGGTACGATTTGGAGTCTGATACGGCATCCGGCAGGTGCGATTGTGTCCGAACCCATGACAGACGCGGAATCCTACTGTGTCTCCTACTTTTATTGCAACAGCAATTATATGGATGCTCCAGGCGCATTTTTGCCACCGTCGTGGTTGCCGTCACTGCATGCCGCATGGTGTAGGTGTGAGTGAAAGCACGAGAGGGAAGCCGACGATCATGGCTCAATCTCGCGCACCGTCTTTCACCGCGCAAGAGGCCCAGGTGGGGGGGGAAGGGAGGGGGCAGGGAGGGGCGGTGGCATTTTACTCTAGCAGCAACTACGTATTGCACAACTGCACCCAAGGGGTGCTGACGATCCAGCTCAATCTCTCACATACAAGGGAGGAAAGCGGGAAGGAAACATGCAGTTTTCCACTGCGCGCATGGCGCCAGGCGGTAGTGTGGCATTTTACTGTGGCAGCAACTGCGCATTGCACAGCCGTGGCGTGCCCTATCTTCAAAGCGATCTGCATCGGGGGCTGAGGCGATGGCGGTTCATACTTTTGTGCGTGCTGCATTCTTGCTGCTCAGGTTGCGCTGAAGCGAACGTCTGCAAGTTTATACAACCGATAAAGCTACTATCCTTACTTCGTGTAGCTGTTTACACATTTGCTATCACAATTGATGGTTCACATTTCAGGCGAAACTGACTTTCTTAGAGGTGGCCGCGGGAAAAAGAAACCGCTCGAAATTTTACCCTGTATAATGAATGCACCCCCCAACTTTGCACATAATTTTCGGGAAAAAAAGTTCGTTCATTTTGCAAGTCAATACGGTATTTAGCTGAACTTAATAGAAAATTATTTTCAAGTCATACGTTTGCTAGGTTTCATCCAGTCCATGATGGATGTTTGTCGCTGCTGTGCAAATCGGCGAGCAGCCACAAATGACATCATCTCACCTAATGACCTTAAAAATTCTTGTGTGCTTTCGTGCTGCTGGAAAAAGTTCACTAGGGAGTTCAAGCAAGCACATGCCGCCTCACAAGTCATTGGTGCAGGCTCCGAGCTAGCAAAAATACAAACGAGCGTGCTGAGCACACAGAAAAACAACACCACCTAGAGAAAAGTCCAGGTGATGTTGAGCGAAATGGGGAACAAGAAACGAGGCAAAGCATTGTGGAGGAGAAAGGTAGGTGGAGGCGCGCTGTGTTGACTTCCTCTAGCAGTTGCTACAGGTTTTGTTTGCGATATGGACGTACCGGGTTCGTCTCGTCATAGCATCGTCCTCATGTGCGAACCCTGTCTTGAATATGATATGAAATGTGGACAGTGTAGGTGTCTAGGCGCACCGAGGGCTGATAGCTTCGTATGCGCTACAGCACCCATATGCTTGCGCGTCACCTGCATTCATGAAATGAAACATCACTGTAACTTTTTTTGTTTCCTCCTCTCGTTTTCACCACTGTCCAAGGATGATGTGCGCCACAGGCCTCCAGTAGAGTGCCTCGATGTGGGCCCTCAGATGTGGCGCATCAAGGCACCTTAGCCTCCAGGATCGGTAGCGGTGGCGATCACTCCGAATGTTCATCTTAACCGAAGAATATGTCTGAGACGGTTCATCTTAAGTGGATTTTTTTTTTGCATTGAGTCTATGGAAAACCAAACAAACATTCCCATGTTGTTCATTATATGCAAGAATTCGGCTTAACCGAGTGTCTTAATGAGCGTTCACAGTACACTGCCCAGAGTATAAACATACACAGGAAAAAATGTATGCATTGTGCACTAACCATTGTTTATACTTTCACAAATGTTTGTCATGCATATATATGCAACTACCAAATTGAAACAAAAAAAATTCACAGTACTGCACTGCAAACAAACAAAAGAATGAGAACACCATGAAAATGGTGCTATGAAATATTATATGCAAGAACTCGGCTTAACTGAGCTTGTCTTAATGAGCATTGGCTGTACACTGCTTAGGCCATACACATACACAGAAAAAAATGTAAGCATTGTGCACTAACCATTGTTTATACTTTCACAAATGCTTGTCATACATATACATGCAATTACCAAATTTAAACATAAAAAGAAAATCAATGCTGCACTGCAAACAAAAGAATCAGAAGAGAATTAAAATAGTGCCACCAAATAAGCGAAAACAGAGCTAATGGATCAAAGCTAGTAAACCCCATTCGTTAGAAATATGTGTAAATCATCTGCCCTCTAGATTCCCTAATGGCGTAATCACACATGCGCAATACCCGTTTCAAGATTTAGAAAGAAGAAGACATTATTATCCCTTTCTCTTACCTTCTGAGCCACCACATGGAAAGTTTCTTTGTTTCCTATCAACCTTTGAACATAAGCTGTTTTGCACTAACTTCTTTCATGATATGCATGAGCACAAGGTGATTTCATTATGAAGTGTAACTTCACCAGAAAACTAAGAACAAGCTTTGCAACAATTTCAGCCCAAACATGACACAAATGCCTTTAAAACAACTTGGCAGGTGTGTAGGAATTTTTTTTGGAGTATCACAAGTAGAGTTTTGAGTAGAGTGTAATGTTAGGGCTACCCTAAATGAGTACAGCACCCACACTGCTAATAAAATGTTAGCTTATGCTTAAGGATTTTGGCAGAATCATTTAGAATATTGCCAATGTCAATTTAACATGAAACCTGGCGACAATCCTGTTTTATTTTTTACATGCACTGCATTTCTGCAATGCCAGAGTTCTGCCATTATTACCATCAGCAGGCTATAAATGACTCAACAGTGACATAGGTAGTCATCGCCAGAGTTAGGCTTTAGCCCACCTCTATAACATGGAGCCCAAGCAAGAATTTTATACCATCACTGAGTCAGAAGACTGTGTACTCTAGTAATTCCTAGATAATTACAGAAGTGAGAGCAAGAATTTGTTCTTGAGAGCCCGACATTCAAAGCCTAGCTTAAAGCACTGCTTTGAGGCTTCCAAGTCATGAAATTCAAAGCAAAAGAAAAAGCATTAACTTAATTCTACAGCAGGGGCCCTTTGGTGCTTCATCACAACACTGTGCCAGGTCAAACAATGCTAGTAAACACTTTTTTTTTTCTGCAAACTGCAGTTATCAGCTGGGAAATTAATAGATTGTGCTTTTTCGCCATGCTTTGGCAAAGCATCCGCATTGACTGCTGGAGACCTGAAATATTGTTACATGGTTAAATACAGTCAGACGTGTATTTACGGAATAGTTACAATAATTATATCAGCTGACAAGATGGTAGACGGCGAGCAAAGACCAGAACATCGTCTTCTTCCGACGATGATTAAAACATCATCTTCGTCAGCGTGTCACATGACCCCCGGCGGCTGAAGCACTGGCTCGGTGCTGGCTACAAGGCGGGTGAGTGATACAACTTAAGATGCATGACGTGGACCTAATCCGAGCGATGCTGAGCCACGGTTGGCTCAAGTGGGGCGATTTCGCATGTGACATCAGTTACTTGACGCAAGACACGGTAAGGGCCGGAGTAGCGCGAAAGTAACTCCTCCGAGAGGCCAACGCGCTGCGACGGCGACCAAAGGAGAACCAGGGCGCCCGGTGTGTAATGGACGTCACGATGGCGGGTGTCATATAAGTGCCGCTGATTTTCCTGCGACTCCACAAGTCGACGTCGGGAAATATAGCGTCCTTCTTGTGCTTTGAGGATGGCTTCACGGGCGTACTCGGATGTGAAATTCAGACTAGCAGGCAGAACGGTGTCGAAAGGTAACGTAGGGCCGCGGCCAAACAAGAGGAAGAATGGAGAGAAGCCTGTGGTATCATGGCGAGACGAATTATAGGCGAAAGTAACGAACAGCAGCGCAACGTCCCAGTCGCGATGGTCATCGGAGACATACATGGACAGCATGTCAGTAAGGGTGCGGTTAAGGCGCTCGGTTAGACTGTTCGTTTGTGGATGGTAAGCAGTAGCAAGCTTTTGTTTAGTCGCACACGAGTGTAGAATGTCACTGACAACTTTAGAAAGAAAGTAGCGGCCTCGGTCGGTGAGGAGCTGTCGAGGGGCGTCGTAGTGAAGGATGGCGCTTTCTAGGAGGAAGTCAGCGACATCGGTTGCGCAGCTTGTCAGAAGAGCCTGTGTGATTGCATATCGGGTGGCGTAGTCTGTTGCTACAGCAATCCACTTGTTTCCCGAAGCAGACGTAGGAAAAGGGCCTAAAAGATCAACACCTACATGGAAGAATGGTTCTGATGATACGTCAAGTGGTTGAAGGCGACCAGCAGGGAGCGTGGTCGGCTTTTTGCATCGTTGACAAAGGTCACACGCAGCGACCTAATGGCAGACGTCATGGTATAGACCAGGCCAAAAGAAGCGCCGACGAACGCGGTCATAAGTCCGTGACACGCCAAGGTGACCGGCAGTCGGTACATCATGAAACTGGGCGAGAATAGTCTGACGCAAATGCTCAGGCACAACGAAGAGTCGGGCAGGGCCGTCCGGGCGCATGTTAGAGCGGTACAATATACCATCTTGCAGTTCAAACATGCGAAGGGAAGGATCGGGCGTCGTTGAAGTAAGCTGTTGAATGAGGTGTTGCAAGGAGGCGTCTCAACGTTGTTCAGCTCCAATGTCGCGAAAAGCAGCCAGAGAGAGAACGGTGACAGGTATGCCGGCCGCAGAAACGTCAGGAGGGTCGACAGGATGGCGCGACAAGCAGTCCGCATCTTGACGTAACCGGTCAGTCTTGTAGAAATTGAATAGTTGTATTCTTGGAGGCGCAGAGCCCAGTGGCCAAGGCGCCCTGAAAGATCTTTGAGGGACGAAAGCCAACACAGAGCGTGGTATCAGTGATGACTGTGAATTGGCGGCCATACCAATAGGGGCGGAATTCACCCACTGCCCAAACGAGAGCCAGACACTTGCGTTCAGAGATAGAATAATTGCTCTCCGCAGAGGAAAGAAGGCGGCTCGCATAGGCAATAACACGTTCTCGCCGTTGTTGCTTCTGTGCCAAGATAGCTCCAATACCGTGGCCACTGGCATTGGTACGGACTTCTGTTGGAGCTGACGCATCAAAGTGAGCGAGAATAGGCAGGGACGTAAGCAGCCCAATCAGCTCGCTGAAAGCACCAGCTTGCTCAGGGCCCCAAATAAATGCGTCTTTCTTGAGGAGCTTATTGAGAGGGCGTGCAACGTTCGCAAAATTTCAGGCAAACCGACGGAAGTAGGAGCAAAGGCCCAAGAAGCTGCGAACATCCTTGGCACATGTTGGCACGGGAAAGTCTGACTGCCTGTATTTTATCGTGATCAGGGCGTACACCAGAAGAATCAACGAGATGCCCGAGCACAGAAATTTCCCGACGACCGAAGTGGCATTTGGACGAATTTAGTTGTAGCCCCGCCTGACGGAAAACAGATAGGATCGTCGACAGGCGTTCGAGGTGTGTCGCAAAAGTCGGAGAAAAAATGATCCCGTTGTCCAGGTAACAGAGGCAGATGGACCACTTGAAACTGTGTAGGAGGGCGTCCATCATTCGTTCAAATGTGGTCGGGGCATTACATAAACCGAAAGGCATAACTTTCAACTGATACAGGCCATCAGGAGTAATAAAAGCTGTCTACGGCAATTTGCCAGTAGCCGGAGCGAAGGTCGATGGACGAAAAATATTGTGCTCCATGCAGGCAATCCAGGGCGTCGTCAATGCGTGGTAGCGGATAGACGTCTTTCTTTGTTACCTTGTTGAGGTGTCGATAATCGACGCAAAATCGCCAACTGTTGTCCTTCTTTTTAACTAGTACAATAGGGGATGCCCATGGGCTGCAAGAAGGTTCGATGATGTCTTGAGAAAGCATCTTGTTGACTTCGTGTTGGATGATGTTGGAGATTGGGATGAAATTTTGTAGGGATACAGAGGACATTGCATACACAATATGTGTGTGAAGTTATGAAAATATAGGTTAATTGTGAGAGTCACAGAAAATTATCAAATTCAAAAATCACCTACAGGGATGTGTAAAAAATGTCTTGTAATAGAAATAAAAATCAGATGGGAGTGAAACTTTAAGAGAACAGAGTGAATACTTTATAGAATACACTGGAGGAGGTAAATAGTTGTAAGAAAATTTGGCGAGTTAAGAAATTACTTGAGATGCGTTCACGAATGCCTATGCTGCTATGACATGACGTTCATGACACTATGCTTGTAAGTCCCAAGTGGCACCTGCCGACATGTTAAAAAATGTCTTCTAGGAGAACTAAAGTTTACATTGGAGTGAAACTTAAATGGTATGCAGTGGGTACACTGCACAATATACTGTCGCAGTTACAAAGGCTAGTAGTAACAGGTGGAGTTGCAAGAATTTTAAGTAACACTAATTAGAACACACTGTAGACGCTGTAGGGATACTAAAAGCCCAAAGGAATAGTCATCTAAAGAATGAAAGTCTAATCAAGCTTAAATTTTGCAAGCATTGAAATTTTTAAGCATGCCGGACCAATTTGGGGATACACAATAAATAAGCTGCAGTTTCGCCCAAAAGGCAAAGCATCACCCAAGTTTTACCCAAGCAGGCAAAGGCAAAGCAAAGCAGGCAAAGCAAAAGGCAAAGGCAAAAAGCAAAGTGAGGGGCAAAGTTTTAGACAACTACCCGAAGTAAGGTTCGTGGTTTTATTGGCTGTATAAATTGCACTAAACATTCTATCATTAATTAAAATTAACAAGTATAGTGTCGCACGCACAGGCAAACGTGAACAGATCTCACTCTATGACTTCGGACACTCACTGCCACAATGCGAGGTTGGTGAAGAGCGGCAGCAGTGACGAGCGAATTCCCCTTTGTGCTCCCTCTCACTTCAGTAAGTCTCCGAAAATTGAGATTACATGACCTACAACACTAGTCACATGAGAACAGAGTGCACACAAAGTCACCAGCTATCTCGGCTTGCATAACGTTTGCTGCGGTCGTGCCATGCGCAGCCAGGGCAGGGCTAAAAGAAGGGACGTACAACTCACCTGCCCCCCTTCCCCTATCCCCCTATTGCATGCATGATGATATTACCGTGTGCTCACCTACCCCTCACCCACCTCTTGTACGTGTGAGAAGCCTGCACGCGGCAGGGCATCATTCTTCTCGGCTTACCCTTGGACCCACAGCATACGGCAGGCAAGCGTGATTTTATCGCACTTGGACTTTAAACACAACCTCGCAGCAAGGCCAATGATGGCAAAAATTCACCTGTGTGTCCATATAGTTACTATCACAATAATAATGTGTGGAAGAATGTACTAACACACATTGAAAAAGAGTGAAAATTTGTTGACTGTCCCAGTAAGTAAGGGAATCAAAATTTTTTATCTTAATCATTGCACAGGTATACTTGAATTCCTGTATGAGCCTCGAGATAAAAGGTTGCTTTACAAAATTAGGAACAATCAAGTGTGTTATACATAGCAGTGTGTACTCAGCAGTGGCTGCAACATATAAGGATATATGAGCGACGCATATAGCGGGATCAAAATACTGCCAAAAGTGCATATTGCAACATAGTGGCATGATTCTCTTTGGTGGGAAAGTGTAACTGGTCTTTTACTAGCGACTGCAACTTGCATATGTCTGCTATGAAGGCTCATAATTAGGGGAATCAAATAACCATTCAAGTCTGGGGCTTTTTTTTCGGCACTACAGCAATATGATGGTCCTTTCCCTCACTCTGATTTCCTAAACAGACATTCTGACAATTGAGAAAAATGCAGCCTCCACTTTATCTTGACATGGCTCTTTTTTTCATGGTGTCATGACATGCATGTCATCAAGGGGTGCAGTACCAGACTTTCAAAACTTTTCACTTTTTTTATTGGTCAACAGTAAAGAGCCTGATGCCCATGGCACCTTGCAACTAAGAATGAATGAATGACTGACTGAATGAATGAATTTATTTATTTATTTGTTCTCCTGTCTTCATGCAGAAGAGAAGCAGACGCTAAAGACCATATAGCCTAAAGGAGGCTTCTCCTACAACAATATGCAGGACACACATCACACCAATTTGTACTGAAATGAGAGTGAGTGTCACAACACAGAGCACTTCAAAAATAAACTGAAACTCATGTCAACATGCGACTCATTTAACAAGCCTGGTGTCCACAGCACTGTCGAAAGGCTGCCTTTTGTACAGTGAATTTCACTGTGTGTCATGTCCTGCATTACCAAATCATAACAGGCTTGTTTAAGTGCCAGAGTTCTAAAGCAAATTCCATATGATTTACCTGAATCCAGCACAGCCATCAAGCTTGCCTCACGATCACAAGCGCAAGCTGCATACATAAAGGGGGTGATAAGCACATCTGACTTCTCCATCAGAGTCCTTTTAATGATTGAGCTCGTTACACGAAAAAAAGTGTCCCTGCAATAGAGGTCATCATGACAAAAATTAGTTTTGTGTTCACCAAGATGTACACATTTGCTCATTCTTGCAAGAATAGTAACAGAAATGTTACACAGCTATGAAAACTATAAAAAGCTAATCAATTTTAGAACATTAATTTATGAAGGCCATCAAAACTTGCCATGAGGCTAAAGTGTAAAAATGAAAGCTTGCAATGCAGTGCACTAATAAGTGATTGAAAATTAGCCATCGCCTTGCCTTCTCACATAGTGCCCTCTACCAGACAAGTCAGGCCCATTTTAAACACACAAATAAAAAAGTGGGCAATGTCACTAGTGCTGCAGAGCAGCTAGTACTGAATAAAATATAAGTTGTACATTTAGAAGCAGGTTTGTACACTGTACTGTATTACCCAAAGCCTGAAAGCCCCCCATGTCCCCGAGTTATGTGGGTACCGCAACTGTACTAAATAAAAATGTGCTGTTGTGATAAATCTTAGGTACCTTCAAATCTTGCAACAGAGGAACAAAAATATTTGGCCCTTGATTCTGAAGAGGTCAGGAAAGCACATAATCAAGCTGGGGCGCTTGTGCTAGATATTGCATGAGAAAACTTTGACTCCGTTATAGACTCCAGCTTTGCCAAAGAACTTATCTAATTTTTATATTTGAAGAAACATTAAGCACACTCCTGTTGTGGTTACCTAATCCTACTCAGAATGATGAACAAGATAAACGAAAGTTCAATTAAAACATCACATACAAGATGCAACATACCAAGATTTACAAAACTGGTCTTTCAGGCTCTGATGTGTCAACACATCCACTAGGGAAAGCCTGTTACAGTGTTTCCACCTATAAGGAAACAAAATAGAATATACTCACATAATTTGTATGTATGCCAACTTTCAGTAAGACATGACCAATGTAAGCAGAAAAGAATACTGTGCACAAAATGTGAATATCGTATACACTTAAGGGCAACACTTGTGTTAGAGACACACCCTCAGCTTAGCATCCGAAAATAACAATAAAAAAAGAATTGAAAAATAAATTAAGAGACACTGATGAGACAATTGAAGAGTGTCAGTGCAGCTTGTCTGCAATTGGATTCTAAGCACATAGCGTGCCATATCTACAGGCACTACTGTGAAAAGCTTTAAAGTCACAGGCACATCCAATGCCATGGATGGCATGGAAAACAACTATATCCAAGAGTGTGCTCTGAACCAAACACGAGCAGCAACAAAAGCGACAGTGGTACCTGGTGTGCATGTGTAAAGAAATAAATGCCTTATAAAAACAATTGCGTTCGCTCTTTTGGTAAAAATGGATCACAGAGATTATGCACAGACAAAACAAATGGAGCAAAATGACCCACCCATGTAAGGGTTGCACCTGCTCAAAGATCACGAAAAGAAAGTGTGGTCCTTACATGAGAATATATGGTACAAACTGACCGATGACATGAGAAAACAGCATCTGACAGTTGCACAGTGTTTAAAGAGTTCCGACATTCTGATCCTGTCTTTTTCTTAACTTATGATCTCTACTTCTACCTACCTTTTCCAGATGCTACCACCTCCCTACTCTTTCTTTTTTTGCCTATTTAGTCTTCTATATTCTAATTTCAACATGGCAAGCTAATGATTAAACACTACTTTATTTGTCACAAGCTGTACGCCACTTCTCTCTGCTCTGCTACCCTCTCTCCAGGTGCTCCACTACCTCATGTGACCTGAGATACTTCTTAACCATGTCATTCCTATGCCTCTCCTCTTCTGCTCTTAGTTCTGTGCGAGCTACCTATCCCGTCAATAGTTTTGTGTCGATATCAACCACAAAAGCAGTCAACTCACATGTTACAAAAAAAAATAACCTACACCTAGTAGCAGGTGAAAAAACTATATCTAGTACCTATATATCTATATCTAGTGTATGACAGAGCAGACATTCAAACATGATCAAATCTACAGCCTCTTCAACCACTATGACTGTGTTGGAAGAGTTTCTCAGTGATCTGTAGATATAATTTTGAAATAAAAGTAGGATGGCCAAGCATAATTATTCTTTCAAAGAACCAGAAATGACATTTTCTGAGAAAGAAGCTGCCGTTTGCCTCACATCGTCCATTAAGATTAATTTTCAGATAAGCCTAAGAGGAACTTCAATTTCCCATAGATTCAGTGCCTTTCCATTATGTTCCAACTTCTCATAAGATGACTAGATTTACAAGGGTTCTTTGTGTTTGTCTTAAAGTCTACTTGCATTCACCTCCAGAAAACTGGTCCCAAATCAAAATGTAGAAAATTAGAAAATAAGACAGGTCTGCCTTACTTATTCAAGCACTCTTGATCTTGAGTGGGGTTCAGAAGGCAGAGTGCATCTTGTAAGCTCTCTTCACTGCATGTGAACAGCTTTGCAGTCATCAGACAATTCTGATGCCATCCCACCTGCAAAAGTTTAACATACTGTTGAGAACTGAGCCTACTTAAAGCATAAACTTATGTCCATCTCTCATTAGTCAAGCAGCAAATGTATAAGGGGGTACTAACTCAGGGGTAACAGGTGAGTGTGTTGCTACAGCACTGTGCCTTTATTGATGCAGGTACCAGCCTATAGGTGCGCTGAGCAGGCATTAAGAGTGTGGGGCAAGCTGCCTCAGGTGCATTGTCTGCTAGCACGCCATATGCTATATGGTTTCAGGGGCAAAGAAACTTGATTGTACCTGCCAAAAGCAGCATGAATGATATGTTCCTGATCAATGATTGCTAATTTTACAGACTGCACATGACCTTCTGGAGGACCAGAGCAAGTAAGCCAAGCAGTTATGACACACGAGTCAATGTGCCTCCACAACAAGTCAGACAGTGCCGAGCTTTATAGCAGAAGACTCAGTGGATGCAGCACCCACAATGCTCCTCTCACCAGTACGATGTGTACACAGTGCTGCTGGTAGCAGCATTATGTGGGACCTTTAGTTGCGTTCTCTTGCATGTAACATTAGCTAGGGGATAACACTGCCGCATCGCATTGCATCACTACGTGAAGGCAGTTTGACGTGGCTGATCAGCATTTGTAGCTCGAGCTTTCGAAACTGTGCGAGTTGGCAATCTTGTACTAGTGTGTCCTGAATATTATGGTACACTATAGTTCACATATGTGTGATCCATTAAGGTAGATAAAGCTGATGATGCCTGCTGCTCCTACCATGCAAAGGCGACTTTTCTATGCCATAAATTGCATTATAAAGCACATTCAAAGGCCACGTTGATGTGTTATACCACTTTATAACTTGGACTCCAAAATTTGTTTTTAAATTTCTGTTTACAACTGCATTAGATGACTCTAGCTAGGAGAGCTAAGCTTGCTTGGAGCGTATTTGCTATGAATGAAGCTGTGAATGCAATATCATTCCACAGTATAACAGATTATTGACAGCTATGACATGTCTGTGACCTTAGCTAAATGCCCAATGAAAAGCAGTAGGCAAAACAGAATAAGTTACGCTGTCACATACCTGCCAACCTGAAGATCTGGAAATTTGTAAAACTATCACGGCAGTGGGGGGGGGGGCAGGCACTTCTTTTTTTTACAGGATTTATCTTTTGCGACAAGCTTACTCACGTTTTCACAACTGCAAGTGAAATCCGTGTCTTGGAGAGTAAAGAGCGAAAACTCCACTGGGGCACAATTTATTTTTGCAATGATTTTGCTGTTGCAGACTTTGCCTGTTTCAGAAACTTCTTTGTGAAGGTCTGCTCAAAGCAAGTACCACTCTGGTGCCCCTTGATCGTCAGCAGACTTTCGAGTGTTTTCTCACAAACAGATGAGTGAAACTCCATTCAAGTTTTGTTCACATTCTCTCACATTCAGCATTGCTGTGGAGAATGGAGAGGTTACCCAGCATAACCAGTGAAATTCTGTGGAACCTGAGCGATATGTCGACATTTCGAACACTTCCTAATTGTGACCACTGCACGTCGCCCCTTGGCTCATTCAATAAGTCAGCTGGAACCTGATATGCTTGAAAGTTGGCAAACTCGAATTCAAGTGCATCAATTGCTTCTTCTTTTTATTCGCCACTCTAGTGGGGTAGGATAGCAGGGAATGCCATAATAAAATATGTATGTTGTTGAATGAAGCAGTTTCCAGAGCTTGTACTTGAGCAACTTCAGCCATCTTGAGATTGACGTCTTCTAGCGGGAATTTGTGGCGAATGTAATCACATGCTGCCGTAAGTACAGACGTACAGCAGAGAACTGCTCTTTCTCAATGCAGCTCAGTGTCTCAACCACAGAGTAGGTTGTGCTGCCAATGACTATGTCTTCATCACCTTTCTGGTTCTCTGCAGCTCCATAGTCAACTTACAGCAATGAATGACATGCCTTGACAACAGCTGGGCGCACAAATCTAGTCAGGAGATCCTTGAAAAGGCGTTTCAAGAGGCCCCTCAGTACATTAATCTGAGAAGCTTGTGCCTGAAGAAAGCAGTTTGCATTTTCAAAAACCGGTCTAACATCTTGGAGAAAAAGACAGCATGCCCTGTTTAGCTCCGATGACAAAAAATAAAACAGGCGCTCCTCACAGGTCACGTGGCTGGCTTCCCCAGAATCCTTGGAATGAAGTTTCAGTTTTTTTGCTTGAGGTCCAGAATGAGCTCCTTTCCTCTTTAGCGAGAGTTCATCGCCCTCGGTGCTTTTTTTTCCGAGGCCTGCAGCAGTCTCGTGAAGAAGTGCAGGGCTCTTGGGGGTATGGAAGGAAGTCTTCGGAATTTTGTATAGCTCCAAAAACAAGCTCTGCTAGTTGCAATGCTTTGTTTCAGATTAAAAAAAAGCTGAGTAGTGGTTTCCACTGGTCGAGCAGCCTCTTCAAACACTTTCCCAACGACAGCCAATGTGTCAGCGAATGCTTCAACATCTTTTTGACCTCGGCGTCATGCCCATTTTTTGGAACTCTTTAACTCAATCTTTCAGTTTCGAGCTTTTCTCTAGGTAAAAAAAATGTCAAAAAAAGCCTCATCAGCCTTTGCAGGAAGACATGACACTCCTTTTTGGGCGGCCAAGTTGATGAGATGGCAGGGGCAACCAAATCCTATCAAACCTGGTTTAGTTTCTTTCAATACACTAGAAACACTTTCTTTCTCGCCAGTCATGACATTGGCATTGTCCGAACACATAGCCAACAGGTTCCCAACAGGATAATCCCGAGACTTCATCTCATCCAGAACCAGATTTGCAATCTTGTGACCCCTTGCTTCCCCTTGGATTGTCCCGAGGCAAAGAAGGCGGCTTTTGACTCAACTCGTTTCTTTAACATATATGTTGCAATATTAGGGTAAAGCTGCATATCCCTATTGTTACTGCCATCCACAGTGATCTAAAATACTTGCTGTTTTAGGGCACCCAGCAAAGGAGTCTCTGTGTTGGCGGCCATTTCCCGAACAATCGATGTCGTCTTTGTTCGTCCACAGGTGTAGCGTTTTGCTTCTTCGCACTTGGGGAACATCTTCCAGAAAAGTAGTCCGGCATGATCACTGACACTCAGCGGAATGTTGTGCTCAACTAGAAACACCGTGAAGAGGCATTCTGCACGAATCACAGCAAGGTCGTTGTAGCTGCATACAAAACTTGCTAGGCTTGGCTGGCTGTCCGCAGCTCGCACATATCCTTGATGCTTTTTCGAAGCGATGTGGACCTTGATGTCAGACTTGCCGCCATGTATGATGTTCACATCACAGGCACACGTGGTGCAGAATCCGAACATCTCCGCTTTTTTCGATGGCACGTAGCATGGAAATTCTGCCATGTATGATTTCAGAAACACTTCGAAGTACTGTCCGGGCTTCAAGCCTGCCATTACAATGCGAAGCCGCTACAGGCCGGAGTCGCACTGTGTCCGAGGCGGCAGCTAGTCACATAAAAGGCGAGGCAAACACTGCCGTGACTGAAGCTGACTGAAGTCCAAAGCCGCGTGCCTGCGTGAACAAAGGCAACAGCATGACAACAGGTTTGCGGAGGCGCTAGAGGTGCTATCGGCACTATCTAGCTTTGGATATGGATTTGTGACCCTCCTAGTAGACGACAGTCGAATTCAGTAATTCAGTCGAAACCTCAGCAGCCATGGAGGTATAGCCGAATCAGGGTGTAGACGAGCCGCATGTAAAAATACTGAAAGATATCTATAGCGGCTGCACAGCCATCGTAGTCCTCCATAGAGAAAGCAACAAAATCCCAATAAAGAAAGGCATCAGGTAGGGAGACACGATCTCTCCAATGCTATTCACAGCGTGTTTACAAGAGGTATTCAGAGACCTGGACTGGGAAGAATTGGGGATGAGAGTTAATGAAGAATACCTTAGTAACCTGCGATTCACTGATGATATTGCCTTGCTTAGTAACTCTGGGGACCAACTGCAATGCATGCTCACTGACCTAAAGAGGCAAAGCAGAAGGCTGGGTCTAAAAATTAATCTTCAGGAAACTAAAGTAATGTTTAACAGTCTTGGAAGAGAACAGCAGTTTACGATAGGTAGCGAGGCACTGGAAGTAGTAAGGGAATACATCTACTTAGGACAGGTAGTGACCGCGGATCTGAATCATGAGACTGAAATAATCAGAAGAATAAGAATGGGCTGGGGTGCATTTGGCAGGCATTCTCAGATCATGAACAGCAGGTTGCCATTATCTCTCAAGAGAAAGGTGTGTAACAGCTGTGTCTTACCAGTACTCACGTACGGGGCAGAAACCTGGAGGCTTACGAAAAGCGTTCTGCTTAAATTGAGGACGACACAATGAGCTATGGAAAGAAGAATGATAGGTGTAACATTACAGGATAAGAAAAGAGCAGATTGGGTGAGGGAACAAACGCGAGTTAATGACATCTTAGTTGAAATCAAGAAAAAGAAATGGGCATGGGCAGGACATGTAATGAGGAGGGAAGATAACCGATGGTCATTAAGGGTTACGGACTGGATTCCAAGGTAAGGGAAGCGTAGCAGGGGGTGGTAGAAAGTTAGGTGGGTGGATGAGATTAAGAAGTTTGTAGGGACAACATGGCCACAATTAGTACATGATCGGGGTAGTTGGAGAGGTATGGGAGAGGCCTTTGCCCTGCAATGGGCATAACCAGGCTGCTGCTGCTGATGATGATACCACGCATATGTATTGCCCTCTCGTGGCGGTGCAAGGTACTAGTGTGTAGTTTTACTACATCTAACTTTTTTTTCCACAAATAAAATGTTTTCCATAATGTTTCAAGCAAGATTCGTAAAAACGTAAGACTGCTCGAAATTCGTAAATTTTACAGAAAATTCGGAAGAGTTGGCAGGTATGCTGTCACCTACAGCAGTGCTGGCATAGCTGCACAGGAAAATTAAACTTCATTATTTCTACTAGCTATGAGCAACACATCATGACTGACTGAGTTTGGCTGCTGTATATTAGCTGACTCAGCATTCATACCAGAAACAAAGAATACAAGTCACTAATCTGGCTCTTGACACTAACGTCTTTCTTTGCACCTGCCATTAGCAGCATGCACAGTCCATCGGTAAGATTTGTCGAATGATGCAAATAAGTTCCCCCATGCTATTAAACGAGGCGACTATTTTGACCACATACAGTTGCACGTAATACATTGTCTTGAACATATTTTTCTGTTAGCAATCATATGGACGTAAAACTTAAGCTATTAGGAAGTATAGTTAGCACCAATACTACCTTAAAACCAGGCTTCTGTGGATATATTTTCAGCTAATATAATATTTTTATTCTTTCACTGACAAAAGTAATGCTTTGCGACTGGTTTGAAATTTCCAAAAAGCCCATTGTCAACTGTAATATCATGTTAACACAAATTGACATTAATATCCTCAATAAAAGTGATTATGAGATTATTTTATGGATAGTAAAATGAATGCCTGAAGATTGCAAAACATGGTAATGCCCAATATAGCTACTGCTCGAGAACAGCTGCTTGTAAAATTTTTTTCATTGACAATAGTTTTATAATATAGTACCAAACAAGTTGAATAATGAGAAAAATGGGTATTATTGCATTTAACTACACAGCGACTTAGTCAACACATCATTTTGTGACTGAGCCGTAAAGATTCTGCTTTGTTTTCAAAGTTGCGTAGGCTCTATTTTAACTCATTTGGCGTGACGTTTTGTGACCGAGTCACAGGACCATGGTTGGGTTCCTTGGTCGCAACTGTAGTTTTACAGAAGGCAAATAAAGAAATACAACAATATTTGCCTAATCACACTAACTTAAAAAATTAATAATTGAAAAAAAAAGATATATATATATATATATATATATATATATATATATATATATATATATATATATAAGGAGCAATATAAAAGCCCCAAGCTACCCACAAAGTCTACATGAATGTAGCAAAATCTGCTAATAGGTGAAACCAATGATCTGAGGTGCAATCATGAACTCTGTTAACTAACCACAATCACTTGATTTATTTATTTTACCCTCAGAGCCAAATGGAATTACAGAGGGGAGAGGTTACAGCCAGTAGGAAGAGGAACATTTAAACAAGAAGCAGTAAAAAAAAAATAGTATAGTAAAATGGCTCCGTTATGCAGTGTTAACTCTTGCATTATATTTTTATTTACATTACTTGGTGTCAATCTTATTTCATTTTATGATTACTGGAAAACTAATTAAGAGATCATTTGTAGAAACCTATTATGATTTTCAAGTTTGCGTCACTGTTGCACTCTTGTTTGAGGTTGAGCTTTTGCTTATATAGTTATAAGGAAATGCTTAACCCAACCTTAGGTATTGTTATTGGCCATAAGTCATCTTCTGTAACTGAAGCAAAAGACAAGAATTCCTTGAGTGCACTTTGGCTCAATTGACCGTCTTCGTTGGTGAAAGGCACCTGAAAAAGAGCGAATAAGAATTTCACCATATGATTACAGAAGAATCTTGGTAAATGGAAATTGCTTAAACGGAACAACAGCCTTATGGATGGATGGTTGGTTTTGCATTAAGACAAAGTTAAAAAAAAGTTCGTTAAATGGAACCACATTTTTTCAAACTCCGAGTAAACGGAACTAAAGGATTCCAGTCATGGCCTTCAGTTTGGATAGAACTAACTGAAAGATCAAATTAACCAGAGTCAAATTAACGAAAGTCTAGTGCATAGGCTTACTGGTACATGAATTTAGGATTCATGTGCCAGTAAGTTTTCTTGCACTAAAGGACAAGTTTCCTTGCAATAAAGCACTTTTGTGTATTGATGAAAGCACAGTCAGATGAGAAATTTTGCAAATGCCTTATGTGCATTGAACAAAATTTGATTATCGTCAAAAATTATTTTTCAATTGCTTTACTTTCTACAGTACATTGGGAACATATACTCATACAGCCCCCCCCCCCCCTCCCCCCTAAAAAAAAGTGCACTTTTGGTTTGTTATCATGACTGTTGGCATGGTCCACTACAGTTACGCACACATGTGAGCTCTGACTAATTGCCTCCTTTCCTTAATTCATTAACCCTTTGACAGCCATTCCCAGCCTTGCACAGCCCCTGCCACTCTCAAGTATACTCGTTTTATGTGTTCAGTGCACTCCTTGCCTCTCCAGAAACAACTTGTGCAAAAAATGACATTGCATACCAGTTGTGCCATCTATGGAGGTCATCAATACACACAAAAACCTTGTAAGTTAAATTTCTGACTGCAAGTGCAGCAAATCTCTGAGTGCTCTGTCAAACTACATGGCAAGTCCATCCTTACTTTGACAGGTGAAAATATTTATTAGGTGCATTATAAGAATTTCTAGCAAAAAAGAAACACTAAAGAAGGAAGCAAGTGGACAGAAAGACGCTGAACTATCAACTGCGGTTTGAAGGTGAGCAAAGTATGCAGAGAAAAAAGAAATCTTTAAAACGCAAGACCATACTGCTGCGCATGCGTGTTATCGCAAAGCCTGATGTAGGGAGTCCACCTCCTTCTCTGTCATGACGACTGAGGGGATGCTGATAGAATTACTTTCCTCTCACCTTATGAAGAGCCTCATATAATAGCCTACTTCGTTCTTTTTAAACTAACCAAGAACATGTATGGCTTCGACAAGGGGAAAAGGGGGCAGCACTGGCACCTATAGCAATTATCTGCTAAATGTCTTGGGTCCACAATTGCTTCTGTGTTGTACACGTGCACTCTCAGCTTATGGCTTAAGCACTGGCCTGTTTGACCGTGCACTTGCTTGTCCAGCATGGACAGGACAGGGGACACCATCTTCAGGCACAATCTTCAGACAGCGCGAGAGGTCGAGCATGTAGGGCACAACCAAAAGCCGCTTATCAGGCCACGTTGTCACACCTTCGCCTCCTTTTACAGAGAGCTTTACTTCCTTCGTGAGGCTTTCAACACATACCTGAACCATTTCTTGTGGGTAGCCTGGCTTTTTCAAGCATTCCAACTGGCCGGTCACACTGAATTTATTTGGGTTCTCGGGTTTTACATGCCAAAACCATGATTTGATTATGAGGCACGCTGTAGTGGGGGACTCCAGATTAATTTTGACCACCAGAGGATCTTTAATGTGTTCCCAATGCATGGGAAACAGGCGTTTTTGCATTTTGGCCCAATCTAAATGTGGCCACCGCAGCCAGGAGTTGATCCTACAACTTCGTGCTTAGCAGCGCAACATCACAGCCTCGAAGCCACCGCAGCGGGTGGCCGGTCACACTCATGGCTACCTAGTGCCAGCATGATTTTCTAAGAGCGGCCCACAAGCAACTCAGGGTGATCCCTCTTTTTACACTTTCAAATGGGCTGAATCATATCTAAGAATTTCTTTTTTGGAAGCTGGCTGATACATCCAACATACATGCTCGGTATCTAAAATAAGGGAGATGTGAAGAAACTGCAAACGTCCCCCTATTGGCATGTCGTGTGCGAAATTGAGGCCTGAGGAACACCTTTAAAAAATGTCTATGACACTTTCGACCACAGGGATGCAATCTTCAGTATTAGGAGGATTGAAAGCTCATCTATGTGCTAAAGAATCATCTACATACGTAAAAATTTTGATTACTGTGGTTGAGAATCAATGTGCTTGTCACAGCATGCTAAAAAGATATCACTTAAAAGGGGTCACCATGAATAATGAAGGTGGAAGAAAGATGGTGGAAGAAAGAAAGGTGGAAGAAAGAAAGAAGAAGAAAGGGTTAGCATCTCTAAAAAACTATCAATGCTTATCCCCATACTATTTCGAACAGGCACAGGAGAAGAGTCATCAATAGAATCTCTAACAGCGTGAGGGAGGTCGCATTTTGGAATGGAATAGAACAAATCCACCATGTCCATAGAGAAGGCAGGTTTTGGGCCTTTGTCAAAGTTAAAATGTTGCAAGAAGCACCAGAAAGTTTGAACTCATCCACCCTTGTAAGAACTTTCAACATGTTAATTTCGGAGTAAAATATAATTTTTTTAAATTTGAGAAGTTGTAAAACAATTCTCTCTGTAGTAAACAACCATTTGTTTCAACTGGCTGATAGCTATATATCACGAATGTGCATCAGCTAAAAAGCTGCGTCCATTCAACACACAAACTCCTTCAACACACAGCCTTCTCACTTGTGAAATGCTCTGGTATGCAGAGATCATAAAGTGTCGGAGGATACTTATTCTATGTACCAAGTCACACTGTTCTATAATGTGCACCACATGTTTACCTAACCTATGAGCACAACAAGCCTAGTTTCTTATGGCAACTCTGGCATTCAGGCACAGTCAAAAGACAAACAATGGCATTGCTACTTGCAATGTTCTCTCTTTTACACTCTCCAAGCTACATGACCACTGCAAAGGGTCTAAAGAATCCCAAATCATAGGGTTTGTCACGGTAATGCTGCAAATCTACATCTCTGCCACTAAACAAAATGGTAGGAATGACATTTAGCTTTGAAGTTGTGTCAAATTTATCGCATATTTGTTGTTTTCTTAGGCAGCTTTCATTCTGTGAAAAGAGTTGCAATCTTAGCATGGAGCAATATACTGAATCCCTTTAGTCATGTTCATTCGTGGCGTAGCAGAGAATGTAATGGCTGTGCATGCTTTTACCACAGAAGTACATGGAAGGAGCAGTTATTACATTTTGAAGACTGCATGATACACTTTGCGAAGTGTTTAAAACTTTTAGACCTAATACTAACAATTATTACACTGCACCCTTCTTGATATTCAATCAACATAATGTGATATGAAACAGCACTGACTACAGTATATTATACAAGGTTTTTTTTTCTAATATGCAAAGTGCAGTCCAGATACCTGTGACTTTTGGCAATAACTAAACGCTTCAAAAGACAGAATGACAATACTATGGCATTACCAACATAAACATATAGTATCAAACTAAACAATAAAGAATTTTACCCAAAGATGGTCTTCCATTCCAAATGTGACAACAACAGGCAATGAAGCATCAGAATCCTCGATACAGACGACATATTGAATAATGCAGGTGTTTTCCGGAATAATCAAAGCCTGTAAGTGAGAAAAATTGGGTCAGCATGTTCAAGTACCTATGCAATATTGTGCAGTGTAAAAATGCTGCTGTCTGTCCCACATTATAACAATACCATTAAGCAGCATGTCTTGCAATACCAAGTGCAATCAGCAATACCAAAGCAGGTGTGGTGAAACAATCTGAGCAGATATTATTGCGATAGCAATTAGGTATATGGACATTCCAGGTGTATTTCTGCTGTTGCCATTGCCAAAAGTGCAGTCCAAATGATGTTTCATATAAAGTCCAAGGGCAATAACACTATCGCCACGCCGTATGCTGTATGTGGGAGTGGAAGCATGCGTGGGCAGCCGACGATCGTGGCTCAATCTGGCGCATGCAAGGGCGGCATGCTGAGAGGAAACGCGCTGTCTTCTGTTGTGCGAAAGGCCGTGGGGGTAGGGAGGGAGACTATGCAAAAGGGAGGAAAGTGGGAAGGCCGTGCAAGAGGGAGGGGTGGCGGCGTTTTACTCTGGCAGCAACTGCATACTTTGCATGGTTGCGCGTGCCCTATCTTGAAAGCAATTTGCAGACAGCTTATACCTTTGTGCGTGCTGCGTTCTCGCCGCACAGTTTGCGTTAAAGCAACAGACAGCGCAAAGGCCACTTCGCTTGGTGTTGCTGCCGCGCTTCCTCACACCAGCATTTTGACAGTGAGTGCCCACGTTTATCAAGTGTGATACGTGTTCATGTTTGCCTATGCGCCGACAACATGCTTGTTAATTTAGTTAGTAAGCGAATGTTTTCAAGTTTATACGACCGAAAAAACTACTATTCTTACTTTGTATAGCTGTCTACTAACTTTCTATCGCAATCGATGCTTTGCCTTGTGGAAAAAACTACGACTTTTTTTATTAAGAAGGATACTTCAAGTTGCCATTTGGAAAATCATTCAAATGATATCAGCAGTTACGGACATGTCTAACCAGCAGTTACCAATACCATGTTCAGTCTTTTGTCTACTTTAAAGCCACAATGGCAAACATCACACTAACAAAATGCACAATATTTTTCAGAGAAGGAGAAGTAATGCGACAACTAAGGACCTTACCTGAGTGTTTAGGTTCACTGTCAGCCCATTTATGTAGCAATTCTTGCCAACAATCACCTCAGATGCCTCTAGGCAGCAGTTTTTCAACAATGAGTGGCTTCCAATAGCGCATCTACCACTCCTTATAAAGGTATTCATGAGGACAGCATTGTCACCAACTGCTTTTTCATTGACCTACACAGAGCAAAAACATTCAGTTGTACCAACAATAGAAGAATAGGTAAGGCAAAGCATAGAGAAAAGTGTACATCACATTACATATGGCATCAAAATATACTATGTCTTAAATAAAATTGAAAAGAAAGAATGATGGTCATGTGACCAGGCTAGGTTTGCACATGCTGCCATCCATCAGGACTGTTGTTTCTAACTTAAAGGGGCCGTGAACCACATTTTATTGAAGTTGAGAAATGCACTGGAAATTAAATTAAACTATTTCAGAAATACTTTACTGTAAAAAGTTCTTCAATGCGTTCAGCAGAAGCAGAGTTATTGGCAATCAAACATACTTGTGCTCTGCACTGCATAGGGTACAGTGGAGCGGAGTGTGCCCACAACACTTTGACTACTGAATATCATCGAGGAGTGCAGTCCACATTTGATAGTGGATGTTCATGTACACGCGACTATTTCCAATTCTGGTGCTTACAATGCTCAAACATGGTTGTCCTCTGCGAGCTGCAGTGCACTCAGTCAGTGGACTCGTTGCAGCAACCCGCGGTGGCCACGGTATCTATGCTATGTACTTAGCAGACTGCAGCTACATGCAACTGCAGCGTTTGGTTTGCGCACGACAGGGCTAGAGTACGCACTCGTGCTCATATGCTCCTATCTGGTTGTGCTACAGCTTGACCTGCTTGACCTGCGCCAGCTTGACCGACAGATAGTAGCCACATCCAACTTGTGCATTTTGAAGTGCTATCAATAGCTCATTAAGAAGCGAAGTGTGCTAAGTCGTCTAACCAGGAGCGGCCAGGAGTGAGCGTGCGCTAGTAAGCGTGCATGTGGTCTGACCTTAAGTTTCTGGTGGTTAGAGGCTAGTTGAGCATTCAAAACTAGTCGAAATTAGCAAGACCTGATGGCTATGACACCAGTAAGCAGGGTGGCCAAAGTTTAATTCCAACGCAGACGACCAAGGCCGAGTGTGAGCAGACGATAGTCGGCTGCTTTCGGAAGTATGTAATTATTACTGAAATTCAGAAGCACACTTTCACTTACTTCAGCCTGTTGATTAAACTGTGTCAATAAATATACACAGTAACAGTAGGAAAAAGCGGATTGACCCAAACACCCTTTTTGATTGATGTCAGCTATTGGCCAATAGCAGCTGTGCATGAAAATCTGCTATATCACGAAATAAAGCCTCTATAAGAGAGTGAGGAGCAGGCTTCTGTTAACTGAATTTGTTAAAGGTAGGGACCCTTTAACAAATCTGTTGGGTTCCAGGGTTCCAAAAGTGTGTACTTTGCCATTGTATACGTTCATTATGTTAAATAAACTTTCAAACTTTGAAAAAGAGAGCATTTAAGAGAAAAGTGACTTCACTCCGCTTATGAGATCCATGCACCGCGCACAACTGCAAAATTTCGCTGGGAGGTTCACGACAGTATGTGCTATCCGCAGACTGCTTTTTCACCAAGCCCAAAGGCTGGCTCAGAACCCCTTTAATGGAGTGCAGACACTAATGTCTGGGTTCGGACTTTTTTTTTTTTATGCACACCCCCTTGGTGATACCAGTGGCAGATGTCTTATGTGCGAGTGCACAATGAATAAATGTAATATTATGCAATTCCTGCAGATCTCATTTTGGATGTCAATTTTCCAGCAGGAGATTTTGACATGACTTCACAGAGGTTACATGAGCAAAAAATGTGTAACCACTGGCTAGTTAAGTGCTCAAGCCCAATGCCAGTGACTGAACCCCCTTCAGCTTACATAAACATCTAATAAGGCCTCATCCCTACCAAATGAGTTTGCTTAAGGAGCTTATTGGCAACATGCCCTGCCCAATGGCACCTTTTGGAGCACAAAGACACCCAACAGTATATGTTTTTGTACATAAAGATGATGTCACAATGGTGAAAATTTCAACAGGTCTGGCATTTTCAGCCAGCTGGGGTTTGCAAACTTCGAAACAAAATAAGACACCTTTTAAATGTTTCTCATCAGTCATATTTACTAACCTATGCAGTCCTTGGAAGCCTGCAAAGTGCATGCAACAATGAAAATTTGTGTGCACATTAATTTTACAACAGCACATGTTGAAGTAACAATAACGACAAAAAATCTATAGTAGCGGTAGAAGACAAATGACACTGCAGACAGCACTCCATGTGGCATAATACAGGGTGTTTTGGAAAATGTGTTCACAATTACTTAAAGATAGGGAAGATGCAATAATTAGGTGAATTCCTTGGGCTTACTTCTACAACAGAAACATACATCTTAGAATTATTATAGGTAATAATTGGACAAGTAATTATGAAAATTTGACTAACTTTCTAACCCAAAAAATCAAATGACTGATCCTAATGCAAGACTTAAGCCCATGACCAGAGAAGTTCATAACCAGTTCCAGCCATGCAAAAGGCTGATGTGGCTAATCTCTGCAGCATAATGCCAGCCTATTACACCCATAAAACAGATACCGAACTGCCAAAGAGCACAACTGTCATGCACTTAGCAGACGTGTATGAATGACATGTCTGCTTATACCTCCCTGTCAAGCAAGCATAAGTAAGCATCCTCATTAGGCCATGACATTGTGGCTTAATAAGGAAAGAAGGGGGCTAATACTTCAATGGCTGAATGATTCAAACCATATTTAAAATATCTCTCTATATTTCAAAAACCACTGTGTATAGAAAAAACGACCTGGAAGGCAATTATCCAATTTCAAGCAACACTAGGCGTCCCAGTAAAGAGATATTGAAACCTCTCAAATGCTGCATTATTTTCCAAGTTTGACATCATGAAAAGAATGCTAAATATGAGACAGAGCGCTGTTAACAATGAAAATAGTGCATCAGCTACTGCAAAGGGTAAACATAAGGTTATGCAGCCATAACTTCTCACTGACACTGTCTAGTACATTCCTTGCAGAGGATTTTAAGATGATGAAATATAACAGAATCACCACATTGTGTACGTGTCTGCCTGTCATTAAAGCAATGGCATTTTTGCCACACACAACTACAGCCAGCTTTTAACTGCTGCTAGCAGCCTAGTGGAACTGCTCCTACATGTGTGGCATTTATAACAAAGTGATGTTATTCATTGTTCCCACAAATCTCACACACAGTTCAGAGATAAGATTCAAGGGTTTCAGGCCATGTTTTGTCTGAGCTCAAAGTTCAAAACAACTCACTTGAAATATGGTTTAAATTGCAATGTTAGATGCACAAGTTCAGCCTCTGCTGACTACCCAGGAAACCTTATGTACTGCATTTAGTTTGGCAAAAGGTAATTACTGACACCAGTAGATAGGTGCATGAACCTACTTCCAAAAAAGCATGAAGCAAGTCGCTGTTAGCACGGTTTATGTGAAAGTCGGAATGTTGACGGGCAGTAGTTTCATTGGACAAATAGTGGTGACTTGGCTGGCCTTCCAAAACATCTGAAGGGATGAAAGAATAGCGATAATTAAAGACTGAATCAAACAAAGCTTGTACATAGTCATGCACATTACAAAAAAAAAATGCTGTAAAACCCAAAAATCTACTTTGCTTTAGAGGGAAGAAAGCTGGATATTATTTAGACAATGCACCGGAGTAGTGAAGTAACACAAGGCAGTTCCACAGAACAGGTAATACTGATCCTTCATCACAGAAGTTCTCTACATTTCAGCTCTCAGCAATGCTTAAGTAGAATGGTCTGATTGCAACATGGAAAGATCTCAGCTGCAACAGTAAGCTGCCGAAGCTAGTGCACTCAAGGCCCATATTATCTGCACATAAAAAACTTCACTGCTACCAGAAGAACTCTTGAATAACATTATCCCACAATCTGAAGAAGCATGCAGCTCATATGAAATAGCAGACATGTATTGTCTTCTGTTACCATCCATTTGAAAGCTTATCATGCAAGACATGCCCAGTTAGCGAGCCCTAAATGAGATGGCCTTTAGTGAGTTTGACTTCACTCCTGGCACATGTGTACATATATACAAGGTCTGTCTGAAAAGTTACAGGACTAGGTCTGTTTTGTGGGCTATGTGTAAAACAAGGGTACGATTCTTAATTAATCAAGTACCGTGATGTCTTGGCAGTGTGCAACTATAATTTCAGTTTCTGCAACCATTTGAGTTCTTATAATATAAATTTATTTATACAGCCTTGTCCTTGCACGCCATTTTGCTACGAGACCTGAGGAATGGGCCATGAACAAATGAACAAGCAACGAATCAAGCTGAATTTGTTGTGCAGTTGACGTAGACTGCATTAGAAGATCTTCACATGCTTTGGCAAATGTATGCAGATTATGCCATGTCAAGCACACATATCTGAGTCATACAAGAGGTTCAAAGAGGGGCGTGAGAGTGGAAGATGACTCCAGGAGCAGGAAGCTATGGACAAGCAGGACTGACAGTAGTGTCAAATGGGCGAGGCATCATCCACAGTGAGTTCTTGCCACAGAGACAGACTCTTCTTCTGTTCCTTTAACATCTAGAATCCCCAGGGCAGCATACTTGGTCCCCTACTTTTCTTAACTTTTATAAATGATCTACCTAAATGTGTCTCATCTCAAATTTGATTATTCGCAGATGATAGTGTTATATATCGTAATATTAATACAGTAATGATGCTGACCGCCTTTCCCTACAAACTGATCTTGATGCGGTGACCGCTTGGTGCTCCTCGTGGCTAGTGTCTTTATATATGTCAAAAACCAAGCTAATGTCATTTACCAACCTTTTCACTCGACTTCCTACTGCCTACTTTTTCAATAATGCCAGCGTAGAACTTGCGACAACTTGCAAGTATCTTGGCCTTCATCTCCAGTCTGATTTCACTTGGCATTACTATATTAACACAGTCTTAGCATCAGCTAACCGAGCATTCGGTCTTCTTAAGCGTAACCTCAAGCACGCACCTTCACACTTAAAGAACTTGCTTATATCACGCTGATCCGCCAAAAATTGAATATGCTTCTGCCATACGGGATCCCGATCAAGCATACATTATCAACAACATTGAATTTCTGCAAAACCGTGCTGTTCGCTTCATCTTTTCTGATTATTCACACTTCACCAGCATCACATCATTAAACAACATGCCGAGTTGGAACCACTATCAAGTCGACGCCAGTTTGCTCACCTAACCTTATTTCATAAACTTTATCACCATTCCCCGCTTCACGATTACTTCTTTTCGCTACTCCCTGCCATCTTCCCGTGCCGTCACCATGCTAACAAAGTAAAACACACAACGTGCCGCTCATCGCTCTACGCAAGATCATTCATTCCTCGCACAATAATAGAATGTAATAACCTACCATCACGCATAGCTACTGAAGTTAACTTACCATCTTTTCAATCCTTGTTGCAAGAAAACGGTTAGTGGTAGCAGATTAGTTATTACTTATTGTTATATGTACATATTAACATATTGTGTAAAAAAGCTCTTGTGTTTTAAGGAATTAGTGCATATACCCCCTGTTCATATCTATTTATTTTATGTTCCTTGTGTGTGGTGTTTATTTCATGTAGTTTTATTTCTTGTGTACATTTCATGTTTGTGTCCCCTCCCCATGTAATACCCTTGCATGAGGGCCCTTAGGGGTAATGTAAATAAATAAATGAAAAAATAAATAAATTATCCAACAGGTCTACACAAGATTCTGCAGCGTTTGCGTCACTGCACTGCTCAGAATTTTTGTGTTGTTTGGCTTTGTGATAACATGTATGCAACTATTTGTGTACTGCACCGCATTTTGCAGCTTAGTGAATGTGTGCCTGCTTATCAAGATGCTTCTTCTTAACTAAGAAAGTAAGAATATGTTTCAGCGCCATAACGCATATGCAGAAGCCACACTTCTACAATGAAAATTTTATATGCTCAGCCTCACCCACACTCTCCCACCCAAGCGGCCCTGAAGACCACCACCACGTGACCCGCGTGACCAGGAATTACACAGCCTACTTGATCACCCCTGCTTTGATTGCACTATCTTTGGCATCACCCCAGTTTACTTGGTGACAAACAGACCAAGCAGAACCACCAAACTTCAGGGAGGTAGGCAAAGAAAGGTATGATTCAATAAAATAATTATGTGCTTAGAAGGCAAACATTTGTTGCAGTAAGGATATTTTGGTACCATTTGTTGTTTCATGGCATAATTCTGCAAAGAACAGAGCTGGTCATTGGCACATCATTGGGTCAGTACAGATTTGCACGTAAGCCAATTCTTCTGCCTTGTGACCGCTTCCTCATCATATACTCAGTAACATAGCCACATACTCATGCCCAACCCCCAGGTAGCAGACAAAGAAGTTTCACGAAATTGTGCACCTTGTATCCCAACTGCCATGCCATCTTGATAGCTACAATTCATACAATACAGTGCACAATATCTTCTGATATATAAAGCAAGCAGGAAATTTAAGAAAACAATGTGGTGACTCACAAGCTTTTAGGGTGTATGATGACAGTTCATTCCAAACAAGATTTCGAGCCCTCTGGGCCATAGTTCTTTTCTCAAGACTAAATCTTTTGTCATAGCAGCGACCATGCTGGCCACTAACAAAGGAGTCTTGCGAGACATCTTCTGCCATGGCAACCAGCAGATCAAAAAACAATGACATCTGAAAAGCAAGACATGACTGAAACTGAATACTACTCTTACATTTTGTGAACTATTCTATATAAACAATACTTTATACTCTTAGCATTTACAATAAGAACAGCACCAGAAGAAAATATCTATGCTGCAACTTTTCATTTCCTTAGAAGTTTGAACAGCTCATAGAATACATCAGTTGTCTCCACTAGCAAAGTAGTTTTGCACTGCAAATTTGAACTAATGAAGCTTTTACACATCACACATACTGATGGGGTTTAATGTTCCAGAGCAATACACAGATATCAAAGATAGCATGGTGGGCTCCAGAATAATTCTGACCATGGACCTGGGATCTTTTAGGGCACTACCCAAGGCATGGTACACAAGTGTTCTTGTATTCCTCCTCCCCCTCATCAAAGTGCGGAAGCCATTGCTGGTAATAGAACCCATGACCTCATGTTCAGCAGCACAATGCTATAACCACCAGGTCACTTCAGTGGACTGCACACACACTTAGACAGCCTCCATGGCAGGAGCTACATGGAATTACTAGCAAGAAGTGTGCCTCTTGCTTGCTCTCTGGCACAAAGCGTACTGCCTGTGGCAATCAGCACTCTATTCGAAATTGCTGTTCTTCATTGGTGTGGTGCAATACTGGGCACACTCTATGCATGCAAACTCCCAAGCAACCTCGGAAGGATAATCGACAACTGCCATTGATAAAAAATAAATAATAAATTAATATTCAATGTGAAGAACAGCTGTGGGATTAAAAGGGGACATTTTAGCACAGCCTGATGTGCAAACACTACAGCAACATGCAGTTGCACAAGGCTACTTGTATGGACAAGCAATACTGTAATGTATTGCCTACTATGCTAAAATGTTCTGAAAGACTACTGTGCACTGTCCTGAAAGACCAGCTGCATGCACTACGGCAGCTGCATTTGCACGGATAAGGACACTCAAGCATGAAATGAGACAAATGGGTTGGGTCTTTGGGTTGTCCTGTGATGACACGTTCATCCTTCTTCATTTGCTCTCGCTTCCTTACACACTAGTTTTCGCACATCTGCAATTTACTGACAAACATAAGAAGCTGGCTTTCCTGCACAGCCGGGTATATAGTGGCTCAGAATAGTGTGTAATGAAAGAGAAATAAGGAATTAAAGAAATATCTAGCATTATATTTTTGGAGGATAGTTTCAAACGTAACATGAAGTGCTGTTTAAACTAACAATTTCCCAAAATATTCTTGCACATCTCAACGCACACACACACAGCAGGCTGTTATGTGGGTGACCATGAGCAGTGCAACAACTCTCAAGCTACCCCAATTTCTAAGTACCACACAAGCTTTGATATAAACAACTTAAATGTGAAACACACACAGATACACACACACATAGATGTGTGTACATGCGTGCATGTGTGTGTCTGTGCAGTCCCAAATGCAAATGCAAAGGAGACACCAACTTGCATTGGCTCAGCACCACTGTCAACACCCATGTATGTGCAACAGTCCAAGGGAGATATGGAGTGCAGTGCTAGAAGACTCTCAGCCAGCTCAGAAGAGAAAAATACCATGCCAGACACCTGGGAAAATGACACAATCATACTTTTAGCCTCCACACCTTTTAAAAAAAAAAGAAAAGATCCTTTCGTCTAGGAACACAATAAAAAAGGTATATGCACATTATCCGATTTGATTTACAGGCTTTGAAATTCCAAATCAAGACGGACATCATGGTAGACAGCACTGAATTATTAGCCTACAAGCAGTTTTGGGTTCTGATGAAATATCAGCTTGTATGCCAATCTGCAGCAGTGAAGCGGCACTGTTACTTTTCATGAATACTCTGGTTCCTGTGCTCATTTGCATAATATGTTTCTCAATAAGTGATGATGACCATCTAGAGTCACATGTATACATTAATTAAAGCAAAAGGATAGAACTAAAATAACCTTTTAAATGTACTAAAAGACAATGAACTGAGTTGTAATCAAACACCCAAGATTAGATGCAAATGTGGAAGGCTGTAGAAATGTTGAAAAATGTTGATAAATACGCCTTGCTATCTAGCAACTTTTCATTTTCAACATATGCACCAATAACACTTTTATTACTCAAGAAATTAGATCCAAATGGGATTCAAAATAGATAGCATAGTAAAAATCAAACTTGATCACAGTAAACTTTGGATAGAAAAAGGAAATTTCAACTGAGATATATCAGAAAAAAACTTACAACAAGAACTGTGCCATCAGAACGTGTGTAGTTATGCAAGGCTTCTAATGTTCCACAATACAAGATGCTTGAAACGATGCCCTGAAAGAAGAAGAATGGATAGTGCAACAGTACAGAATGCAGCTTTCAAAGGGCATTAAGGTACCATACCATAAAACATGATACATAATGCTTTTCTTGGTGAAGATGTACAAGCATTGTAGATCGCATTAACTTTCTCTACTGGCTAAACTTGAAAATACAAAGACATAAGTTGAAATTGAGATGTGTTGCATAGTAGATAAGCAATGTCTATTGATTGATTGATTGATTGATTGATTGATTGACTGGTATTTAAAAAATTTTTTTTTTTGCACAAGGGCCAGAGATGGCCAAAAAGCACCATGACACTTGGTGATGAATGGCAATGTGCTGTTCTTCAATGAGGAGATGAGTTGCAAATGGTGGGTGCGAGATGGCTGTATATCGGTCTAAAACATTAGTTGTAAATGGCGTAAGATATCTATTACTATAATGTCCTTGAACAGTGAGTGCTATGGCTATAAAAGTATGTTATGGAGGATCAACTACTAAAATGTGTTAATGATAGCAGCACTAGTGCCTCAGCAGAGTTCTGCAGCACAAGGGCTGCGAGGCATGTGCTCTGTAAGTGACTACACTGCAGCTACAGCCTCCAAGGAGAGGCTGTGTTGCAAATAGTCTGGACAAATGATTTATATCATACTCATTTCTGCTAGGAACTTTAATACTATTATAATATTAAAGAGAAGGTCAGTGCTTAAAAAGGACGCTGGGTGCAGAGGTACATTATGACGGTAGAAGGAAGGGAAGTACTTTTTTCTCTCTTGTTCTACTAATGGGCACTGAATAACATAAAGGACTGTAAGTCTATCGCCATACCTACTACATGTTGGAGGGTTAGTTCCAGTTAGAAGATAGGAGAGAGTACGGTAGGTGTGCCCAATTCTTAATCTACAAAGCAGTACTTCCTGGTGCCTAGTTGTTTTCTCAAAGATCCAGTTCCATATTTTTTTTGTGATTATGTGGAGTCTGTTGGGCCCCTGAATGTCCCACTGCCCGTGCCAATATTTCTGTAGCTTATGTCGTAAAAATGGCTTACGGTCTGTGGTCAGTATAGGTATATTTATGTTTGCATCATAAAAAGCTACAGATGTAGCATTTTTGTCAGCAGCTACGTTGCCCTCTAGGCCTCTGTGGACATGCACCCAACAAAGAACAATTATTTGTTTGGACTTATACGCTGAGCACACAAGGTTGTAGAGCTCAAATTTCATAGACTCGTTATACTGCTAACAACACTCAATGTGCCTGTGAATATCATAGTCTTTATTATACTAGTTTGCCTTATATGTTCAACAGCATAAAGGATTGGACATGCCTCCGCTGTGAAAATGCTTGTGTGCGGATTTAATGCACTGGAGGTTGAAAATGACAGATGAAATGAGCTGCATAAGCCACTCCATTGGCAGACTTGGAAGCATCTGTACAAAATTCTGCGCAAGAGTACTGTGCCTGAAGTTCAAGGAAGTATGAATGTATATGTGCCTCAGGTGCATGTTTTGATATTGCGACAAAAGACATATCACACTGGATAGTCTGCCATTCCCAAGGTGCTGCAAGAAGAGTGGGAATCGTTAGGACAGTTTCTTGATAGGGAATGCATTTATCCTGCCAGTTCTTCCAAGCGTACAGACAGAGGAGCCCGAACAGATGGGTGGTTACGGTGAAGTGTGGCAGAAGGCAAATTGAGCCCATTTGAGTGACACGAATGTTTGTTATCCGATTTACACTTTTTCAAGTACGACAAGCTTAGATATGTTTTGCGTAAGTGTGAGGACCATTCATTGGCCTTGACGTACAGGCTTTCCACAGGGCTTGTCCTAAAAGCACCTGTTGCCTGGCGTACACCGAGGTCGTGGAGTGGGTCGAGGATTTTTAGAGCACTCTCTGTTGCAGAAAGGCACACCACAGCTCCGCAGCCGAGGCGTGAGCGCTCTTATACTGGCCAAGCAGACACCTCCTGTCAATGCCCCAGGTTGTTCAAGACAGCAGCTTAAGTAGGTTCATAGCCTTCAGGCACTTCACTTTAAGCTATTTCAAGTGGCGAATAAAAAGTTTTCTCTTTTTTTGCTTAATCTGCTTTTTCGGACACTTGTTTATTCGGGCATTTCCGCAGTCCCCGTCAGGCCCGAATAAACGGTCGGTGACTGTATACAGTATGTCTTTGTTATCACGCTGGTTTTGAGACGTACATGTATAACATTTTCTTCTTTCCATCCATTCAGGAGTTCTTCGTCAGTCAAATCTGTGAGGTCATCGTCCAAAACCACACCTTTGTCGCTGTTTATTGTTTGGTGTGCACTAACAGATATAGGTTTGTCTCCAAATGCCACAAGTTTTGTCAGTTTCCCATACTGCGTCTTGTCTTGTACTTCGATCAGCCGTGATACAAGACAAGCCTACAGGTCCCTACTTGCTATCTTGGTGGCTTTGTAGACACTTCCAATGGTCTCCGTGAGGTATTTCGATACCAGGAAGGGTGAAATGTTTCTCCCTTTCTTGTCAGTGTTCTCATAGTGAATCAAGTGATACTTAATAAGGAATGTCTTTTTTTCTTCATGAACAATTCAAAGGTGCATTGGTACATTCCCTTTTCTAGGGACAATTAGGTGAGAAGGGGTTTGAGGGTCCCATGGAGTGTGTCGTTTCTTCGGTATCAATGACAGTCACCTACCACCGAGCTCAATGAAGGGACATGGAGAGATTGTGGTGAAGCAAGCCCTGCCGTACCAACTGCACATTGTTACTATAACCACATATGTTATAACCAAGGTAAATCATAGCCCACCAGGTTAACCCTTGCCATCAGGAATGTTGGAAGTAAATGGAAGAAAAAACAGGAAACATTAAAAGTGAGAGAGGAAGACAAACATTGAAGAGGAGGACAGGGAAAGGCGACTACCAATTTCCCCCGGATGGGTCAGTCCGGGGGTGCCGTCTACGTGAAGGAGAGGCAAAAGGGGTGGGTTGCCTCCAACGAGGGGCCTTAAAGTTAAAGGTCCGAGCACTCAGCATTGGTTCAACCCCAGGATCCCTATTTCCTTGGACACGGCTAAGTTGCATATGGCAACATGCAGGAGAGTCCAACCCCATGTGCTTGGGTCCATGGTGTCACATAACACAAAACGCCTGCCGTCACAGATGCCCCATGACATAGGTAATGTTTTGCAGCAAAATATGGCGTGTCTATAAAGAAGTTCATTTATATATAACTGTAAAGAGCTGCCAAGATAATGGAAGCCTATTTAGCTTCACACATTTGTGCAACTTCTGCAATGAGTTCAGAAATTTGCACAAAATGAGAAGACGTGAGACTACAGACTACATAGCCTTATGTTGATACAGGTGCCTGAACTGTCAAATGCATTCCTTTACTGACCAAAAATGTCTGCTTCTATTGTATATATTGCCCCATTAAATGCATTTTGCAGTTTACAAATATATAGTTTGTGTTGGCACTGCCTTCACACAGACAGGAGGGTAAAATCTTCAACACATGTCCTCAACATGTGGCGACCATGCATCAGTGCTGTTGTAGCCTCCTAAGCACTTCTCATTTTAAGACATTAAATAACAAGAGCTGCTTTTATGGCAAGTGTACACACTGAAACAGTCATATGTACAAAAAATTTAAAGAAACATACTTCACTGTTCACCTTGACAGCACCATGACCTGCAGCATACAGGGGATCACAAGCAGAGCAAATAAGCAGACAGTCTTTGACCCATGGCCAGTTGATGGCTGCAAAGCAAGAACTCTCTAGTAAAACTGTGTTCTAAGAAATGCTGTTTAAGCACATCAGTTTGAAGCAAGTAGACACTTTCGCACAGGGCATTCTTATGTCTGGTGTGAAAAGGAACAGTGGAAAAAAAAGAAAGGAGACTTGAACCCCCGCATCAATACTACAAACAAGAAATATTGCTCAAATCTTGGAACATATGAAGCAGCAAAGTGGACCTCAATAGTTATATTTTCCTCAGATATAAAAACACTTACCAATAAAATTGTTTTAGCGAAACTCAACTTGCAGCAAGGCACACTGAATACATGCAAAAGTGCTGAAACGAACATACTTTATAACAATTCGGTGCAGCAGCTCATTGGCTGTGGGAGGTCTCTCATAGCCCCTTTTTTGAGACATTAAAATCAATCAATCAATCAATCTTGACAGCTCATCGTCACAAAAAAGGCAAGAGAGTTGTGTGAGGGCAATTCATTTAACTCAAACTGCATTACCATGGAACATTTCAGCTACAAAATTCAGCACCTTGCATGAATAGCCGATATAGAGATGAGCTGATAAATTTTGCTGGCCTTTCCCTTCCTCACTACTCACTAGAGGATTGGACAAGCAAGCCTTTCTAAAAAACTTTCCTGAATAAGATGTTTGCTCAATAAATCAACAATAATAGATACAGTCAAAACACCACCTCAGTCTAGCAAAATGCATTTAACAGTATTCAAAAGGTCGTTCAGTCATTCAATAACTATGGCAGCATAGTGATGACATTTAGAGCTGAGAGAATGGCATACATAGCAAGCAAAACTTGAAGATAACATCCAAAAGGAATAAGAAAAATGCTGCTACAAAAAGATTGTCATACCAATATTCCTGCAGGTCAAAATCATGTCAGTGCTGCAGACCCAAACTCCTGGAGGACCATTTTCTTGCATCTGAGTCAGAAAAGTACAATGAGCCCGTCATACATTAGGAAGAAAAACAAACTCAGTCACTGTAATGCATAATAGAAACTTTACATAATTTGTAAGTGCACTTTTCTGCACTGTACATTTGACCAACTAATGGCAGTACCGGTCATTGTCCAAATGAAGATGAAGTACTAGCTGTAGATGCTTGAGCCTGTCTCTTGCACATAGTTTTATCATGAAAGCCAAATCTACATTTTTGATCTCATTATACAAGCAAACTGTACTTGTACACGCTGTTTGAAAAAATGGCTACACCACGATTAGTTGGGCAAACTAGTGCTAAGCTAGCTTCGCAATAATGAAAAGGATCTATTGAGTCCCATAACAAGCTGTAGTTAATCCTTCTATAGATCATATGAAAGGACAAACTTATTTATCTCCAATTACTACATACTGCAAAAAACCGAACACAGGGAGAACCACATTGTCTTGTTCCGTCATGTCTTTCAGATCGAGCCTTGATGACTAAACAAGTTTTGTGACAGGTGACTAATAATAATAATAACAATAATAATAATAATAATAATAATAATAATAATAATAATAATAATAATAATAATAATAACAATAACACAGTAAACTTTGATTAATTCAATCTTGGTTGGATACACAGAATGAGTACGAGTTACCAAGTAAAATTAAAGGGCATCTTAACATTTTTTCATCAAAGTGCACCTTTACTCAATAGAGAAAAAAAACTCTTGGTGGGGTTCTGTGATAAAATAATGAAATCTACACTGTGGAAATGATCTTGCAAGACTGTGATATCACCTTATATGTTCTTAGTTTATGAAGAACTGTACTGGGCAGTGAAATATAGCAAGGTGGAAAGTTGGGCAAGCTGGTTGACATTCGTGTTGCTCACAGCACAACAGGAAGGCAAGCAGACAGAAAAAGGATGAACGCACTCTTGCGTCTTTATTCTGTGTGCTTACACTGCTGTACTGCAAGTGAAAAGCATTAAGACATACTGTTAACATTTCAGATGGGACACTAAAGACTACCCCAAGCAGAAGCTGGGTGTTTCATTAAGAGGGCCAGTGAAGAGCCATTATGTAGAAAGGCATGATAGGGGCTGAGATAGTGGCATTTGGTCATTTGAAGCATATGTCAGTTGCTGTTGCACTGAACAACTCAGAAGGCTGCCTTGCATTATATGACACACATTAAACCTTTCAGGTGCCAATTAAATGCACCCACTGAAAATTATGTCTCACCTCATTTCTTGCATTTTCAGAATTATAAATAGTGAATCGCTGCTGAAAGAATTAAAAGTGTTTAATTCTTTAGTGAGTTTTGTCAAGTTTAGCGAATGTGGACTCCATGCAAGAACTCTCTACACGAACGTGAGACATGACAACATCAACTATTTCACATCTAGGGTACATGAAAAGCACCTATCTAGCCACTTGAAAAATGTGCCTGATGTAAAACACTGCGAAAAACAATGAAAGAAGTCAACCCACTGCCTGACAACATACCAATACTGAGAGCAAACAACCAGCTGTCTATCTTCGAACTTGATTTATTGAAACACTGTACGTTTATTATTCAAGCTTGCAGAATCATTCCAATCATAAGTGTTTTAAGATATATGCAACACACTTTAAATATCATTATTTTCATCAGTACTTTTACTTTTGATGCACTACTTTAGCATTCAAAATTGTGCGCATAGCACCTGAAGTGGTTAATGCTGTAATGTAATTTGATTGCAATAAACTGTGAATCACCATTCCTACTACCATAATGTACCTCAATGCACCTATTCAGGGTTTAAGAAATCTTTTGCACATATACTGTCGCAACATCGTTTTCACAAAGTGTGATCCGACTATACTCAACAGCAAGCACAAGGTAACTGTGTACCTGAGAAGTAATGCTCAATAGATTCTCCAGGTTGGTAGAATGACCATTAATTTGGTCAATGGAAGCAGCATGAATTCCTGGTAGACTCATGAAAGCCTTTCCACATGGTTCCAGAGCATACTCTCTGCCCTGCAGAGTTATAAACACACATGAACAGATATTTGATAGTTCTGTCAATGGTGTATATCAGCTTTTGAAGAAACTATGCAGATTTCATGAACTGTAGGAATCAATGATATGCAAAGTATTGTGTAGATAGCTGGCTATCTAGCATCACTTGGGGTTCCACAAAATGTTATCAGATCGTGCAATGTGTCTTTGTAAGGTGAGCAACTGTGTGCATGACATGAGTGTGTGTGTGTGCAATGACAACAGTTAGGCAATGGCACAACAACAATAGCTTGATGGTGACGATAGCAACGATGATGGCATGACAATGATTTGCTGTATTCCAGCAAAGGAACATTACAACCTCTTCCATTATGACATGGGACAATCCTAAAGGCGGTACAATGTCACATAGCATCTCGAAGTGTTAGTTGCCATCAGGGAAGGATGGGGAAAACTGGTGCACTTTTGCTCTTATAGGATACTTCTTTTTATGCTACGTAACATACATGATGGACTGTGGTAAGGTTGACAATAATTCACAAATGCCATTCCAGCATCTACGGCCCATAGGAAACTGGCATGTGTGCACATGCTCTATGTTTTCTGAGCAAACTATGGCTATGCAACATGACGCATGCACCAATGTGCTCAAAGCGCTAGTTGGCACGAGACAAGTATACATCCGTCTGCGGTGTAATGGGTAGAGCATCGGGCTATAGCGCTTGGGGAGGCCAGTTCAAATTCCACTATCAGACAGGAACATACCGCAACGTGGCTGGCATTAGGCAAAGAATGCTTTGCATTAAAAAATGGAAGCTCAGAATGGTTATACACCAAACTCAGCTCTCTCACCCTCTCCCTTTTTAGGAAAAGCAAGCGTCTAGAATGTATGCTAGTATAAAGCCAAAATGAAACAAAAGGGCCCACTCCAACTGGATTCAATCGATGGCCAGGGTAAGGATGATGCTGTTCCAGTTCTTCACTCAGTTTCTACAACAATGGATAATAAGAAAAAAGTAACATTAAAGGGGATGAATAGTTCCAGTGTTGTTGAGCTCAAGCCCTTTTATATTCCCTTCAGTGGGCAAAAGTGAGATGACATGCATGTGTGTACTTCAAGTTATTGCCATATTATATTAGCCTGAGAATGTTTTCAAGTTATTTCTACATGAATTTTACCATATAAAATATACATACACAAGTCAAACCATACAGTGAAACTTTGTATTGCAAAGATTCTGTTCCGATTCTTTTCCGTTTTGCATTTTATCAGTGGTCCAAGTGATGCTCTGCTTGATTTATAAATACTATGATTGGCCGGTCATAAATGATAACGAAGAAATAGAATTGAGCGAAAAGAGTTGTAACATTATAACGGCCCCTGAAAAGTTATGATAATAATGTCATGTTGTAAATTTAACATTACATAAAGATATCTTACGTGATGCAGTATCAAAATCCGGCTTTTTTCAAGTACATCAGGGTACACTACCTGTAAGCAAATAGCAACATGAACAAGATTAACAGCAAGATCTTGCTACTGGGCTAAGACACAGTAGTTAGAAATAACTGTTGAACCCATGTCAAGAATACGGTGTGGCCAAGTCCACCAGCTGGAATGTACTCGCCACGCTCCCTTTTGTGCACGTAGTTGCAGGCAGTGGCAAGGCGTTCACACTTATTGCGCTACTACCACACCTTACTTGTTGACAAAACAATTGAAAATTTTCCGTTAGTTAATTGTCATTGTAACACTGCAAGTTCTCCAAAAATTACAACAGAAACGTGAAAGCTCCTGCACCGAAGCAACCATATGCATAAAATCGCTACCAGTTGGTGTGACACTCAACAGGGCAGTGCTAAGGCTAGGGTTCATTTTTATCAAGAGAATATTTCAGCGTGCGATTGCCTGTGTACGGTATTTAACTGGAAGCTAGTAGATAGTAGCTCATAATTTATTCGAGGAACACCGCACCACAATAATGCATAAACTCTGTACAACAGTGTCCACGTTTAGTAATTGACTTACTGTATATCCATTATGTGCACTCAAATATTCTGTAACTACGAGGAGTGCATTCAACGTAGCAGCTCCGCTGCCGATGTTACTTGCAGGGTCCTCGACCGTGAGTATCTTGACTGATTTAGAAATGATGTTCCGAGCTTGAAGTATGCGGAGTTCTGGAATGGATGCAAATGAAGCTCCACGTCTGCATATCAATGCAAGTGGCAACAAACACAACACGACGGACGCGTAGCATCACCTGATTCAATCGCAGTCGCCCACTTCAGAGATGAGCAAGTGACCACAATGCAGTCGAAGTTGGACATTATGCCTCGGTAACAGAAAAAGCACAAAAAGGTCTCAATATTTTTTGCCTAAATACCGCATGACAACAGATGCTGGACGCTTTCAGCCCTGCTGCAATATCACTCGGGCACCGCACCACTAACAACTTTCGTCGACGACGCGCAAGTTTTGCATTGACTTCGACTTGGCTTGGATTAGATAGAGGTTTTAGGCGTACTAGCGGCGTCAACCTTTGCGTCAATCGCGTCAACGCGCCACGCTGCAGCGGAGCACCACAAGGAGAGCGAGAGAGAGAAAATAAACTTTATTTAAACACAAAGGAGAATGTATGGTGTTTATGGTACGGCGTACAAAATACAAGAACGAGGAGGACAACAAAAACGCAGTTCTTTCTCGTTCTTCTTGTGTCCGTGTTTTGGCACCCCTGCCTTTGCGTACCGGGAATTCTTACCAACTTTAGTTTTCTCTAGTTCTAAACATAAGATATTTGTGACAATGATACAAAGCTCATGAACAGCGATTAATTAAAAGAGGATGGTTTCATATCGCTTCCTGAACAGGCATGAGTCAGTCACGGTGCAACGCGCACCTGCAACCGTCGGTCATGACGTATTTTCTGCACCTGCAATCGCTTGCACTTGCAATACGCAAAAAATAAAACCTGCGATGTTGGTTTCAATTTGTACACTTGGAATCGAGGCGAGACAGACATCAAAGCTACCCGCTATTTACAGGATTGAGGCAAACAATGTTTCGCTTTACTCATGCTTCTGTCTCCATGGCAGCGAGGACGGTGTGAAGTACGACATTCTCATTTCAGTTCTCGGTTATCTGGCGCGACATTCTGCATAAGCTGTACCCTATTAAAAATGATATATATAGCTGATCTATATATTGTACTTCAAGAAAGAAACTTCCCATATTGTTCCGTTAACAAACTTGGCCGATCCCGAAGGTGTTCTGGGTAAAGTGGAGGAATCCCCAACGTAATTCAATGTAAGATAGACACAACTACAGGAAAGTGCAAGGTTGAGTCAAAGAATGCCTCCCATAAAAAAAATACACTTTCTACTTTGAACGTTACAAAAGGACTAGCTCACTATAAATGGCGGCTAAAATCCAGTCGGTACAGATTATGTAAATCTGTAAGTCGTACACAGAAAACTGTTTAGAACAACGTACATTTCTCTCCAATAAGCAAGCAGCAAACAATCGCAGACAGCAAAAGAGAGATATAGAAAAGAATTCGGGCAGTTCATCTACGATGACTATCCAACTAATGCGAATAGCCGAAACGCGTCATGTGTGAGGCACATAATGCAGCCGGGCTCCTCTCTCGCGCTTTCATCTGGACATGCTGCGTAATCTAGCGCCGCCGCCGAGGAAATCCGCGCATACCCAGTGACCAAGCATGGTGTCACGCGTGCAGAGGCAAACATGAACACATTTCACTCGATGACCGCGGACACTTGCTGTCTGAACGCCGACATGATCAAGAGCGGCAGCAGCGGCGAGCAAATTCCCCTTCGTGCTGATTCTCGCTTCAACGCGAACCAGGCGCGGTAGATCACAGTGCACACGAAGCCATCAGCTATCTCGGGTCAGCTAGGGCGCTATAACGTAAAACTATTCCAAACGTTTCTATTCCAATTCTGCTGTCAGCCCTCCGCGATTGGTCAAAAACTGTTTACGACCACGCCCCACTTCACCTGTCGGTCACGCGACGTCACGAAAACCTCAATACCTCCCCATCTGATATGATGTGTACACACTGATTATGCATGATTTGAAAGAAAAAAGAAAAACAGTTATTTCTGATTCGACCCCTTTTCGCCATTAGCCCTCGGCTATTGGTGACAAGTTTTCGGGCTGCAGCCATTTCACCTGCCTGTCAAGCGACGTCACAAAACCGCACAAACTCACCACGTCAAAGTGACGTGTACGCAATAAAGATGCATTAATATGCCGAACAAAAGTGAATTTTTTTCGGAATAGCCGCAGGCTGCCCCATTCCGAAAGGAATAAAAGATGGCTGCCGCCGATCGCTGAGACGCTGGCTACTCGCACCTGCCGGAGAGCATGGGTGTATTTGCCTATAATAAAGCTTCTTGCGTGGCGCTGTAAGGTTTTCAAGCACTTTCGGCACGTTTACTACCTCATTCTGCCAACTCTTCTTTGCTGAGGGTCAGTTTTAGCGTCATTCTCAAGCTTCCGTTGCATGCCGCCGCGATTTTCGACCAGCCACCACAAGCTAAGTAAGGAAAACCCGACCAGTCGCAGACGCCGGCACCACCCTCTTCATCCGGTTATCGATTTTCAGTGCACTGGCTCTGCGCCAGCGAGCGCGAACGCTGTTCTTTCAACGCGAACGTCGAAAGCACAGCGCATACGAAGCTACCGGCACTACGCGCGCTCTGCAAACATCGCAGATCGTTTTGAATATGAGGCCCGCGTGGGCGCGCACTTTGGCCACGTCGCAGATTGCTTTCAGGAGACACGACCGCCGGCCACGCGTCCCTACTGCGTCTATCAAAGGCGTCTACTACGGCGTCTGCGATTCGCGGGGCCAACGCCGTAGTAGACGCCGCAATGTCTCCACTCTGTAGGGAGTGGCGGGCGAGGAGGACATCGGCACACCCTGGCAACCGCCGCAGAAGAACGCCCCTCCACCCTCGCTTGACTCCCTTGCCTCGCGCGCCACAGGAGTGGCCACGCATCCGGGCCGCATTCCTCGCTAGCGCACGCGAGATTGAACCGCATTCGCTGGCTCACCCTCACACGCTTTCACTCATACGGAACCTCACGGCGACGGCGACGCCGACGGCAGAAATGCGCCTGGAGTGTCCATATAATTGCTATCGCAATAAAATAGGTAGAGCAAACCAAGGTGGAAATATGGTCCGTTATATTCGAAAGTCTATTGCACGCGGGTCCGTTGTAACGAGCGTAGACTGTATACGGAACCTCACGGCGACGTCGACGCCAACGCACACGGCGGAAATTCGCCTGCAGTGTCCATATACTGCTATCACCATAGCATAACCACAACGAAACAAAAAAGCGATGCCAAACGCTGCAGCACTACTTTACGCAGTAACGCATGTACAGAAGCTCCGCCCCCAAAGCTTTCCCTCCGATGCCACAGATAGTATCCGCGGGCGTTTAGGGTGGAGCAAGTGCAATCTACGTTTTGAAGCGTGCCAGAGAACAACCAGAGTGGAACGGGGCCACACTCGAGCGGACCCTTGCACTATCACAAGTCTGTTTATTTCGACGTAAATAATTCATTATGTATGCCGAAATGGAATCTTCTTTCAGCCGACTGACATAAGCGATCCCTGTGTATGGGTCCTTTATTCAAAAACTTTTCTAGAAACTTAGGCGTCAGCGCGTAGTTTTGCAAAACGCAGGCGCTCCCGTGAGTTCTGGGTGCTTCGCGAAAACGGTTAAACAAAATTTAAGAGAACTGGTAATGCCAAGAATGCGTTTCACATTAAAAGGTTAGGTTTCGGGGGAGATGACCTTCGAGACCCAAATGGTAACTACAGGCTACAGTGTCGTAAAGTGGTGACTACAGGCTACAGTGCGCACAAAGGTGATAACAGTGCCCCGTCTGAGCGGATCAGCAGCGGGATATTGGCTTGTAATGGTGCTTGCTGGCAGTAAACTGGGGCGCTATAACGTAACGTTTATTCCATTCTGACTTTATTCCAATCGCCTGACGTGAAATTTTCGTAACCGGCGATGCAAGCACGGGCAGCGATCCGCAAGGTCGCCGCCCATGCTTGCGTATATCAAACGCTCTCCTCGCTTACAGGGAATAACTTTTGTTTGGTTTCAAAGCGAACAGCATTGCCTAACGCAGCAGTTGTTTTTATCTAATTGGCTAATCTAATCTAATAAAGCGAGAGGAAAGGAGCGCATAGAAGAGGCGAGGGTTTTGGCGGGGCCGAGATAGCGCAGTGAAAGTATATAACAGAGTGACGAAAGTATAGTTCCGGTGTCTCCGATTGGTCCGCTTCTTGCCGAGTTAGGGGTGGCTTGTGAATGATTACGACGCGTGCAACAGAGGTTAAAAATGCCGCCAAAACGGATGCTCAGTGAAGGCGTTTTGGCAGAGCGATGTCATGTACGCGCTGAAAGGGCTCAGCAACGTTATATCGGCATGCAATTAGTTGTTTATTAGACGCAAATGAGTCAATTCTCGCTGGCAGCTCCGAGTATATAGCACAGGAGCGATCAGTGGGCAGTCATCTTCTATTCTTTTTGCAATAAGGCAACCTCCGGCTACTAAAAAAAAGTTCAGTTTTGCTCAGCATTTAATGCATCTCTAGTGCGCACACGCCACTTTGACGTGGTAAGCTTCGGCGGTTTTCTGATGTCGCATGTGTTGTGCCATTACCACAAGCCCGGATCCCGAATCTGCAAGATGCAGAATCTATCCTGCGAGCGCCATAATTCTCCCTTCACAAGTCAAGATGCTGCGCCTTCGTGCGGGAGAAGCCTCGGCGGAGCAGCGTGTTTTGACGTGTCCGCGTGTGCCCGACGGCCCGGCGCCGCACCTCCCTTGCCTGGAGGTCACCGCGCGCGCGAACTTTGAACCGAGTGGCCAGCGCGGTCGCTGGTTGGACCCCTCGGACGACCGTCGTGTGCTGACTTTGTATTGGGCCGGTTGAGTGACAATGGGCCTCGGGGATTATAAAAGCAGAGACACGCCGCTCGAAAACAGGATCCGCCGACCCCACCTGGAGAGAGGGTCGCTCCCGACTGGGGTGAGATGTGTCACGCGTTTTCGCCGGACGCCGTCGTGCGAGAACAGTCGCGTTTGTGTGAGCTCTCGGCCCCAGTGCCGATCCGTTTATGTCCTGTATGATAACCTGTATATAATGTATAAAGTCCCTTTTTTTTATTCTCATCGACGCCAGGCTCGGAGTCTTCGCTACCAACGCTCTGTCACGAAACGGGTGAAGAGCGCTACGGGACCACAAAGCCGTAATCGTGGTGCAGCGGTACAAGTTCGGAACACTGGCGGCACCGGTTGGATGTCGTAACACTGGTGGCACCGGTTGGAAGTTCGTAACACTGGTGGCACCGGTGGAAGTTCGTAACCCTGGATGGCAGCTACGGGATTGACCGGCATCAGCTACCTCGGCGCGGTGAGTGCCTGAAGTTTACCTCAAACACCAGACTTTCTCTGACACAGGTTATAGTAGCTTAGGGAAGGATTTGGTGTTGCATTGTGATAACCTTGTGTGTTTCAAGCCTAGTAAGAGTGTTTTGAAAACCAGGGGATGCTGAGGGGGTAAACAGGGCAGTGTGTGAAATACTTGCATATGTCTTACTAGTAGTGTTATAGTAGCGTACGGCAGGTATATTCAAAAAGGGTAAACAGCAGGAGGACAGTGTGAACGATGGAGAAGTACAAGGTGAAGGAACTTCTCGAAATTTGTGAGGAGTTGGGCATTGAGTTGGGCTCGACCAAAAGAAAGAATGCGATCCTTGAGGTCATGAGGACTGGGGACGTAACGGCTGAGGAAGCCGCTGAGGCCTGGGCGGATATCAATGAACGTCGGGAGGAAAGGAGAAAAAAGGAACTTCGCGAGGAGGAAAAGGAGGAAAGGAGAGAGAGGGAGCGACGTGAGCACGAGCTTAAAATGAAAGAGTTGGAGACCCGAAATAGCTCGCCAGCGCCTAGTCTCACTTCTAATGTTCCAAGAATACGCGATCAACTTCCACCCTTTGTCGTCGGAGAGGATATGGCCAAATACCTCGTGAAATTTGAGCACGTGTGCGAACGGAATAGCATTGAGCGATCCCTCTGGGCACAGAATCTGTTAGCGTTGCTTCCTGGGGAGGCATCAGACGTAATAACTTGCTTATCGAAAGAGGCGTTTGAGAGCTACAGTGATGTGAAGGAAGCGCTACTGCGGAAGTACAAATTGTCGCCCGAAGCTTTCCGGCAGAGGTTCCGGTATGCAAAAAAGGGTAAGGAGTCGAATGTTGACTTCGCGTTCCGTCTAAAAGCCGACCTGGTGGAATGGCTGAAGGGCGAAGAGGTTTACGACGACCGCGACAAAATTGTCGAATGCATCGCGTTGGAGCAGTTCTACCGTTGCATTGATGAGGATGTCCGGCTCTGGCTGCAAGATAGGCTAAAGGAGGTTAAGCTAAACAAGGCAGCAGAGTTAGCGGAAGAGTATTACACCCGCCGCAGCTTGCACAGCAAGGCAGTGCGTGTAGAAAAAGCAGATAGGAGAGATGTGTTTTACGGGAAGCCCGACGAACGGAAGGAAATCACGCGTCGCGAGTTTCAGGACGACGAGTCCCTTCCCAAAGAAACTGTAAGGGATGGACAGAATGCATCTCAGAATGATGACGATGGTCCGAAACAGCGAAACGAAATGACGCGTTCTTTTGAAAAACGGAGACCGTTAACCTGCTACAATTGCAAAAAGCAAGGGCACATCGCTGCAAGCTGCCCAGAGAGAATTGCTTTTGCAACGATACGGGAAACTCACAAGAACATACGTCTATTGGAGCCCTATGTGCAGGAAATTAAGGTAAACGGCAAGAAGTGCCGAGCACTGCGGGACTCTGCAGCAACTATGGACGTTGTTCACCCGTCTTTCGTCTCCTCGAGTGATTTTACGGGAGAGTGCGTTAGGATACGGCAAGTGGCCGAGAAGGAGAGTGTCTGTTTACCGATCGCAACGGTTAGCATTGAAGGAGAGTTTGGAAAACTTAACACCGAAGCCGCTGTGTCAGCCGCCCTCCCGGAGCAATTTTCCTACCTCTTCTCAAATAGCTCGGAGCAGCTGCTGAGGGATCAGGGCAAATCATTCTTTGCCGACGTGGCGTACATGGCCCCCACGCGATCCAAAGCGCGCCCGCTGTCGAGGGAACTTGACTTAGCGTCGGTGAGCGAAAGGCGGTGCGGCACACGGACCGATCACGGTAACTTGAGTAGCGAGCAGTCACGGGAGAGGCAGAGCTCGGAGGCTGGCCTAGACGAGCGGGTCCTGGAGGTGAGTGGGAGTGACGCGTGCAGTGCTAGCCGCGATATAGACTCGACGCCGCAATTAGGCGACGCGGGCTCCACACTCGCTCCGGTTTCCGCCAGCCGGCAGGAGCAGGCTGCAGTTGAAAGAAAAAGTCTGATTCGCGAACAACAGGAAGATTGTTCACTAGCCGATCTGAGGAAGAGCGTCAAACGGGGAGTGAAAGAAAAGGGGGTTTCATTTGGCAAGGAATCTGGCTTATTGTACCGCCGCTACACGGATAAGCAGGGTCGCAAATATAAGCAGCTTCGGATTCCGCGAAAATATCGCCGGGAAAAATGAATGACCTCATTTGCTTCCTCAGAAGTATGTTTTCGGTCCAAAGCGATTTCAAGGGGACCATTCTATTTGTATATATTTTGCTGATTATTAATTGTTTCTATTTTGTTATGTTGATGATTTGAAAACTGATTGTTTAAGCCTTGTGTGCTAGATCGTACACCTGCCTCTTGTTGCAGCGGGAGAAAAAAGGGGAAAACAATTTAGTTAGGTTGATTTGAATTATGGCCTTGTCTGGTGTTTGACGGGAGACAGAGGGCACTTGTTCGTGTTGGGTGTTGCCTTTTGCCGGTCGGTTTTGCAAGCTGCAGAACGACCAAGCGGGACCAGTGGCGAGAAGCAAGGTCTTAGGAACGACCCGAGCGGAGCTGGTCAAGGTGCCTTGGCGACGACGTGGTGAGCAGAGCTCCTGTCCTGACGAGTCGGACCTGGGCACGTGAAGTTACCTGGCGTCCCGACACTGGACGTGAACTTGGACGAGCCTGACGAACGTGCGCGCCTGGCATCCGAGCCACGTGGAGGCAGCTCGTCTTCCCGGCGCCTTATCTGAGGGCGGGGATGCTGTTGTGCCATTACCACAAGCCCGGATCCCGAATCTGCAAGATGCAGAATCTATCCTGCGAGCGCCATAATTCTCCCTTCACAAGTCAAGATGCTGCGCCTTCGTGCGGGAGAAGCCTCGGCGGAGCAGCGTGTTTTGACGTGTCCGCGTGTGCCCGACGGCCCGGCGCCGCACCTCCCTTGCCTGGAGGTCACCGCGCGCGCGAACTTTGAACCGAGTGGCCAGCGCGGTCGCTGGTTGGACCCCTCGGACGACCGTCGTGTGCTGACTTTGTATTGGGCCGGTTGAGTGACAATGGGCCTCGGGGATTATAAAAGCAGAGACACGCCGCTCGAAAACAGGATCCGCCGACCCCACCTGGAGAGAGGGTCGCTCCCGACTGGGGTGAGATGTGTCACGCGTTTTCGCCGGACGCCGTCGTGCGAGAACAGTCGCGTTTGTGTGAGCTCTCGGCCCCAGTGCCGATCCGTTTATGTCCTGTATGATAACCTGTATATAATGTATAAAGTCCCTTTTTTTTATTCTCATCGACGCCAGGCTCGGAGTCTTCGCTACCAACGCTCTGTCACGAAACGGGTGAAGAGCGCTACGGGACCACAAAGCCGTAATCGTGGTGCAGCGGTACAAGTTCGGAACACTGGCGGCACCGGTTGGATGTCGTAACACTGGTGGCACCGGTTGGAAGTTCGTAACACTGGTGGCACCGGTGGAAGTTCGTAACACATGGCAGACTGGCGAACTAGGCGTGGGCGTGTACATTTTCACCAATCGTGAAGGCTAATGGTGACAATGGCATAGGATCGGGAAGAAAAGCTTTTCTTTTGTTCGGCCTAATCATGGATAATCAGTACTTATACGTCATATTGAGTTGGGGAATTTTCCCGGTTTTCGTTGCGTCGCGTGACGGACAGGCAAAGTGGCCGTGGCCCCCAAAACGTTTGACAAATCGCGGAGGGCCAACAAAGGAAATTGAACAGAAACAGATTGGAAGAGCTTTACGTTACAGCATCCCTGGTCTAAGGAGGAAGTGGAATGAACTTTTTGTGCTTGAGTGCCAGTGTGGACATTACATCTGTGACCGCCACTTGAATATAATTGCAGTTACGTAGGCACAGTTCCAGTATAAAACAAGTGTGCTGATGTTCCTAAAGACGTGCGGTATGCCTTTACTAAATTTAGGGCACTGCATACTGCTAACCGTAGTCGAATAAAGCTGTGTAATGTGCCGTAAACAAACCTGAACGCTTTCATTGTAGATGTCATTGCAGCCTGACTGCAAGCATTTCATGTTGCAGCTCGCAGGCTGAATGAAGCATGCCGTGACGCACCATGAAGCATGTCGCAACTCGCAGTTCAATAACATATACAAGTCACGAAAACGGGTACATATGATAAAAGACATATAACTGATGTGCTCTCACTGATATACCGAATGCTCACAAATGTGAGGCAACCGTCTTCAGCTTTTCGTTTCAGTTTTATATTGTTACGTCCAAGCGTGACCTTCCATCCACTATACGGCAGATTGTTCGTGAAGAGTTGCTCCATCAGGAAGAGATGTACCGTTGCGCACCCGGCATCACTGGCGCGTACTCACCACACGAGATGAGAAACACGGCCGTTTCGACGACATGGCAACCCACGGTGAACTCAGCGACCATCGAGTATAGGTCTACCCCACAAACGAGAGGGACCATGAGCTATCAAGGTCATGACTACGCCCAACGCCCACGCCGCACACACGCCTCCCAGCGGCCGATGCCTAGCCATGATGAATGTCACCCACCTACTGTCTATGCAGTCGACAGCAACATGCGCGACTACATGGAAGAACATCGCAATTTGAGGCATCTGCCGGTATGTTTCCAATGCGGTGTCGCGGGCCACATAGCGAGGTTCTGCAATCGTCGCCCAACAACGTGGAATGGTCGATCCGGATCTTCAACAAGGCCCACACCTCCTACGAGGACAACTCAACAGCCGTACACCACCTCTTGGTCAGCTGGCGTCCCTTCTGGCAACGATTACTGGCAGAGAAGCTTCCGGAGCCGCTCGCCGGCATCTGACAGGAGTTTGACGCCACCGCCGACATCTCGTGCACCGCGTTTACGCCAATCTCCATCGCCAGTGCGCCGCTCCTCCTCGCCTTCACAACCGGAAAACTAGCTAGCGCGGCCGATGGGGGTGAGGTCGCTCGACACGTGCTATCGACAGAAATGCCCCCTGCAGTTGCTATGATTAAGAACAAAGTGCATGTACTTGTTGATGGTGTTGCTACAATGGCTTTAGTGGATACCGGAGCAACTGTATCCGTAATGAGTCTCGGTTTTAAAGGTCGGTTGGGGCGTAAAGTTGTATTTCGGTGGGACCAGGCTGCAACGTTTTGTGGAGTGAGCGGCGAGTCGTTGCGCCCTGTTTGTGTGTGCACTGCTGACGTATCCTTGGCTGGTAGAGTTTTCGTGACAGAATTTGTAGTTATTCCCCGATCGACGCACGAAGTGATTTTGGGCATCGACTTTTTGCGACAGTGTGGCGCGACCGTCGATTGTCGCACGGGGGAAGTTTGCGTCGATGGCCATGTTTCGTCCGGGCTCTTAGAGGAGCCTTGCAGTCAAGGTGAACTTTGTGTGTCTGCAGATACTGTTGTGCCTGCGTCCACCTCGGTGTGCGTGCCGGTTGTATGTCGCGGTGCAGTTCCAGACAGTTTCGATGCCTCCGTAGAGCCAATGCATCTAAATTGTGTGAAGAAGAACGTTTTTGTCCCTCATTGTGTGGTATCCATCGGCAACGGGCGAGCTGGCTTGTGGACGACCAACTGCTCGGCAGAACCCGTCCTGCTTCCAGACGGCTTGAAACTCGCCTACTTTACAGAATACACGTCTTCGTCCGTAGCCGTACTAACAGACTCGCCGTGTGAACCTGCTGACCTTCGCCAAGTCTCAGACAAAAAGCTTCTGTCTATGATCAACAAGTCGCTCAGCACAAGGGAGCGCCATACCTTGGTGGATACGCTTTCTAAGCATCTGTCAGTGTTTGACTTTGCGCAGCCGGACAAAGCGTTCTCGATTCCCGAGTCACGAACGCGCCATACTATCGATACGGGATCTGCGCGCCCGATCAGGCAAAAGCCTTATCGCGTGTCGCCTAACGAGCGCAAGATAATCGGGGAACAAGTGAGCGACATGATGAGAAATGGGATAATACAAGAGTCCTCGAGTCCTTGGGCTGCTCCGGTCATACTCGTCAGAAAGAAAGACGGTAACTGGAGATTTTGCGTCGATTATCGAAGATTAAACGCCGTGACTAAGAAGGATGTCTACCCGCTGCCCCGGATAGATGATGCAATCGATTGCCTTCATTCGGCCTCTTATTTTTCTTCAGTGGACCTGCGCTCAGGATATTGGCAAATCCCGATACACCCGACAGACAGAGAGAAAACAGCCTTCATAACCCCGGATGGATTATTCGAATTCAATGTGATGCCATTTGGGTTGTGCAACGCTCCAGCAACCTTTGAAAGGTTCATGGACACCATTCTGCGTGGGTTAAAATGGAACATCTGTATGTGCTATCTTGACGACGTTGTTATATTCGGGCGCACATTCAATGAGCACAATACGCGCCTGGATATTGTCCTCAACTGCATCAAAAACGCCGGCCTGGTTCTGAACTCCAAGAAATGTAAATTTGGTGACCGTCAAACCCTTGTGCTGGGTCATCTTGTTGACAAAGACGGTATCCGGCCTGATCCCCTCAAGACGGCAGCTGTCGAGGCATTCAGTGCACCGCAGTCAGTGAAGCAACTTCGTAGTTTTCTGGGTCTTTGCTCTTACTTTCGCCGATTTATTCCTGGTTTTGCTGACGTCGCTTATCCTCTGACAAACCTGCTACATAAAGACGCACGGTTTGAGTGGACACCCGAGTGCGATTCCGCATTTCGTCAGCTGAAGTTCCTGTTAACCTCCCGACCTATCCTTCGCCACTTCAATCCTACTGCGCCGACAGAAATCCACACAGATGCTAGTGGCGTTGGTCTGGGTGCCGTATTGGTCCAACGCTATGAAGACCGTCAGCACGTGATTGCTTACGCAAGCCGCTCATTAAGCAAACCTGAACGGAATTACACGGTGACAGAGCAAGAATGCCTCGCTGTAATCTTTGCGGTTCAGCGATTTCGCTCGTACTTGTACGGACGCCCATTCCAAGTCGTCACAGACCACCATTCCCTGTGCTGGCTCGTGAACCTTCGCGACCCTTGTGGTCGCCTTGCGCGCTGGGCTTTGAGGTTGCAGGAATATAACTTCACTGTTTCCTACAAGAGTGGCCGAAAACACGCTGACGCAGACTGCCTTTCCCGTATGCCGCTTGCCACGACAGACTGCGACGCAGACGATTTTGATCATCTCGTCGCTTCTGTGACACCCGCTTTTCCAGATATCGATGCGTTCAAAACAGAACAACGGACCGACACTAAATTGGAGCCACTCTTTACTTCTGCCCATTCAAGTGCAACAAGCAGCTACTGTGTACGTGACGGGCTCCTGTACAAAAGGAACTACTCAAGCACGGGTGCCCGCTTCCTTCTAGTGGTGCCAGAGCGTCTCCGGCCAGCAATCCTTCAGGCTATGCACGATGACCCTACCTCCGGGCACTTAGGCACTGTGCGCACACTTTATCGCATTCAAGAACGCTTTTACTGGCCCCGGATGCGACATTCGGTTGAGTTTTATGTCGCCAGCTGCATACAGTGCCAGCGTCGGAAACGCCCAACCACTGCCCCATCTGGTCTCCTTCAACCTGTGCCGCCTTCCAGCTCACCCTTTCGGCAAGTTGGAATTGATCTGTTAGGCCCTTTTCCGAAGTCATCTAAGGGGAACCGCTGGATAATTGTCTGCGCCGACTATTTCACACGCTATTGCGAGACGGCGGCTATACCATCAGCAACTGCCACCGAAGTGTCGCTTTTCTTACTTCACGCTATTGTTCTCCGACATGGACCACCTGGTGTTATCATAAGCGACCGGGGACGTCAATTCACGGCGGATATAGTGGAAGAGCTTGCGCGTTTGTGTCACTCGCACCTCAGACACTCGACGCCATATCATCCGCAAACAAACGGCCTCACTGAGCACACTAATCGAACGATCACAAATATGCTTTCCATGTATGTTGCGTCCGATCACAAGAATTGGGATGAAGTTCTACCGTTTATTACTTACGCATATAACACCGCCAAGCACGAGACAACCGGCTACAGCCCCTTCTTCCTTCTATATGCTCGGCCGCCCCGGTATACGCTCGACACTGTCCTCCCTTTTTACCACCACGACAATCCTACGGTCGCCGATACGCTGTGCCTCGCTGAAGAGGCTCGGAGACTTGCGCGTCTTCGGACTTTGGCATCACAAGAAAACTCCAAAGCCCGCTACGACGCACGACATCGGCCAGTTACATATAACCCTGGTGATCTCGTTTGGCTTTGGACGCCCACAAGGAAGCGCGGTTTGTGTCAAAAGCTGCTGGCAAACTACGATGGACCGTATGTTGTCATCGACAAAGTCAGCGAAGTGAACTATACTCTCGCGCGCCTCACGAACACTGGTAGACGTTCTGCTAGGACACACGTCGCGCATGTCGCACGGTTGAAATCATGCACGCCACGACAAGCTAGTTGACTCGCCCAGGGGGCTTTGTCTGCGAGGGGAGGTATGTTACGTCCAAGCGCGTCAAAGGGACGCGGGGATCAAGAAGAGAGAGGAAGAGGAGAACGAAGACTGTGCAGCGGCCATTCCTGTTCTTCGTAGCCTGCCGTTCCTGTTCTCGCACGCCTAAATAAACCCCTTTTCCCCGTGCTTGTAACCATATTAACAAATGTAACTTTACTAAGGTACAAAATTAACTCGTTTACAGCCGCTTCCATGACAATAACACTTATTGTAGTAAATGTTAGTGCATTTCAAACCAACAAAATATCCCAACTATAGGAGACAAGCGTGGCTCGTTAGCGCGCGTCCGCGCTCAGAGCGTCACGTCGAGCAGATGGACATGCAGCAGACTCGCCCACCTGATCGAGGCCAAAAAACGCCCTGCTCCGTCGATGGAAGGGTCAAAGGCTCAATCGCAGACTCCGAAAGAAGATCTCGGAGCTCAACAAGGTGTCTGATGACCACTGCAAGGCGCTATGCCAGCAACAGTGGGACGAGCTCTACGGCAAATCCTGGGATATGCTAAAGCACCTTCTCGACGAAAGCGGCTCGAAGTCAAATCAGAGGCATACGTTGGCCCGGGCCCTTCACGAAGCCACAGGGTCTCACACGGTCGATGGACTCGTCTCAAAACTCATACAGAAGTACCTGCCCGTCCGTCGCGACGAAGGTCAGGCAACACAACTCCCGGACTACCGAGGCTCTCCACGCCCTGAGCTGGACGAAGACTTCTCCGTTGCCGAGGTCAGACAGGCCATCTTCGCGCTCAACCAAAAGTCTGCGCCGGGTCTGGACGGAGTCACCAACAAAATGTTGGGAAACCTCGACGACACGTCGATCGCCTTTCTGACCAACAAAATGAACGAGTCCTGGAAGAGCGGCGTTGTTCCTTCAGAATGGAAGATGGCCTGCACGGTGCTCATTCCCAAGCACAGCAAGGCCCCGAACATCGAGAACCTCAAGCCGATTTCTCTAACCTCCTGCGTCGGCAAGGTCATGGAGCGCGTCGTCCTCAACAGGCTCAACGGGTACCTCGAAGACAACGAGGTTTACACGTACAACATGATCGGCTTCCACGCCAGACTCTCGACGCAGGATGCCATGAAACTAATCAAGCATCAGATTGTGGATGGCCGTTCCAGGGACGTCAAGGCTCTGCTTGATCTGGACCTCGAGAAGGCTTTCGACAACGTGCTCCACACTTTCATCGTAAAGGCAGTTTCAAACCTGGGTCTCGGTTCCAGATTCCACAGCTACGTCAGCTCTTCTCTAACAGACAGGAAGACCAAGCTTCGCATTGGGGACTTCCGCTCCGACGATGTGCCCCTCGGAGGGCAGGGCACTCCTCAGGGCGCTGTCATCTCCCCCACACTGTTTAACATATGTATGATTGGTCTTGCCGAGAGGTTGGCACGCGTCGAGGACATCAAGCGCACCATCTGCGCCGACGACATCACCTTATGGTGCTCCAGCGGCTGCGAAGGCAGAGTCGAAAAATCCATGCAGGAGGCGATCGACGTGATCGAGGAGTATCTCCGCCCCATATGACTTCGATGCTCCCCGCCAAGTCGGAGCTTCTGCTTTACAGAAAAGAGAAGGGAGGCAGACCAAAAGATTGGAAGCCAGTCTCCGAAAGCAGCATCTGTCTTCGCACTAGTGGCGGGGGGGGGGGGGGTGATGATACCCAGGGTCGACATTATTCAGGTCCTGGACATGTTTGTCGAATTCAACGCCGGGAACGGAACGGCTCTCCGCAAGATCATCGCAAAGACGGACAACGCTTTCCGGCTCGTTCGCAGCATTGCAAACCGGCACCGAGGCATGAAGGAAAACAATGCCCTCAGGCTGATCAATGCCTTCGTACTATATATGTCACTTGACGTACACGATTTCTATGCACAACTGGCTCAGAGCGGAGCGAGACAAGCTCAACGCTCTCGTTCGCAAAGTAGTGAAGAGGGCTCTCGGGCTACCCATCAGGACCCATACCGAGGATATTCTCAAGCTGGGGGTGCATAACACCGCCGAGGAGATTGCCGAAGCGCAAGAACGCGCGCAACTCACTCGCCTGAGCACCACAGCGGCAGGTAAACGCATCCTCGAAGAGCTGGGTTACCACCCTGCGGGATTCCCGATGGTCAGTACCCCGATCCCTTGGTGCATTCGAGACAAATTCGAAGTGGCCCCTGTGCCCCGAAACGTCCATCCCGTCCACAACGATGGCAGACGCAACGCCAGAGCAGCAGCCATCCTCAAACAAATCAAGCAACGAGACATTAGAGCAAGCTTCGTCGACGCCGCGGAGTACAGCGATGGGAAGACCTTTGCCGTCGTTGTGGTCGACTCCAGCGGCAAGATTTGCAATAGCGCTTCCATTCGCACTTCAGACCCCGGAGTCGCCGAGCAAGCCGCCATCGCCCTGCTAGACGGTCGTGGGTCTGAGAACTACAGTGATTCCAAAACGGCAGTTAGGGCTTTTCAGAAGGGTTGCATCGCCAAGCAAGCTGCCCGTCTTCTTAGCAGCTCGAGTCCATATGCTCTCACGCATCATTCAATCCACTGGTTTCCCGCTCACGTAGTGTCGGTCGAGGGTGCTCCCCCGAACCTCAATGAGTCTGCTCACGAGGCTGCGCGTGACCTTACCGAACGCGGTTCCTCTGCAAGGAGCCCCGACTCCCCTCCTCCCTACGGCCACAGGAACGCTCCCGCTACTCACAACGAGGTTAATAAATTCTTCTACATGTCTAGAAAAGTCTTTCCACCCTCTCACCCCAAGTTTAATAGGGCGCAAGCCGTTTCGCTTAGACTTCTACAGACCAGCACATATCCGTGTATGTCCGTTCTGCACGAGGCTTACCCCGACGTGTATCGCGACGACGCCTGCCCGTCCTGCGTGCAGACCTCCACTCTAGCGCACATGCTCTGGGAGTGCGGGTCGGCATACCCCAAGTTCATCACGGAGTGGGACTCGCTTCTGCGTAGCCCCGCTTTAGAAAAGCAAATACTGGCTGTCCGGCGTGCCCGCGACCGGGCCGGTGGGCTAGACCTGCCGGTCCCGACGTGGGACTAGCTGGTGTTAAGAATGGCGAGCTGCCAGGCAAAATTGCCACCCAATTGCGACTAGGGGACAAGACGCGCATCCCCCACTCTCCGTCGCTGCAGCTAGGAGGCGTTCGAAGAAGCGGGCTTTGTGCTCAAAACCGCCTCCATCCACCAGCCCCATCGCCATTGTGACGGAACGAGTTCGGTGGACGAACAATGGTGCCGGAGTTCTCCAGCGCGGACCTGATCTGCTACGCATGAACAAGCTGCCGCGGGAAAGCCGTTTTATGTTGCTTCCCAGGCCTCGTCCAGACGCAAGACAACGAGCTACCCACGATTGGCGCCGATACTTCCCGGAACGGCACCCCTCCAACGCCGGCGTCGGGCATCGGTATGTGTGTGCCTTTGTGTACGTAAACTGTTCTGCGGAGCGGCGGCAAGTTGGCGATGAGTAAACGAACAGTCGCCGCCTCGTATGGCCGGCGGACCGAGTGTATAAAAACTGTTGTTGTGCAAATGCTGGACACACTTCTCTTGAGCAGTCATGTTAGACTGATACACTTCTCTCGTGCAGTCATGTTGGACTGACACTCTTTTTCTCAAGCAGTCATGTTAGACTGATTTAATTTCTGTAAATAAACCCATATTCCTCGTTCTCGATGAGAAGCAGTTCTTCCCTTCATCAACGTCCTCAGCGTGGGTAAGTTGGACGACGGCATGGGCCAGCTACCTTCAAATTCATGCCGGACTCCAATCTTGGCAAAGGACCACGAGCGATGGGATTGAGCCCCCAATCCTGACACCGGGTGCGCGACGATCACTCTCACTCACTCACTCACTCACTCACTCACTCACTCACTCACTCACTCACTCACTCACTCACTCACTCACTCACTCACTCACTCACTCACTCACTCACTCACTCACTCACTCACTCACTCACTCACTCACTCACTCACTCACTCACTCACGTGGGCAACAGCGAAAACGCACGGCCAGCGGTGAATTGGCCAACGAACAGAAAGCCCACATAGCTTCGCTGCACATCTCACGGCAAAGCCGCGGCGAGTGACGCCGCTCTGGGTGTTGGTTATAAAACCCCTAGTTGGTTACAAATTTCTGCGCCATCTATAATTTGTACCACGAAGCATCATCGAAACACTATACTTGGAACGCCTTACCAGGCGCGAGTCGGTGATGTTACGGCTGGCGTGTAACACCCCGCGCAAAAAGGATGCTCGAAAGACCCTGCTCAACCGAAGCGGAGGATGGATTCCTAATTTGCCATGGTTGTTTCGTGTGGTTGCCGGTCTGGCAGGCGCCCCGCAGTGATGACCGCAGTGTGTGGCACCAAGGGGAGAACCCTTTCCACGAACTATCCAACTCTGGGGGAGAACGCTTTCCGCGAACCAAACAGGACCCGCGGGCTGCCGCCAGAGGAGGCAAGCCCGTGCCAACTTACTTGGGAGAAGGGATCCGCCGCCTGTCCCCGAGCAGACTACGTGGGTTGCTGCTAGAAGAGGCAAGCCCTTGCAAACTCACCTGGGAAAGTGGGGTGAAAGTGGGAGCAGCCGCCAAACACCGAAAGGACTCAGTGCATGTCACGTGACGTTGACGTGAGCAAGATCCCGCCTACGATTTTAGCGGGCCTACTTAAGGGGCCCCGCAATGTACTTTTTCAATTAATTCATTCTCTTCTTATCCTTCACGAACCATTGAATAAACAGTGCAAGTTTCGCACTAGAAATCGTCTCGTCGTTGCCTGGTCGCCATGATCTACCGGACGTCTGTAGCCCGCCGACAACGCCACGCTACCCAATAGTAACGTCGGTCGAGGCTCGAGAAACGGCGTCGCAACAGTGCTCCTGTATATCCGTGGCCTCGACTTCCGTCTGTAGGGACAGATACGGATGAAGGCCGGCGCTATGATGTGTGCATATACGTATAAGGTGAATAATAGCTAAAGAAACATGAAGACAAGGACGCTGTGAAGTATGTTGTCGGACACGTATTGTCGAACCGGAGTTCTCCTTATTAATTGAGAGGAAACAACAAAAAGGAACAATTGAGTGAAAGCCTTATGTGTGCCTTTATTACGAAGTATATTGTATTTCGCCAAAACATAAGCGACAACAACACCGCAAGTCTTTCCTTACGCATCCGACAGCAATGAATTGAAACAAGAATACAGACGCAAAGCGGCGACAGCGCTCGCTCAAGCGTTCAACACACGAGAACAATATAAACACAACCTTTCCAAACTTGGGAAGAGGCAATGAGGGGTGGCGATAAGGCAATTACGTGCACCACAAAACAGCATGAAGCAATGGGATGAGGGGGTGCAAGAAAGCGGCAATAGTGTGCACACATCGGTGAGTTAACGCGGCCAGTGTCATTCGTAAACCTCAAGCATACAGGCATAGACAATATTTAAAGTGCTGAGTGCCGACAGCGGACGGTCCACGCAACGCAACACTATCCTGCAGAGCGGCTGCTGCTGGAAGAAAAAAAAAAATACCAAGGGGGGGGGGTGTAGAAAGGAATGCAGAAGCAACAAATTTCTCTTGGAGCGCGCAGATCAGTGACTTACCGAGCCGACGTTTTGCTCTATCTAAGTGCCACCATGGTCCCTAAAACAGTTTTCTGGCTCACACTTGAGTTAATAGAAAAATTCTTTGTCTCTTTCTCGGTATATCTATGTACAATCCACCGCATGCCTGCGTCCGCTAAACAGCCTCCATCCACATCAGTACAACGATAGTTTTTTTTTTCTTTCTTGATGTAGTGTACATTAAGAAGCACCAGTCATAACACATGCGCCGCACATAGACAAGAGCCGTACCTGGTTGATGTTGAGTCGTGGTTTGCGCAATACTTCAAAATAGAACGACTTCACATCTCATATATATGACCGTCCGATACTCACCCTATAGTATGTACAAGCTACCGTTTGCGTTATGTACAAGCGCTCACATTGTAGTATTCAAACGGCATATGCACAGCATAATATATATATATATATATATATATATATATATATATATATATATATATATATATATATATATATATATATATATATATGTGTGTGTGTGCACTTTTTATGTTTCACTTTAACTTGCCGAAATATAGATCACTTGTCTCGTTAGCGGCTGCGAACACAAGCACTGGTCAGCAATAAAATGTGCAAATATACACTCTGTGACATTCATTCACCGCAATTTCTTGATCACGTTCTTTTCCTTGAACCCCATCTATTTACAGCCCGAATTTCGACTATTTTGTTCGTTTCCGTAGTAATCTACTGTGCTATTTAATGTTAACATACGAAAATTAGTTAATGACTCGTTTGCTTATGCAGCGTGCTTATCAAAATCATCCAGTTAAAGACGGTGGTAACGAGTAGATAAAAAAAAATCAGAACTACCGCGACTACCGGAGGTGAACTAGTAGCTATAAAAAGCACGAATATCGAATAAAATGCTATGATGCTTAATTGAATGGGAAACAATAAGAGCAGACAAACAGGAGTCTTCGTTACCATTCAGCCGTTAAGAACTTAGGGCGGTAATGATTAATATACAAGTGCAGCAGGCATTAAACATAGTTCTGTGAATAAGCGTCGAAGAGCCATACCAGTGTGCTAAGAAAAAAAAGAAGACTATTCATTCTTTCTTTACGTACATCTAATTTGGCACTTTGTATGAATAAATAGGATATTTTAGTTATTTAAGCATGCAGTGTTGAGACTTAAGTAGCGACCCCATAGACTGTGTGAATCAGTCACGATGGTATTGTGCAGCTGTGTGAATGAAGATTATTATTGTTCCTTCTAAAATTAAAAGCAAATGTATTTAGAGAAACGAGATCGCTTTCTTGCTATTTCCGTGAATCAAGACAGAAGATCGAATTATGTGTATCAGCACCACTCACGCTGAGAATAACCTACGAAATTCCTTTACATTAACGCAGGGTATTATGCTGTACAATAGCGAACTTGACGCTATACTTTAGTGAAGGCAAATGTAACAATTTCACTGTTTTTCAACAAGGTCACGAGCAAAACGATGCAAGCTATCGGTGCTTTCTTGTAGATATTGCAAGCAATGCCAATATTCTCAGTGAGCCATAAACAAGCTATTCATGGCCCAAATTGCCGATGTCTCATATTTATTATACGAAGCTGGTGTGGCACTTTTCCTTCGTTACTGCAAGTTAACACAAAAAAGGAAATTTATCTCAACTACAAAAAATATTTTTGTGTCAAGAGGATTATATAACACATTAATAACTTGGCATAAATATGAAAGAAAAAGTAAGGTCCTTCGTACTGTTTAATACGCGCTAATTGTGCAGCCGGTTTACCAAAGGATTTAGGAACTTGTTTTTACATATTGTCTGGACGAAAATATTCGATTCTATAACGAAGGCTGACAGTGTTCATGTACTCTCTCCCTCAGCCGAAGTCGGACAACAGCCTACCTTTGACACATCCGTTCATAGTTCAGCCTTCACAACACATACTTTCAATAGGCATGGTGAACCACATGCTCCTACTGACAAGCGATGAATACGCCACTCGTTCAACTGTACGGTCTGTAACCTGAGGAATGTGCCGCTGTAAGTATCACCGTGCAGCGAGGTGCACAATTACATTCTCGGAGCGAAAGAAAAAAAAATGCAGCTAGAGTGGCTTTTGTACAACCACTAAAATGACTTTCCTCCCTCCACTTTGTCTTCTACATTTGGAGGTCGTCGCACAAGCGTCATAGCATAGCGGAACGTCTTTGCGCAAAGCCAACAGCGCGCAGAGGCCACCAGGAACGCTGGCAGATGCCCCCTGCTAACACCATCGGAAACGATTCGCGAGCACTCGCAGCTGTCGCCACTGGGCGATCACCCACGACGGTGCGTGGCGGTGGACCCTTCAACCGCGTTGGCTGACCAACAGTCTCGAACGCTGGTCGCGCTCTTCTGCGGAGCCGTGCGCCTGCTCCCGGAGCGCCTTCTACGGCGCACGGCTCTCGCCACGAAAGTTGCCGCTGCTGGCCGTCCAGAGTCACTGCGCGTTGGCGGCCGATGCGGCGGCGGCGGAGGCGAACGGCTGCAGGACGGGCGGTTGAGGCGCGGCGAGGGCGGCGCCTGAGCGGCGCTCCGCGTCCACCGAGCGGTTCCTGAGCAGCGTCTGCGTGACCTGCAGGTGCTTGCGGATGTACGTGGCGTTCGGGTCCAGCGTGGTGGCGTGCTTGAAGCAGCGCTCGGCTCGGCTTAGCTCCCCGCGCTCCACGTACACGACGCACAGGTTGTGCGAGCCTTGTACGTTGCCCGGGTCCAGGGCCAGGATCCTGCGGTAGCACTGTGGCCACAGAACAGGCGGTAAGGGGGAAGGTGTCGCAGGAGGCGGAACAGTTTCAGTGAGAGTACCGCGGGTGTGGTGTAGAAAAAAAAAGAAAAAGCAAGCAAAAGGCTGAAATCATGCCTGTTTCCACGTGCCTATTTGCACGTCGTTGCTTTCGTCGTGTGCCTTAAGTAAGTGGCGACTAACTGGGAAAGCACAAAAAATTGTTACCTTAGCACCGCTACTGAAAATTGCCGCAGCAATGTCTTCGCTACCGCACTGACCGCAATCATGAGTAGAAGTAGCCTTATAACGCCGGTCAATGAAGGAACGCTCTTACGTACTAAAATTAGTCTGAACGCAGGGTCTGTTCCTTTAGTACTATAGGAGCGGCTCGTGGAGATTGGCCTGCGCAGTCTCCTAGCAGGCTTCGCTTATATACCACTTCCGCGTACTATCCACGGCGGACGCATAGGTGCGCATATGTGCATCTCGTAGACTTTTTTTTTCTTTTTCCTGAAACAACGCGCCGCACAATTTTGTGGGTCATACATCTGGCACTGCGGCACGCTGTTGACCCCGAAGCGCGCGCCTCTCGCTTACTGCAGCTCTGTGCAAAGCTACAATAATGTGATCACTCTTGGATGCATTTGTAGATTTAATGATCAACACGAAAGGGACCAAACCCAACTAACCAGAACAAAGCATTATCATTTCCAGAACTGTAGGTGCACTTCTCCGTCGCAGTAATAACGAATGTACTCAATAAAAATACCTTGGACACCAAGTTTAAAGAACAAACAAATAATAAATAGAGAAAGCAGATGCCGAAAAACGAAGTGAATGCCTCAAGTGCCCTATATATATATATATATATATATATATATATATATATATATATATATATATATATAAAAGCATCCTAGACGACCTTGGCACTGCACCGTGGTGGCTAACGAGCCATAAACAGGCTTGTCACTCATCATACTTATGATAAACAGCACACCAGCTCACCAGCCGTACAAAAGCCTGTCATCTACCACGGTTATGATAAACAGACTGCTAGAAGCAGAGGGCGATAAAGAAGACGCTAGACAGCCGAGATGGCGCGCTGCACAAACAGGCACGCACCACGGATTGGCGGTCAAAAAAAGTCAGCGCTGACGGTTCCTCCGATAAGAGCTTCTTTGCCAAACTTACGGTGGCATGATCTTCAAAAAGGCATTGAGGTGCATGAACCAGAATAAACATTTCGTATCTATCTAGAGCCAGTAATGCTTCAAACGATAAAATGCGATTTTTGTTTAGATAGTAAAAAGAAAGTTATGTAACATAACTGAAGTATTATCATAGTAAACGTTCTTTTTTGTTTGGCCAGTGATCGTCTGGAGAATGCTACCACAAGAAAATACAAAACACTGTGATCATTTGCGTACAACACTGCAGCGAAAAATAGGTAAAAAAAAAAGAAAGTGCTCTGTTTATGACGTCTTGCTTAAGAATAAGGGTATATAACCTGTGAGACTTACTTATCGATAAGTAAACGGTGAATAACTGTATAAAGGAAAAATTTCATTTGGGGAAATTTTACAGCTTATTTGACTTGCTTTCTAAAGAGCCCTGAGAAGTAATTGAATAAATGTGGCCTTTGTGTCAACAACCATCGGGTTTGGTTTAAAAAAAGCACAGTCCGCGGAGAGCATACGCTGCTGCGAACATTTCAGCCAAATTTTGCAGTCCTGCGTGGCGCGTGGAGCTCACAAACTGAGCAGGAAGTCAACTATTTTTCAAACACTCTCTTTTCTTTCCAAACGAGGCCTTATCCTCACCCGTTTCGAAGCTGCCGGTAACTCGCACGTGTCGTCATATGCCAAATTCCCATAGACGGCTGCTATTGACCGGTAGCTGACATCAATCAAGAGGGGCATTTGTATCAGTGCGCTTCTTCCTACTGCGTGCGTGCGTGCGTTCGTGCGTGCGCGCGTGCTACTGCTCCTGTATATATTATTTGACGTAGTTTATTAAATATGCTGAAGTAAGCGAAAATCTGCTTTCGAAATTTCGATAATAATTACGTACTTCCGGAAGGAGCCGGCCTGTTCACGCTCGGCCGTGGTCGCACGCGTAGGAATTAAACTTTCGCTGATTTCGAAATGTCTTGAAGACTCAACTGGCCGCGAACCACGCAAAAATTAAGGTCAGACCCCACGTTCGCTTGTCAGCGCACGCCCACTCCTGGCTGCTCTTGGCTGACGTAGTCTGCAGACATCGTTTCGTAGTGAGCGATTGACAGCGCTTCAAAATGATGCTACTATCCGTCGGTCAAGCTGGTGCAGGACAAAGCCGGTTCGCATTACGTAGCACACGCCAGACTGGAGCACAGGAGCGTGAGCGCGCACTCCAGCCATGTTATGCACAAAGCATGCGCTGCGCATGCGCACTACAGTTGCGTGTAGCTGCGTCTGATACGTAGCGTGAATACCGCGGCCACCGCGGGACGCCGCGACGAGCCTGCTCGCAGTACAGCCCAGAGGGGCTTTAGCTCGCAAGGCTCACCGCGGCTAGCCGAGGACAACCGCGTTTGGCGTTTGGCGCGTCGTAGACGAGAAAATCGGAAATAGTGGCGTCTACGTGAATATCCAAAATCAAATTTGAACTGCGCGCTCTGGTGACGTTCAGTAAGCGGAGCGTTGCGAGCACACACCGCTCCGCCGTAGCCTTGGCAGTGAAGAACTTTCAAGAAGGAGCGGGAGCACCGCGAATAATATCAAAGGTAATCTCTGATTGCTAATAACTCCGCTTCTGCTGAATGCACTGACGTACTTTGCTGCGAAGTATTTCTGGAATAGTTTATTTTAACTTCAAATGCATTTCTCGACTTCGGTAAAACGTGTTTCAGGGCCACTTCGAGTAGTATCACTAGCAATGAATCATTAACAACTATCCCACTTTGTTGTCCTGATAAGCAGCGAGTAGTTACATTTATTTACAATATAATTAGGTAATTGAGAAATTTTCGCTTAACTGTCATCCGCCTCTTTAGAAAAGACGTAACAAAATTCTTCTCAACTATCTCCTTCAAGTTGGCTTTCTTGCATCAAGATGAGGCATGAGGCAGAGCATTCTTTACAAAAAGTGCTGTGTGATATGAGAAGCGCTTCCACTTCTACTGTTACTCGCAGTATGCAGGATAAGAGTGCTACATGTTTCTCTAAGCACCAGAGCACGGTCATGAACGTCTTATATTTTGGAATGCGACGAAACACTTTAAGATCACAATCAGCTGCTCAGCACAAATGCTCAGCTCAGATCCGGTTACTATGCCAGCCAGTTCGTGATTAAGAAAAAAATACAAGAAGCTGTCAAGGCTTGCAGTGATCCTCTCCTTCGCGTCAGCATTTAGTTATGAAGAGTTACTAGTATCAATTGTGAAAGCATGTGGCAATAGTTCACGCTAGTGTACATATATATATATATATATATATATATATATATATATATATATATATATATATATATATATATATATATATATATATATATATATATATATATATATATATATATATATATATATATATATATATATATATAAACACTTCGTTTTAAGAAGTGCATCAACTTTTCCGTTATAGTCTTGCGGCCACAATATATACTTTTCTTCCATTTGATATTTATTTATCGCGCTATGACTCCTTTCGCTTTCGTCCATCTGCCACTTCACACCAAGGCTGCTTTGCGTAATGCTCTAGTTAAGCCAAAAAAAGAAAGAAAGACAAAGCAAGAGAGAGAACAAAAAGAAATGATTCGACGGGAATTTCACGGTGACGGTAAAGATTGCCGGGCCTCGGGGCAGACACGAAGTAGAGTGGCCCCGCGTCACCAGCAGCGGATAAGCGCGGGCAGTGCGGGGCGAGGGGAGGGAACCGCTCGCGCGGTGATGCATTCCACTCGTTCGCGAGCGTGCCTGTGACAGTGCTGGCGGGGATTTGCTTTGTTTGATTGGACGTCCCGTACGGCGTTCCGTCCTCACCGCCTTAGTTGCGCTTCCTTCTGTTTGCGCTGGATTAGGCACCCAGGGCCGGAGCCGCTAATCTTCGAGACTCACCTCTTCGGCTGCCTCCAAATCCTTGAGGTGATTGACGTTGATGTCTCCGAGCAGTACTAAGCCCTTGATGTGGTTCGGGTGGTACTGGACCAAGGGGAGAAAAGAGAGGAGGGGGGGGGGGAGAACAAAGAAACGCCTCAGTAAGCCTGCATGCGCGAGGACATATGCAGCGTCGGCGTAGGCCAGTAGGGACTCCACGGCCCCACGGCCGCTGCCAACAAAGCCCTGGTTGCTGCCATGTCGCGCGCATCGGCTTGCGCAACTTACGCGCTTACGCTTATGTGCACGTGACCGCCGGAACACAGCTCTATTTCGGGGGAACGGGTTGCCTCTCGTTATGTCGTGCATTGTGCCACATTAAAACGATAATGAGAGCTTTTTCGCAATGACTGGCCTGAAGAAGCGAATGAACAAGCTCTTTGCTACGAATAGAACGACAAAAAAGCGTGCTGCGTAATGCTAAAAACGAATAAACAAAAGTAAGGCGTGAGGCAATAATGAGAGAAGTTGGAAGCGTAACAGACGCCAAATAAATGAAATGAACGAAAGCTACTCGAAACAAGTTGTAATGGTATAGTGGCATAACATATATGCACACAATACGAGTCAAGGTATAAGTACGAAAATATTATTCGAGAGCTACCGGGCGCGTACATTCAAGTTACGCTTCCAAGGTCTCCTGCGTTATTTAAGCATCTGTTGAGGTTCCCGATTCGCAGGTGTTTCCAAAAGGCCCCCTGTGTAAGAATTCAGTAGCGTAGCGAAGAGATGCCAAAGCACAGATGTGGAAAGGGCGTCTAACCTTTAGGAGATCTTTCAGGAACCTCATGGCTTCCATAGGTCGTTGCTGCTCCGACAAGAGCAACGCCAAGTTGAAGAGAGCGCTTCGCAGCTTAGGTTGCACCTGGGGATGTAAGGACGATAGTGAGGTCATGAGAAAATTCTAGATTGTACATATAAATACGAGAGAGACAGACGGACAAATGCGGCGGTAACCACGAAAATCAGTCGGATAAATACAGGGTGGTTTTTTTAGCTGCACCAATATGTTTAAGGTTGTCTGTGGCATATAGAACAATTCTAACCCTTGATCTAAATTACTCGATGAAGTGGCCATTACTTCTATGTGAAATAAAAATACTTGATTGAAGAATTAACGCAAATGCGCCAATTACCTTTTAATAACTTACTTTACAGCACATATTTAAATATACGAATTACAGCTAGTGAGCATGCAAGGCATATCAACTTACAACGAATTCTCAGGACTACGCCAGTTTAGCGATATTAGTTTTCAAAGTGTCCGACGAAACGATTTTTACCGCAAGTTTGACGGCGCATATCTTGAAATAGGTGCCATCCTCAGAATCCGTTCTACGTCGGTATGCCTTCCACGCTCACTAACTAAAATTCGTATATTGATTATGTGCCGTAAAGTAATTAATTATCATGTTATTAGCGTACGCATATTAATTATTCGATTAAGCATTTTGATTTCTCGTACAAGTAATAGCCGCATCGTCGAGCAATTTAGATCAAAAGTTATAATTGTGCTATCTGCTATAGGCAATTTTTAACAATTTGGTGCAGCTACCAAAAAAAAAAGAAAACTATGGGGGCACCTAAGCAATTCTTATTATGAGTAACTTCGAGAGCATTACTTGTCGTTGAGTTATGTCGCTGAGTTTAGTGTTGCGGCGAAATGTTGCTGAGTTCAGTGCTGTTGCTTTATCTTTCCGCGTGTAAAGTTGCTGCTTATGAGGTCGGAACAACACATGACGACAAACCGGCCATATTGCGATCTCTCAGTTGAGCTTTATTTGCGTTGTCCGGGACTTTAGGGGATGCATACTGCCGCGCTGCAGCAGCTGCAGCTCACCATGCTCTTTCTGCCTTTCGCGTTGTCGGGGGAGTGGTGAACGTTGTTTCGCGGCAGCAACTCGCTTCGCACATTTCGCTGAGTTGCCATGGTCTCGTACTTCGTCGGCAGTGAACTGGCGCCTCCGGCCACGCTTTGCTGCCTCGCGTGGTGATGTAGACTCGAGTGATTCAACTTCGGACGATGAAGAGTCAACAGCGGCGAGAGCGACTAACAGCGACTCCCATCATGCTCCATCTAGTGAATCGCCCGCCAGACAGAGCCTAACCACGCGCACAGCCTCGAAGGTATTCATCACTGTCGCCTGTTACAAGGGTGGCGCAGGGGTTAGCGCGCGATAGTGCGCCTCGACGTCCTCCTCGCCCGCCGCTCCGTACATAGTGGAGACAACCGCAGCGTCTACTACGACATTGGGCACGCGAGGAGCGCTGGCAACGCTTCCCTAAGGCGTCCACCATTCACCTGCCGAACGCCGTAGTAGACGTCGCAGTTGTCTCCACTCTGTACGGAGCGGCGCGCGAGGAGGACGTTGAGGCACCCTACGTGCTCGGCTGCGGAGCGGCAGCAGTGGAGGTGGTGCCGAGGATCGAAGCCTCACTGTGGCCACTTTTGTTAAACGAGTAAGCAATTCTGTGCCTATAACCCAACGAGGAAACCCGTCCGTCCGCCAGGTAAGACGAATCGCTATAAAGAAATTAATGTATAAAACAAAATAAATCCGAAAGGAAAGAAAAAACAACGTTGGCGGTGGTGAGTTTCCAATTTACTACCCCGTGCTGAGAAGCCAGATGTCTTATCCACAGAGCGAACACCCATTTTTTTTTACTTCAAAACATTCGGCAAATACATCAATACACACTGCTGCCCCCATGTGACAATATTCACTTTCCCACCGCTGCTGTTTGAGCTTGCGGTTGAGATGACGAAACTTTCATTTTAGCAAGAGTATCCATCAATATAACTACAGTTCATGGTCATACGATACTTTTTGAAACAGTAAACTATTACTTTGCTGAAAATGTGAGTAAACTACGTGAGGTGTTTCACAGTGCTAACACCCAGGCTTGCAGGAGGTGAATATGTCTGATCCTAATGAATGTGTTGTACCGGCGGTACAAAAGAAATGTCAAAGGAGAACAGTTTTTATGAAGGCTTTCTTGAAAGATTTGGGGATGGTGGAATAAAAGCCATCTCTAGGGCCACATGTAGAGCCGACTTGGAGCATTCTAAATATCACGAAAATTCCGACTTAGCGAAAATCTGATGTCAAACACGCCACATCCCCGATGCGTTTCCGTGGTCGCGGGATGCGCCTTCCGTTGGGGCGTTACTTCAACGACCGAAATGCCACCGATCTCTGAGGGCACATGCTCTTCGCGTCGCACAACACTGACAGATAAGCAGTCAGTGAGTTGATACGGATGCTAAGGAGTGATGGGAGGTTTATGGGTCTCATCGCGGTTGATAATGGTTTCACGAGGATGGATAAGGTGCTTAAGAGCGATAAGGGCTTATAATGACCGAAGCAATATTGATGAGGTTGATGAGGACCGACAAGGGTTGATAACGGTAACATCAAGTCCGATAAGGTTGATAAGGACCGACAATAGTTGTAAGGGTCGGATCATGTCAGATGAGGTTGATAAGGAGAGATAAAGGTGGATAACAATCGGATAAATTGCGATAAGGTTGATAGCGACCCTTAAGTGTTGATAAGTTTATACACTGGTCGGATAAGGCTTGATAAGATTGATGATGACACCGGGCTGCGTGGAGATGAGCAAGCGGCACAATGCTTAAGCATACTTAGACAACTCTAGTGGTGTTTCTGCATGAATGTTTTTTTTAGTTATATGAAGATGACGTAATTTGTGTGCCGTTTTTCTGCCATGGCTTTCCTGCCACGGCTTTCTGATGACGGCGGGGTCGCACAATGAGCCAAGTAACGCTCTCACATTAAAATAACGTCCTGCATATTTCGTTGAGTAAGGGCGTCTATTATTCTGTCACTTACACAACAACGTCCCCTGTACCTTCGCCGACCATTGATGTCACGGGGGCTGAAAATGAAGGCTACGGAAGTGATGTGCTTTTAGAGTAATAAGGTGATTATGGTTCAGTGTAATATTTGCCTTGTTATATTTTGCAACATGTATGAAAAAACCGTCAAAGAATGCTATCTTTGCTGTGACTTATGGGCGAGTTTGTGCTTTGGTGCCAGATCGGTTGCTCTCCCGTAGGCACGCGCATGCACACACACACACGCACACACCACACACACACGCACACACACACGCACACATGCACGCACACTCACATACGCACCGAGAGAGACGGAGAGAGAAAGAGAAACGGAGAGACAGGAAACACAGACTAACAGGAACAAGCACCCGCTCTCGTTTATACTAGGGCATAACAATAAAACAGGTGTTAGAGTTGATGACGTGTGCGCAAGCACTATGCGGGAAAAAGAAAGACATGTCATAAGGTGGGAAGATAAAGGAGAGCGTGTCCTGATGCTGTCTATGTCGCGCAAATGGCACTGCATTAAAATACAAGGGCAGACAACTATTATTTACAATGAGTGATCTCTTTTGACAGGCTCACACCACCTTTTGAGTGTTGCAAAAATAGTTATAATAATAACCGCTTACGAAAATTAGCTATCAGTGAAGACTGTGTGCGAGTTGTGGCGGCAGCCAGTGTGCCGTGCACTTCGGGGCTGTTTCTTCTGGTTATCGCTATCCCTACAGCATGATGAAAGGAGTAATAATTTATATACAGAGCTTTTCAGACGCTCACTGTGACGAAGTGATGGCATACGTTTAACAAGAAAAAACATAAAAGCAACTGTCAACGAGATAATGTAATGAAGGAAATTAGCTGGGTGGCATTGAAGTACCAGTCATCTGTTCTGACCTTTCTTTTTAGGGTATGATTTAATGCAAGTTTTATGAGATATTTATCCTTGAATTAGATGATAGCACTAAAGGCAAGTATGATGCCATTATGCTATTTCAATCAGCATTCGAAGCGAATGATACACGAGTGCGTTCTTCCTTCGCGAAAATCTTCCAGCGCGACATACGTCGCCAAGCAATTGAAACGAAATGAACTACTGAAAAACTTTCGATTGACGCTTAACAATCCCAGCTATAGGACGTTTCCATCAGGGCGCAAGACAACATCCTCTCTGCATTGTTGCGCGTGGGTACAATCCTTAGTGCGTTTGAGCAAGTGCTCACGCAGGTCCAGGGGGCATAATAGCGATGCCCAGGTAGCTGTTGTTTGAAAGGTATATAAAAGGGCAATGTTTTCAAAATTTCCCTATTGTTAGGTAGTTGACCACTAGAGAAAACTGGCCCCGTCGGCAGTCTCTGAGACATTCATGTGACATTCTTGTGAGACATTCTCCCGCTTGGTTGCGGCACGCGGGAGAATTCAAGCTTAAATCTAGCGTGGTGTAAACAATATTAATAAGCGGATGTTGCGATAGAGTGTCGATGCAGAATTTACGCCTGATTACGAAGGTCGTGAAGTGGGAACACAGTTACCGGCAGTTAGAGCTGTCTAAATGTAACATCCCCGGACCAAATCTGGAACTAGATTTCTTGGGGCACAGTGGTCAGTGAGAAACAATCAAAGAAAGAAAGGAAAAAGTCTGGGCGACGTGTCTGTAGCGAAAATAAATGCAAACTACGCACGAATCTTTGCGTCGCGGCCCATTGATACAATTCACCTTATTTCTGAGGCCACTGGTACGTTGTTGGCTAAGTACACGGGTGCTGCGCGATGGCCTAAACATTGTTCATTTGGAGCATGCGCGATTTTCCTACAGAGTATAGCTGCCGTCAGTGGAAATGAGAAAATGAACAAACGTCGAGATAAGAGCATTTGTTTGTACGTGCGACAGCTAGTGCTGCTTTTCCTCGCGCGTGTTCTCGCAGTCTGAGCATTCCGTCCTAAGCATTTAAATGCATAAACATTTCTATGCTTACCCAACGAGAAAACCGTCCGTCCCTCCATCCATCACGTCAGACGATCGCTTTCAAGATAGAGCCCGCAGCAGCGAGCGACTTTACCTTCGTGCTGCCTGTCGCTTCAACGCGAACGAAGCGGCGAGAACACAGACATCGCTCACGGAGCTCTCAGCTCGCACCGCACTCTGCCCGTTTCGCAGATCGCTTTCAAGATACGGGCCCGCGCGTCCCTCTACAACGCTAAGTAAGCGGCGAGAACACAGCGCGCCAAGCTATCAGCAGTCGGCACTCTCTGTCAGCATCGCGGATCGCTTTCAATTGATACGGTCCGCGCGGCCGTTTCATATGCAGCCGTCGATGGAGTACGTTTGGTCACGGTTCATAATGGTTCGACGCGGATGCATAAGGCGCTAAAGAGCGATAACAGTTTATAATGATCGGAACGTCATTAGCGCACCTTGCAACGCCGTCCGCACTGTCGTTTGTAGTGGCAGGATCAAGTTTCATAACACTGATAATAACACCGGGCTGCGTGGAGATGACAAGTGGCACAATGCTTGCGCATACTTAGCCAAATCGCAGAGAAGTTCCCGCGTGAATTTTTTTTTTATTCAGCGTGGCAATCTGAGAAGATGCGCGAAGCGATTAGCTGGCGTCAAAGTGCCTCAGACAGTACTCGACAAACTGCTCCCTACAGAAGTTCCCTTGCTCGCTACGGGTTGTTGAGGTGAGTGGCTGACTGGTTTTCATTTTGTAAGTAAAGACATCAAGGTAACGTTTTATCTGCGCGGGATAACAGATAACCATTACGAAAGGGCTACTTGGACAGTGGCCCAAAAAAATCAAGGCTGAGAGCTCCAATGACTGCGCTGATGAGATCGCGCAGTATGATTACAAAAGACGATCAAGAACACAGGAAGCGAACATGAGACCTCTACTACAGGCATAAAATAATTTATGTAGTATTCTTTTTGTAGTACAGCTGCCATTCCCGCGTGAGCCTCCATTTTGTTGAAAGGAAGTTCCATAGCAGCTTTCACCCCACGACCACCAGCTATAGGACGCGTCCGCGGTCTTGGCAACATTTGGACAAAAGGGATCTTTACACGAACCCGACAAAATTTGACGGAGACGGCTCATCAGGCTGAAAATCGGCCGTTGGGTCCACGTAAATGCTAGCGAATCCGACTGAGTAAGCGTTGAGGCGTGTTCGGTCAATCCGCCAACAACAGGTAGGTTGACTCGCCTAGAGTTACTGTATATGGCTTCCTTAAGGTAAAGGGAGCTATATACAGTTACTCTAGACTCGCCAAGCCTGCTTGCTAAGACGTATGTAAGCGTAATCCGGTCGGGGCTGTGTCAGCTAGACTTCTGACTCGACTTGGTCGTGTCGAGTTTTTGTAAACGAAGATAAAATGTGTCAAGCCCTTGCGGCCACACTAGAAGACGAGTTATTAACCTGGACTGAAGAGCTGTCTGAAAAACTCGAAACTGTTGACACTAACACGCCGTTTATTGTCAATAGTTCTGAGCTCTATGCCATTCTACAAATCATAATCTTGAAAGAGAGGGAACGCTGAATGAATAAGACGACCAAAGTAAACACAATAAGCATCCATGGGGTGCTCTTAAAACACAAGTAATATGTAACGCACAGCCAAACAGTTCCCTGACCCTCGATATTGTCACAATATAGAGAATGAGAGAGAAAGACCAAGTATAATGTGTATGGTCCAGTTCATTAGTATTATTTAAAAAAAAGTCTGAAAGCGGACATTTGAGACGTGCTAGTCATGACTTAATGCAAATATTTTTAGTCCGTTCTTAAGGACAGTTTGCCTGGGCCTGCCGCTTTAAAGGAAATTAATTCAGCACATAAAGACAGAATAGCGGCCCTGCATGTGGTTGGGTGTGGAACACTAGTCATCGTCCAGGCGTAGCAGGTAGCAGTATGACGGGCACCTTCCGTTGACACTTGCCCTCAACGCATATCGTGCACTGAACATCCACGCCGCCTATATGCATGCTATTTTGTCTTCCCGAGTGGAGTGTCTAAAGCACACGGTATATGATTACAAATGAAGCAGCGCAATTTTCAAGAAAGAAGAAAGTCCTCATTCCAGGCTTTGATGGCGGAGATGGTACTTTGTATACATCCACGTAAATTACACGTTGCGGTTCAGGCTTACCAGCTCAACTCGGGACAACGCAAGTTTATCTGAAGCGCCCCGACGCGCATTCCGTACAAGATCGACGCAAGGGAGTTGGACTGTGCGGTTGTGCCATGGACACCCCGGACGTTTTCACGCCGCACATCATATTTGGCACAGAGCAGACGTCCTTTATTTGTTGCTATACGGATCGGCTGCGGAAAGAAAGTGCGTTTATCAAGCATGGAACGCTTATATGTCTTGTTACGCTAGTTGTTGCGGGCATTCCCGGCAAGAATATGAGAGAAACAGCCTGATCATCATGTGATGTCCTTACACTCGACGTCGACGGTACCGCATGCTACCTGAATTTACACTTCCGCTCCTACGCAGCCGCGCAATATATTCTATAGGGCCACAGGTATAGTAGCATAGGCTCCGAGGGTAGTCTATGCTAATGTAAAACTACCACCGGCCACTAATTACCGTCGGAGGCTTTGCATGAAAAAAGAAACAATTAATATCATGGAAATACATGAAGAGATAAATATTATCATTAGCGACTGTAAGAGGTTAATTAACAGCAATATTTGGTGCGAAAGAGAAACATGAATGTGTTGTGCAGACGCGAGACATGAAAACCCAGTACACGAGTGACATACATTGGTCGACAACAGCAAACTGAATGAAAAAGCTTGTGAAGGAAGCCTCAAAGAAATCAAGGACGTTGGCAACAGCGGTAGTTCAGGGGAAGATTAATTCCAAAATAATTGAAAATCATTCTATGGCCAAAAGGAAGTCAAAATCTGTGTGGGATATGCATGTAAAGAATGCAGTTTGAAGCGACCAAGAAAAAACATGGAAGAAACACGAAAAGGTGAAAAAAGAAATAATAATAAGCCGCTAGAGTAAATGAGAGAGAAATAGGAAGAATACATAAAACTGAAGAATAGCCCACAAGTAATTGGTCAAGAAAAGATGAACTTTGAAAAGTGACCGGTGGTTGGCAGAGATTCGAAGTAACGGTAAGAAGATCCCAAGAAAGTTTTGGGATGATCTATAGGCACTGGGTAAAACGTGAAATGTAACGCTTAGTAGTATTTAAAATGACAGCGGTAACATTATAAAAACGAAGCGGCGCTACGGTTTATTAGTGAACAATTAAAATAACATTTTCATGAAGTTGAAAACACAGGCGACGTTCACTTGGATATTGTCAGTAGACTGAAAGAGGACTTTGACATATCTAGTTATACGTAGGAGAGCTACACTGCAAAAAAAAAAAAAAAGGATGCAGTTCCACTCAACGTGAAAGCTGTCGGAAGTGCGGAGCAGTGATTGGCCATTGTTTCCTTTCTGTTATTGTTGCGAGTATACCTGCGGGGCATTGGCTCTCGATTCGGGGTTGCAAATGTTGCCGATCTTCATCAATGCCTTATTGAAGCACAGCCTATAACACACCTTACAACTGTGGCCAAAGGATCGATCTAAGAAGTCCCGCTTGAATCGGGCGTCCGCTCCGCCCGTCTCGGGTAGCTGCCGCTGCTGCTGTCTCATCTCCACTTCACGTTGCCGCGCCAGGGGGTTAGCTTCTCTCTTCTGACGTTTCGCTTGTGTGTCTCGAACTTGAAGTTGGGGATTCGCTTGCTTACGTTTGCATGCATTTTGCATTTGACCTTTAACCAAATTAGGGTTAGCTTGCTTTTTCTGCCGTTTCGTTTGAGCTTCTCGAGCTTTAACCGCAGGATTCGCTTTCCTTCGCTGTTGTTGAGCATTGACTCCTGCCTGACGAAGCTGGAAATTTTACTCTCTTCGTTGAAGCTTGGCTTCTGCTTCACGTTGTCGCACAGACGAATTGGCCCTCCGGCCTCGCTGTCTTTCGCGAGCAAACGCCCGCTGTCGCTCGATGCATGCCAACTGTTCGGCATCCACGGCGGGACAGACCGGCTCTTTGTTCGCAGTGTCTATTCCGATAAGTTCCCTGAATAAAACGAAAAGGTAGCAACATGCTTTTATCTTGCCGCCGCCGCTGCTGCGAGGAGCATTCGAGGAGGCAGCGGAGAAGGTCTGCGTCTCCCAATTGGTTAAGCGCCATCACATGGTATTTTTTGCGCCCTTTTCTCTATTTTTTTCTTCTTTTCTGCGTCTCGGCGCGCTCAGTACCATGACAGTTGGCCGTCGAGTTTCCACGGCGATGTTTTCGCAAGGGATATCATATGTTTTGGCTAAGTTTAGTGGCTAACCGCGTCATTGAAGAACTCAGTGTTTGTTTTGTTTCGTGCTAGGGATTGATTTTAAGAGTACTGCAGGTGCAAACGTGTACGAACGGAGCTTTTTTCTTTGTTGACGGGGTACGGAGCTCAGGCATGGGTAAGCTTATGCACGGGTGCTATTCTTGGTGCTCGTTCAGATTTGTTTTCCTGATCGCGCTATCGTCAACAGGTGTACGAAGCTATGTAGTGCGTAGGCTGTGTTCTGTCATATATCGTGCCAGAAACGTAACACGCGTTATTGTTGTAGTAGTGAGAGTGCGTAGCCTTGTAAGTCTATGCTTTTGTTAGGCGCTGCAAACATATTTTGCTAGCGCAAGCTGTTCACTACCACTGCAAATGATTTTGGCTATTGTGAGTAGGCTTCCTCCGCAGTGGTGCACGAATTTGTTGGCTCATGTTGACATAGAAGTGCGTAAAGGGGGAAAGTGCTCATTGATGGAAACCATTTCTATGTGTAACTTTCGTCTTTGCATAGGCTTTGTTCGCAAATGAAGTACAGGTTCCCCAGTGATGTTTGCGCTTGAGAGCCAACAGACCAGTTTCACTGCATAAAGAGATGCCAGCATCATGACGAAATGACGAGAATAGCTGAGATGCTCCGCGTTGATGGCGCACGTTTCTACATGACGTTCGCGTTATTCAGGTGAATATGTCACGCGCCTTGCGTTCGGTCATCATGGTACTAGGATGATTGAATTATGAAGCTGCACAAGCTGGACACACGGCAGTCGATTGGGTACGCGTACGTACACACGTACGCACTTCGAGCCCCGTAAATGCATCCGAGTTGTTGAATCGGCAGCTACATAGTGCTGCACACATGCGAGCGCACCGCCTTTGGCGTGTATAGGCGAAACCTTCATCGCAGCCCCTTCACGCCGGTCAAGTGTCTTTAGAAATCCAGATGAAGAATCTGATCAATGCAGTAGAAATAACTCGCGAAGCGGGTTGATCTGTGCAAGCCGCGACAGTGTTTTGGCCTACGAGTACAATGCATGGCCGTGAACGATATAAAACTAAAACAAAGCTCTGGCATGTGTATTCCGGGCCCATCCCGGGCCCCTGAAGTGCTCCGCACTTAAAAATGCAACCTATTCAAAAGGCGAAAAAGAAGGATTTCTAAGCATACAGTGCGAGGTTTAGACAGAATACCAAGAAGACTCAGAGTTATCCTTGGACAAGAAACTAAAGTTATTGCATTGCTCTATGGGCGATACACTTAAAACAATGAAAATGCCAACAATCCTGGAGGGCCTGATGAGCCTGTTATAAAAAGAAAGAAAAAACAACAACAAACAAACAAGAATAAAGAGAACAGAGAAAGTACCAAATTGTACTAAGATTTAATGGCAACGTCAATGTTGTAAACGTAGAATAACAATGTAAGCAGTGCGATCTCATGTCCACTTTATCAGCGAGTTTGATTGCCATTCTTCGAAACCACTCGAATCGGCTGTGCACGTTGGTAAGGCACGTAATTGTTCACAGGTCTCTATAGAGGTGCTTTACTCCGTGACCACATCTCTAGGTATGAAAGACGGAAATAAACAGCCTGCACAATTTCTGTGCCTGGTTTCGATCGACCACTGACCATACAGACTATACTAGAACACCGCCCCCGCCGATCATCAGCCCAGAAGGCAGTGAAGGCACTTGTATGCTTTTTGAAAAACGACTGGCTTGTGCGAGCGCCTTTGACTGCCGTGATGCTGTACGCGCAAGTTCACACATTCACTCCATTCCTCTCTCTCTCTCTCTCTCATTTCTATTCACCTGTTCCACTCTCCCAGCGTAGAGCAGCCAACCAGACGCTTTTCTGGTGGCATCTCTGGCCTCTCTCTTTCTTTTCTTTTTCTCTCTGTTTCTGGTAATGTGGGCTTTCTGAAGCTAGTTTTATAATATAATCCGCGTTAAGTGACGCGTGTTCACGAACATCGAGTGCTTCGTGCAAAACTCAGATGCCACCGATGGCGCTGGATAGTCGCAGCAACACAGCGAAATCATCCCTTCTGCTCAAAAAAGTAGCGTGCATTCAGCTAGGCAGCTTCTCTTTCATGGTGCTTCAGCTAGGCTCGCGTTTCTCGCGTTGAGAAATCTAAACCTCTCTTTCTTTTTTTTGCCATGAGAAAGACAAGCAATAAGGCATCTGCATTTATTTGTGATGTTACACGTGTCGGTGCGGGTGGACCAAAAGAAGAAGAAAAAGGACACCATCGCACCGTAGCATGCTTTCAGCCTGCGCGACACGTGGTGCAATATGAACTGAGCGCAGGGCTGACGTAACACGACGGTCTCATGCATCTTGCATAAACGCGCCAGTGAGACGCCGTCGCTACCTGGGCAATGCAAGGGGAAACTACTGCGCGGAATGAGAATAAGAAAAAAAAAGAAGGGAAGAAAATAACCATACCGCGCGACCTGGAGTACATTCTTCTACGACAAAACACGCCTCGGGCATCATAATGGCACGAGAAATAAGTAGGCAGATAAACAAAAAGAAGGGCGGGGGAAGATTACATTCTCATCGTCTTTCCTTTTCCCATCGTACATGCCACACCGTGTTGCTCGCTCGCGTTTCCCCAGTGTTTGTAAAGGGAGGACGGCCACACTTAATTGCTTGCCGCTAAAAGATGCGTTACATGCTCAACACGTTTTTTTATTTCTTCTTTTATTCGTATTGTTTGTTCATAGAACAAGAAACTGCGCATACATATTGTGCGTGGATATACGTTGACACGCGTATGCAGTTACATCTTTTCATTTCCGACTTTTATAAAATGCGCGAGCGGAAATGCTTGCATCTTTGGGAAGTTCCCAATTATATATATATATATATATATATATATATATATATATATATATATATATATATATATATATATATATATATATATATATATATATATATATATATAGTGTTACACGAACTGATAACACAGTACACGCGAGTTGTAGGAGAACCTGTGGGAACAGAAGGCAGCGCAGACCCTGTTCACGTTTTGGTAACGGATTACACAACATGTACACGTCTAGTCGGAGACCCCGAAATTGCGGAAGTCTGAGTTAACTATGAGAGACGCCGACAATAATAAAGGTGTCCAGATGGACACTGTCTCGTCCTTCTCGCTTCATTAACATCTAGGAACTGCACATGGCGCTGCAAGACGCCCCGGCGTGTCGCGCGCAAGCCACACACTGTCATAATGAGACTCTCATTTCGGTGACACTTTGTTGGCCAAACACCGCGACTCTGCGGCCATACGGTGCGTGACCGCAGAGTCGACCACACGCCGTGTGGCCGACTCCTCGAGGTCAGCGCTTTCGCCTGGGTGTTTGCATTAGTCTAGCGTGAAGAGGACAATTAAAGCGTCTGGCGTCCACCCAACGTCTTAGGGCGAGCGGAGGGCAATGTTGTGCGTGCATGTTTAACGTTAAAGGAGAACTTCGCGTTGATGCTCTACCAGCCTTTTCTGCCAAGTCGGGAAGCCAACTATTTGTAAAACAAAGTGAGATATGTGTCGAATTTCATATGTAAGTGGAAAAAGTATGCTCAAAGATAGACACGTGAATAAAATTAAGTAAAGGGGGAAGAGAACTAGAAGTAAACCAAATCTTGTTAGCGGACACCACGTTCCGTATTCATGGTTTCCTAACAATATGTCAATAACTGTTCATGAAAAGCTTTTCTCATTTCAGTTAACATCCCATTAGCATTTGCGTGGCTACAGATTACATATGAACCGGCAGGTACGACAACGCTTAAGAGCTAGCATCTGTGTTTTCAGGATGTACGGCTAAATGGTGTATGAAAGCACACATGCGGGCGGTTACGTTCCATCTGCCCCACTTTCCTATATTTAACGGCGAATAGGCACGAGTTTGGGGTCATTTTCTTATTACGTGCCCTTAGCAGAACGACTGTCCCCTGTCGGTGCGCGATCAGTCGTCCATCAGCATCAAGGACAAACGTTGAGCGGCTTCGGCTTGAAAGGCAGTAGGTTTGTCACCTGCGGTCACTGGACCTCTTCAATTATCCGTTTCTGACAGTCCTGGACTGTCCGAGGCGGTGCTTTCAGCCAATGGGCGTTGCGTGTGAAGCGTCTCTGACAACCCGGGACTGTCAGGAACGGATAATCGAGGAGGCCCACTGCAGGGCGTTTTAGTTTTGCGGCTGTAAACTGATTGTGCTGATAATCTATGCAAAGTAGCGACAGCTCCAGTCTTCTCGTTTATACTTCTTTTTTTACCGTATGTACTGATGCTTCTAGTCTTAAAGATGTTTATTATGGAGACATGTATATGTACATGCATGATGCTAAGGCCATGGGCGGTATTTCAGAAAGGTTACAGGTGTTAGATTAGCAAAATTTCCTAGTCAAATAGAATACGAATAATCGAGAAAAATGTCCTTGGAATATCAAATCGATGATTTATTATTCTTTTATTTCTAAACAAACGAAATGTAAAGCTCGTGTGGAGTTGGCTCTGTAAAAAATGAGGCTGATTTACATTATTTGATACATTCCATGTGGTGGCGTTTACAACAGAACGCTCCGTCGAGTGAGAAGCTTCCAATTAGAAACAATTGCTTTCTATTATTGGCTCTTCAGCAGAAGAGTCAGTCGGAGACATTTTCACCTACATCGGTCTCTCTCCGTCCAAACTCCACAAGTGATGTTATACCTTATTCGAACAGAAGCGAATAGTCGACAATTTCGAATGGTGATTCGAATCGAATGATTTTCGGAAACCCACCTTGTTCTCATGTCCCGGTCCGACACACGGTGAATATTGTGAGGCCTCAAAAGAGAAGTGTGCGTGTCGAACCGGTTCACAGTGAGCACAAATGAATAAATCCGATATGAAGTTTACCCACATCTTTAGTGCCAGCTAGATCCTCAGCTTACGCGATGCGTCGACACCATCATACATAGCCTCCGTCTCGGAAATACTTACACAAAGCATGTTTACATATACGTATAACGTATATACGTATATGTAACGTATATTATATATTATACGTATATACGTACGTATATACGTATAAATTAAGCGTGTGTCCACTGCAACATGTTCGTGCGGCCACGACGACAATGACGTATACCGCCTGTTACTCTACTGTCACAAGCACACTACACACAGTCAGGGCTTTGAACAAGAACTGCGTTGAAATGACTCACGTCGGCCTTTTTCACTTGCCCAGGTGTTAGACCCATGACAATCAAAAGTGCATCACAAAGCGGTGAACGTACTTTAATGCTTCTTTGAAGGAGGTGACATTTGTGACGGACATTGACTCTGTTACATCTTGTGTTATTGTGTCTCATTTGTGCATCTAAAAACTGCGTATCCCAGACATCCGCGGACTTTTTTTTTTCAACGAGAACATTTCGAGAGAGATTTTTACTCTTAGTGTGTAACATGTTCTGTTTTATTTATTGATTATTAGCTACTGCAATTAGTTACACTTTTCTTTGTGTTTTACTTATATTATTAACCAAGTGAAAAGGGGCAGCCATCGCCAACAAACGACGATGATAACTCCTGTTTGTTTTATTTATAATAAATGAATCGAATAGCAACAAGACCGAACTACTCAATTCGTGTTAAAAATTTCGAGTATTCGCACACTTCTAATGAAAACGCGGCGACGTGGAACAATGTCGCCGTGCGATTTTCAAGGACAAGTATCGTGTACAGTCAGATGGCATTTGATCTCACCAGTACAGCCTTGCGCAGCCAGTTCTCAGCGGCGACTGGATCTTTTTTGTCAAGCGCCAGCATGGCCAGATGGAAGTAGGCCCGTTCGTCTCTCTTTCCACTGTGGACAACTTTCTCCAACCTGAAAACAAATCATGCGAAGTGCTTTACGGGGAGCTAACGCTAAGCTCCTCGCAAAGATCATGCCACGCGACCGTATGGCAATTTTCGCTGGCTGGGCAGCTCACTGGAAGCGGCGCTCAACAAAATAGGCACGTGCGTCGTGCATATTTGACGCTGTTGTTGAACACTGCAAGCGGAATGCACCTCGATTTAACTTGGTTAAAAGCACAGCGGACGAATTTAAGACAGCAAGGTTAGGCCCAGACGCGCTTCAGTGTTGTAAGTAATCTTTCACTTAAAAAACTCTAAACCTGTGGTCGGTTCAGGGGGGCTTTGCCAAGGAGGCAAAGACAAACTTACGCACGGTTTGCCGTTTTTAGACACTTTACGATAAAATAAGGCTTTCGGGATGACATCCGGAAGCTAGGAATGTGTTGAACCGAACATTCCATATGAAATATATGCATGCTGTATCTTCTGCCGCGAACTCAGGGTGGCGAAGTCTTCTAGTTGAGATACGTGTATGCTTAAATGATCGCGCAATATTGAGTGAATTCATTTTCAAAAGAAACGTTAAGGAAATGGCGGTGGTTGCAGCCGTGCAGAGTGCCTTCACTAGAGCTGCGACTTGACCTTCTGAAGTGCACTGCTGCGAATCGAAATTGCAGACCGACTGCGCTGTAGAATTGCATTAAAAAAAAAAGATGCATAATGGCCTTGCTCCCGTGAACGCGGGAGGCTAAGAAGAATGATAAATTGAGGATTTCTTGATGATTAATTGCCCTTTTCACGAAAAAGAAAGAAAAAAGAAAACAGAAAAGAAAACGCATAGCGAAAGTCGGAGGCCAGGGTGGCAATTTTTTACTTAATGGTTCTTAGATATGCGAGTGGACAGCTAAAGAAAAAAGAAAGCAAGCTCGCCAATACGCGTGATTCATGTAGACTGAAATGTCATAAAATATACTAAATGCACAAGGAAGCCAACTTGGACGCCTTCTGAAGGTTACCTTTCATTGGCCACTTTCTTCTGACTTGCAGATCCTGCTTCCTGAAGCAACAAGGCAGAGTTGAGAAGGGCGTGCTGGAAATATAGAGGGATATCGCAATGTGCTTTCATATAAAAAACAAAAACAAAAAGAAAATGTTCTCCCAGATGCAATGCAATACGTTTATCATTCCTTCTTATTTTATGAAACAATATGTCACTGTCTACACTGTCATGGTGCGTTCGGTACCACTGGCGAGAATTCTTAGTGCGAAGGGTAGGAATATAGTATGCTGCATATATTTACGCTGCGCACTGAGAAAGTTTGCTCCATTTGGAAATATTGCCACAGCGGCATCCTCTAGTGCCTTTCATGCAAATGGCTAATCGCAAACGCCTTTTTGAGCTGATCAGATACTGAAATAGAGAAATTCACTGTATTCATTAAGCCCGAAGTTGCACAAAGCTAGCCTACTCCGAGGTTTCATATGCACTGACACCTCCTCCACGCATACATCTAAACCTTTTCACCTTTTTTTTAATGAATGAAATATTAGTGCGCCAAAAAGTTACCATTAATTTTGACACAGCATAAAGCGTTCTGAATGTTAATATACCAGAAGATGGGGTAAGAACGTCAATGGGAGTATGGTGTACGCGAAAATGTTCGTGAAAAGGAGCGATGGTTGACCATATTATGGTCAACAAGGACTAGGTGTATGCGGTCTAAGAGGAAGTACATGAGGGCTGATGATTTAAAATTTCGCCGTTTTTGAGACTTTCCGCGACAGTAGATTTATTTCTGCAAAAAGAATTTCGAAACACGAAGACACCAACGACCCCGCAGACTACTGGCATTTCTCACAAGTGCCACTGCTTGAAGTGCCACTTATAAAATTGACACCTTGCTAAGACAAATGCTATAACAATTGACGCGAATTATATGAACGGCCCTCTGTATTGAGTTGAGCTTCATCTACAGTTTCCGATCTCTGTTGATGCTGGCCGTGACATAAACACACTAACTCATCGAATCAGATAACAAGTGACGATAAAAAAATTAAATTATGGGGTCTTACATGCCAAAAGGACGATCTAATTATGAGGCACGCCGTAGTGGGTACTTCGGAAATTTGCACTACCTGGGTGTTTTTAATGCGTACCTAAATATAGGTACACGGGTGTTGACGCATTTCGCCCCCATCGACATGAGACCGTGGCCGGGATTCAATGCTGCGACCTCGTGCTTAGTAGCCAGAAATGACGTATACAGGTAGCTTTTTGTATGGCATACGTCGTTCAGATATGCCTTGTTAAGCGTGGAACCATTAATGATAGAACGTAGAACACGTTCTATTACGCTATCACAAGTCTGAACAGCAAAGATGTGCTTTGAGGGCAACGTTGATGACTCTTGATAATCGTCCCTTTAGCATAGTAAAGTTGCTTGAGTCACGGACTAACGCATCGTTACAGCGATCAGCTATGATAGCTTTAATAACCTTCTTTAGTGAAAGTGAGATTGTATCTACGTGTTAACACTTGTATGCCCTTCTGTATTATTGTTACGTCGCAGCACTCTGCATGGGTTATAGATTGACTAGCGCGCTGTCTTCTGTATTGAGTGCTGTCGTTTAAGCGTGTTTAAGAAATGTGCTTTATTGTCAGACCGTTTTGTATAACACCTCGCATTATCATCATTTGCTCATTAGACAATCTACTGTTTGTGGCGAAGCCGGAGACACAACAGTTGCCAACGTTTCCAATGTCATCGGAACAGATCATTCACTTTAGCAATTTCGATGATACGTTGAAAAACATGTTAAGAGACGCAGACGCAATAAACATATCTTAAAAATTAGTTCATTTTATTTCTTAGCCAATAAAGAAAGAAAAAAATTCTTTCTGAATAACTCTGGCACATCATCTAGCGCGCGTCACACGGTGACGGTGAAAAAAAAAAGAAAACGAAGATATCGACGATATTCTCAAACGATCCTCGACTCCCGAGCTCTCCCTGCACCCGACCGGGTTGATCGCAGCGCTACCCTTCGACTGAAGAGTACGCTACGCTTCTCGAGAATCGTCGTGGTGCATGAACGAAGCGCACTGACCACTTTTGTCAAGGAGAGGCGCTGCCATTCACTTTTTTGAGTGTAGCTGAACAGCACGGGAGTAAGTATCCACAAAATATAGTTGGACCAGTTCAACTTTAGGGGCGAAAAGGCATAAGAAAACTGAGGAAGTCACAAGAAGAACTGATGACAAGCAATCTGATGAAAAACAACAGAACAAGATCAGCACACAACGGGGTTTAAACCAACGCACCTCGTGGTCAGGCTCAAGCTCCAGCGCGCGGTTAAACAGAGCCATAGCTTCATCATTGCGGCCTTGGTCCATGAGGATGACGCCCAGCTGCGCAATGCGTGCAGATGCATTACACTTTACAGTGCGGCAGATGTCTTAAAACGTCTAACGTCCCACATTAATTTTATGCGCAGACACATGGTCCCTCTTCAAGGTTAAGGTTCCAAAAGATTTCTAGAGAAAGCTTTAGCTGCCCGAAAAACAACGTTTATGCACCCTTATTGATTTTCTCGAACACAGTTTGCAGGAACAACTAACAAATCTTGGCACTCTTTGGCCATTATTGGCCGCTGAGCCAGAAAACCCCATATATCATAATTAACTTCCACAAATGTATAACTGAGTTTCAAAACTTCGCTGTGCTGAGCGAATCTTTAGACTAGTACACTTCAAAATAATACACTTTCAGAATAAAACACTTTTTTAATGTTTCGAATTGCGCAGTTCTTTATGAAAAATACTTCATTAGTGTCTTTATGAGTTCAAAATCTCTTCTATTTTATGGAAATTTCATTTACAATATAAGCTCATATGGGTGCCTGAATATTAATGAACTACTTCTCCTGGGAGTGAACGACCCTGTGCGTACTGCGAAATATCGAAAGTCAAAATTTTTCACGGTCGATATTTCGCGCTACGCACAGGGTACTGGGGACATAACTAAGTTTATGCTTGCAAATGGGCCTGCCTGGCAAACTATTGCAGGCACAGTAATTCAAACTGATTATGAAAGCGTAACTTTGAGGGCATGCACACAACAATTTCATCTGTTATTCTAAATTAAAAGTTAAATTATGAGGTTTCACGTGCCAAAGCAACGATCTGATTTGAGGTACGCCGTAGGGGGGGGGGGGGGGGACTCCGGAATAATGTGGACCACCAGGCGTTCCTTAATGCACACCAAAATCTAAGTACACGGGTGTTTTCGTATTTCGCCCCTATCGAAATGCGGTCGCCATGGCCGGGATTTAATCCCGCGACCTTGTGCTTACCAGCCCAACACCATAACCACTAAGCAACCACGGCGGGTGTCTGTTGTTCTTAAAGCACACCAAGGTACCTGCGATACTTGTCTTCTTTTTTGTGACGTTAAATGAATTGATAGATTAAGCTTATCAGCTTAGATGATGCGAAAGCGACACCTGCGGCGTGATGCAGCTACGACAAGGGGGAGGGGGGGGGGGGCAAAGAATTATTTTCATTATAGCGCTGCGCACGTGTTTCACGCCGGACGCCTTTTTAATCGAATTCACATATTTTTTTTTATACACGCAAAATTGCTAATTGAGCTGTGTTATGAGCTACTTTGTGTCGCCAGGTATTCATGAAGGGAATGAATACAAATGATAAAGTTATTTTTATTAATCTACAATTGATTAGTGAAATAATTAAATTAAAAACTTCGAAGCATATGTTCGATTTAGAGAGTTGAAGGCAACCATGGCTCGGGCAAAGTAATAATAAAAAAAAAGATATCTTAGAAGCCCTTGCCTCGAAACAAGCTGCGTGAAAGTAGGCCTTCTCTTTGCCTCGTTACGTATTTGTTAGGCGCCGAAGCCTTCTCGATAGAAAAATACATGGACGCTCAAAGCCACGACATCACGCTATCAGGGCCAAAATTGTCACCACCAAGCGCTCCGTGGTGAAAGCACGAACGCGAAAAGCCTTGCTACTGCTGTGGCGGCATATATATTTGATTGCTTAAGACGCCGGCCACATATCGTGTGAGGTCCACCAACCGAGAACTGAGCAGTTACGTGATCACTAGGAGGACGTTGCGTGCTGAATAGGGCCCGTTATGTTTCCGGGCTTAGGCTGCCGGATCGCTCGGTGGTAGCCCGCCTACGCCACGCCTGCGTCGGGACTCGCGGCTTGCAGAAAGTGCATCGAGCGCATATCCTGATGACGAAACGCTTCCTTGCTCGGAGAAAATGTGTCCACATTGAATGGTGGATGTCTTTGAAGAATAATCATAAGTCATCGAGTTCGCAATTAAAGGGTATAGGTATTGTATTCTGCGTAGTCGCTTCTTCATGACAGTTATACTTGCGCTAAAATTTGTATTACTGCACAGTGAACTATAAAGTTGCACATTGCGCTATTAGGGAAGCCTTATAGGGAGTCTTAGTGCAGATTAATATTGACTACTTGGGGTTCTTTAACGTGCAGCTGAATCTAAACACAAGAGTGCTTTTTTTTTCATTTCACCCCCACGTAGTACCAAGGAGCGCCGAATGAAGCGCTAGATCGGCCTTTCACACAGGCAGAGTTGCAGGCGGCCCTCTCTAGGATAACACGCAATACGAACCCGGGCAAAGACAGAGTAACCAACAAGCACCTTCGACAGCTACCCCCTCGGGCGTTGACGGCTCTCCTTCGGTATTATAACGACTGCTGGATTAAGGGCGAGCTACTAACAGCCTGGAAACACTCGGAGGTAACCATGGTACCCAAGACAAACAAACCTATCTCCATCGCAAACCTCCGCCCCATCTCCCTTACGTCCTGCGCCGGGAAACTGTTTGAACACATGGTCAACGAGCGGCTCACCACACATCTCGAGGGAAACGATCGCTATCCGCACACCATGTTCGGCTTCCGCCAGATGCTCTCCACGCAGGACGTCCTCTTCCAGCTAAAGGAAGATATTCTTGACCATTTGAGCAAACACAGCAAGTCTTCCATTCTAGCCCTAGACGTAAAGGGCGCCTTTGATAACGTGAGCCATGAAGCCATTCTCCGTAATCTAGAAGATATCGGCTGCGGTGCCAAAACATACGCCTACATGCGCGCTTTCCTCACCAACCGTACGGCCACGGTGGGGATTGCCAACCTCCGAAGCAAGTCATTTCACCTACCTAACAGGGGTACGCCACAAGGTTCGGTAATCTCGCCACTCCTCTTCAACGTGGCTCTCCTCAACCTTCCCCGCCTCCTCGACACCGTCCCAGGGATATCCCATGCTCTATATGCAGATGATATCACACTGTGGACGAGAGGCGCGAGCACGGGTGAACAGGAGACCAGTCTTCAGGAGGCGGTCAACATCATCGAACGGTACCTCAACACCTGCGGCCTCCACTGTGCCCCAGATAAATCCGAGCTGTTAGTACTCGGGGCACGCACCCGGGACCGGCCCCCAAGCCACGACGCACCGGACCCGCAAGTCCTTCTTCAGGGAATCCCGATACCGAAGGTCGACTCACTTCGAGTCCTCGGAGTCCATATACACAAGGACGGGTCCGGCTCCGCCACACTCCCCAGGCTGCACAACACCGTGGCACAGCTTACTCATCTGATAGGACGGGTGGCCAATCGCCGCAATGGCCTCAAAGAGCACGAAACTTTGCAAATGGTACAAGCCCTCCTTTACAGCCGCATTACATACGGAACTCCTTACCTCAACCTGAAGACAGCCGAGAAACAAAAGCTAAACCTTCTCATACGAAAGGCCACGAAGCTCGCCCTAGGGCTACCGACAACCGCCTCCACTGACCGATTGCTTCGCATGGGAGTTCACAACTCTTGGGAAGAACTCGCGGAAGCGCACCTCATCAACCAGACCGAGAGACTCAAGCTCACAACCACAGGCCGAGCAGTCCTCCGACGCACAGGATACGTAACCAACATAGAACACGATGGCGAACGTAAGGAAAACATCACATCGAAGCTGCGAGAATGTTTGCAAGTTCTTCAGATCCCTCGGAACATGCATCCAGAACACCATCGAGGCAGACGGCTCGCCAGGGTAAACGCCATCAGACACAAGCACCGTAACGACCCGCAGGCTCGCTACGTGGACGCAGCCAAGTATCCGGGCCGAAACGCCTTCGCCATCAGCGTCACAGACTACAGGGGACGACACTGGCGTTGGCGACAATTCTCGCCAAACGCGCGGACACAGCTGAGGAGGCCGCTATAGCACTCGCCACCCATACAAGCGAGGATGCCATAGTGGTCTTCACCGACTCTCAAACAGCGGCGCGCAACTACATGAAAGGCAGGGTCTCCACCAAAGCGATCAGCTTACTGAAACGTGGCGATACTCCTCCCCCCTACACCTGCATCATGTGGGTTCCGGGACACGAGGGACTCGAGGGGAATGAAGCGGCACACACCGCGGCCCGCGCAAGCGTCAACCGGGCTTCCCCACACGGTATTCTAGAAAGGTCCCACCCACACAAATCAGCGGAGGAAACGGAAACAATACCGTTAACTTACCAAGCACTACTACAACACTATCGGCTTGGACGCAGGGTGTACCCTCCACCACATCCCAAACTAACAAGAAACGAAGGCACCGACTACAGGCGACTCCAGAGCAATACCTTTACCCACAGACTCCTGCTGCATCATTTCCACCCAACGCTATACAGCTACACCTGTCCACACTGCAACGTGCCTGACACCCTGGCGCACCTCCTCCTGCAATGCAAGAACACCCGAGCAAGCATCACAGCGACACAACTAATAGCAGCAGACGCAGATCCAAACCTCCTCGCTGAAACGTGGGAGGCTGCGATATCCAAGTCGGACCTGGTCGACCAGCGCGAACTAGTCGCCCGGGCCCGAAGGGCGATCCAAGCCAGAGGGTTCCTGGTATAAGGGACCCTCCCACCTCGACTGACAAGTCACCACTTCAAATAAAAGTTTCATTCTCTCTCTCTCTCTGTCATTGAATAGAGAGCGATGCCATCTTTCATCGGAATCGTTGCACTGGATGAACGTCTTGAAATGCATTACAGAACCGAAGACAGATCTTGCGTCATCGCACTAAACCTATTTTTTGCACGGAAGAGAATTTGTACTTTGAAATAGAAAAACAACTTCGATAATAATACGACATGCCCGGGCTTAATCCAGCGTGACTGTGTTTAACATAGATTGCAATTTGCGTGCTCTGGTTTAAGAAGATTATTTTTTCTTCCAGGAGTAAATGAATACAAAAAAAGCAAACGGCATTGAAGACACAAGACCAGCACGCAATTGTGGGGTGCGCGCCGGTTCCGTCTCTTTCTATTCATGCCAACTCGCTCATCCTTCGACCTTTGTGCGCCGTCGAATGCATGCTCTCGAGACGATGGAGGCCAAGCACTGAAGCACGAAAGCAGGTTAAAAATCCGAGACAAGAAGCCGCGTTATGAAATGATTTCGCCTGGAGCACTTACGTTGTAGTACAAGTCTGGATTGTTCTCATCTAGTTCTAAAGCCCTCTCGTACATAGCCTCTGCTTCCTTTGTCCTGAAAAATAAAGGTTAAGAAGCGAGAATGTATCGAGATGCACTCTGGAATGGCGTGATGGAGATAAAAGCCGGTTACTTGCTCTTAAATCTTACCTGTTCATGCGAAGCAAGAAATCTCCTCTGTTTAGGTACGCATCAGTGAAGTCTGAGCGGAGGCTGATTGCCTCCTGATACAGCTGCAAGAAAGCGCATATATAATAAGTACGGAGTGTTGCTCAGGGGCTGATGAACAACGCAGGAACAAGCCAGACCTCACGAAAGACCTAAAATATAGGAATCAGACGAGTGATACAATGTGAAAAGTAGTTTATCGATGTATATCTTTCATGGAGTTATAATTACGCTTACTCCACAAGGGCTAACAAGCGTGCACCATGCGCACTGCACTAAGATGCCCAAATACAGGCATTAAAGAAATTACACGGCTGAGAAAGAGCGAAATAAAAAAAAGATGCCGTAGTTTTTCCCGAAAGTCGAAGCACTGATAGCGATAGCAAAGTACAAGACAATGCTCGAAGTAAGGTTCTTGGTATAATCGGCCACATAAATTGCAGTAAGCGTTCGCTTACTAATAGAATTAACAAGCATAGTGTCACCCGTTCACAGACAAACACGAACAAATCTCCCTAGATGAGCGGAAGCACTCGCTGTCACGACGTTGGCGTGATGAAGAACGCCGGCTACGGGGAGAGAAGGCTTCGTGCTACCCACTCGTCTCGCCGCGTCCCCGAAATTTATATTTCGCGACCCCCAGCGCTAGGCGCTCGAGAAGACAGCGCGCATTAAGCCACCAGCCATCTCAGTACACGCCGCACACGATCTCCGAGATACGGCGCGCGGGCCGCGAATGCACTCGGCCGCGAGGACAGCCCAGTGAGGTTTAACAAAAATTTTAAAGCTTTCTTTTAAACCTCCTTGGGACAGCCATGCACAGCCACGGCCAAACTAGAGGAGGGGACGCCTGCTTTCCTCTCCTATGGCAGGCTTCATCATGTGACCTCCGACACCTTGCGCCCGGGAAGACAGCGCGCATAAAGCCCCCATCCTTCTCGGCTCACCCTCGTACACTTTCCCGCGCACCCGCAGCACACGGCGCACGGCCTGCTAATTATTATCGTACTTGTAGTTTAAACGAAAGATCACGGCGACGGCGACGGCAAAAGTTCGCCTGGAGTGTCCATGCGTTCATATAATTGCTAGCGCAATAAAATCACCGAAGACTTGCAAACCATATATCCCAAATACTTAAATAATCGTTACTTGAACAAAATATTGACTTTGATAAACACCTACATATTTCGTAAGAAAATATGTTCAAAGAATATTTCACAGCGGCATTTCATGTGACTCACAGAATAAAAAAAATGAGAATAAGTTCCTACCATTAGCAGAATTAATTTACAAGTACGCGTTTTTTTCTTTATTGAAACAATTCAGCCGGGAACAGAAGGTTTTGAAAAATTGAGACAACTTGATATGTTTCGTAATTTGCGCGTCCTTACCTTGTCGGCTTCATCCATCCGACTGCTATTTTGCGCTATCAAGAACGCAAAGTCGAGGTACACTTGAAGGTGGCTCGAAGTGACCCGCACAAGGCTAGGGGATTGGCTGGACTCGGGCTTTGGCAGGAGGCTCAAGGCCTAGACAAAAGGCAAAGCCAAAAGTTCCAGCGCGCCCGCAAGAATTACAGCGAAACGGACGACAATTATCGCACAGCCCCCCAGGGGACGCGACGCGAAAGGGCAAAATAGACGAAAGCAGCAATACAGGCGTGACAAGGAAAAAGCAAAATGACAGGCAGAAACTTGAGATTTCTCTAATGTTTGCCCCTCGGGTTGGTATCGCACGTTTTTTTTTTCTTTTTAAGGGTTAGGCAAGCTATCTTTACGTGTAGTCGTGCAGCATTTGTTTGGCTAATTTCTGCCTACCCGTGTTGATGCTGTGCGAAGTTAAAGCTGTAAGAGAATGAATGCATATGAAAGAAGTATTCGTTCAATCTTGTATTCAACCACGAAGCACGCTGTAGCGCCAAACTTTTACCTCGTTAAGAGAGGCTTTGCTGACGCAAAGTGCCAGCGAACCCTTAAAAGTGCAGCCAGTTCTTACCTTCACGAAAGCGGCTTCAGCTTTTTCGTAGTGGCGCATAGTTGTCAAAAGCCTGCCCAAATTAAGGTGGCCTCGAATGTCATCAGGCTCAGCCCTGAAACGAAATCATGCCACGTAGTATAAATTATTTATCTTTAAGCCGAAATCTGTTGTTCTGCGTCATAATTAAAACGATGTTGCATTCGCTGTCTTTACGGAAATTCTAGCACCACGTGACTTAACTTACTCAATACGTGAGTGAAAGTGAGCGAGTAAGGTGCACGCACAGCGTACGTTTTTGCGCGGAATGGCCCAGTTCTATTTTAAAATATGGCTGTTTTAACGGGACCCTATAACAAAGCACTAAATCGGGTTAACGTGCCATATTATGGAACTTTCTCTTGCATTTTATCTGCGGGGAAATGTGACGTACAAAAACAAGGACGGCGGTGAATGAAATCCCCGCATTTTCTGTATTTCTCGCCGAAAGCCCGCACTTTCTGTATTTCTCGCCCAAACGATGGCGTCGATGATGATGATGATGATGATGATGATGATGATGATACACGCACTTGAGAGTACGTGTATGTGTGCTAGCGTGTGCGTGCCTGACAACACAGACACGGAAATTTCGCAGTTGTATCGACCCGCACGAGATTCAGTTTTGCGTCGCTTCTTGCATACCAGCCTCCACTCCCGTAAAGGTATCCTAATTTTTATTCCAGAAATGCGTCGTAGCAGCCAAGCTAAAGTTCATTTTTTTCTTTAACGCCCCTTTAACGCTGCTGAAATGCGACGCATGTGTGCGTCTACAGTTAGGGGCGAGGCCTATTGCTGGTCACTGTGCTTAATCGTGACTCGAATCAGTCATAGAAAAGAACACAACTTGCTGCTCCGTGTCCATAGAAGCATTGTTGTGGTGAACAACGAATCCGAGAAGACAGCTTTGCGGCGTTTCACGGCCCTTTGTGTCAGAGCCAATGTTTAATGCTCGTTCTTTTGCAAATGAAACAGACGTGAAATGCCGCTGAACGCGCTTACCACCCCTCCCTCATACCACGGCCACCCCACGCCCTACAAGGGCTGTCCAACATGTCAGCACAAGATAATGTGTCAAGTGCATACACAGAAACCTATTTTCAAAACACCTGTGCGAGACCTAGTACAGTGCTTCACGCGGTCAAGTAGTGTGTATTTGCGTGAATTTGCTTTTTTTTTAAGAAGACGCGGGGTGACACGGTTGCACCCGGTGAAGGACGGGAAAGCTTAACAGAATCGTGCTAGCCAAGGTTACCTGATAGCCCGAGTGAAGTGAGAGTGCGCTTCTTCGAATGCTCCGGACGCTTCCAAGACTTGTCCGAGATTGTTCAACATTTTTGCGTTCCTTGGATTCACACGAAGCGCAGACTGGTACAAGGCTTGTTCGGACGACCTGGGATAAAAATGACTAATTAGGAGAGCACTGGAGCCGTACCCCTCTCCTATGACAAAACCTGCTTTTTAGACATTCATAAAGCTCCCTTGGTTGGTCTATAGTGAAGCTTGACTTTGCAAGATTATAGTGATGAAAAGAAGTTTGTTTTCAGAGATAGCGCGGATATTCCAGTTCACTTGCTCATGCCAATCAATTTTGAAAAAACAAAATACGCGTATCGTTTGAGCATAAAAACAAGCCAAACTGGGAAATCGGAAAAGCCCTTTAAATTTATGGGGAAGGTCACACGCGTAAATAAATGATCTATCTGTATTTTACTGCGGTAGAAGTTAATATCTTGGCACCGTATTTGTTCTGTTCATTCGTCCTTTCCGTTACACTCGTCGGCAAGCAGTCGTTGTCATCGGGCCACCTCCTCAGATGCAGCCGTGCCATATGGCGAAGCGAAGCAAAACATTGCTGCCCAGGACCGCGGATAGAAGTCGTGCCCCTACACGGTAATGTGCAGTTGAGAGCCAGACGTGCTAACCGCTGCACTAAAGCGAGCAGCTTTTCGTTCTTTAATACATAGAAAACAAAAAATGAGAACAATATGCTACAGAGATAGCATTTCTGTAGATTAAAACTCAGGTAAACACACACATGCGTTCAACCAGTGCATCGAGTCCGGCTGCAGTCCCTGCTCAGCATAAAGAAGTCTCATACATGAGCTGCAATTTCGCGAAAAAAAAAAAACCCTACTAGATCGCGGATTTTCGGCATGCCGATTACATATCCTAGATGCTCAAGGGCGGAGCTTTTGTACTTCATGATTTCTGCGTCGTTTGGCACATCACACAGACTAGCAGAGTGGCAACGTGAGCGCATGTATTCGGAGGCTGCAACAGGCAACACTGTAGCGGTCGAAAACGTTACATTGTGTGCATAGCGATGAAGTTGTTCTTGAGAAGATAGTGGTCTATGCTGTAGCGGCGTGCCGCTTTCGCCGTAAATGGGTTCAGAGCCGCAGGAATCACTAAAGTTTTGTTACATCTTTAAAATTGTATTTTTTTTTACGCCCACTTACGCATTACCACAGAAAAAAACAAGTATGCACTAACAAGCGCATATTATACTTTTTGCCCTTAGGGGCCTGACAAATTACCCAGCCTTTCTTTGTCTTTGGATAGGTCGCGAGCTACTGAGTGACGTTTGCGCTGACGACCTCGCATTAGGTGGAAATAGTTATCGGAAACATTTTATATAGTAACTAGCTGCGATTACTAGCCAGCAGTTGAACATCTGTAAATTTGGTGACTCGCATGATCACTTCCCAATATTCGAAAGGTAAATTAAATTAAATTGAGGTATTTAATTTCCCGAACTTGCACAGAGGTTGGGCTCCGGATTAGGCTTGACCACCATGATTTTTTTAACGAGGACCTAAATATAAACACGAGAGCGTTTCTGCATTGCATGTCCGTCTAAATGTGGTCGTTATGGCCGGAAGTCAAACCCAAGACCTTGTGCTCTGCAGGGCAACGCTTCAGCAGCTGGGGAGGCTAGCATCCGAAAACTATGAGTGTGCTATTCGAGCTAACAAATATTTGCTTATCGATTCGACCACTAGACCGCATAGTTTTTAGTTGTTATAGTACAAATTATGAATATATGCACCACGTAAAGAATGTGCCCGTTGAACGCAACGAGCATAACCTCATGATTTCGAAGTTTTCTTTCCCCGAGCGGGCAAACATGAAAAAAAAAACGCTCTTCAATGCAAACGGCTCAGGAATGTTCCGCACAACCCCGTAGCAACGGTGCAATAAAATCGTAGTTACAGTTGCTAGACGTGGTGTATGTCGCTCTCCTTTAATGCCTGAACGAAGGTCTGTGTTTATCTGGTCTCTGTGCCTTGTTTAAAAAGTAAGTTACATTAAGATAATTCATACAGGCAACCTTCGCTGCTTTTTAGAAATTATCATACGACGCTGCAGCGAAACAAGAAAAATCAGCAGTTTCCAAGTTGGAATATTTGCACCCTAGGGTTCTTTTTGAGCTGCTGTATCGCGAAGAAAAACAGTAGCACAGCGTACGGGTTAATAGGAGCCATATCTGAGCTTCGATTAAAGCAGTTATTTCCTTTGTTACATTTCCTGGAGAAAGTGCTACAGCAGATATAAATTGCGTCGTGGACGAAAAAAAAAAATAAGGCCAATGGTGGCGTAAAAGAAACCATGCAACCGATGTCACAGGCCGCGAAAATTCTGAGCAAAAAAAGAAAAGAAAAAAAAAAGAAAAAGCAGGTAGGCGAGTGCATTAGAGACAGGTTGTTTTATTCTCCAGGGAAAGGGAGATCAAGAAACAAACAAAAGGTGGAGTGCAATGGAAAAAAATGAAATCTAATGATGGGTTGTCCTTTCATTTTTGTCTCTCTCGATCAACTCTTGTCGAGAAATGTATTTTTGGGCGGCATGAAAAGAAAGCGAGGAGAGGAGATGCAGTCGAGGAGACAACAGGAACAATCGCCGCGGCAACTAAAACAAAGAGCGCAGAAGACGACGGCGGGGAAAGTATTCTCTCGATGATAATAAAACGCCAGGCGGCGGAAGCACCAGCAGGAACCCTCTTCTCCACGGGAAATGCAGCAGGAAATATAAAAGGCCCAAAGGATGAGCCACGGAAAGCCTTGATGTTGCTAAGTTTCGAGCGCTCTGCGGCGTGGGTCCTCATCCCGATCCTCACGCGGCGGCGAGTCTTGCGCTTATGTATTCCTGTCTGTCTAAACAAAGCCTGCCGCCACCCGCCTGGAGGGCGGAAAACAACGGAAAGAAGGAAGAGGCAAGTAGGAGAGCAGAGAGCGCGTGAGGGGACGGCCCCGAGGTTTATATGAAGAAAATATAAGGCGGCGGCCGACGGAGGAAAAGAAAAAGGAAGTGTGCTCCAAAATGCTCAGGATTCCGCGAAAGATGACAATGATCGATTGTCCGGACCGGAGGCCTTCGATTTTGTGAAATCGATCCCCGCGCTTGCATAATTTCTGCGGCCCCTCTTCTTGCCTCGACCGCACTCGGCTCGCTCGGCACATGCTCGCCCCTGCGGCGGCGCCTGCTGTGTGAGCGCTAGTGGCTGCGCGATCCGCTCGTCCGGCCACCTGGCCCTGGGGCAGCGCAAAGCACGCGCACAGCCCTCCTCCTCACCGTTCACCACCAAACTCCGGGGCCAATTTTCAACGGGGACGGCTAGTAACGCGAACGAAAGTCGCGGCGGGCCTAAAGAGAGCGGCTGCAATGCGGCGAAGAACGAGGAGAACTGACGGGGAGCAAACGGCGGGCCACATCGAGTGTGCGTCGCGCGACGGAGTTGAGAAGGTGGACCAAGAAGCAGGACAGTTAGTTGAATCGTGCCGCTCAAAAGCAGGGGGGGAAGCAGGGAAGAACACGCTCTGTTTGCTGGCGTGACGCCGGAATAAAATCACGGGTCCCTTCCATTCCCGGGGTTGTTTCCTTCGTTCTTCGTATTAAATTTCTCTCTCTTGTTCTCGCGCGTCCCCGTGTTTGAGAACGCACTTTGTTTCCTGGCAGGTTAGAGTGCGCTCAAGATGGAGAGTTTCATCGCAAAGGACGAAAGCGGCTGTGAATTCCTTTTTTTTTGTGTGCCTCGCGTATAGAGAAGCGTCTACGCAAAACCTTTATTAGACATTCCTGAGTGCGTCGGAGATGGAGCACTTCCTGCGACAAACAAGAATCGCCACGCTGCAAGTAAATTAACTCGGGCCCTCCCGGCGTCTATATGGCTGCCACACACGGGTTTCTGTGAGAATTGCCGCAGCTGCAGCGCGCCTCTCGCGACGAGAGACTTTCAGCGATGAAGAGGAGAATGTAGAAGTTTCACAGCTCAGCGTGAGGTAAACAAAAACCATGGACACCTACGATATCACATTATGAAAAAAAAAAGCCAAGATATTCCAAGGTGTGTGATGCAGTAACGAGAGTGCACTATGTTCTTCTTCTAGGCTTTTCGTATATTGTGTTTCGTTTTTATGTGCGTTCCATTACTTATTTTGTACGAACAACCAACTCTTATAAAAAATAACTGATTACAACTTATGGAATTTCATGCGCCAAAGCCACAGCCTGGCCATGAGGCATGCGGTAGTGGGCGCGCCAGACTTCGGTACGTTTAATTTTGTCCGCCTGCATTTCTGTAACGTGCACACATTGCTTGGTACATGAGTGCTTCTGCATAGAGCAGCCAACGTAAAGCGGCTTCCGCGGTAGAAAATTAACCCCGTGAATTCGTGTTCATCAGCGGAGCGCATCAGCCATTGGGCGCGCTGCGGTGGGTTTTTAAGCGAAGCTTTCTTTGCCTAAACTTACGGGCTTGGCGTGGCTATTGCTAAGTATATACGGAGGTTATATGAGCGCCGTACGCAAGTACCAGCAAACAGGCGCATGTAACCCGTGTGTGCTGACCGACTAAGACGGACAGTAAGGGCGCGTCTGTTCTGCGCAATACCAATAATAAAAAAAATCCTATACAAAACCTCACCATATAATGTCGACTCATGGATATCTCTAAAATACACCGACCTGTTCATGAAATAGCACGTTATCTTCAACGATTCTTCGATCTACTCGACTTTCCTTGATTTAGTCATTCGGTATGTGTATATGTCATTGGGTATTTGTGTCACTGGGCGTCTGCCCATTCTTGCCCAGTCCTCCACAATGGGAATGTGCTACCGTGACCCAAGAGGCACAGAATCCTTGAATGTATGTAGATATGTGTTGTGTACTTTTTTGTGCATGCACCTGTTATCGCCATTCTTCCCTCGACAAGCATCATATAGATCGCCTTTGTCTTCGTAACATGTCTTTGTATAGAGCTCGCATTCCTCGGGCCCTATGACGTAAAACTATCCCAATCTGCTTTTATTCCAATCTCCTGACGTGAAAATTACGTAGCCACCGACGCAGGCATCTGGCGGTAACCAGCAGCATTGTTTGAACAGCCCAATCAAACGCGCTCTTCGTTTGTAGGAGATCGCTTTTGTTTGCTTTGAAAGCGAATAGCACTGCCTACATTGCGCGGTTTTTCTTATCTAATTGGCTAACAAGTAGCGAAGAGCACGCTGAAGTAGAGAGGGTTTCGAGGGGGCCGAGCCAGCTCAGTGAAAGTAGATAACTGGGTAATAAAGGTTGGTGTTGACGACTGCGATTGGTCCGCTTCCCCTTACTTAGCTTGTGGTGGCTGGGTCGAAAATCGCAGGGGCGTGCAACGGAAGGTTAAAAATGGCGCTAAGAGGGATCCTCAGCAAATAAGAGTAGGCAGAGCGATGTCGTATACGTGCTGAAATGGATTGATAACGTTATTCTGCCACGCAAAAAATTTGTATTACGCGCAAATAAGTCCATGCTCCTCGGCAGCTCCGAGTAGCCAGTGCCAGAACGATTGGACGGCAGCCATTTTTTACGTCTTTCGAAACGGGACAGTCTCCGGCTATTTGGAAAGAAATCAGTTTTGTTCGTCAAATTGATGCATCTTTAACACGTACACGTTAGTTTGAGGCGGCGAGTTTTCGCGGTTTTGTGACGTCGCGTGACAGACAGACGAAGTAGGCGTGGCCCGAAAACTTTTGACCTATAGCACAGCGCTAATTGTGAAAAAGGGGTGGCCGCAAAATGTTTTGACCAACCGTGGAGGGCTGATTGCGGAATTGGAATAGAAAAGTTTGGAATAGCTTTACGTTATAGCGCCCCTGATCTTTCGTTTGTATTTTGGCATGAGTAGTATAGTGCATAAGCATAAAAATGGCATTGCATTAAAGTTGTGACCTTTCTGGTAGAGAAACATAAACATTGCATGCCATAACACGTTGCACATAGGATGAAACTAAACACAATTGTACGCATCGCCGCTAGACTTAAAGCATTTAGACCGCTTCACCAAAGCTTCGTTTCACATATATTACATGTCCGTTGTATCTGCACAGTCTTTGTTTCTGCAAAAACAACCATGACTTTTCCACATATCATAGCCGAAAGTGCGTTTGTATTTTAATTGAGTTTAGTTCCCGTATCTAGTTAAAGCAGTATAGACGGAACCGTGCGGGGACTGCCGCCAGATGATTAGCCTACGGCTAATTAAAATATATAGCAATGTTTCATAACTTTAACAGATAAAGCGAGAAAATCATCACAATACCATTAAGTGAATCAACTCAAGGCAACATAAGGTTTTCAAAGAGGTACTTCGACAACGGAGGCTTGTACGTAGTACAGATAACGCATGGTAGAACAAAGAATTGACTAAGGCATCCCGTTCCCTTGCCCAATGAATGTTCTATCACAGAACACAAGGAAAATTGTTTTATAGAACACACAAACACACAGGAATTCGTAACCACCAAACTGTCATATATCAATCGCAGTGATAACTTACCAGTCATAGTTACGAAGAAACGTTTTCGTGAAGTGGGTAAGGAGCAATATGGTGACGCCCACTTTAAGCCAAGCTCCATGAAACCTGTAATACACAGGAATGAGATAATCATTTCTGTTTATAATATCCAGCATAGAACGTTCGCTGAAGGAAAGACCGTTTGAATGAATGCATTCTTGGGTTTTACGTGCCAAAACCACGATTTGGTTATGAGGTACGTCGTAGCGGGGGACTCCGTACTGATTTTGACCTCCAGGGGATCTTTGACGTGCCCCCAATGCATGGGGCACGAGCGTGTTTGCATTTCGCCCCCCTCGAAATGCGGCCGCCGCGGCCGAGATTTGATCCCGCGACCTCATGCTTAGCAGTGCAACACCACAACCACTAAGCCACCACGGCGGATGAAAGACCGTTTCAGATCAGGTCTTTTACCATTGCACAACGCTGTTCAGATACACGTATGACCGTGAATATTGCAATAAGTTTACAAGCAAATTTGGGCACAACATCTCGCTTTTTCTCCGATTGATGTCGCCCTTGTACACGCACAAATTTAATCATGGATCATTCTTTTAATATTAAACATTCAGTCAGAAAATTAAAAAAAAAATGACACAGTGCATGGAAAAAGCAGGCGTGTGATAAAATATATACACTGCTTGACTAGTGTTTGGTGTTAGTTTGCGCGTTGCTATAAAATGTCCTGGTCAAAAAAGGCGCAAAGAGCACCTCAGTGAATCGTTTAACATACTTTCGCAACATACGCTCCTTTCAGATATCGCATAAATACTTAAATTTTCTAGGAGAACACCTTATACCAATATGAGGCGCCATATTGCAATAAGGACTCTCTGTAAGGCAACATACGTAGATCAAGCGTAATGGGATAATAGAGCCTTAGAAATAAAACAACAACAACAATAATAATAATAATAATAATAATAATAATAATAATAATAATAATAATAATAATAATAATAATAATAATAATAATAATAATAATAATAATAATAATAATAATAACAATAATAATAATAATAATAATAATTACTATTATCATTATTAATTAATTATTCATAATAATATTATTATTATCCTTATTTACTCACAGGGTCGAATCGCTCACCTGTGCTGCTGCCAGAGGAGGCTGAAACCCTGTGCCACCAGGAGACAGAAACCTAGGCTTGGCAGGTAGAGCACCCGCTCAGCGATAACGAAGCCCACAGGATGCAGGAGATTGGACGCAGGTAGGTACGGTATGCAAGCCAAGGACAGTCCCTGCACGATAGTGACAGATTGCAGAAATGGTACCAAACAGACGCATATATTCGCGGCAGAGGGTCAAGTGGTTACGAACTAACAGTGCTACGGCGAACGATGCACAGGACGACGTCCTTCGTCAGCCTATCGAGGGTTTCTTCGAGATTACACAATTACCGGAGCAAGTTATATTCGCCTTACAGCAAATTATATCACACATTGCTTCCATAGCTCGAGGTACAAGATATGCAGAAGTGCTGGATAAGCTGGATATTGTGGTTCGTATATCTGCTCCGTACAATGAATAAACGCTTACGTTATCTACCATCGCTAGCTCTACCTTGAGCGGAGTAGTTCGACGTCACATCAGTAACGCAGTGCATGATCTGACCGTATGAGACGTGATCCCTGTAATTGGCAATGGGCATTGTTTGATGTCTGACAAAGATCTACATAATGTGAGAACAGAGCTTTCCGGCGTGCTTCCGCGGTTTTCTGTGAATTATCAAATCGCGACATGAACATAAGAGTGCCAGTTTCGGAGGTTTACGCTGCGTTACACGCTGTCGCGTCCGTCAGGGCAAGCACTGAATGCCCGTACATGGCCTGCAAGACTCCGTATGCACCTGAATGGGCGTGCGCCGGTATAATGCAAGTGCGGAGATAGGTACGAACGGTCACCAAGAGTGTAAGTCCAATTACGAACATGGTGAGCCCGCACCATTTATTAGTAATCCGTCTTCTATAATTTACAGCGCAAATATCTTGTCGATGCGCAATGTTTGCAAAAGAAGTTGCTTCGGTAAGATGTGCTGGTGGGGGAGTTAAACCTTCTGTGCTCTGGAAGATTCAGGGATCCGGTGCACAGAACGTTTGCCCCAGCACATCTTACCAAAGCGCACCCCCCCTTCTCTCGAGACAGCATTGAACGTACAGGTCAGGTTGACAGTATTGAGCCTACAGAAAGCCGCCGCGCCCCCCCAGAGGCTACACTGGATTCGTTTCTAGTTATGTGCCTCTCGTCCCTTACATTTTAACGTATATACGGGTCCATGGCACTTAGCCTCAGACGAGAATGGTTATAATCTATTTCAAACTTAAATTTCGAGCAAACAAATTTCCTACGCTCCGCGTCATTTTCGCCCGTGCCCGCTCTAACAATGGTCTCACCATAAGCAATGGCTTTCGGTGTTGCTCGTCGGCTCGGAGCGCTGCCCTGGTAGCCATCGCTAAGAAAAGGTAAAGGGCGATCGTTCCAAGGTTCCGCACGTCCGCCAGCGACGTCACTAGCGGCACTGTTCCCATTGTCCAATCACAGCAGAGATCACTAGGGAAGACTAGGAGCCAGGCGTTCAACGCTGTCAGATAGTTGTAGGTCAGCTGGCGTGACGGCGACGGGGCAACTGATGCCGGGTTGTCGAAGCTGCAAAAGTATACACAAATACGTTTTTCTTTCATATATATATAAGCAGTCGTTGGACGTTCTAATTGGCATATATCGATATATATACATATTCGCCTTAAAGTTGGACAAACATTCGAAGCCTTCGTGTAACGATTTGAATAGTTTGAATTTTCCGTTTGGAGCCTTTCAGAACAACACGTTAATTTTTGTTGATAATGTTTCCGCGTTGACAGCAGGGTTTAGTGTGCATAATCAATTTCAGCAAGCGCCTTCTGCCTTTTGCTGTCAGTGAATTAACGCCTTAAGCCTAGAATTCGACCTGAAACCTACGGTGCGATCGCGCAAACAGCTCGCTTTTCCGTTCTCTCGCTTGCCCTCTCGTGATTCGTTGGCGCCCGCGCGTTTCGTCACGGCGGCCATTGCGCCGGGGCGGGACCACAAAATGCGTTTACGTCACACTCCTGTCAATCATTCCAAAAGCGAGGGGAAACGGCCGCTTTCGTGGAACGGTCGACAAGGGCATTCGCTTCGAAGAATGAATGGCCGTTGCCATAGCAGCGCTAGTAGCAGACGATGCGCCTGTCGTCTGCTCATAATGTCGTCGCTCGCCGAACATGGCTGGCCCTGGCGGGGGTCGAGTTTTTCGAGATTAAAACGCGATCCGCCATCGCCGAACGTTAGCGATGTTAATTATTGAAAACAACTGTGATCACAGTGAAATTAAATGCTGCGCCTGCGCTGTGATAAATATAAATAGTGCTGTTTTAATTTTGATTGATCCGAGTGCATTTGTCGAGAATGCTCGCCGTTTCACGTTGTGCTCAGAGAATCGCGTTCATTGTTCGGCGGTTTGTTTGGTGCTCACGAGTCGCGATGGCCGCTCCTATTATCGCGCTTTTGGAGTCGCTCGGGCAGCCTCGGCAACGCATCTTTCGGGACGCATTTGACGAGCTTACCGAGGAAGAGTTCCGCGACCACTTCAGGCTCTCGAAGCGCACTGTGCGCTGGCTCTGCGAGCAACTGGAAGACGCCATCGGTGGCCAAAAGACCTGCCACTGTTCGGCTGTCTTGGCGGCCGGGCCCTCAGTGTTCAGCAGGGCGGCGAGCTCACTCCAAAGCTGCCGCCTCCGCTCCACCGTGCACTCCGGTGTGAGTGCACACGACGCCCGCACAAGATAGGGATGGCGCTCCATAAACGCCACCAACAGTTCACGTTGGTGTGGCGACACGTGAGGGCCAAGCTTGACATTCTTGTGCGACGACATTTTGGCAACTGACGAACAGCGATTTTGCAATTGAACTGCGCGCTCCCGCCAATTTGTTTTGACGTGTGCGATACCACCTAGCGGACTAAACCAAAATATATGCCGCTTAAATTAGTTTTCTGCTCTCGCATGAGATTTCCGAGGCAGATTATATGTTGCAACAGTAAGAATCTTTTTCTTATATTACGTGTTTAATTATTAAAGCATCGCAAACATTCTGCACTTAATGTATCGTCCCCGATCGAAGCTCAAACTGGTGACGCAAACTTCCGGGGCTGGGCTCGCTCGTTTATTGGCTGTGCTCTCCCTCCCGTTCTCACAAATCTTGCGGACGGCCTACTTTGTGACGTCGCAGCCAGACCGAACGAACGGAAAAGCGAGCTGTTTGCGCGATCGCACCCCTAGTGCCTTTTAGCGCGATGTCACGGGCCTGATCGCAGCGCAGCACTTATGCAACTACATCGTAGAGGCTGATGCAGTTGAGTCACGCTAATCAGTTCATTTAATTGGTCCTTCACCTTTTTGCAGATGAATATTGCTATACACGTGGGCAACCGTATGTTTTTTTTTGCATTATTTTGCCGGATTCAATAACTTCGTAGTGAATATATAGATAAATATAATCTTATCTGGCCTGTGGCTATAAATGTCGCAAAAGTAAAGCTAAGGAAATGTCTGCAGCTCTACTCGCCCATTCGCTACTCGACTAATGCGTAAACGCCAGACGAATTTTGCAATAGAAAAAATCGCAGCTCAACATTATTGAACTTTAGACGGGTTCTTCGACTTTCGCTTCGTTTTTGTTGCACGCGTTGCTTCTGTGCGCGCTTTACCTTTACTGACGTTTGGTGTGATGGTAAAACAGCTCGGCTCATTTATTTGACGCCGTAGAAACAAAAAGTCATCAGTTTACCACTGAAGCAATACAAGAAATAAGAAAAAAACAACACCGAGACAAGATAAGTGGCTCAAAAGGCAGAATGTAATAGTGCTTGTGCATTTGACTTAACGATTTCTTGAAAGGAAAGAACAGTCAACGCACACAAGACCTCTACTCAACTCAATAAGCGCAGATGCGGGCTTCGCTTTCTCTCTTTTTTTTTTGCGTCTGCTCTCCATCCTCGCTCCCTAGGTTGTTTCGGCTCAGTCGAAGGAAGTTCTGGTTGCTCAAACACCAGACCAGAGTTAAGGATCAAACGAAAGGCAGGTAATTGCAATAGCCCGCAGCTTATGCTGCGGGCTATACTTTCCGTAATCATGCAGCCGAAGAAAATGTGATGAAATATACAGTGATGATTCGGGTGTCCCCCTAGAGATTATGGCAGCGCGCAGTCTTGCGCCGTGTTACGAACTTGTACCGCTGCACCACTATTACGACTTTGTGGTCCCGTAGCGCTCGTCACCCGTTTCGTGACAGAGCGTTGGTAGCGAAGACTCCGAGCCTGGCGTCGATGAGAATAACAAAAGGGACTTTATACATTATATACAGGTTATCATACAGGACATGAACGGGTCGGCACTGGGGCCGAGTGCTCACAACAAACGCGACTGTTCTCGCACGGCGACGTCCGGCGAAAACGCGTGACACATCTCACCCCAGTCGGGAGCGACACTGTCTCCCGGTGGGTCGGCGGATCCTGTTTTTCAGGCAGCGCGTCGCTGCTTTTATAATCCCCGAGGAACCATTGTCACTCAAACGGCCCAATACAAAGTCAGCACACGACGGTCGTCCGAGGGGTCCAACCAGCGACCGCGCTGGCCACCCGGTTCAAAGCTCGCGCGCGCGGAGACCTCCATGCAAAAGGAGGTGCGGCGCCGGGCTGTCTGGCACACGCTGACACGTCTAAACACGTCGCCTGCCGATGCTTCTCCCGCAGGACACCGCTGCCTGACGGCTCAGCATCTTGACTCGGGAAAGGGAGAATTAGGGCGCTCGCAGGATAGATTCTGCATCTTGCAGATTCGGTATCCGGGCTTGTGGTAATGGCACAACAGCCGCTTGTGTACCGAGCGTAGCCAGCGTAGCGCATGAAGACATAGTCGAGCTCTGTTATATATAAAAAAAAATTATGTTTTACGTGCCAAAACCCCGATATGATTATCAGGCACGCCGTAGTGGGGCACTCCGGTAATTAGGACCACCACGGTTTCTTTAACGTGCACCTATATCTAAGCACACGGGTGTTTTCGCATTTCGCTCCAATCGAAATGCGGCCGCCGTGGCCGGGATTTGATCCCGCGACCTCGTGCTTAGCAGCCCAACGCCACCGGGCTCTATTATCGTTTCTGGGGACATTTGACGAAGGAATACATACATTCCAGGAAGCTCAACTAAGGATATTTTCTGTGTCTACGAAAGGCTGAAGACTTCCTTTAAAACGCACATTGCCTTATATGGTGTATACACTGCCTGCGAGAACAAACTACATATAAGTGAAGAGATCCCAGCGACAGTAATCAAATAATAATATTGCACGTATTGGTGTCCGCTCCGTCTGGGGCTCCACTACATCAATAAATTTCACGCAATACTTTTAAGCCACATAAGAGAGCTGTGATAGCGATTGAGAATTTGCCGTTTGCTGAGTCAACTGAAAATTCTTTTGTAAACATAGACTCAAGAAGCATTGAAGTTGAGAATAAGAAACTCGCAAACTACTTGAGAAGGCTTTTCGGGGGGGGGGGGGGGGGCGCATTGCCATAAAAACCCTATCGATCATCACCTACCATAGAACACATGTACATATTTGAGATTACACGTTCGGATTTCATACATATACTTGTTTACTTGCTCAGTATTACAAGATGGCCAAGAGGGACTGCAGACGGTTGCGGTTGCAGCCAGTGCGAAAGATATTTCCAAGCAAAGGAATAGTCAATAGTGTCAGTAGTATATAGTAAAAATGACTGCGTTATAATGATGAGCTTCGATTTGAGGCGAGTATAACAACTCATAATTAACTACAGTGATATTTCTTTTTTTTTTCGTTTTCCAACATATTTTTTTATATCGTTGTTTCTGCTATGAGAAAAGGAGTAGCCGTCACCATCATAGTGTGACTACGTCTTTTTCTTTTATTTTCATTTCAAAAAAAAAAAACTGCAGCGTGACAGGAAGACAGTGGACAGGAACTAAGTGAGCATACAGAGCGCAGACAACGACAACAGTTACAACAATGTTAGCTGAGGAATTCATAAGTAGTGAGCATGGAATTGCACTGGCAGGATGACGGGCTCGTGCTTGATCCTGTTTATTGCGTAGGTTAGTCGTCATTATGACGTATACCCTCTCTGTTTCAAATCTGACGACCCGTTCATTGTTATGCTGGCATGCCCAGGAGCACTTCTTTAGTCATTACATGCTTTATTTTTAATTATGTGTGGTGATGTCAAGCAAAGCCCCGGTGCTGATGATAAAGCTGTAATGCGTGAGCTGTTTAACTTGGTAAAAGAAACTAGCAAGCGCTGTGTTCGAATAGGATCGAATCACGTTAGGATGCCCCAGGCAATCGCTGATCTTATACTTGCACACCAGTCTTTGTCCACCGTCATCTCTGGCACTCAAGTGCGTCTGCAAACAATTGAAAGCCAGACCGCTGCTTTTGAAAATTGGCAAACAATGATGGCCGACGCGCGCAAGACACTTGGAAACGTAGAAGGTGAGTACTAGAAGGGAAACTTGGGCGAGTTGGTGGTAATTCACGTTTCGAAAAGTAACAGCGCTAAACAGACAAGGACATAGGCAAAGAAGAACACGGAACTGGCGCAGACTCACAACTGAAGTTTATATCGAGGTATGTGTCACGTTTATAAACACGGGCCGGCAGGGCTACAACTGAGCGACTGTACACCCTTGCAATTTTTTAACAATAACACGCGAGCGCCGACCACACGATGTGTCAGTGGCCTTGCAGCGGTGAGGGGCACTCCTGAAGCGAACAGTGCAGCAGCACACATTCCAACTAGAGTTCGCCTTGCACGACCGCACGTAAAGTTGCCAATCCCGCCGTCCCTGGCCACTACAAGGCCGCGGAGACGCCTTACCGTCGACGCTCGCGTGCTATTGTTAAAAAATGCCAAGGGTGTACATGCGCAGCAGGAGCCATCCTGGTGATGATGAGATGAAGTCTTAGCGCTTCGCAATCGCCTTGACGACGCAGAAGACCGCGCACGTCGCGATAACTTGCTTTTCTTTGGCAGCCCTGACAACTTATCAAAAAATCAGACCAATAGACGATTATAATGCGGACATTATTGTGCTAACATAAACTTGGCTTTCCGACGATATACTAAGGTATGAGTTAATAAAGGGAAAATGAGACATTCACCCAAACGTAGCTAAGTGCTGCAAAGGAAACCCATACGGGCTCCTCGAAAGAAAAGCTTCGCAGTCGAAGCTTCTTTCTTTCTCGACTGCGAAGCTCTTCTTTCGAGGAACCCGTATGGGTTTCCTTTGTAGCACTTAGCTACTTTTGGGCGGATGTCTCATTTTTACCTTTATTAATTACTTCTATCTACCTTGCAGGTTCCCGCAGAATTATTACGTCTAAGGTCTGAGTTATTCCAATGTCACAAAAAAATACACTGTTTCGTTGCGATCGTAGCGGTAGATCGGGTGGTGGTGTTTGAATTGTGGTTTGTGAATCATTTCAATATCTTGTAGTCCCTATTTGTTCGAACTTAGAAATAATATGGTGTTGTGTGACTGTTAAATATAGAAATTCATTTTTGGAGCGTGTTACCGGCCGCCGAACAGTAGCAGCGATTTTCCTGAAAAGCGTCATGACTGTTTGAAACAGATATTTTTGCAGTTTCCAGGCATACCAATTTTGTTACTGAGTGATTTTAGTTTTCCATCCTTGTAGTGACAACACTATAGTAGTCTCTTTTCTGAACCAGCATCTGCTGAAGCTACTTCTTTTCTAAATAACTGCTGTGACTTCGCACTATTGCAACTTGTCAAATTTCCAACCAACACGTGTAACACAAAGATCTTCGTCATTACTCGATTTGATACTGACGTCATCCCCTGAGATTGTCGCACCTATAACTCACATTCTTGATTTAATAACGATGATGTCCTGCACCTAAGCCTTTGCATTCCATCAACGTGAAAAGGCAGAATCACAAAGCGTATCAGGGATTGTAGCAAATGTAATTATGGTGGCATTAACACTGAACTTACTACCTTTCTTGATGATTTTTTGTCAGTCTCAACTAACCTGACGATTGACCATATGGGGAACCTATTCAGGAATAAAGCATTGCATCTTATCAGCAAACACAGTCCACTAAAAACCGTCTCATTCTTCCAACGCCACCTGGTACAACCGATACTTGAAACGATTAACTAACAAAAAGGGCGCCTCTTTCGCACAGCTATAAGGTCCGCATGCGCGAATGAATGAGAACGGCGGCAAATCCTTACGTTCCCGCGCTTAAGGAAGCCAAATTTACTTTCCTAAATTTCACATTGCCGAAATTGACAAAGCCAACCCGAAACAGAAGAGCTTCAGTTCGGCCTAGTTTGTGTTTACTGCATATCATATTGACCGCCCGTGTCGTTTTTGTGTTCTCTTCCGCTGTCCCCGTCTTTATATGCGGTCAATATGATATGCAACCCGAAACGTTCGAGGAATATCGTTAAGAACAAGAATGAGAGTGTAGCGCCCACCGACGCCGTTGTGCGGACCCAAAAGGTCGGCACTGCAAAAGACGACGAAAATAAAATTGGCCGGCGCGTGCTGGCGGTGCAAGCACGGCACGGACGTTCTAAGCACCTGCTACGCTCGTCCTCTGGTTCTGACGCTCCACTACCGCTCCTCGGTTCGCGACAAGATAACTATATCCCTAATTAACCAATCAGGTGAAGCAGTTCCTAGACACCTCTCCACCTCTTTACTTAAAGACACATTCGCATTTTCGTTTACCGATTCTGTAATATCCGATCTTCCATCTTACTCTAGTACAATCTACTTTCCAATAGATACCGTCATTTTTGACCCTTGTGATACAGGTAAAACCATTCGAAATATAAAACAATCATCCTCGTGCGGCACCGATGGAACTAATTCGAAGTTTCTTCAAAACACTGAACATGTTTCTTCCATTTTTGTCTATTGCATTTTTCTTAGATTAATTCATGACAGGCAAATGTCACAAGATTGGAAAACAGGCAAGGTGGTTCCGCTTCACAAGTCTGGCGACACGTATAATCCATGTAACTATTGTCAATATCACTTACGTCTGTGCCACGTAAAATATTTGAGCACATCATTTTCACCCATTTAACAACATACACCTTAGTTCAACTAACTTATTTCACCGTAGTCAACAGGGTCTTCGGAAATATCTTTCATGTGAGACCCAACTGGTTAGATTTACTAGTGGCTTGCATACATTCCTTGACTCTGGGTTCCTAAATGACTGCATATTTTTGGACTTCTCGAAAGGTTTTGATCAAGTTCATCATCAATTACTAATACTTAATTAAGCCGTCTGAACATTGAACCATTAATGCTCCACTGCATTGAAACCTTCCTTACTAACAGAACTCAGTACGTCGCTGTTAAAGATGCTAACTCACCTGTAGTGCCTGTAAGATCAGGTGTACCTCAGGGATCAGTACTAGAACCCTTGCTATTTCTAATATATATTGATCGACCTAAGGAAATATTCTCTTTGTCTTCTTGCTGAAAACTGCATGATTTACCGAAAAAATTTTTCGACACTGATACTACTAATCTCCAAACTGACCTTAGTAATATCATTACCTGGTGCAAATTGCAGAATATGGAATTGAGCATAGCCAAATGTAAATCAATGAAAATTTATCACAGTCGATTCCAATGTCCTACTTATTCCTCCACGGGATTTCACTAAATTCTGTAACTCCCTATAAATACCTCGGAGTTCACATCACTATCAGCCTTACTTCAAAACTGCATGTTGACTCGATGGTATCTAAAGCCAATCGCATGCTTGTATTTCTAAACAAAATTTCCAACTTGCTCCGACAGCGCTATCCGTTATCATATCCCACAGTTCAGCCTTGATCTAATTTTTCCGCCCTGTATATTTCTTCGCGCATCAAACACAGTAAAAGGGTAGGTATTAAGACATGTTGAACAATGGTTTGACTCTACTCATTCATCCCACAGACTTCGGAGAACTGGAATCACTTTCCCGGATCAATCACTTTGATGTAAGACATTGTTCGCTTTCGTGCATTATTAGCTAGTATTCCATAACCAGGAATTTCCTCTTATTACTTAATGTATTTCTCAATTCTACTAATTGACTCTGTAATGCCTTCGGGCATTGAGGGTACTAATGAATGGCACGAAAGGAAACTGATGAAATTTGTGTTGTAGGCACACGAGCGATTTTAGGACGGTGGGCTAAATATGACAGCTCGAAGCTACGTATTATGCCGTTTATACTGGCAGTTCAATTATAGTTAGAAAGAACGAAGCTACAGAATATGTTATAAATAATTTCGAACATTGGCATTGGCATTGGCATTGCCATATTGTAGTGTTGGTGAACACAGTAATGAACACTGTGGATCACGAAAGTATCTCTTTAATGCCCCCCCCCCCCAAAAAAAAAACAACAAAGTTACAGTGACGTTTCACTTCGTCAATGCCGGTGACGCGCAAGCGTATTCGTGCTATAAAGCACACGAAGCTGTCGGCCATCGGTGTGCCCAGATGCCTAGACGGTCCGCATCGCAGATCGCTTTCAAGATAGGGCTAGCGCGGCCGCGCCATATACGCAGCAGCAGCTGCCGGAGTAAAACGCCCCTCCCCGCCCCCCCTTCCCCGCGCGCACAGGCAGACATGAACACATCACACTTGATAACTGCGGAAAATCGCTGTCAAAACGCTGGCGTGAGGAAGCGCGGCAGCAGCAGCGAGCGAAGTGACCTTCGTGCTGTCTATTGCTTCAACGCAGACTGAGCCGCTAGAACGCAGCACGCACACAGGTACGAGCCGTCGGTGCACATAGACTCTGCCCCTAACGCAGATTACTTTCAAGATACGGCTCGCGCGGTGCTGCCGGAGTACAACGCCCCCCGTCCCCCTTCCCCCGGTGGGTTGACGGCCGGCTTCCTCCCCTCTTTCCATTCCCTTGCGTGCGTGAGACTGAGCTGACATCGTCGGCTCACCATATATATATATATATATATATATATATATATATATATATATATATATATATATATATATATATTTTATTCAGATACCCCAAAGGCCCTTATGGGCATTACATAGGGGGGTGGGGGTTAACAACAGGCTATTTCAAACACAATTAGGGGGGGGGAAGGCAATATAGAACAACGTGGTAAAGATCACCGAATACAACAAGAAAATATAAAAAGAAAAAAAGGAGAGAATTGCATACATTGTTGAAAAAAAAAACCAACAACAACAACACTCCGTACAAAGCATGTAGATACACTTACAATGCGTCAAAGGCATAAAATTCTGCTTTTACCCAACATGCGTAAAACTGCGCTTCAAATTACTTACAAATGAGTCATGATCACGTATAGAAGCAATTTCTTTTGGCAGCTTATTCCAGTGATGAATAGCTAGAAAGAGCGGTGATTGTCGCAGGAGATTTGTACGCGCAAACATGGGACGCACTTTGAAGGGATGGTCGAGGCGGGCGAAAATCTTTTGTGGGGGTCTGATATGGGATGCTGTAAAGGATGAGGGGATATGATACAATCTGTGGAAGTGGGAAAGTAGTGCTAACAGTCGTCGTGTTTCTAGAGACGGTAATTGGAGGGACTCTTTGATAGCCGTGATGCTGGATGTTCTAGAGTATGTTTTAGTGATGAAGCGTGCTGCTTTATTTTGTAAAGATTCCAGCTTGTTTATTAGGTAAGTCTGATTTGGATTCCATATTATGGAAGCGTATTCAATCTTTGAGCGAACTAGGGCTGTGTAAGCTAATAATTTAGTTGACTGATTTGCTAAATACAAATCTCGCCTAATGAATCCAAGTGTTTTATTTGCTTTCGAAATTATTTCATCAATGTGATCATTCCATGTAAGGTTAGAAGTTAAATGGACTCCCAAATATTTTAATGTAGACACATTCTCTATGCATATGCTGTTCATAAAATATGAACTTAAGTGAACGTTACTGGTTCTGGTAAATGTCATTGTTTTTGATTTAGAAACATTAATTTTCATTTGCCATTGCTCGCACCAAAGTGAAATTTTGTTTAGGTCGGCCTGTAAAATATTAGTGTCTTCAGAGGTGATAATTTGTCTGTAAAGAACGCAGTCATCTGCAAACAATCGAACTGTTGAGGTCAGGTTGTTACTGATGTCATTAATGTAAATTAAGAATAAGATTGGGCCAAGTACGGATCCCTGAGGAACGCCAGATTTAACTTGTGCTAAAGCGGAAAAGTGATCATTTACGGAAACAAATTGGTAGCGATTGGTTAAAAAAATTGAGATCCAATTAACAATTTTACCATGTATGTTAAGCCGGCTAAGTTTCATTACTAAGCGAGGATGGGGAACTTTGTCGAATGCTTTCTTGAAGTCAATAAATATGGCATCGATCTTTATGGAATCGTGAACAGCTTGATGAAGATCAGTTATAAGTTCAAAAAGCTGTGTTTCACAAGAGCGTCCTTTCTGAAAACCATGTTGATTGTTAGAAAAAAAGTTATATTCAGATAAATATTTCATAACTGCGGAAGATATGATATGCTCAAGTAATTTACATGGAATACTAGTCAAGGATATAGGTCTATAGTTTGAGGGCACTGATCGGTCACCTGATTTGTAAATGGGAGTGATACGACCAACCTTCTAGTCATCTGGTACGATTCCTGTATCTATTGATTGCTGGAAAAGGGCGGCTAATACGGGAGATATTTTAGGTTTAGTCATTTTAAGCATCTTTGTGCAGATGCCGTCTGGACCTGGCGCTGAGTTATTCGAAAGTCGATCGATGGCCGATTCTATTCCCTCTGGTGTAATTATGAGATCATTCATAGGTGAGTTAATTGAAGGAAACGTAAGGTCAGGTGGAATTGGATTTTCGTTTGTGAATACAGAGCTGAAAAACGAGTTTAATTCAGTCGCAGCTTCAGATGGTGAGAGTAGAGTATATATAATCTTCAGATGGTGAGAGTATATATAATCCTTAGGTGTTTAGGAAACAGCACAACGGTGGTTTATGAACTGCCGCATTTTCTTTTTAGTTAGAGGACTTGTTTCGCATTGTTCACGGTGTTTCTTTATGAATTTGTGTTGTTTAGAGGTAACGCATTGCTGCTGCTTTGATGCCATCTTTTTCTGACATAGATAGGTGCACCAGACGCCGTAGGTATTTAGTCAGCATAACATACCGTTGGCAGGTGTCTGAAATTCCTTTATACCGCTCTTGCTTTAACAAGGTGATTTGCAAATTGAAAACAATGATATATAAATATGGTAAAGTGAAGTAACACTCACCGGTTGAAGGCAGGCAGGTGGGGCCCATTGAAGTGAATGCGCGCCACAACTGCTGCAGTTGCCAACGACGCCAACGTGAATACTCGGTAGAGGCTATCTTTCAGCGCCCCCCACGCAGTTGTCCATGACGAGCTCCAGGGATTCTATTAAAAGCCAACGGAAAGCATTCACAAGTCGAAGATTTGCCAGCACGAAAATGAGTAAAGTACCCAAAGTTTGTTTTTGCCTAATCTATTACCATTTGTTATCTATTAAGATTTCAAGCTTAAAATGTAATGCTGAATTTTATAATTTTGCCAAGAAAAAGAGGTATGATGCAAGTGTCATTTCGGGCTCAGTTTGAGCGCTGCACTTTATACGGGGCAATCATTTTTAAGCTTTCCGTAATTTTTAAAAATCACAAGTGGTGGACAGCGTGATTCTTGTCCTCTAGTTGGATTATTGGAAAAGGCGAACGTTACTAGTGCGAGAAATCGGAACACATACTCAACAAATGAAAACAAAATCACTAATTATCTTCTTAATTACTTCCTCTACGGTACATATCATTATTTAGTAAGTGTAGCCGGTGAGTTTGCACAGTAATTGCAACCGGCGAGTTTGCAAGACGTATGCACTTGAAATGAATCTCCAGGATGACACCAGTTTTGAGATCTTATTTCCCAAAGTATACATATATATTTTATTTCCCATATATATATATATATATATATATATATATATATATATATATATATATATATATATATATATATATATATATATATGTTGTTGATTTATCTATAGCACACCTAGTGATGAAAGAAATATTCTATAAGTGCCGAATGAACGATACGAGAATACTTATAATATGCATATGAATATTCATTTGCTCTTAAGTCCTCGCTGTATAGTTTCTTCATTTTTGGTTTTGTTTTGTTCATGTCGAGTATTTTATCTTTGACATTCCTCGCCCTTTGCCGATTAATGCTTTTCTGGTGACTATCCACAAGCTAAGCTCAGAACAAATATCTCGAGCGTCGAAAATGTTAATCATCTTTGTTACGTGTTGAGGTTGGGCTTCGCCTCACATGTGGTTTTGCAAAGGGGAAGCACGCTTCACAGTAAGATAGCGGTTAACAACAACAACAACAACAACAACAACAACAACAACAACAACAACAACAATATGTTTTAATTAGGATGAAGTGACAGTGATAGCTGCTAAATATTACGCGAGATACCACTTGCAGGAAAGGTTTGTAGCGGCGCGTGAACAACCTATGTATTGGTGTAGGTCTGAAGTCTGGATTTAAATGTAGTCACCCAATGAATTACAGGGCACTTTGTTTTGTGTCTAGCTTAACAGAATGTTTAATGTAATTTTACGCCTAAATGCTGTACAACGGGACACGGACACGCTGAAGAAAAGGGATACGGATTGACTTTTACTACCTGCGACTCTAACGCTAAATTTAAGTTCCCGAGCGTGTTTCCATGCATCCCGGCTCCGTGAGAATTCGGCTACCACGGCAACGAATCCACACCGAGTCTTCGGGCTCAGCAGCACAGCGTCAAAGTCACTGAGCCACCACAGCTATTTCACACTCCTGTCCGAGACCAGAAACCACGGGCAGTCGGTAGGCGTGAATCCGTCCTATGTGCAAGACAGGGTGTGGATTATCAAGTGAACCTGAGCCCATTGGGGAGGTGCGCAAAAAGCTTGGTCCAAACTCTGAACTACCGTGCGGCTGGCTGGTTACTCCGCTTGCAATTTCGAGCGATCATTTTTGTTGCTTACGTTTCTTTTGAAATATTTGTCAATCTTTTTTTTTCAATTATTGAGAAACGCGGAAATTTCGAAGCAGCTGCAGGGTATTTCTTTATTGTTGCATGCCCTACTAACCTACTCTAGTTAATAGAAAAAACAACAACTAAAAGCTATAATAAGGACGTTTTCGTGCGTAAGAATGAAAGGAATCGTAACGGAGCTTCTATAGAAATACATGACGGCGATTACAATTCTACGAATAGAGCTGGGTAATAGAGCTCCGAATAGAGCTCCGTAAGGTTTATACCTGCATAATGTGGAACTTGTTTTGAAGTGCGAAGACATGACACAGAACTTCCTTGCGCGGAATGTCGCGTGATGCTAGCGAGATTGAATAAGTCCAGCTCGCGTTCTTGAATTTTTGTATACGCAGCAGAATGGTTCCTAGCTCACTTTTGACATGGGCTTGAGGACACGCTAGAGGACACGTGCTTGAGACTTGACATGTGCAATTAATCAATGGCCCGGATGCGTTCTGCTTAAAAAAATAATATCTTTTCGTTTAAAGATTCAGTACAATGCCTCCTTGTTTCATTTGACATAGATATTGGTTCCATGGCGCAACTATACAACACATTGTCGAACGATTACGCTGCTCAGCCTCCCGCCACCTCGACAACCTAATTTATTTCAACAATGCACGTGCTCCAATGGCGGCACTAGGGCTATTCAAGAAAGTGTCCCATTGGGAACAAGGGCTTACGAAGCCAATTGCGATAATTGCAAGGAGTGGGGTACGCTCACTGCTCGGTGTTGAGGTCGCAAGTCAGTGAATGTACCGCGATTTCACTATTGAAATACTGATTACGTACATTACGTACAAGCACAAACGACAAAGCACTGTCGCTTGTGTTTATTATCTATTTGTCCCCGTCCTTCGCACTGTTACAACTTGGAAATGTACCAACCAGCAAGCGTCCATGCCATAGCTCAGTATTAATAGACGGGGACATTATTGGAACCGCTGCTGAATATCAACGTTATTAACATAAGTCCATGTTTCTGTATAGAAATTGCATTGTAATATACGAATTTCATAAATTTGTGAATTTGCCATGTTCAGAAATAAATCATTATTAGACAAAGTACTGAAATTGCTTTGTTGCCCCTGCTGTCGCTAAAGTCTCTACATTCCTTTGTGAGTTTAGACTTGTCTATTTATGTGCACCTATAAATATATCTGCAGCCATCCCATATGTATTCTTTTAAAAGCTATCAGACTATCGCACATTTTCTGTGCTAGCGGCAATCCGAGGAAGAAGCCTCAAAAGCAAGCGTAGCCTAACCAAATTATTGTTCTTCCATATTCATCGGTGTGAATTTGCAGCTCACTGTAGTGTTACTGGGTTCGCATAGTCATCTTGACTACCATTACCTCAACGCTCCACAGCTCGTTAGAAAAAAAAACACACACACTGGCAGTTTTGTTGAAAACGGTTAGCAAGGACCCAGTTGCAAAATAAAAACGCAAGTAGGTGACAGCAATAAAGCCAAGAAAAAACAAAGTTTCCCAATTTCCAAAAGTCGAGCCGCGCATTTCTTATATCTGTGTCAGCTAGTCATATCGCATTGACGCACCCGGATATTGACGGCTATATGAAAAGCCTCTTGCTGCTTAGACTTCATCGTGACCTGTTGTGCCCGAGAAAAAGAGAAACACCTCGCGCGTCTCCTCTTTCATTTTCATAGAGCCGGACAAAATACATCGCCGTGAGAGAGGTAGCAGCGGAAAATATGACCACGCGGAAGGAGCCAGGAAAGAGGGCGCAGAGGATGTGAGGAGGCGGGCAAAAACGAAACACAAACCGCAGCGATGCCGTTGCCCTCCCGGAGGCGTCGCGAGTGGCACAAGGAGGAAAGATGACTTTTGTTTAGAAATTTCTGCGTGAATCACGTGGCCGACGCGCGGTGCAATCGATCGGCGGGACGCGTCGCGGCACGAACACTTTCGCTGCGCCGAGCGCAAATGTTTGCGAGTAGTCTGTCCATCGAGCGGCGCCGATAATGGTATTTGTCACGCCTCAAGCGAAGCAGCCAACTGCGCCGGGGGCCCCGCTGGATAAAGCACGCTCTCGAACGCTCTTGCCTCCGGCGTCCGACCCCGAAAAACAAGATCAACACCGAGATGGGCACAGCTGACGAACGCAAACAACGGGAGAAAACGGCACCGAACGCGCGGTCGAGGCGAGGGAAGGGGTGCAAAGGTAAACAGATAGCGGGCGAGATAGATGCAGGAGTGGGAGTATCAAGGCGCTGTCCTCCGGGGGGGAGTGGGGGGGGGGGTGCGAATCGCGTCCGTCTTCCGCCTCGATACTCCATGGACTTGGTGGCACCTGGCAGAGCGCTCGGGACCGCTTCGCGCAGCTGGTGGGAAGCTCTTTGCACACGGTGGCAGCGGCGGCTGGCAAATGCGCTGCCCACATGTCTCGCCCTCGGCAATTTTTGAGCACGTGAAAAAAAACTGCGCGCACACACATACAATAAAGTTGCAGCACATCGCCCCATCGCTCACTCGCCCAATCAATCAATCAATCAATCAATCAATCAATCAATCAATCAATCAATCAATCAATCAATCAATCAATCAATCAATCAATCAATCAATCAATCAATCAATCGTGTCTGTATTTTATTTATCGCTTGCTACGACCATGCGAAATGAGCCGGTGGTAAATGAGCTGCTTTATGTTTTAAGCCATCAACTCTAAATAAGTGAAGTGCGACGAGATAAGGTGCTTTCTTCCTTTGCGCTTTCGCTCCTTCGCGAGAAATCACAGCTCAGTACAAAACCTCGCAACCAAAGTTGTGCTACCAAGGTCCCTGCGAAGGTAACGACTCATATTAAGAACAACGACATACAGAGTGCTCCAGTATGAAAGTGGACAGCTGATCGGCATTTTGGCTTCGAGGCAGCAGATTGGTGACTAAATGAAGCCTGTGACACTTAATGACGGCTTCCTCTAGTGAGTTATACCGCATGCTCATCTGCCAATGTAAAAGTTTTCTACGAATGGCATGTTTTCTAGCATTTTATTAGCTTTACTTCATTAACTTGTTTGACTTTATCTTGACAAAGCTGACCACGCACACACACGTGAGGTAAATCAATAAATTCGAGATGTTTTGCAGAGAGCCAGCAAAACAAGGGCAAAAAAGAAAGGCGTCTCAACGAAAGTCGACACGAAAGAAGACAAGGTCGACGTATATAGTATATGGTTTCATATATACCTACTGAATCGGGTTCATTAAAGATGATGCAATGTTGTATAACTGCATAATGTTTTTGCATTATTCGCATTATTTTATTCGTTCCAGTGTCAGCCCTTACATTTTTTTCCGGACCCTTTATTTCTTTCATTCATGCACAGCCTTTTCATTCGCTTTTTTCTTCTTATTCCTCTCTTCTTCTTTTTACACGCATGTACGTTGGTGTTGTCTCTTTCGAGCCGAATATAGTTCAGACGACTTTTTTTTTTTTTGTACAAGAGGTCCTGTGCATCCGGGAGGTAGTGTAGTCTGTGGTGCCCTGTGGTTAATTTTCAACTATATTGGCGCTAATTACGCCCATACCGTTAATTTTACAGACTTTGCTACAGGTTCTCGCTTCTTGTCTCGTTGAGATCCACATTTTGATACCTTTTTCGTCTCTCGCTATGACGCTCTGGACGCGCGAAAGGACCGTTTTTTTTTACCAAGAAGCCAGATAGATACCCAAGTCCCACGTAACTCAAACCCGTGTTAAGTCACCCAGGAAAACCTTGTCTTCTAAAAAAACAGAAAGTAAATTGGTTCCGATGGCTCAAGGCCTCCTTCGTTCCCAAGAGCAAAAGTCTAGTTAACTTATACCGTTGGTCAAGCGGCTAAGCATTACCGACCAGCCAGTCTGCTTCGTTAGTCGCTAGCCGAACCGCTGGATCAGATGGTGCTGAGCTTGCTACAGAACAGTGCTGTTGAGACCTCTTTGTCGGCAAGTGCTTGGAAGGTACCTTACTGTTATGCGAGCACACAAAGCGAGCAAAGGACTGCCATTCAAGCACCCAAGGATACCGTGACGAAAAGCCATGCAATAACACAAGTTATAGCGCACTCACAGCACATGAAGCAAGCTCGTAGATGCAGCAGACTGCAAGAACTGTGATGCCTTGCTCCTTGCAAAGCATCGCCGCCGTTGCCAGAGCGAACGTAGTTAGGCAACGCCTCCAGTGACCTGCAAAAATTAAAGAAAGATTATCCCAGGCGTTGTTAATTCGACTTTCTTGTAGTGCAGAACGTGCGCTTCATGAAATGACAACGAGGATATCGAAAATGTTTTCAAAGTTCTTTAAATGTTATTAACACAAAAAGATCAAGTATGCTGAATATCTCGATTTTCACAGACAAAGGCAAAACGCACGCCGACCAAAAACATAAAAAGAAAAGAAAACAAGACGCTTCGGCTCCCATACTGGGGCCTTGTTCACATTGAAAGCGAAGTTTCATTGTAAACAATGCATCCGTATGGGAGCCGAAAGGTCTTGTATTCTTTTCTTTTTATGTGTTCGTTCGACGACGATCCGTTTTACCTATGTCTATGAGCAAGCCCGATCAGAAGAATTTTAATCGAACACTTGACTTCATTTCGATTTCGATTTCGCATAGGTTTTCCCTCTTGCTGTATCTCCACTGATAACTGTAACAGCATTAAGTGTCGGCTTGCTTAGCTGTATCAGACCAAGCGTCCCTCAAGAGGAAGTTGTACACGTAGTATACACGCGCCAACCAACTGCCTTCGCTTATTTTAGCGTGTTCGTGGGCGCGCGCGCTGTTTGCGTGTTTATGTGATCGCTATGTATACCAGGATTCTGACCTTGCTCCCGGAGTAGTTTACCAGGCCGTCAGCTAGGCTCACATTTTTTATATTGACCCCTGAAGTCCCGAATTATGATGGACTGCTAATAAATGTGTCAAAGTTACATAATTTTATTATTTATTCAATTGTTTCATGGTTGATGCGGTTTAAAAAGCGTTGAAGACTTCCCTGAATAAAGATCAAGGGAGTAGTATTATATGCTTCGTATTCGTACGATGCGCTTCGGCAGTACTTCTAATCATAGAGTAACAAAATATTTATCTAGTGCACGTACATTCCTGTGGTGTTTTTCTTTCTTTTTCTTTAGAATAACAGACTGGTCGACTGGAAGCGGACGAACGAGTTAGTCGTTGGCTGCAAGCAGTACGAGAAGGTAAAAACGGGTCCTTCGCCATCGCTAAGGGCCGATTTACGCTCGAGCCGCCCATCGCCGCAAGCCGCACCGCACGCTTGCGGTCGCGCGAAATATTGCACGTATCAAACACTTATGCACAAATTTCGGTTTGCAATGTGTAAGGTATACACTGTGAACACAGTGTAAATGGTAATTTGTGCACAACTGCTGGATACGTGCAATTTTTCGCGCGACCGCAAGCGTGCGGTGCGGCTTGCGGCGATGGGCGGCTCGAGCGTAAATCGGCCCTAAGGGAGCGGAGCACGTCGAGTGTCCCGTCAAACAGGCCTTTACCAAAGTGATCTCGTGTGCCACAGCGCGCTGAACTGAAGTGGAGCCTCATTGCGTGCAAGGACTTTAATTTTTAATTTGCCCCCAGCGCAATATCAGGACCTTTTTCTTGCCATCGCTGGATAGAATTGACAAAAACCAGTCACGTGACTGAGAAGGTTAAAATAATAATAATAATAATAATAATAATAATAATAATAATAATAATAATAATAATAATAATAATAATAATAATAATAATATTAATAATAATAATAATAATAATAATAATAATAATAATAATAATAATAATAATAATAATAATAATCTCACCTCTCTACCTCTCCTCGTTGTTCCTATCCTTGTGCGCGTATGCTTGCGTTTTAACAATCAAGGCGCTCGTGCCGCTTTGTTCGCAAGCACTTGCGCCACCTTGCTGGTCGTTACACGGACTTGCCGCCCATCCCATTCTACGTTTGTATGTCACCGCAGTACGCTGCTCGTATGGTTTCAAGGTCGTTCCTGCACGGTGCTGGGTGTGCTATCTGCACGCGCGCGTGCTCATCGATTGCACTCCTAGTCGTCTTGTGCGTGGGCTTGTGCAGTGGGCAGCGCCGGTGTCGTCTTTCACGCACGGCCCTTCCCGGTTCTGCGCACGTGTGTCGCCTGACCTCGCAAGTCGCTGCTTTTACCTCACGGACGCGTTAACGACGTGCCCTCGCGGCGCTCGTCCACGAACACTCCATGCAATGACCCCGTAAATGAGAACTCCATTAACTTAATGCGAGCATCTCCCCGCCCGCTAATAAAGCTTTTTGTGCATACTTTAAGATAAGGCTTCAATTCTGAAAACACGCGCGGCGTATTGTGCGCGCGTAGAGAGGGGAGGCGGGGGCAAGGGGGGACAGGAAGTGTTATTGCAGTGGAATATGACATAGGATACCGGGTTTAGAAGTTAATTCCTTTGCGATTCAGGAATCGGTATCCGTGGTACTTTGTTGTGTCTAAATGTACAATACGATACCTTAGCTGATTCGCTGATTGCAAGTCAAATTCGCCGATCGCATTTACCGGCTCCTTCATGCGCGTGCGCGCGCGTGTATGTGTCCAGTGCCGGTGTAGTTGAACTTTTCAAGCCTTGGGGCATGTCTCACGTCAAAGTGGTTTTGACAGTCCTCTGCACTGTGAGACTAATTTCCAACTAACACAACATTTCCTCATCGTAACTCGAAAACTTCTACGGCCATCAAATTTTCTAAGCCACCTGTTTCGCAAATTATAGAATAAATGGTGCACACGGGCGCCTGAGTCGCGGAAAACAAAAAGAAACAACTAGCGGTGTGCGAATAGTGATTTCTGAGACCGAATCGGATAGGAATCGAATAATGAACAGCTGTTACCACACTTAATACAAAACGATGTTCACATGCCAGTATTCTTGAAGTTAGCAAGTTTCTTTCTTTTCCATAGCACGTTATGAAGCGTTGTTTATTAAAATTACAAGTGGAGCATTAGAAGCAAAGAAGTAGTTTCTTCGCATGAACGGGACTCTTCACAGAGTGAGAGTGATCGCTCTACAACCTGTAAAGTACGGCTATCTATGCAGCATAGCCTGCTCTACTACGCAATTTCTCATGTTTTATATCTATACTATGCTCGCGGGAGTGAAGATTTACCGTACTTTTGCTCCAATTTTACGTCTATTTGGGCGCAGCTGATGTTTTAAAATATTCAAAAAGTATTCTAAACATATTCGAATGTACAAATAGTGACTATTCGATTCGTATTCCAATGTTTCGGACATTGGCACACCTCTAGAAACAACATCGCGTCTATTAAATGATACAGCATGTATTTACCGAACAGTATTACGTGTCAGGGGGTACCTCGGTTAGAGATGCTTTACATTGGATGGCTGCGTCACTCGACATACAGAAAATGGTCAGTAGATGATATGTCACGTGACGTGGCCTTGGCACTCGTCTGCATATTTAGTTAAATAGGCTTGTGGTTCAAGAACGATTTGAATGTAATGTCACGGATTGGAGTCAGTGTACTAATTATGCAGTGCGCTTGTGTGGAGCTGATGTAAGTAGGGATCTTTGCAAATATGTTATGTATCGCTAGTGTGTCAAAGCGCCTATTGTAAGTGTAAGAAAAAAACAAAAACAAACAGATATAGATATAACGCTAAATAACTTGGGCTCCTTCTTGTTGAGTTAAAACGTTACTGCAGTTAAAAACATGGAATCGTATGAAGCTGTACCGAATAACTAGACTAATTGGGCAAAATTTTGATTATCATTATACGGTCTGCCCACACTCATACACTTAGCTTTGTTTTCTGTACTTCCCATCCCGAAAAAAAGAAGAAAAAAAAGAAAAAAAATAGAAGGCATACGTAAGCACAGAAAAACGTGCTTGAAGAAAATGAAGGTTGCGAGTACTTGACCGCTATCGATTCAAGGGGCGCTCGGCATGCGAAAAAGAGACGCGCGCTTTATAGTACCTATTTGCAGAGCATTGAGAAAAAAGTAGCAAAGAATGTGCTGTCCAATCCATGCACAAAAATTTGGTGAGAATAGAACGGAAGGAGACTGATAATAAACTGGAATGCAAGAACAAACTGGTAGACAATAATAAATGACCAATTGAATACACTAAGCTAGTTATAGTTCACAAATTTGGACTACGAAATGCAAAATTTCTCTAGATTTCCGCCTTTCTAAGCTAGCGGAATGAAGTGCTACGAAAAATCTCACATCGCTCAATAAAAACCATACGGTATTACATGTATTCATTATACATGTAATACCAGATGTACTTGTTAAGTGATTGTACGCGCAACAAAACCCTTTTGTAATGACTTCAAACTATTATTTGTGACATGTTCAACCCTTTTACACTTGTGTAATATGCTTCTTATATCTACGCCCTTCCTGCTAAAATCCCCCTTGGGATCGGCAGTATGTCTGAAATAAATAAATAAATAAATAAATAAATAAATAAATAAATAAATAAATAAATAAATAAACATCGTGCTCACACAGCCAACGAAGCTCCCGCGAACACTGCTCATCAAGGAAGCGTTTCACAAGAGATAACACTGTTCTCATTAAGGCTGACAATATTTCATGGCCTAAGGCGAGGAATAAGTAATGAACATCCGTTCGAGTGACCTTTTCTCAAACAATTATTCAAAGCACGCGTAGTACTGCGTCAAAAACACCCAACAACGCGCCATGCTTTGCAGCAGATGCTCCATCGTCGGTATTTGTTGGGCCTCGATTGATTGCTAAGCACCAATATGAAGCAATGCTCCGCTCTTTGTGCTCCACTTGAAAGCAAAGTCATCTCTGGTCGTTGCACGAAGCGCTCCACTTTTCGGTTCCAGTTGTTAGCCTGCTTACAGAGCGCCCTCTGGCCTGAAATAGACGTAAGCCAGCCTTTCAACAGAGTTTTGCTTCCTTCTTTCTTTTTTTCCTGTTTTACTTTTTGAACGCCGCCATTACCTCTTCGTGCGCTCATTAGGGCATCCGGAAGAACTTGTTGTGAGACGACTGAGACTAACCAGGAAAAAGGCTTGTTTTCGCGTACTAACTCAAACTCGTCCAACTGTGTTTTGCGCAGTTAGAGCAGCGCACAATGAGCTGCCACCAACGCACACAGCAGTGCTTTTCGTTTCTGCTTATCTTTATAAGAAAAACCTTCTGCAAGAAGTGCTGGTTAGAAGATCGTGACTTGTAATTACGATAGTTGAGGCGACCTTTATATTTATTTTTTATTTGCTTCTTCATACTGTCAAACCTTTGGCAGGGTTATTACAGAAGTGGGGTTTCTAAAATAGAATACGCATGCGCGACATTAACTGGCACGAACAAGAAAACAGTTGGCTAAAGTGCAAAAATTGCCGTTGTTGAACGCGGTTAAACCAAGTTTGTCGGACGGTTTTGCTTGCTTTCGGAAAGGACACAGACGCTGCTCGGCGCCGTCAGCAACTGCCGCATCATCAACTGCACCACACAACACACAGACGCTGCTGGGCGCTACGGCAGCAGCGAGCGAATCGTGCTTCATGCTGCATCTCTCTTCAACGCCAAATAAGCGCCAAAGGCACAGCGCATACGAAGCAACCAGCACTCGACACACTTTGTACACATCACAGATCGCTTTCAATACATGGGCGCCCACGTGGCGTATGCAGCAGCCGCCGGTAGTGGCAGCCTAAGTCTCAGTTTGACCTTGGCTGAGATTGAAGGTGACATTTACGGAACCAGGCGTTTTCTGGGTTTGTACATGGAGTATCAGAGCTATCGCTCTAAAAAAATAAAGAGTAAAAAGAAAAGAGAGGAAGCAAGAGAAGGCATCCGCAATGCATAGTGCAAGTATAAGCATAGCAGCTCACACAATACACACATAAGCTACTTTCTTAATTAGAGAATAAATACAATACATAATAATTTTGATAATAACTTTGCATAAGTAAACTAAGAGATAGAAATGCCGCCCACATACGTCTGCGTTTCGTGTGTTTATCGGATGGAAAGTAGCAGGCTCATACCTAAGGTAACGAGTAGCATATCTTGTTGTGCTCAAATTCTTTTTTTTTTTCAAAAACAACATGATTGAGCGGTTTGTGTCTCGCAACGCTGTATTCTGCACAAATGCCTGTGGAAACAAATAAATAAAATGTTGACCACCATTACGTAATAAGTTACACCATCTTCCTAGAATTATTGGGGGAAAAAAGGTCAAATGAAAAGGGAAATTCATCACTGGTGCGCCTAAATGCGTGCTCAGATGCGGCAAGCACATGCGTGAAAATAAAAGTGATGTGTGAAGCGCCGAAGACAATGTTCGGATAGTCTATTACCTGCATGCTCACCTTGCAGGTAAGCAGGTTTTGGTTTTGGACAGTTTCATTGTACACAGGTCAGCCATAAATGCAGTGTCTGTAGTGTCTAGCTAAATCTAAACACTACAGAAGTACTTTCACGCCTTTCTCGACACATGTAGCAGACGGAACGCGACCATGAAAAAGAAAAACGTTCCAATCACAGTTCACTCACTCAACCTTACAGAAAATTGGGCAAAGATAACGTGTAAAGTTCCTCAACAGCAATGTTGCAGCTGTGACCTGACACCTTTGTACTTTAGTCGTATATGATGCAAACATACCCTCCTATAAGATATTTTACAGGCGATGCAGGCAACAGGGCGTAACTGACTCCAGAGGGGGAAAACGAAATTCCACAACCGGAAAAGTTTGCTAATTACCAGAACGGTAAAAAAAGTGTGTGTAAAGGAAATGGAACTGTCAGGGAAAATAAACAGAAGTCTCCAGCATAAGTTTAGCGCGAAGAATAAGGCAAACTAGGGGCTAAATTTTTTTTAGTTTAAGCTATATGAAGCAGCCACCAGACAGCAGAGCCAGGCAAATCATATATAAGCAAAATTAGCCATTATTTTTAACTAAAGTGTAGAAATACCAATAAAAATTGAAATGAACCTGTACAAAAACACGACTTGCTACAGGCGGGAGCCGAACCCACGTCTTCAGCATTACGCATGCGATGGACTATCATTCAGCTCCTGCGGTGGCTCTCCTCCCGTCTGTTTTCTCAGGTATTTGTGCATGTGTGCTTGATCTAGCCCTGAAAGTAGTAGCCAGTGCCACTCACCATCATCGCGACGGATGTGGAACATAGTTTAGCCGCAGGCGTCAGGTATTACGTGATCTTAGGAGCAGGCAACTGGCAACACATATACTATAGATTATGGCATCAAATCTGTCAGATATCTAAGAATCAGCGAGAAGAATAAGGGTAATCGAGGACCTTGGATTTTGATTAGTAGGCGCATTTGCTTTTACCAAAGGAGAATCGCCATTCGGAAAAAAAAAGAAGAGCGATAACAAAAGCGAAAAATCCTCTGCTCATTCCTCCGGAAGCTCGGCCAATAGAAGTCGCTTTTCTTTTGTTGAAGAGACAAAACATCTAGGTGCAAAAATACCAGTGGACAAACTAATAGGCAAAGACGGCATCTGTTTACCGATATGAAATTGAAGCAATGAAAAAAAAAAAGACATAAACCCAGCAGGCACAGAAATAATCATAGCCATGACTTTCAGTCTAAATAATTTTTCGCTGGCATACTTCTCCCAGTATCTCTCTTTTCTTTTTTGGGGTGAGAATCAATGCCCTTCTTGTGGTGAGTCATTCGTCAAATTGGACATATAGTGAAGGCGGCCGGTCACTCACAAACAGCTTTTACAGAGAAAACCTTCGTGAATTCGATCCTGGAATATCGTGTGCTGAGTAGCGTAGAAAAAAGCAAAAATGCTGAAGCTTTCGCAATTGCTAGAGTGATAACGAAAAAAAAAACACAAACCAACAGAAAACGCTATTAAAGGAAACGAGTGAATTGTCTGTTTTGTAGAACAGCGTGTATTATGTTGCAATGCTCAGAGTTGTACATTCTTTGTATTCCATTTCTTTGCATTTTTTCTCCTTTGTTGCTTTTGTACTAATAGCATGATATGGCTGTCAAATGTATCCTGTGAAGGTTACTTTGAATAAATCTGTGAAGACATTTCCGCTGTTTTGCTTAAACTGCACAGTACACTGCGTTTATTGTGCGTTTCAGACGTCTTCATTTAATGTGATTGTCGAATGCATGCCATGCGAATAAAGTATCCTTCAGAAAATTATTCTGGTCCAGTTGCAGTCCTGAGTCTTTCATATGTTAAAGCGCTCCCAGGTATTCCATATTCAATGATCTATAATCTCACTGAAAGTTTCACTACAGGTATAAAAAAAGGAAGAAAATGCGCACGCACGCACGCACGCACGCACGCACACGCACACACACACACACACACACACACACACACACACACACACACACACACACACACTTGCAAGATGGGAATTCAGTTAAGTTTAGTGCCGGAACACTGCAGACTCTGAACACTCCAGACATAAACCGAAAGCAACGAGCAGACATGTAGCTTACCATTACTCTGTTCTTTGCAGACCGCAGTACTAGCTCCGTGTCGAATGTAGAAAAGTAAGGCACCCAAGAAGAATACTGCAGAAAGCAGCTCCGCCCTCCCCACTATACTGGTCACCTGTGGCCGAAGGAAAAGAAGCTGCGGTCAGACACGAACGCATCGCGCTGAACAACAGCACAAGAAGTTGCGCCGCGATCACTTACGGCTTCAGTGTGGATTGGCTGGGCGGAGAACAGCAGCGCCGCCAGCAGAGACGTCCAGCCCGGCAGGAGCATCAGGCACATCCTGCGACAACCAAAACATTTAGCACCAGGCCAGAGAACGGCGCTTTCTGTCGATAGACAGCGAAGTCTGCATTCGCGCTTTCCATCAACATATTTGCTGGCCAGTAAAGAAGGGCAGTACACGCAGAGCGTTGCGCACATGGGAGACCGTTAGTCCGATCAATCATGCAGCGATCGTTGAAGTGCGGTAGCACCTGGCTACTACGCTGGCGCTCGCGTCTGGCAGTTAACGTAGTGACTCAGCAGGGTTAGTAGCTTAACTTAGTGATACCCGACACAACACATACCGCCAAGAGGGTTTCAAAGGCGTGCACGCAAAAATTCGCATGGGGAAAGACCGATGAGTGGCAGAGAAGAGTGGCGGGGAAGAACGTTGCAGCGTCTTGCGTGTCTCGCTAGCTCTGTCGCGGGAACTCGAGCGTCGCACTGGTCAGTATACAGTAAGAAGCAATAGCATGGTAACGACGAGCGCAGAATTACTTTTATTTGAAAGAACACACATACATACTGGGTCGAGATGCGCAAACAGTTAGATGCAGTACGGCGCGACACCGAATATCAACCTAACAGCCGGAGCACACAGTTCGATCACTGGCAAGCTGGCGTGGTCCGTGGCGGAGATAATAGAGCTGGCATGCAAATTGAAATTAGAAATAAAAGCTGCAAAAGATGACTTCTTTTCAAATAAGTTAACAAATTTCATAAAGAACCAACCGCAAAAGTTTTGGCGCTACTTGTCGAAGCCAGAAGGCGTGAGCAGTAAAATAGAAGTGGCAGGTTTGGTCATAGAAGAAAAGCGCGATGTAGCAAATACATTTAACACCTATTTCCAATCCGTTTTCACGCGCTGGCCAATATCGAGTGCGCCCGTGACAGCCGCTGACACCCGGATGGGCGGAGTTGTGATAACAGAGTCGGGCATTTTAAATTTGCTTTTGGAAATAGACACCAAGAAGGCGCCGGGGCCCGATAATATATCAAATGAATTTTTGAAACGATACGCGCAGCAGCTGTCTCCCTTTTTGCAAATTATCTTTTCTGAATCGCTGAGTACAGCCTCTCTTCCCAAGGATTGGCTATGTGCCAAAGTAATACCCATTCATAAAGAAGGCAATAAATTACACGTGGAAACATATAGACCAATATCACTAACCTGTTGCAGCTGTAAATTAATGGAACACATAGTAAGTAAAGCCGTTATGACATACTTAGAAGAAAATAACATATTATATCCTAAGCAACACGGTTTTAGAAGAGGATTGTCAACTATAACACAGTTATTAGAAATAACACATGACTTCGCATCAATAATTAACTCCAAATTCCAAGCTGATGCTATTTTTATTGATTTTTCGAAGGCTTATGATCGCGTCGTGCACTCTAAATTAATCGAGAAAATAAAGTCTATCGGAATTGAGCACAATGTAGTAGAATGGATAGCAGCCTATCTGTCAAACCGAACTCAGTATGTTACTATAAATAATTATGACTCGGACGAACTCGAAGTTTATTCAGGGGTACCACAGGGGTCCGTATTGGGGCCATTATTATTTCTCATATATGTTAACGACATCGCTGATTGTGCAGAAAATGGAGTAAAATTGCGGCTCTTCGCCGATGACTTGGTAATTTATACAAGCGTGCAAGGAATCGAGGACCAGCTTAGACTAAATACTACACTAAGCAATATAGCCCGCTGGTGTGACATGTGGGGAATGGAAATTAATCTTAAGAAAACACAGTATATGACCATAACTCATACAAAGTCGATCTTTAGGTTTAATTATAAATTAAACGGCAACGATTTAATACAAACTGACACAGTAAAATATTTAGGCATAACCTTTACAAGCGCGTTAAAATGGAATACCCATATCGAAAATACATGCACGAAGGCCTTCCGAACACTCGGTTTCTTGCGAAGAAAATTAACTGCAGCACCATCCCACGTGAAACTAACAGCATATAGAACTTTATTAAGGCCAATTCTTGAGTATGGTAGCATAGTGTGGAATCCGCACCAGAAAGGACTCTCACAGAAATTAGAAAGCATTCAAAATAAAGCGTTGCGATTTATTTACCATAAGTATTCTCGACACGAAAGCGTAAGTGCTCTTAGAAGCCAGGCAGCACTGCCTACCCTTGTTTGTCGGCGTCGTGTAGCTGCCATGAAATTTCTTTTTATGCTATGTAATGACAAAATTAATATAGATAAGCGAGATTACGTGCAGCCACCACACCGACACTCCAATAGAACCTGTCATAATAAACACATCAGGCAATATCCGACACAGTGCGACACGTTCAGCTATTCATATTTCCCATGGGCAATTGAAATCTGGAATTCGTTACCAAAGGAAATTGTAGACTCAGATTCTGTGGATGGCTTTGTCGCAAAATTGGAGTCATATTTTGGCTGTTCATGAAAGTAGTTGAGCGCATAGTTTAAAGGTAATGCGTTGGTTGATTGACTGGACACTAGTGCACGGGTGATTGCATTTCAAATGTAAATATTGCAATGTGCTGAGTACTGGTGTTATATAGATCCACAATAACTACAAGAATATTATAAGACAAATATTGCAATTGTTTTGAGTACCTTTTCCCTGATTCATGTGAAACAAAAAAGGGTGTCTTGCGTTGTATACCAGTGCTGTTGTATGGCATTTCATTTGCTTTATATATTTTTTGTTTTTCTTTTTTCCTATTTTTCCCATGCTCGTGTGTATATTGTACAATCCACTTCCTGTTTGGGCCTGTGCAAAGGCCTACAGTATTGTTAAATAAATAAATAAAATAAAATTGAAACACATCAGTCAGCGTTCTTGTTGTCTACTCCTTCATCAGGGTATTTTCCGCTGTAACGGTGGTGTTGATGGCGTGTCTTTATTGGTAATAAAATTGCTTATGAAGGTAAACCCAAGTAAAGATTATTGTAAAGGTTCGTATAAAGGATATATAAAGCCTAAGTTGCTTAGCAGCTCAGCTGCTAAGAAACTTAGGCAACAAAAGTGAGAAATGATTTCAGTTATACACACACAAACACACACACACACACACACACACACACACACACACACACACACACACACACACACATATATATATATATATATATATATATATATATATATATATATATATATATATATATATATATATATATATATATATATATATATATATATATATATATATATATGTTTTGAATATGCCGTTGAAAACAATGTCTTGGTCAAATGAGTACGCGGGTGAGACAAACAGCCTTCTTAATTATATAATTTACACGAATTTTGTATTTAAGTTGTGGGTCTAATGTAACACTTAGAAAAGTAATAAAATTACAAGGGCAATGACGCATTTAATAGAATTCTGGAATTTTGCATGCCAAAATCACGATTTGCTTATGAGGCACGCCGTAGTAGTGGGGAACTCCGCATTAATTTTAACCACCTGGGGATCGCTAACGTGCCCCCAATGCATGGGACACGGGCGCTTTTGCATTTCGCCCCCATCGTAATGCGATTTGGTGCCGCGACCTCGTGCTTAGAAGCGCAATTCCTTAGCCGCTAAGCCACCACGGGGGGTGGTAATGACGCAGCTTATTGCGTTCATAATCATCTTTAAGGCTATATATATATATATATATATATATATATATATATATATATATATATATATATATATATATATATATATATATATATGTATATATATATATATGTATATATATATATATATATATATATGTATATATATATATATATATATATATATATATATATATATATATATATATATATATATATATACACTGGGTATTCTGAAATTTTTGTTGTAAATAAATTTTTAAATATGGCATAGCGCGATGTATACAAACTACACACAGGACGTTAGATAGACAAATACAAGAAAACGTATTAGCGTTTCTAATAAAGGCATTTCTTTCCTTTCCCATACATTATAATTTAAACCTTTTCCTACAAGTTGCCTTCTAACATTTATTTCGCTAGAAGGGCGCCACCTTGACTGTATTTAAATATTTATACTTGCTTTTGTAGAAACGCGGTATGCGAACTAATTTACTTTTGGTGTCATGCGAATGCTGTTTGCCCTGCTGGTGGTTACAATATACGGAGTTGTAACCCCGTTAATCCATTTAACAGCAATATCTCCCTTTTACGTCCTAAAGCACCACTTGGTACCCGTAATAACTTATATCCGCATTTAAGCGACCGTGGTTGTTCCGTATTCCAAGAGCGCAAAACATCCGACGTGCTCACAATTGCACCGTACAGAGGTCCACGCTTTGAAGAGTGCAGAGTAGCGTTATTTTCACCTACGACGATGCCAGATGCGCTCTAAAAAGGCATCAAAGGATGCTGACGAGAACCAGGCGACGATACGCTGCTAATGCGCCTGCCCCGCTCCGAATGCGGCCAATCACAATGGCGCCTCGCGCGACGTCATTACTGCAGTCAATTCTGCGAGGCGATCCCGTTTGCTTTCCATACTCAGCACGCTGTTCATGCAATTCACCGTCCCCCCCCCCCCCCCCCCCCCCCTCCTTTCGTCCACAAATGACACAGAGCGAGACAGGAGGCGAGAGCATTATAGCGATCTCAAAAGCAAATCAATAGGTGCATTTATTTTAGACTGCGACGCGCGGTGTGAGAGCAGCACTCGACATGGGAGCAGTTTTACAGCGACAGGCCGCGCTGTTTCACTCGTGCCTTGAGCACCGCGCTGGAAATTCAGGTGCGCCGGGCGGCGTAAACTTTGAACCGAATTTCCCCTGTCGCACTGCTCGCAGCGTCTGCCAATAACAACAGACGACACGGGTAACGGGCAGCAAGAACAAGGAAAGGGGAAGGCAAGCGAGCGCAAGCCGAGCTAACTGTAAAACGCGAAGAAGGGGGGAGGCAGCGGGCGGCCCGCGTCGTTCCCTGAGCCAGGCGCCGGAACGGTAGCATTGTCGTTCGTCTCCCCGACTCTCGACGGCGTCGACGATGGAACGGCTCTCTCAGGACGCCCCGGTAACGCATGCAAGAACCATTAGGCTCAGTGCGGGCCATCAGTCTCTGTCGAGGTGGATCTCCCGACGCGGCTGCACTAATGGTCCGATCCTTGCCAATGCGGCCTACGGGCTCGGCAGCACGGCTGCTCACGGGACTCTCGACGCCGCCGCCGCCGGCTGCTTTTCAACTCGGGCGGACTCGTCCGGCGAGCTGTACACGCGTGCACGGTGACGCGATATCTCCGCTCGTGTATTCTCTTGTCGCTCGCGGAGGCAATACATGGCGCCGGAGGGGACACATCGGCCGTTTCGGGCCTAAGCACCCAGTCATGTTTGCGCTGCGAGCTATTCTCCGGGGTAGACGTCAAACCAGCCGATGCCCTTCCCTCGTTCTTCCTCCCGTGTTTCCTGCGATGGAAAATGTAGCGGCTTATTCTCGCTCCCTTGGGACGTTTGATCTGCAGCGCTGTGCATAACGAGTCGACTCTCGTGTCTACTTGCGAGACACCTGAAAGGAAAGTCGTGCACGCGCCTGCGTCCGCACTCTCGGAGTCGCGAACTCCATTTTTCAGCACTAATACGATATGCGCATTTTGGACTTAAGAAAAAGAAACTAACTGCAAGATATCCTAAAATCACCTTTGAAAATTGTTCTTATAAGTTGAGAAACATTAATGTGACAGCCTTAATTGTAAGCGGTCGTGCATTCAACACCGCGCAACAGTTGTGGCTCTACGCGGCGCAGGATCGTGCAGGAGGGCAGCGAAAAAGCTCCACAGGAGCTGGAAACTCTTTCATTTTTTGCCTAGAAAATGCTCAGAGGCTACAACAAGAAACACTCCACGCATCACGGCGTTTTTGTCTCCAAATCCGTTTCGCTGGAATTTTGGGTTGTGATTCTGCAACCTTGAGGTGAGCAGCGCTAACAGACTTAGTACGAAAGCGAAGAAGACGCACACAACGCTTCCTTGTCTTCGTATCAAATCTTTTCGTGCTGTTTGCCTCAATAACGGAATACCAAATCAGGCGGAAAAACCAACCTTCTGAGTCTGCAAGAAAGCACAAACTCGCCGGAATTAACGTATGTGACGCTACATATAAACAAAATTTCGTCCATCTTCATGGCATGCCAACACGATGCTGGAAACAATAGCCCTCTGTGTACACCATAGTAATAGACCGTCTCGGCCGCGGCATGCATAGGTGAGGCGTACTGCAGAAGGAGGAACATCCTAGGGTGTTGGTAAAGTGCCATGGTGAAAAAAAAATGTCAACACAGAATCACTACCTAATAATGCATGCTCTTTTCAGAGTCATTTTGTCTAGCTTTAGCAACGCACCCCTCTAGTGACTAATGATAAATCTATCTCAATTAAACTTGTACTCGAATGTGTTCGCATGGATGGTTTTGTTGTTTACAACCCACTCTCAATCAGTATTTGTAAACAGCCACTCATCCGATCCCCTACCCGTAGCATCAAGTGTACCCCGGGGTTTTGTTGCTAGCCCTTTGCTTTTTATGAATATAAATTAACGTGTCCACTTCTTTACTCTTGTGTCCTGTCTGCGCGCCTCACTTCTATTGTGCTGCCCCCCCCCCTCCCCCTTCGCGTAGCTTATCTTGTCAATCACGAATACGTTGTCGAATGACTGCGTAATCTATGACTCAGTTTACAATGCATCCAGTTAAGCGACCTTTCAAGTTGACCTAAGCCTCGACAATGGCGTGAACACAGGCTAGCGTCCGCTAAACCATGCAAATACAAGGTGCCTTACCGGTCGCCAAACAGCGACTTCTTAATCATATATAAAATTTGTAACCATGCCAGTGAATCAGCAACGCATTTCATACATCTTGGCGTCACATTTTCTAGTGACCTAACATGCAATGCGCATGTCGCCAACGTCGCATCATCAGCAGATAAAAGAAAATAATTTGTCAAGCGCTGCTTGCGTGAGCTCGTAAATGCACAAAATTATTTCCGTATAAATTACTTATCGGTACAAAACTGGAATGAGCATTCACCTTATGTGATACGACCTATACATGCCCTATAAATAATCTCGAAGCTGTTGAACATCGTGCGGCCAGATTCATTCATTCATCATATTCGTAAGACGTTAGCGTTCATCATTGAAAACAGAATCGAGATGATTACTTTTTTTTTTATAAACGCCGCATAGCCACGCTTTTACTGTTACAAAAGTTGTTTATTTTCACTCATCGCTCAACCGCTCTTCATATATTACACTCCGCCAACATACATATATCATGGCACGAGTCACCCTTTCCAAGCTTCCCACTTACGTGTATGCACTGTTATTTCTAAAGCGCCCCTCAACCTGCAATTCCCATCCCATCTCGGCCCGGTGTTCCTCGTCATATCGTCGCCGTCAGCTGCCCGTCATCTTTTATTAATATCCTTACCCGTCATCTCGTAAAGTGAACTGTTGTGGCAACGTGCCTGCTTATATTCAGTAGGTGCAACCCTCATGTAATTTCCTTTATAGGGTCCTTAATGAAAATAAATGGAATGAAATGAAAGGTCTGCTACGGTGGCAGCTCCAAAAAAAAATTTTGAACTTTAATAAAGTGATACGACCCGCGTTTTTTTTCTTTATTCGACACAGTATTCATTTCTTATTTCTTTGCTTTACCACCGATGACTCCAATGCACTTTTCCGGTCTTGTGGATCGGCTCTTTAAAGCAATTTCAGGAATCACCTTTATTGAGTTTGGAAGCACTTCATCGCTTTCCCTATCAGGTATCGTCGGTCGAACTTGGAAAACCAGATTTCGTCGCCAGGGGGAATGCATTTTATATAGAGTTACTTTCCATAGTTGAACAATTTGCGAATTGCGGTTCAGAATTCTGGATCTTCCTTCCTCGAAAGACGAGCAACCCGGACAGCGCACTTTATGCTTTTTCAATGAGAACTTGCTGGATGACACGCTCAGTCTGTCTTGTTTCTTTATCTTTTTTTTCTTTTAATTTCTTACAATGAAATGCAGCTACAGTAGCTTTGATGAATAGACGGAGAGGTCGGCACTTTTCTTCGGGCGCTCACTCACTCCCTCACCCTCAGTTTTAATGGCGTTTTTGTCTGTGGACGTGAGTGTGGGAGCATGTCTGTGTCGGTCGGGGATGGGAGTGTTAACGTGTGTGATTGCATATAAAGAGCAGGGCCGGCGCTGGTGCTTAGCATAAATACACTTTGGTGGCACACTCACCCAAAGTCGTCCCGAAGCCATGACGGTGAGTAAGCGCGAGTCGGCGTGATAGTTAACGCGAGTGCCAGTTAGTGCATACATAAGTAAAATATGGGTAGCGTGATGTACTGCAAAAAAGTGTCGTCTTATTTTGCCGTGGTATGTTCCATACACAACAAAGAGTATTGATTTCAGATGGAACCGTTTGTGAAGCGTAACAACGCGCTAAAAAAAATTGTCTACAACACTCTCTGATAAAACGCCACTAAGCGCTGCCTGATATTTACAATACCCCCCCCCCCCTTTTTATATTACTCATTTTAGCAGAATGAGAATGACAGGTCCAGGAAGGACAACAAAAAAGGAAAAAAAAGAAAAAAAAAGGAAAGAAAACAGCTGAAACCATTTGTCATACGATGCGGAGAAAATAACTTCGACACGTTTAAACCAGCGAAAACAAAGCTGTTTTTCCGCGAAAGAAAAAAAAAATAAGAGGCTACCATTTCGCTTTAGCGTATTGCCATGTGATAAATGAGCTTTACTGCGGCCCATCAGACACTTTTTTACATCTCGGGCACTGTTTCACGTGGAGTTTCCATTAACGCTGAAACGCCACGGTCGAGCGTGCTTTTTTTCTTTTTACGATCGATAATATTATCGGTGAAGAACTCTCGGTCATGAGGGAATTCATGAAAATTAAATGACTGTTATAAGCAAGCCTTTAAGTTCACATAATCCTCGTTGAGTTGATCGCTCCTTGCTCGTTTAGCTCAGGTCACGGTCCACACGTAGTGTTTCGACATAATAATGAGAAGGGCCAAAAATTTGTTTGCTTTCCTTCCTTGGCTTCCCCCCCCCCCTTTTGTGTGTGTGTGTCAAGATGAGATACGTTTAGTTTCGTTCAGACTCTAATATCAGCTCATGTCGGGTTTTTATACAAGGAACAAGAAAAAAAAAACTAGTTTATAATGTAGCGCAACAGCACTAGAGATTGTGGTTAAATAGCTGGACAAAAAGAATGCGTAACTATAGTTGTGGGGTACGTGAGGTTTCGTAGAAGCGGCTTAACTCGATGGAATTCGCGACATCTAGTACTAACAGTTTGAAAAACGTAGCGCACAAATGAGTATCAGAGACTAACTAGTGGTTTGAGAATGATTCCCAATAGAAATTAGAAAAGGAAACTTATAATTAAAAGTAACAAAAGAGGACTTTGCACGACAAAACAATCAAGTTCGTGCGTGTGAATTTCGGCCTGACCGCACACTCCGCTGCTTAAATTTCAGGAGGCAAGTATTGCTTTTGCACTCTGGCCCACCGAAACCTTAGAGCGCCGTCAAAGCTACGGATTTTGACAGGCCACGCGATGAACCAGAACAAGGAAAAAGAACTTGTCGCTTCGATCCAGCTGGTGTCACGCACAAAACGATTACCAGAGGACAGTGGACGAGGTGCTTTTTCTTTCTTTTGAGATGAAAATAAATAGAGGAATCGTTGGGGGGGTCGTCGTTTGCTGGAGACGGTTACTGCTTTTCACTTGGTTACTAAATAACATAAGACGAATTATCAAGAAAAATGTATAGATTTTCGCATTAGGTAGTGCTGCAACAAAATACGAGAAAATATAGGGACACTAAGGCCGGAAGCCTGCCACGAAAGGTTCCAGTTGAAAGAAATTCCGCGGATGTCAGTGGTACACACATCTACGTTTTCACGCAAACGCGCGAATGGGACTCTCACAATAACAAGACCTTCTCAGTGATATACTAGTTCCTCAGTGGTGGAGTGAACCCGTGGCTTTGCCTGCGCTGCACGGATTTGGTGAGGTAGAATGTGAGACACAAAGCGCGAACCGACGCCTGTACTCAACGAAATCAACGTCGACAAGCAGAAGTACGCGGCAAATTGGCACTCGCAAATAACACAAAAGACGTGAATACCACAGCGTGCTACAACGTGGCGTGCTGCGATGCACTCGACAGCTACGAACGCGCAAGAACGTTGGCATGTCGCCGATACAGCGTGCTCTGAGTATACATATTGTACAGCATTGGCTATGGTCGATTTGTGTTCAGTGTCTCCGCTGTCTTTTTTTTCTAACTCTCTTTATTTCGTTTGTTTCTTTTCCTACATTCCTTAGTTGCTGAAGTTCATTCTTGATGATTGGTATACCCGGGCCTTCGGTGGCCTACATTGTTTAATTTCCGGGATCTCATCATTGAATACACAACAACAGCAACAACGAACGAGCAGAAATGTGTAAAAGACGCTCTCGCCAGAATGGGCTTCGCGCAGGCCTCACCTGTGATAGAGGAGGCACACCAGGGCGTGCAAGAGAAGGTTCACCAAGTGGTAGCCGAACGGATCGAGACCGTGGACAGCGAAGTTGAGTCGGAACGTCAGCACTGTCAGTGGACGGTAGGATTTGTGACTTTGTTCCTGAAAAGAAGCAACAAGGGTGTCGGCGTGTACTTATGGCAGGCAGGTTCCGTCGATGGTCACTTAGTACGCATGCAAGCGACGCGTATCAGGGCACTAAGAGAGAGCTTGCGCCTCTCTTTTTTAACTATTGCTTTTGCCCAAATGCCTCATCCCAACTATGTGCAAAACCACTGGAGCGTAAAGTGAAAGAAAGACGCAATGTGTCAAGTGCTAGGTGGATTTGGTCAAGGGCATTGAAACAGCCGGCAGGAAATTATGACGTCCTGCCACGGACAGTAATAAGAAACGGAAACAAACTCGACCGATTGTACTAAGAAGAAAACAGAAATCACAGGAAAAATAGTGAAGTACACGCATATGCACTTGCTCGTGTAAACACACGACCAACAACACATACACTGCATACATGACTGAAACTTGACACTCTATTGACACGCACAAAAAAAAAGGAAAAGAAAAAAGACGAATGATGATCATGCCGCATTTTAATCAATACTCTGAAAGTATCTCGGTATACTTTCATGCTAGATCGGTGCCAATATCGCTGTTCTGTCCCTTTTTCATTTTTCCCCCAGATGTCAGAAGTTACGAAATGCCTCTGCACCCGTTTATATATGTTTCAATACTTGGAATAATCAATGCGCAAGAACATCCACGCAAGAATGATGGCACAAGGCTTTGCTATCGCATAATTATGGCTCAGCCATTATATTGCGATATTTTTTACGCGCTCTAGCTTCGGCAAATGACGCTCCGAAGGGTTTTCTTAAAAAGAAGAAACGGATCGACAGCCAAAGTGATCTGCATAAGCTGAAGAAATTTGCATAATTAACGGGCCGAACCGGCGCACGAGCATAATATGAATTCTTGAGTTTAGAAAGTAACAGCGGGCTTGTATCATCACTACTCTTGAAAGTAAAAAGAAAGAAAGAAACAGTTCAAGGACAGTATTCTCATGAGCATACGAAGTACCACGTTGACAAATATCGATTTCCACTGAACACCTTCAGCTCTTCCTTTAATTTTATGCAGAGCTGTCGCGGAGGTCAGAACACTTAGCTTAACGCTTCAAAGTCTTAGCCCGAAAAAGGAAATCTCGGTTGACAGCTACATATCACGCATGCGCGCGCGCACGCACACACACACACACACACACACACACACACACACACACACACACACACACACACACACACACACGCACGCACGCACGCACACACAGAATATATGACCTTTAATTGCATGCTGACGTGGTATCGCCCCCAGTACACGGAGGCACAATATCAATGAAGAATTTCTCCACGACTGCCTTATAATTCTTGAACTGGGGCCCGAAAACATAAAGCTATTCCAACCTGCTTTTATTGCAGCTTTCTGACGTCAAAATTATGTAACAGCCGACGCAAGCATCGGGCAGTGACCCGCCGCGTTGTCTGAACAGCCCAATCAAACGCTCTCCTCATTTAGAGGCGGTCACCTTTATTTGCTTTAAAAACGAATAGCGTTGCCTACATTGAGCGGTTTTTCATTCCTAATTGGCTGAAAAGAAGCGAGGAGCACGCTCAAGTCGACGAGGGTTTCGATGGGGCCGAGCCAGCGCTGTGAAAATAAACGGATGAATAGGGTGGTGCCGGCGTCTGCGATCAGTCCGCTACCGCTTACTTATAGCTTGTGGTGGCTGGTCGAAAATCGCGGCGGCGAGCAACGGAAGGTTAAGAACGCCGCTAAAGCAGCAGAGTTGGCAGAGCGAGGTCGTATACGTGCCGAAAGGGCTCGATAACGTTATACTGCCACGCGGAAAGGTTTATTATACACAAATAAATCAATGCTCTCCGGCAGGTGCGAGTAGCGATGCCCGAGTGATCGGCGGGCAGCCATCTTCTATTCCTTTCGGAAAGGGGCCGTCTCCGGCCATTCAGAAAAAAAAAAATGTTTTGTTCGGCATATTATAGCATCTTTAAGGCGTAAATGTCGCTTTGACGCGGTGAGCTTTCGCGGTTTTGTGACGTCGCGTGATAGACAGGCGAAGTGGGTGTAGCCGGAAAACTTTTGACTGCTTTTGACCAATAGTAGAGCGCTAATGGCGAAAAGGCGTCGAATCATAAATAATTATTTTTCTTCTGTTCGGTCTCATCATGTACAATCAGTGTGTCCAAGTCATATCAGTTGGGGAGCTATCGCGGTTTTCGTGACGTACGTGGCGTGACAGACAGTCGAGGGGGGGGGGGGGGGGGGCGAGGGGATGGCTCGAAAAATTTTTGACCAGTAGTGGAGAGCTGATTGCATAAATGGAATAAAACAGTTTGGAATAGCTTTGCGTTATGGCGCCCTTGTTCTGTCACGTTCTTTGTAGTAGTATAATATACGACAAATGGCCTATAGGATACGAACAACCTTTAGTTTTTTTTTTCGGTAGTCTAATTGTGCGAAGTATTAACGAGAATCTAAGGCCTGCTGGATGCCCAGTTAGAAGATGTACACACACAGATGATTGTTTCTAGCAGACTTCATGTATGATTTGAGGTCCGCAATATGGTCCGCTCCTGAGCGATATTGGCGAAAACCACTCTGCGACTATGAAGGTATGACTTCTGGAAAGAAGTCATACCTGCGGAACACATCAGTGTATGATTCGCCGATTTAACACACGTTCTTCCAACTATCCAGCAGTTAATGACTGGGAAATTGGACGATGAAGCTATTAGAAGGTTTGCCGTACATCCTGGTTTTAGCACAGAGATAACGGATGACTTCCCGTACAGTGGAATTGTGCAAGAGCGCCAAATCTCATTGTATTCATCCAACAAACCGATTCGTGACCATTTCTGAGTAATTGATCGGTTATATCGTCATCACCTGGGGTACTGCGCTGCTTCGACAACGGAAGTGAATGCCGCAGCTCTTCACTACAGAATACCGCGTTGTGATCGTCCTCCCTTATGATTTCTCTCAAAGAGTGTGAAAGAGAGTGTGAAAGAGACTCTGAAGTAGAAGACGGCACTGAACCGTCTTCCACTTCAGAGTCTCTGACCACCAAGCGCACTTACTATAACTGGCTGGGCTGTCGTCACCATCAACTTTGCGGCGAGTAATGATCTAATCTCCTGGCTAAAGGCTGGTTGCAGCATTTTTTATTGTACACACTCATGTTACGAGCAAGCAGAGGAGTGGGTTCACAGGACACCGACATGGCCTATTCAAAAACTGCTATCTATACTCGATCATAGCTGCTGGAAGTAACGCAGAAAATAATACCACCCATTCAAATCGATAAACGGGTTATTCATAACGGCGCTCCGGACCCAACAGACGCGAAGCAAGCGGGGAATTGAGCCTATGCCAAACATAAGAGGTTGGTCGAAACACGTTCGAGGACTCGCCGCTGGCGCCAGCGAGATGATCGCATCTGAGTTGTGCGTTTGTGAGAACAGAATGTCTTCTGAGCTCGTCACGGCCGTCCTCGCCGCACGAAAGCCGCTGCAGCTATTGTTGTGGCAGAAGCTGCCAGACTGGTGGCTACTTGCGACACGTGGCTTCGCCCTACACCACAGGCCCGGTGCGCCAGTGACGAAACCAAGCGGAACGTGCTCCCGTGTTTCTTGCGCCTTGTGACGACACACCAAAACGTTCGTTCCTCAGCTTGCCCGTGTTCTGGGTTTCCTTGTGGGAGCACCGTGGTTCCTACAAGAGAACCGCGGTGGCCTCGCCAGTAATCTAGCGACACTCCAGCAAACAGCGGGACCCTAGTGAGAGGTGGAGGGTGCGGCTGTTGGGCAAATTGCTCGACGCGGTGCTGTCCGCGCGGAGGAGCTTATTCCTGCTGCATCGAGCCGACGCCGCAGGGAGAAGGCAGGAGGATGGGGCATTGCACTTTGTAATCCTCTAAACGGCTTCCAAGTGCCCGGCTCGTTTGTGAAAAGGAAAACGGTAGAGGGCGAAGAGCAAGAGGGGAATGGGACGGGGAACAATTCGATGGGCTTTCGGCTTTTGTCCTAATGAGTGCGCGCCGGCGTAAACAAACGGGCGGGTGAGCTCTGCCGAGAGGAAGGGGAAGCCTGGCGCCGACGACAAAGGTGGCTCGTCGCCGGCGCGCTCTTGTAGGGGAGGTCGATGGCGCGCCTGGGCGCCCCTGAGTCCTTGTAAGCAAGGATGCCGTCTTCCTTTGATCATTACGGCGCGCGAGGTTCCCCTACAAACGGCGCGCCAGATCACAAACACGCAACGCGCCAAACAAAACTTGATGGGGAATGATCCCGAGCCATCGAAGCAGCCGAGGCCTCCGCAGCCTCCTGTGAGGGCGCTGGGCTGGGGGGGGGGGGGGGGGGGAATCAATGAGGCATTTTGTGTGGCGCGAAGCGGGAGAGAACGGCGCGGTGCTGAAGGAGCGCGCGCCTGCGCCGCTGCGAAGAACAAGGAAGCGAGAAGTTTTCGCGAACGCAGCGAATTGAAACTCCCCGGGGAGTTGCAGGGCGCATTGCTAACGATGAGCTCGCCGAGGAGGGCCAGGCGCCACATGTGCTCTCGGTCGGCGCGCACGCATTTCCTCCCGCGCCCGCTGCTGCACGAGCCTCGCGGCGCGTTTCGCGCGCCGGATGAGTATTTCGTCGTCCTCTAATGAACGCCCCGTGCTGCGCACCCGAACGACCCCGCAGACGGCACGCGTGAATTTTTAGCGATCCTTTCTCGGCGCTAAGCTCCGGTAATGAGTACCTGCGCTGCCAAGACACTTTAGTGCCGGCTCGGACGCTGCCCTCTTCACGGGATCTGGGGGGGGTTCGTCATTATTGCGGGGCCGCGAGCAAAAATCCCGCGAAAGGAAAGCGCTGCTTGATCCTGCGCCCACACGTGCACTTCTCCCGCGGCACATACCTGAAGCAAGAAGGAGCGTTTCCTTCTCGCTTAAGTTTTTCTTCTTGTCATTTTAAGCTGTAGGCGTGCGATCAAGCATGTGTAGTGCCTATTAAAATGAAGAACAACTATGGCTCCGTATCAGAATCTAGACTACGATAACATTGCACCTAAAACGTCGGAATGCGGGTTTCTGTAGTCGAGGTACGCACTAGACAAATGCAATTCTTTTGTAAGCTGGGTATCTAGCTCGTTATTTCATTTGTTTGTCTGTTGGAAATGCGAGTTTGTAGCACATCTGCATGTGGGCACACGGTATTGGAGACGTGGTTAAACATTGTTCGGAGATGGCTCCAGTTCTGTCATCTTGACGCGATGCGCGCCTAATTGGGGGAAAAAAAAATGAAAAGTTCTCGTTCAGACCATCGCAATTCTTATGTTGGAACACTGTCTCACTACTGAACTTCTTTATGTTAAAAGTCGATAAAATCAGAACCACTCACCCGATCAAGTGCAGAATAAGAGTACAAAAGCAGCTAGCTAGTATACTATAGCCATACCTGCGGCCACTTTAGGCCTACAGCACAAAAGTCCACTGCGCCACTTTCGGACCGGGCTATACAGCCCGAAAAATTGGCCGCATAATTGTCGCAAAATATGAAGGAGCCTGACGAGTTGTCAGCATGTTTCAATCCGTAGGGACTGGCTCGGGATTCTTTGCAAGCAGCTCAGGCTCACGGTGAATATGCGTGCGCTATACTATACGCATAGGATGTCACACGCTAACGTTAGCCAAACGCTTCAACGAAAGAAAAAAAAATATTTTTAAAATACAGTGCAAGATACGGTTTTAAGGCAAGCGGTATTCGGTTTTCAGAGGTTTGGCAACCGATGACTGTAGTTCGTACGTCTTATATTACTATCTTGTGAAATCCTTTCTTTTTTAACCTTTTTATTTTGTAGAACAGCTTGGCTAACATTAGCTGGGACACGCAGCACATCTGGCATTTTTCGCAGCGTTGAAGATGTCGGCTGCTACGAGATTGCACAACTAGTTTCAGTGGCGTAAGATAAAACTTTTCAGTAAACAATGCAGCCACACTCGTCTACACTGCACTGCTGTTCTTGCACCTGTCTTAACAATCTCGATGACAAAGACGCTAACGTTTCAGCAGATTTCGGCGCATCAACACGCTACTAAATCCAATCAAAAGTATTTAGACCCGCTCTATAAGGTCACGAGAGTTCACGGAGTTCAACGTCACAAAGCAACGCTGCTGCAATGAGACGCCGCAGTGGAGGGCTCAGTATCAATTCTGACCACTTGGGATTGCATAACCTAAGAAAACGAGCTTTCTTTTTGCGTTTCGATCACCCTCATTCAAATGCGATCGCCATGGCGGATAGTTCTGGCTTCTTTAATGGCGCAGCTGAGTTCGGACAGGCGAAAAGATTACAAGGATTACGAGACAGTTTCGCCCAGGGAGAAAGTTCGCATGTATAGAAGAAGAAACAGAAAGAATATCTGAGAAGTACAATCCAATAGCTATAGTCATCCAGCACGCTATGTAGCTATAGTACATTAGCCCATCTCCCTTTTTGTACGAAGCTGATATACTCATAATTTTACAACCATAATGCGTGTGCTCACTGACTGCACGTCCCATCAGCAGTGACAGTGGATTCTCTGACAACATATATACGCGGCGTTTCGGTCGACTAACGACTACACTGAATGAACTGACGGTCCCACTGCTTTTTTTTTCTTTTTTGAGGCGGGGCGTCAACTGTCTAGCACAACACCGGGCGCGCGCAGGGTGCCCCGTGCATTTCTTGCTATTTCAGCGTGGACAAAGAGCCAACGTCAAAGAACTAAAGCAAGAGTAAAGCTGGCTAAGAACAAAAGACAGGATAAACGCTTCCCTGACCCCCAGGAAGGAAAGCTGCGGTAAAAAGAAATTAAGAAGTCGAAAGACAAAAACCAAACGAAGCACCGTGAGTGCTAGAGAAGTGATGGGAGCCACAGAGGAAACGGCGAGCGGGAGCGATGCGTCTCATTAAAAATGCATAGAGGCGCTGCGTTCCTTCGGCGGAGCCAACTTTCTTCGGGAGATGCGCGAGGCAGCGGAGTGATACATCATGCACGAGTGCCGGAATTGAATGCAGTTCGGCGAAGAGCCATCTTGCATCGCTGATGCACATTGCGCTCCCCGCCGAGCGCATTTTCGTGGCTCCTGCCCCGTTCCGCCCTCACGCGGCGTACATTTTTGAGTCATAGCTCCTCCGCATTTTCCTAACATGCCACTATATACGGCCCTGAGTGCCCACGAGCCAGAGAGACATGGCATTTTCTATCACTTTCTTATGTTTAAGTATTTCTTTAAACGCGCTGTAGCCTCCCGCTAAGCCATGGGGCCATCTCAGCGCAAGTGAAGGCAATGCCAAATTGGCTTTGCTATTGGCATTGGCTGTGCATATCGCTGCGACGGACAAAAAAAAAATAAACTGTACATATCTTACCAAGTAGTTCTTTACGTTAGTTACAGCTTATCATTTCTATTTTATTACATCTACGAACAAAAATTACAGGGTCTCTTAGGATCTCTCTTAAGAGGTGGACGGCGAAAACCTACTCTTTCTCCTTCTATCATTCACCTCTTTCTCTTCTTTCTTTTAGTCATTACTGCTCACTACTAAGCAACTTTAGTAATTTGTAATCAAATGTGGTCATTACAAGCCGTCGTTAGACATGTTGGTCATATCTTAGTCATTGGTAGTCATTACAAGTCATTTCAGTCATTATTAGTCATTTTTTCTTTTCGGCCTGCTTCTTTTTTCTTGGGCATCATGAACGGTATTCAGATTGCGTGATTAGTTCCATGGGCAGGAGCTGCGCTATTGTGCTTTGCACAGTATTGCTGTAGTCTGAAGTTAGGTTAGAGTCGAGTTTTCTGTAATGGGTGTGGTTGTTCAGATGTTTGGAGGCCTCATTCTTGTACTTTTCTATAGGCCAGATTACGATACTTCCGCCTTTCTCTGCTGGCTTTATTACAATATAATTCCTTTCTTCGAGTTCCTTAAGGATTTGGTGCTGAGCGGGGGAAAAATTTTTGCGCTTCTGGCAATGCCACGCTGACTCTAGAATTTCCTTTGAGATTAACTTTATGTATAAATCCAGATCTGGGCACTGCTCGGCTTCCGGTGTCCACGTGCTAGGTGGTCTAAAAGAGTCTGGGCCAAACAATGAAATCTTCCTTACCTGAGTAAGGAAGCCTTCATTGCGGTGAGGCTACCTTATGTCACTCTGAAAGCTTCCTTACTAAGGGGCCCTCGGTGAAGGCTTCCTTGGTGCTTCCTCAGCATAAGGTAGCTCCAAAGCTACCTTCATGCGTCCTTACGCCGCTTCTTGCCCTGAACGAGCGCTTCACCTCACTGCTTAACCACGTGACGTTTGCTTGCGCATGCGCGCTGTCGCCCACCTGCGGAGGAGCGCGAGCACAGTACGTCTTGCCAGGCATGTTCGTTTCAGTCACGCGTGCGGCATGGAAGCGTTGCTAGGCGTTGCTACGCGTTGCACGACTCCGGCGTGCCAGCGTTGCTGGAGCACATCAAGTTTTGCACTGTAATGCGCTACTTTTTTAAAGTTTAGTAAACAAAACTAGAAGAAAGCGTCCACGCTTCTCTATATTAGCTCTTCAATTTACAGATTGTGCGAGGAAACAAAATTTTTTTTTATTGAATAATGGTGTTCGCGTAAAGCTTTTAAGAGATAATCTCGAACCCAGGCATGCGGCAACCGCTCCTTACGTGAGGACGAGTGAAGGGAGCTTTCAGAGTATGCTTGCTTCCTCCATCGGTACTTCGCTATAAGGTGGCCTCACGTAAGGTTAGGAAGCGCTCGAAGGAAAGGAACGTTTCATTGTTTGGGCCTCTGTATCCTGTTTTCCTACTTCTGGCTTATCGAAAAAGAACTTGATGCGCATGCGTCTTGAAAACTCTCTTATATCTTTGTGTAGTTCGTATTCGTGTACTGTGTTGTTCGTGGAACAAAACATTAGACCACGTTTCAGGAGATAAACTTCATCGGGGCTTAGACTCTGGGATATGTCTACTACGTTGCTGCAGTGCTATGGATGCTCGCCTGTACCATTATCGGTGGAGCTATGTGCTGTAGGGGTTACATTAGTTTTCTTGGGTGGATGTGCAGCTCTAATACATTTAAGGTGATATTTATCTAATAATTTTTTTTCCCTAGTTTGGACGAATTGTTCCAGTTCTCTTCTTTCCGGTTCAGATAAATTTATGCTGTCGAGTTGATCCTTCTTTCTTTTTTCCTGTCGTTTTTTTTCTTCGCCTTTCTTTCCTTTCTTTTTCTTTTCATTTATCTATTTATTCCATTTTATTATTTTATATTTTTTCTCACGAGCACCGGTTTCTGCCGCTCCTTCTTTTTCCTTAATTTTCCTTCCGCTCCTTCTATTACCTATTATCAATGTCGTAATCCTTTGCACATTCTCCCCATTAATGTTACTGCCATTTCTATCGTCGTCATTGATGTCGCCGTCATTGTCGTTGTTGCGGAAATAAAGACGCCTCTAGCGTTGAAAGAGCTTGACCGACTTTCACTCCACCTAAACCCCGTATTGCGCTTCTACTGCTACCACATTCTGAGGTGGTTGATTAATTAAGGCTACAATCGTTTGGTACGTGTCAAGTGCGTCGCCTTGAAACCTCGAAAGTAATCGTTTTACCACCAGCCTCTCTTGTAGTGAAGCTAAAACTGAAAGAAAGGGGTCTAGCGCTCTTGAGGCTTCATAGCTGCAATTTGCTGTCAGTGGTGGAAATACTTTGGAAAAATTGAATGAACCTGCTCGTTTGCCGAGAAAACTTTGCTGTCCTGTGGTGACATGTAGATCCAGCCAGCAAGCGTCGACGTTTGTGAAACATACGGCTCCATCATGGCGGTAACACAATGAGTAACCTTAGCATTTTTGAAGTTTTAGCATTATGTGATGAGCGGTCCCGAGAATTCTCCTGCGCCAGGGCTCGAAAGAGAAAGCTTAAATATCGTCTGCGGCCAAAGCGCTGTTTACTAACTGATCTGGATTACTCGTGGCGGTCATTACTTCCATGCGATATCGTACATGCATAACTGACTGACTAACAAAATTTCACTGTTAACACACACACACACACACACACACACACACACAAACACACACACACACACACACACACACACACACACACGCGCACACACACACACACACACACACACACACACACACACACACATTTATTTGTTGTTGCTTCAGAGTTTCACACATTGTTCAATTGCCTTTCTCCTCCTTTTTCTTTTGAATCTTCCTTGCGTTTTGTTGTACCTTGCACACTTATTTTCATAATTGTAATTTTTATTTATTCCGTTTGGTTTCTCTTATTACGGCTAGTTTTCACTCTTTGTTTATATATTTTCTCTTTTTTTCTTACTTGTAGTCTTCTGTAATTTGTTTTCTTTTTTGTTTAACTGTATACACTCACACCTTAGGGCGCTTTAAACACACGCTTGCTAGCCTAATTGTTAGCTCGCTTGCTCGACTGATTGATTCATCATCACCGCGCGGCAACGACGTGACGCGGGGCTCACCTTCCGAAGCGGCGTCCCCCAGAAGTCGTTGAAGAAAAGGTTGGCGATGGGCGTGCTCTGCCTGAGGTCCCGGTTGGCCTTGACCGCCGCGAGGTCGTCGAACACCAGCCCGACGCCCAGCGACGAGGCGTACGCCGAGCAGGCGGCCGCCGCCACCAGGACGGCGTGCGCGGCCCGGGGAGGAAACCGGCGGCCCGCGCACGGACTCCAGGCGCCAGGCCGCCGCTTGCGCCACGGCTGCAGCATGCCGGCCGCGCCCCCGGCTGTCTGCGCGCGCAAGTGGGAGCACGCGTTGCAGCCGCGAAGGGCACCGCAGAGTCGGCCGAGCAGACCGCGAGCGCGGCCGCACTCGTCCGCTCTACGACCGTAGGCACACTGTGTGTCAAGTCTTAAAACAAATAGGGACAACCTGCGCTCTCCTTAGATACTGTTCTTGAACCGTGGCTTACCCGCCGTGGTTGCTCAGTGGCTATGATTTTGGGCTGCTGAGCACGAGGTCGCGGGATCGAATCCCGGCCACGGCGGCCGCATTTCTATGGGGGCGAAAACGCCCGTGTACTTAGATTTAGGTACATGTTAAAGAACCCCAGGTGGTCGAAATTTCCGTAGTCCCCCCCTACGGCGTGCCTCATAATCAGAAAGTAGTTTCGGCACGTAAAACCCCATCATTTTTTTTTTTGAACCGTGGCTTTTCTCCGGACATCCCAAAGTTGGCATTACGTACTGTGCGAGTTTTTGTGCTTCGCGAAACCTTGCTTCGAAGCACTGAGAGCGTATTTGTGTTCGAACTCATTTATTTTTATTTTTTTATTTTAACTACGCGCTTTAGTGTGATATGAGGTTCTCCACCATTTGTTCCTTTGCCATATTTCCTCCATGTTAATCATCACTTTATTTCACAGAAAGCTGTATCGGGAGTTTTTCATGTTGCTCAGCAATTTTCTCATTAACACCTTTCATCTAATTATATTATTTTGAGAAATTTATACAATTGATCAAAACTGATTATCTAATTAGGCGGAAGGCAAAAAAAGAATACTCTGAGCATCTGCAAGAGACGGCAAACAACATTACCTTTGTTCTGTTCGGATACCTAGCATTTGCATATTTTTAAATCTTGGTGCATGATAGTTGGGGCACCCTGTATAAGTGAAATGGACTAGCGGGAAGCACGTGCTTCCAACCTCTACCGCCTAGATAATTCTATTTATCTGTCGTGCGCAGTTGCGTGCCAGTTTGCAGTTTGCTCGGGTGTGTGGTTAACGCTTGGAACCTAAGTACATCAGGACATATGGTTACAATTTAAAGCAAATTATTTCATTTTCCATTCTTTTCGGTCTTCGCCATTGGCTCGGGTCAAGAAAACCCGGACGAGTCATCTTGTAAATAATTCGCGCGAAGTGGAAAGTCAGCCACTGGCTAACCCTTCCGTGGCTAGGTCGCGCATCGCATACATCTATCGGGTATTTAAGAAAGGGGTCCGAAGGACAGCCGTCGCCGTAGCTCAATCGGTGGACCACCCGACGCATCGTGCGGAGGTTGCGAGTTTGTCTTCCACCGGATGGAAGATTTTCTTTACTTTCGGTGTTATCCGTCTTTTCCTTTTTTTCCCCAAAATGTGCAGATTTTATCGCAAGGTTAACCTTCACGTATAATTCATTCGACAGCTCCAACTTTTGAAAGATTGCTCATTTCCCAAATGTTTTTTTTACGTCTCATATACCCACAGTGCCATTACAGCGCCCGCCTTGTAGCCCAGTGGCATGGCATTACACTGATGAGCTCGAGGACGCGGGTTCGATCCCAGTCGAGGCTGCCGCATTTCGATGGGAGTGAAATGCAAAAAAAAAGCACTCGTGCACTTATAATGCGGTGCATGGCAGGGGACCCCAGGTGGTAAAACTTATTCCGGAGTCCCGCACTACGTCGTTCCTCATATTGAAGTCGTGGGTTTGGTACGTAATACCTCAGAAATTATGCCCCCTAACAGTGAGGGGTTGCAGACATATAGAATAATATAGTAGGCAAATGTAGGATGGCGTCGCATGGGGCGTTTACAGACATAACTATTTAGAGTGCACACAGGACAAAGAATAAAGAAGCAAACAATATTTCTACGTTCAAGACCTTTTGTGCAACACAGAAAGTGTAATTTTCAGCGCAGAAAAAAAAAAGACATGCATATAAGTTTCACAGCAGCAGTTCTTGGGTTCATTGTCTGTTGGCTTCATATTGCTGTAACGTGACTAAGCATTGAGCTCTTCGGTTATCGTTATCATGTCATTCGGGGAGCGGAAATAGTCAAACTAGATGTGGCCCGTGCAGATAACACCCATAAAAATATATATTTTTGAAAGTCCACATTTCATGCGAATTCTTTCGGAACAACTCAGTGCCCTAACTGGGGGACCTAGTTCCTGTGTCAGTCGAAGATATACCCGACCATGTGCAGCGCCCCGTTCGCGACGCCAACAGTGGATCAGCGTCCCCTCCACAAGTGAAGCGCAAATCAAATTTTGTTTCAGAAAGCTACGAACAGAAATGCTTTCGAAGCCTAAACCTGTCACCGTCAGCACGCACCAACCGCATAACTATCTACACAATTCATGCGCGAGCAACAATGCATTGGACCTCACGCATGCCCCTAATGGCAGAAACGGAGCGCACCAGGCCAGCTTGATGCAGCAGCAGTGGAGCCATTAATAATCTGCGCAGCGCAATTTCCAGACAACTCGCGCTTAACAGCGCGGAAATTGTAATGACTTCAACTAGAAAAAAAAAACTGTTAGGACGAAAGAATAATAAGTGTCCTGAAAACAGGAACGTCCAAGCCACGAGAAAGCACTGCGATAGCAAAGCGGCCGCTCGTGCGCCGGCGCTGTCCCATGGTGCAGCGGTGACGTCAATGCATGAAATAGAAAGACAGCAACTCATTTATATTATCATTATCCCCCCTCCCCTCCGCTCGGTTATAGAAAAAATAACGATAAACATCGATGCAAGCATCATTCATTTCTCTTTCGGTTGCGTCCCCAAGACCATATATTCCTCGAACGTTGCCAATGAAAAGTTAGCAATCACCGTGACCATCAACGCTGCACCATTAAAATCAACGTCAACGTTAGCACGTTATGCTTTCTTTAGTCGTAATAATATAAAGAACAGAAAACAACAACAAAAAACAAGAACATTGAACATTATCGTGATTTCTAAAGTTTACCTTCATAGCTGCAAGCAAAGTGGCAGCCACCACAACAAAGGTAGGAAGTCGTTACTACCTAATTGACGAGCGTTGTACGGTAATTACCCAACTATATAATGACCGAGTTTAACGGGCGAGCCAAGTGCATTAAAAAGAAGAAAAACAATCGCGCGCTTATTAGAGCTGCGAAGCGCAAATTCGCTTGTCTGCTTTTAACAACAGAACAAGAACGCGAAGAAAAGTGCTGACAGAATGTTTACGAACAGCTTCGTAAGTGCCTGGAGGAGTTCCTGACACGCTTTAAAAGGATGATGGACAGCGTGGCTGATAAAAATGGGCGCAACAAAGACGGAGCGAGCGAAGAGTTGCGATGGCGGCCCACCGCAGAAGAGTAAACACGCTGCTCCCCTCCCCGGGTTAGCGGGGCAAACTGCGCCGCCCCATCTCACGCCATGTATCGCGAGGCCGGAACGAACTGGCGTGCAACATAGCGCCCAAGCCAACGCTTATGTGGTGCGTAGCAGCCTGATTCACTTCGAGCTTCTCCTCCGACGAAAGCAACTCCTGCTTCAATCTAGAGTGCTGTACTCGCTGCAGTTTTGTGCGTGTGGGAGGTTGTACCTGTCTCGTCAGAACGAAAAAAAAAAACCGCTCACAAAATGTAATCCGTCGATAAGGGGATATTCGTATACACGTGGTCGTCCCAGTTTCCACCACTTCCGATAACGCAACGGAGACGACGAGAGAGGGGAGCCCCTTTTTTTTTTTAAAGTAACTTGATAACAGTGGAACCTTCTCAATTCCTTCACCAAGTAGCTCCCGGAGCCGGGAGGGTCACTTAGGCGCAGAGAATTAAGGCTTCCATTACGAGCGCTGAAGAGGGGCGTCATTTCGCTTTGATCGCAAACATACACTCAAGTACGCTCTCAGGCATGCTCCTTGTTTCCAAAGCTTCAATTTCGGTTTGGCACGAAATAAATAAGAACGAATCCTTAAGCAGGCAGAAAACAATAAGAGGATAAAAAAAAACAGATAAACACCATCGAAAGGAAGGCGAGAAGCCCAGGCGACAGAAAGAAAAAGATCTGAGCGCAGCACCGACTGCACCCTGCCCTTTCTTCCTTCCTCGATAGTCTTCTTGAAAACAGCGAAGCTCTTAAGGCCGCCTTCGCCGAAGAAATCTCGTTCACTATTCAAAGCACGAGTCCCGTCTAGAGACGTGCTCAGGGGGGCGATCAAAGGAGCGGTCTTTCTTTGTGAATCCCGCGAAAACGGCCGCTATACGCTACCGGTTCCATCACGAGGCTTCTTCCTCTGCTCTGTTCGCGCGCGGTTCGCGCGCTGCGTCTTACATTCGGGGCCTCCCGCGCGCGCTTGTGCAGTGGCTGCGAGACTCGGTAGGCTACAGGGCGGCAGCCAGCGCGTGTAATTTGAAAAGCAGTGCCGCCGCTGTGCGTGCTCCATTTTTCTTGCTTTCGGGCAAGCACCCTTCGGCCGGGCTTTTCTCTTCCTTCCGCGAAGCGCCCTTGGCGAACACACGCGCCGCATGCCACCTAGAAGCACAGCCACACGCGGAATTCTAATCATTATCGCTATCGGCGCGTCTCCGCGTGCAGCATGCGTCGCGCGGCTGTCAACGGACGTGATGGGACTGTAATGGCGACCCCCGTCCGGGCCGCCGAGCGAGGCATCCAGCCGTCCCCTGGATTTTGCTCGTCGCCAGCAGCAGCCTCATGAAGAGCAAACGAGAAAAGAGAATGTCTGCTCAGAACCCAATAAAGAATGCATTAGTGGGAGAAATTGGTGGATAGGCAAAAAAAAAAAGCAGGAAGAGAAACGCTGGCCGAGAGAGCCAGAGAGAGAGCTCTTGCGTCGATGCCGAATCGTTGCCATAAATATGTAAGCGTCGATCGTTACGACGTACAAACAGGCACCGCAATGGCGTTTGTTTGCAGTTACGAACCGCCCCGCTGTGGGCCTTCAATTGACGTTTTTTTTTTCTTCCCCCCCCCCCGCACTGTTTCGCTGAGTAAGTGCTTCTTTGTGCCTCAAGGAGGGGGCACGGCCTCCGGGCGGGCGAGAACCAACCCTCGGCATGTATATCGAGCAGCAAAAGTGGGAGCGCTGCTGTTATCAACGCGTGTCAAAAATGCATGGCTGGCGTCAAGGGCCGATTCTTCCGTGTTTACGAGCACGCGGACCTCTTTTGGCGCTTATCTCGGCGTCGACACCCTTTCACGTGGCGTGCGCCCGAGAGCCACTCCCCGGAAAAAGCCTATAAATTTCGAAAGAAGAAACGAACAACTCTCATTATGGAGTTAGGGACACGGCGGGAGAACGAAGCAAATTGCTTTTGAACTAGCTTCCTTTCTTTTTGTGTGTGTGGCTGAAGGTGATTTATGGGCCTCTTCTTACCTCCCCGCTTCCCCTTCTCCATTCGATTTTTTTTTTCTTTCTGATTCTTTGTATTCGTTGCTGAGTGAGAGAAAATCAGTGTCACGCAATTAATTGCCCAACTTGGCATACAGCTTGGTGCTGAAAGCGTTAGAAAAGTACGGGCAGCATTGCATGCGGTAGGTAGAGCGCGGTGACCAAAATGCGAGGCGTATAATATTTCGACGCGTTTTCGATTGTTCAGGTAACGAGAAATAGCACAATTGCATGGCTGCATCCTAGCTCATTCGTGATGATAACAGGCCCGAACGGGGCACTTTAAGTTGTATAATAATTATAGAAAACGCTCGATACGTTGCTCAAAAATTGCCGACGATGTTACATACCATGTCGGCCTATACGTTATTCGACACCAGTATTGTACACAGGGGACTCGACCAACTCATGCACACTGCATATAGATGTAATTACTCAATTTTAATGCACGATCAAGCCATCGAAATGGGTTGCTTTGAAACTGCGGATGTTTGAAGAGTTTGTAGTGTAACTTTCTGATATTCCGGTCTGCGCACCGTCAACAGGACGCGAAGCTTCATTGCGACCAGTAAGGCGGCGTGGCAGAACATCGGCAATTCTGAGACTACACATAATTTATATCAACGACGTATTTTCGGTGCGACGCCGTCCGGCGTCGTCGCGTCCATTTTGCACATGCAGCATGCATGGTGACCACGTTGATACTCAGCTAGAAATATGTTCTATTTATTTGCCTCTTATAACTGATGCATGGTAGTTGCTTCGGACCACGACCATGCCCCAGTACCGTGGTTATCACGTGGCCTGGTGGACGCCGAGCAGAAAATACGTCGAAAATGCGTTCCATGTGGCTGACTGCTCCCGCTGCGCTGCGAAGGTTGTCGTTACTGCAGTACTGCTTGACTAGGCCTCCAGAAAAGTTTTAGAGTCTGTTGAAATACGGCCTGAGCAAATACCCGTGGAATTTGCTCCGGCGGTTACCCAACGACGCTCAGACGTTGACGCACACGGCGTGGCCAATCTTCCATATAGCGGGATTTGGCTTTGAAAGAATAAACATATACACCTTTTTAGACGAGCGCCGGAGAGACGTAAGCTGGAAGAACGGAAGATCTATCTCAATAATAGGGCGGCGTGCCTGCAGTGAGCCTCTTTATAGACGTTGAAAACAGCGCGAGATGCGAACGAAGCCGTGACCGTTTTCTGCGGGGAGGAAAAGGTAAGGCGACAAGCGGCTCTGGTGCTTCGAAGAAATATCCCCGCATTCCGCTGAATACGCAAGAAAAGTCGCAAATGCGGCTTTGAGAGCACGGCGGTTGGAGAAGCCCGAATGTGTACGCATACGTCGGCCACCGCCCGTTTCCCGATTTCCCATTTCACGCTGGCTGTGGCGCGCTTTCCAAGGTAATGCGGCAACTTTAGCCACACTGGCACGGAGGAAATGCAAAACGTAAATATGGAGCATACTTCGTAGCCAGCTGCGTGCCCATTTTCTCGATTCCTCGAGTCGCCGGTGACAATCCGCTTCGCCTCATCACGCCTGCCCGACTTTATGGCGAGAACGGAAAAAAATCGGGCATATCATTTGGCCATTTTTGTTAGTGCGAGGAGCCTGGGTAGGTAGGTTGGCGCTTGGTGTGCGCTGGCCTCGCGCGCAAAGCTGGCCCAAAGTGAAGCGGTGGACGCCCTCGTAAGGTGATAGAAAACAAACCTGCCTTTCTGCTGTTAAAGTGGATGGTATATCCTGTCACTTTCCCATCAAGTTCCTTTGCTCTGTACTTAAAAATTCCGCCAGTACCCATCTTAGGATGGATGTGGACGTTGGTGCGATTAGCACTGAAGCAATGTATCGTCACATCGTAGTATACCGCCACCGAAACGCGTCATGTATGGTGCGTGTATGCAGTCTGGTGCCTCTCTCGCGTACGCTTTTTCTCCTGACACGCTGTGCCATCTGGCGTCAATACCGGGAAGTCCGCGTGTGGCGTGTGTGTCAATATATATTATGAGAAGGAAGGAAGGAAGGAAAAAGTGGAGAAGGAGAGGCAGGGAGGTTAACCAGTTTAGCTTAACCGGTTTGCTACCCTACACATGGGAGAGGGATGGGGGAGATTAAAGATGGGGAAGGGGGAGAGGGAGAGAGAGCACATAACACAGCCCATGCATCGTCAGTTACAGTCCGTTACTCTTGCGCGGTACGTGACATCACTGTCACGGCCGCTTGTCCAAGCCCGTTTCTTTCATAAACCGAAGTAGTCCCTTCATCGCCTTCCGCTGCGATGTCTTCTGTCGGCAATATGTGAAAATACTTGCAAATATATTATGAGAAGATTATCAGAAATGTATCTGACGCCAGTTCGGTTTGGCTAAACACCGGACAAATTTTAAATATGTTTTTTTTTCTCTTCTTTTTTTGTCAGCGAAGAACGGTACAGACCCAGCGACACGTACCCGGTATAGCACTTGTCTAGTGACCTAAGTTGACGTCGAAGAGGTTCATTCAAGTTCGCCACATACTCAGTCCCACATTGTTGCCTGTCGCCAAGTTGGAATCAAAGAGGTTCATTGAATAGCGGCACATACCGAGTGCCCTAAGTTATTGCGACTGTTGATTTCAGATCCGGTTCCCTCAGAACCATAGCCCGATGCGCTACCCATTAAACGATGGACTACCCAGTGATCCAAGTAGGCGGTAAAACGGTTAGAGACATAAATAGATAGACAGTAAGCCCGCGGAAAGTTAATGAAGTACTCTAGGTATGCTAAACGCATTATTAAAAAAAAAAGCACATGCCCGGAATCTCGTATATCGAGTAGTCCCATATGATCATAATGGCATTATATTTAAAGAGAATAGATTTTCAGAGCTCGCGTTCACATTCCTGAACAGGCCTTATGTGTCGTGCTCGTGAAAGAAAGAAGTGTTTTATTTACTCGGCGCACCTTCGCGAACGTGGCATGCTTGCTTATAGCGTCTCGAATATGCGCTGTATGAAGTCACGCGGCTGCTAATACTCGAAGCGCAACGTCTCAGCAACGTTGTAAATAGAGTTATTGTATTTACGTCTTGTAGCACGAAAAATGCGCTGCTTTTTAGAGCAAACCATCTGCGCTTCAACAGCCTCATTTCCAGGCACGCATGCATTATGCAGGTAAACCTCGTTCATGTTCGTTCACACCCGTGGAGCGCACATAGTTAGTCCCACTAATCCGCGAGTTCACTGAACGCCCCACGACGCGCCAGTCGAGAGTGCATTTTTCTTCTCTCTGTAGTGTTTTGTCACCTCTTGATTTTTAGCTGTTTACTGAGATCCACACGCAGGACGCTTTATTGGCTTACAATACGCACGTAGAACCAAAAGAAAGTACCAACAGCGCGTGTTTGAGCGAATCATTTATTTAGATATATTAAAAAACGTTGGAATATAGTTTGTCAACGGCTTCTTCCTTGCATATAAATTGTTCCCTCAGTAATGAACGCCATTCCAGCAAAAAAAAAAAAGGGGGGGGGGGGGACTTAACCTACAAAGCTTTTCGTTCGGAAGTGCTCTTTCGCAAATAATATGTCGAATGCGAACGTTTCTATAGCGTACGAATTTGTTTGTGAGGCGGGCCCACCTTCGCAAACGAACGTGGATAGTCTGTCTGGGTTCTGGCGAGAGATTCGAAACATGGTAAGCTTCCTACAAAAATTTAAATGACAGTTGTTCATGAGCACTTAGTAAACGTGCATGGACATGCATTCTTGTCGTCGGTTTTACTATGACTACCACTTCCGCTAAAACTCTTTGTATATGACTTCGACGGAATAAAACTCACAATGATTGTTTGATTTCATCGTTTTAGGTAAGATAAAGCGAACGCGATTGTACAGTGGATACGTTGAACACATTCGCTACTTTCTAAGTGAGTTAAAGCTTAGTATATATGAAGTTACAATGTTAACCAGGTATTACTCTATGCGAAGAAACCTTGCTATGTCGTCTGCTAGTAGGCGTTTTTTTTACGAACGCCTATTCATTTCTAATTGAAACGGCGGACAGCGCCAACAGCAACGCAACGGGCTTAGAGAAACCGTAAAACACCTAACCGAGTGACTGCTCAACATGCGAAGATGAGAGGCTTGCCCTTCGGACAGCTGTAGAGCACTTAGATTACAGAGATATTACAGAATAGAAGAGGCTGGGACCGTGGTCTTGCGCGTTTGTAACGTGCAAAGCCACACAAACACTGCCGCGAGTTTCTTGAGATGCACCAGCCTATTGATCGCTTGCGACGAACTGAGCGGTGAATGCTTCATTGCGCGTATGTCTCCGCTAATAGTGCGAACGTCCCTCCTCCTTGTCATCTCTCATTCTTATTTCTTCGTTAACCAGTGCAGGGTAGTTAGTCACACGCCTCGACCTGGTTAACCTCCCTGCTTTTCCCTTATCCCTTCTCTCTTTCCAAGCAAATGTACGGGACTAGTTGGTCGATCATTGCCACATGGGCGATAGATGCGAACGGACACACACAGAGCCATCTTGTCTAGGTTTCTTTTCCGTATGTGCGCGTGTTTCTGGGCCTAACGTCCATGAAGTCGAACAAACTGACGACTCACGCAGCGTCGCAAGATTCGGCACCATAAAAACAAACAAAGAAAGAAGAAAATTACATGCGTGTTTTTTGTGTGCTCCTGGACAAAGCGTGCATATTTGCGTGCTCAGGCCGCTTTACCAGTGGTGCAAGTAGAACTCTACGCCCACTTTCACAAAAACGTTCTGTACGCTAGAACTGTTCGTAAGAGCAAGTTCCAGCCAATCGTGATGCTGGAAGACAGCCACCCATAGCAAACAGCATTTACGAACAAAAAAGCTTTGTGAATTCGACCCCTGATTATTTGTCCCGCTGTCGAGGTGAATCCGCGACAAGGTTTTGGAATTTATTAGTCGCGAAGTACTCACGCACGGCGTTAGCCCCGTTTCAGTCTTATTAGACGCACGGCGCGGGGACGCAAGATGACAGACAGAAGCGGACACACGCCGCACTGTCCGTATGCAGCACCACGGAGCACAATCAAATGATAAAAAGCATTTCAGGTTTGTCGTCAATTCTTTTTTTACATATTCATTGACAGCAACTGAAAAATGAAATCAGTCCAACGCGCATACTTAAACTAATTTTCGGAATCACTTCGATCCGTTCCAGTTGACGAACATGCTCCTTGAAAAAGAGGGAAGCTTGGAATATATGCTGCCATTTCCGGCATGAGCGCGGCCCATTTAAACTTCTAAAACGCGGCATAGCGAACCGGTATTTGGCCAATTCCCTCGAAAAATTCTGCCCACAAAGGATGTTTGAAGGGTTTGAACAATTACCTACAAGTCTACTCTAAGAGCAGTTTATGATAAACGTGTTCTTAGCTGATAGCCTGTGCAAGAGGTTTTCATGATGGTCAGCAAAACAAGAAAGAAAAATCTGATGGGAACAAGAAAAAACGAGGCCGTGATATCGTATTCGCAGAAGTCTCATAAGTTCAGGAAAATTGCGCTACATTCGAATGACAGAACTGCGTTTTCTGCCCCTAAATAGCTAAGCGTTATTTGCAAGTTGACCATAGCACCAAAAATATCAGCCCCCCCCCCCCCCCCCCCCCCCCCCACACACACAAAAGTATATTGAGTACAGTGATGTGGCTTACGTGACATCCTTACGTGTGGAAAATACTACCAGCATGTCCGGCATACACGCCTCTTCAACCAACGATGGGTTATGGGAACATGAGAGAGATATACACAAGCTTCAATGATATGCTGCAGACGCTATTCTGGCTGTTCGCCGGACATGCTACTCCAGGTGCTGGGTGATGATTATGATATATGCAATACACACAGTCACACACACACATACATGCACTATAGAGATACTTTCAAAGTTTCGTTAAGGCTCGTGGCCCGCAAGAGCGTGGCAAGTAACGTTTCATGCTCTGCCATGGGCCGAAAATGTGCCGCAGTTCCAAGCTCGAATCCCGTTGCGGGTGCAGTGCCACCTTCAGAGACTCTCGTTGACGCGTAGCGGCAGCAGTCACACGGAACATGTTGCAGGTCTTCAGGGGCGTTGCATTCAAAGCACATTGGCGAGTACGTCAGTGGAATCTTGCACTTGAAGAAGTTCGTCTAGGCCACGTTCAGGCTGATTGTGGTGTAGGCACGTTTGATCTTGTCTGCTGAGGCTTTGCGACATGTGGAAGTCATTGTTGTGTCAAGCGGAGCCCATGGCAGATAGTTCGCTGCTCACGGCAACACATTAACTGGAAGAACAAGAAATTTCGCTGCACATTTTGCCTAATTATTTTTCTAAACTGGTGCAACGCAGAAAGTTATTCGCAAAATTTCATGTCTTGAATAGCGGCAGATTTCAATTCTGCAATTACAACACATCTCCGTAAGTCATTGCTCAGGATAACTTAGCGAAAGTTTAAGTAAAGCAATGAAAGGGGCTCGAAATTTTCTTAAATAGTAATCGCACTGGTACATATTCCGAAATTTTTGAAGTCCGCCGCGGTTAGAAAGCTTTATCAGTATATATTGTCATTATGTCTCAAATCCTATATTCTATATAATCTGACACAATTGCCACAAATTGTACACGTATGTATAGCAGTGCTAAGGCCAGCAAAGACGGGAAGCTTAACGAGCTACGTTGAGGTGCCGTCTGTAGGTCTGTGGACGCACGCACGCGCACAAGCAATCGTAACAAGGCCTTTTCCGATATTGGCAGGGCCAGCTGAGACATCAAAACGATCAGGCAAATAAAAAAGAAAAACGTTTATCGAAAAAAGCATTGCGAGAATCGAGTGAGTGAGCTGGCAAAACTTCGGCCACATTTTCTAAGGTTTATGAGGCGAAGGAAATGCGGGAGGAGCATTTGGAAGCACAAGAGGAACAGTAGCACTCAAAGCAGCGCTTCAGGGCCCCGCTACTTTTGTCCTACCCAACGAGTTGTATGCGCGAACGAACACCTCATCAAGCCGCGCGGCCGTTGAAGAAAGAAAGACGCAGCACGGCGGTTCGTGCGCTCAGCTATCTCCGGCAAGCGTGCACCAGCAGCGCCGGAAACCACCGGCGAAATATCGCCCGGAGTTTATCCCGGGGCCGATAAGTGCCCGCAGCAAGTGCGCCGCGGCTCCTCTCGGTTGCGCGCTTCTTTTGTCTCCCCGCCAGAAGGTGTGCGAGGGAGTCCGTGGCGGTCGCTGCAAGACACGATGTGCACCGAGTCGCCGGCCCATCCCTCGAAACCGGGCCAAGACAAGTCGTCGCCGGGCTGCCATATCCGCCCGGGCCCATTGTGAGCGTATGTGCGCAGCTGCCACGGGAGCGCGGCGATATACTTGGCCGGCTAGGCTCCGGGAGGCGCCGGCGTCGCGCGCCTTCTCCTCTTCCCGGTCGTGTCTGACGGGGCTATTTCGCTCAACCCTTCGCTTCCCTTTGTATGGGCAGCCACGCGGTGCCGATGGTTTCGGGAGGGAGAAAAGGGGGCGGCGGAAAGAGGCCCCTAAGTGCTTTCCATTTCGGCTCGCTCCACCCGCCGAGAGATAGCGTGCGCCAGACAAAGCCAAGATGGCGGTCTACCATTACGCGCACCTCTGGATCCATCTTGAGAGCGAAGGGGCGAAGAAAACAGTCGCAACAGTAACCGTAAAGGGACACCGCTGCTCGCCGCCGCCTTCCGACAACCCACCGACAAGAGAGTTGCTCTCAACTGCTCCGAGCAGCAACTCCGTGGGAAGCCCTCTCCCCCTTATCACTCTCTCTCTTCTTCCTGTACGCGATTTCGTCACGAATGCACAATCTTGCGAAAAGGACTCAGTCATTCGAGTGCCTTCCGCGCATTTTTAAGTAAAAGAAAAAGAAAAGGGACACATGTAATGGGTGGGTACCGATAGCAAAACGTAAGCGCCGTGGCTGCTATAGAACGCCGCATCGCGATGAAAGTGCGCACTTCGGAAGAATAACCACATTACAAGGATGCTGGCGATAAACCGCGTATTTGTGCTGTTCCTGCACTGTACGAATACAAAATTTTAGAGAGGCAGACCGTAATTCTCATTTTTTTAAAGACAATCAAAGTTTATCGACTTATGATTGAAGCGAATACATTTTGACCCCTAAAAACAGTAAGGGGACTTCAACACACACACACACACACACACACACACACACACACACACACACACACACACACACACACACACACACACACACACACACACACACACCCACACATATATATATATATATATATATATATATATATGCGCCTTCTTCCCACTTATCCGGCGTGAGCAAACATGACGCTCGCTCTTCGAGAGCAAATTTATTAAAACTGTGCGAAAGGTGAACGAATTCATATACTTGATAAATCCAGTTTGAACGGTTAATTTGGTGTTCGTTTTCACGCTACACCAGGCCGCACAGTCACTGAGAAATAAAATGAGACCTGTGCCAACGTGTACTAACTCACAAAATGAACGCCCCAACTTGCCTGTGCGACAAATCAAGTCTGGGGTAACAGCCATTTCCGAACGGAATCTGAGCTCCTACAATCAGTATACGTATATGGTCTAGAAATGCTGTAGACAATACGAACGGCTGCTTAAAGTTTTGATGACTTTTTGTTAACTTTGCATTTGATGTTTTGACGAATTGTGTGTGCATGATGCGCGCACGGAGAGCGAGAGGGAGCACTTTTTGAAACACAAATAATTATGCCAGTGAATATGTAGGCGCCTACATGCTACTCTGCATAGGGAAGGCTATCGGGGAGAGAAAGGCCGTAGGAGGAGGAGAGCGGGAAAGAAAAAAGAAACAACAAGGAAATGTATGATCAGGGTACGTACAGGTGAAACAAAAGTGAAGGTGTTAATGTAAACAGGCTAGAGCTTGTCAATTAAGCCGATTAAGCCGAAAAAGTTTAAAGCTTGCTGTTGCTTTGCAGGAGAAAGCATAGGGCCTATAGTATTCTTCCTAAATGTCTTGGTTCTTAGGAAGCAGAGCCCATTCTACCGATATAAGATCTCTCGTCTCTGTAAACTGGCACTTCCAACAAATTGTTTTCCACAGTTTCTAACGCACCACAGTTATCACAGTACGGGTTACTGGTCAGTCTAAGGCTGTACACGTAGCTATTGGTGAATGCGGCGTTCAGACGAAGTCGATCTGATATTGTCTCAAGGTGACAGGGAAGCTGATGTGGAAGATGTGGATGTGATATTAGGACGGGGTCTTTGAGTGTAGAAAAGGATGTTGAAGCGATAGACTCCAGTGGCAATTCGTTACCACGTGGACACATTTCTTTGCCATTGTTGATGCATCGGATTTTGCTAAATATATTCTCCGGAAATTTCTTATAAGGCCACTGTCACTGGCCACACTACCGTACTTCAGTGGATTTCCGGACACTACAGTATATCCTGAAATGAAAAAGCGGATCTAGCTGCCCGCAGAGGCCTACATTTAAAATGTGCGCACACATTTCGCACGCAACGGGCGGCGGCAATGCAAAACTTCCAGGTTACTGAGAAATATGCGATGTGCAGGGGTGAAAGCAGGGGACCTTTCGAGAATCGTTGCGCTTGTCTGCTTGACAGCCTAGGTAGTGAGCCGATTAATGAGTAGAACGATGAATACGCGTCCATATTATGCGTATTTTATCTCATCCAGTCACATTGTACCCTTATCATAAAAAAAGTAGTGCTATAGGTTTGGCGAGAGAGGGGCACGGCTAAGTCCTCCTTACTCATGATCCTCCATTACTGCAGCCCGAAGTGAGCGCAAAAAAAAGTAAAAAAAATTCATGAGGATATTTTTGGGAGGGTATGGCCAGGAGAAAGGAGCTTTTCAGTTCCCCTGCATAAAGTGGATGCTTCCATTAATATAGTTTCCTAGCTCCTTATTTTCAACAGATGGTACTAAATGCAAAGTAGATTAAAGGTCTCGATTTACCAAGCAGGTTATGTGTTGAGTTTTTTTTTTATTCGCTTGGGCCGTATTCACTGCGAGTAAGCTAGCCCCACACACATGTGCGTTACATGTAGCGATAGTCCTGGGCAAAACAGAAAAAGAAAATAATTCCGAATGAGGAACAGTACGAACTGTTGCAGAACCTTTTCCGAGAACACGTGCAACACGTTATGTTCTTGTCACTTTTTCTTGTACATCACGAGCTCTAATACAGGCACGCTTTACCCATCGCTTGTTTGCGTGGTTTCAGAACGAAAGTTAGTGGCTTTGTTGCCACAGAACAGGCGTGTAAGCGTGCAGGCTATGTGACGACGCGAGATTGCCTGCGCGAGAAATGTAGCAACAAGATACAATCTCGGCTTTGTTGTAGCTCTGAGAAAACAAAAAAAAATGCAGTGAGTTGACAGGAAATAAGAAAATATATACCACTCAACGTTTACGCGTGGGCTCGAGACAATTTCTGTCATAACCGCTCTCGTTGGGTCAAGCAGCACCGCGACACACACACACACACACACACACACACACACACACACACACACACACACACACACACACACACACACACACACACACACACACACACACACATATATATACATATATATATGTGTATATATATAGTCCTTCGTACTTATGAGCGTCGTCGTGTACTATATATATATATATATATATATATATATATATATATATATATATATATATATATATATATATATATATATATATATATATATATATATATATATATAGTACACGACGACGCTCATAAGTACGAAGGACAAAAAATATACGACGGGCTTTTTATTCTTGCCTGCCGACGCTCGATCGAAAGTGCTTACGGGAAATGATGCAATCACGTTCTTCCATTTTGTTCGGTGTTCCTCCGCTCGCTAATGCAGTCAGCGGCAAGGCTGCAGGGGAAGTTGACAGCTGTGACGGTGGAAGGCAATTCGCTCGCAGCCGTTACCTCGCTGCTGAATCGGAAGGGTCCCAATTTGTCGCGGTTTTCCGGCCCAGCATACAGCTGGAAGCACACGCAGACAGTCTGCCTCCTCGAATCAGGAACTCGAGACATCAGACTGTTTATTTTTTTTTCTCACTTTTTGCACGCACGAGTAGTTTTTATTTCTCCTGTTCTTCGCGCTCAATCTTTCCGACTCTTCAGAATAGCGAGCGTTTTCGCTCTAATTGAATGGATATATTCTGTGGGTAAAGTGCGTATTGTTGTCGCCGACGCTAAGACAAATGACGCCAATACCAAGAGGAGTCACGTCCGCGCAGATTTTACAGTAATGCAAATTATTCTTATGAATAAAACAGCCGCGAAACCCATCGCTATATTCAGTGCGAGTTGTGTTAGCACCGGCCGCGAAGAAACAATGCCGTTTGCGACTTACACACT